>NC_141228.1:19759775-20359775 GCF_054856515.1 Filicampus tigris
TTGATAACAGAAACGCACAATGGCTTTACAGATCGGCCCTATGTGGCTCCCAAGCCGTATTTTGCCCACCCCTGTTGTAGCGATCTTACTTTCCAAATGTAAGGCAGATGTCGTCAGCAGGACAAAATGGCCGCCGTAGTGAAAGCTCACATTACTCATCAGCTGTGTTTTTGTGAAGTCCGAGAAAGCACGACGGATACGCCGTACGACGACGGGTTGGACGCAGACCCGAGATGTGACCGTTGATAACGTCAAATCGACAAGCAAGCGCAAACGGCTGCCCCAGATGAAGTGTCGTGCTAGTCCCCGCGAACCCCCAACGAGCCCCCCACCCACCCACCACGATGTGCAGCTGCGGACAAACGCACAGGTGCGGGTGTCGCCAATGTTCTCAGCCTATGATGTTTTATCAGCGTGTGCCTTCAACTAGGTGCTATTGAGTGTGTGTCGCCATGTAATTAGAAGCTTTCTATTGTTTTTGCGTGTACATTTTGGAATAAACATGTAATCTGCATTCACTGATGTTGTTTTTCTATTCTGCAGTGGTGGAAAGTAACAAAGTACAAATGCTTTGTTTTTGTCTAAGTCAATTTTCGGTAACTATACTCGAATGACTTGTTTATTTTTTTTTTTTAATACTTTTTTTTTTTTTTTTTTTTTTAGCAAATTCAACCTGAGCACTGTGTATTGACTGGTGGGGGGGGATGTAGAACATACAGTATTATTGTAAAGACCCATTTGACTCCCACTTTAAAGAAGATGAACCCACCCGTTTTCATCCATCCCAGGGAGAAAACATTTTGACATTCTATCGGCCTTTCCTCATAAATGGCTACAAATGATCAGAAGTGAAGTTGACGCGTCCTCTTTTTGACTCTGCCCTCCAAATGTTTCCCGAAGGACTAAATACTCCATAAACAAAGAAAGAAGACGGCGAAAAGGCGCAGCCTCGGTCTAGCATTTCCCTGCCCTTGGCCTTGCGTGTCGCGGTGTGATTTATGTATTTACACTAGCGCGCCATTTCCCTCGCTTCACATCTTTCCATCTCGCCGGTATGAGCCCTTATAGATGGATGGCAGAGGGAGAGGGGGAAAAAAACACGTCTCGCGGAACGGTGAGGTAAGCGACCCTGGGGTATGTCGCCCTTGGGATTCAAGGTCGGGGGAGATGCCATACGCACAGTCCCGTCCAAAAGAATTGGAACGGCGAGGTCAGTTCCTTTGTTTCTGGTCTATATTGAAGTTATTTGGATTTCAGATGGAAAGATGAATAGAAGGCCAAAGTTCAGAGTTACAGCTTTTATTTCACGGAATTTACATGTAGATGTGTTCAAACAACTCAGGACAGAACAACCTTTTGTTCGAAGGTGTCCAATTTTCAAGTAAGCAAAAGTATCGGAGTGAGCGTTATTAAATGAACTTAAAGCAACATTGTGTCGTATGTCAGTTTTTGTTGATTGTGGCGGCACCATGTGGGCAAAAGCGGTAGTGTTTTGACAAAAGTCAACCACGTTTCCCGTAGTGTCGTGAAATCCTGAGCTCTCGCTGGCCTGCAAGTTGGACTGAATGACATTTCTATTTCCAGTGGCTGTGTGAAAGATGAATAGCGATGAGGTAATGAATCTAATTTTGTTTAAACAATACTTCAGTTTTTTTGTTTGTATCAGGGCTTCTGCCATGATAGCGCGTAGGCGTCGAATCGACTTCCGTCCTAATAGCAAAATTAGGAAGTGAGTTTGCCGCAAAGCAATTCAAGACATTTGTATTTTTTGGTGTGCCAGGGTGGCTCCCATCCTCCTCAAATTTACATAGTGCCAGTAACAATGACACAGACCCCCCCAGGGCATGACAAAAGTCCCATTCAACGACTTGTAAGTCAATGTTTCATCAAAAGAGTTGTGGAAAAAAATGTATCAAGGTCGAATTCTTGCCCGGTGCGGCTTTAAAGTGAATAACAATATTTGGTGGTGTCACCCTTACTGACAATAACGGCATCAAGCCTGCGGCACGTAGTCGTCACCAGAATTGCTTTCTTCTTTTGAAATTCTTTTCCAGGCCTCTACTGCAGCCTCTTTCAGTTCTTGTTAGTTCCTGGGAGTGTCTCCCTTCAGTTTCCTCTTCGGGAGGTAAATGCTCTATTGGGTTAAGGTCTGGTGATGGATATGGCAAATCAACCTTGACCTTCCACTTTTTTGGGTGTTTGTTCTTGTTGCACGATGAAGCTTCTCCCAATTGGTTTGGATGCATTTTTCGGTAAATTGCCAAACAAAAATGGTTGGTACGCTTTATTCTTGTGTTTGAGGGCCTGCAGAACAGACTGTGAAGGCCTGAAGGCAGAATTATTTGACTTTGACGCTGCCTGGCCACACGACGGCTGAAATGCAATTGGTTAAAGGCTTTGATGTGAAAATACATGTCTGAAAGCAGCATAACCATCAGAAAAGCTATGAAAGAATTTGCAATTATTGGATGAGTATTCATGGACAAAGCATAAATAACAGTCTGTGATTCAGATATTATTTTTGTAGGCCAGCAGAGAAGTCCTTGAAGCCCCACCGCTGTTCTATTGCTACTCGAAGCACACTTGGAGAATCTCCGCTGTAGCGTTCCGAGCTGGCGGGCCGACCTGAAGTAGCGAAGGCCTCTCGGAAAAGGAGGATGACTCAGGTTGAGCGGCGCATCGCTAGCCCCCGAGCAACAAACAAGCGGGTGTGGATGCACGTCAGCCAACTGGAGTGCTCCAAAGAGTCCTTAGATGAATTTTTCAAGCAGCCGCAGTCGCTCCTCGGACACTGATTGGAAGTTGGAGTCACTTCAAAGTGTCCGCTGTGAAGCTTTTGGGCTTTTTGCCCTCACAACCATTCATGTGAATAACTGCACTGTTTGAAATTCTTGCACTGTCAGATGTATTTTTAATGATCAGGGAGGGGGCTGCTTGCGTACTACTGCTCGCGTACTACTTTTACCCACACTATGACAACACGTCTGCCACACACACCCAGGAAATGATCACGTGTCCGCAAAGGAGTTTGACCTCTTCGTGTGGCTTCCTAAGCACGTGGCAAGTCTTCAAGGCGAAACGCAATCAACCTGGAACCACAAAACCACACCGAAATATGTCCAAGAAAGAGAATAAGGGAACGGTGCTTTGAAGTGGAAACTGGACTTTCTACTTTTTTTGGGGGGATCCGTGCTTTGCAGTAACTAAATCAAATGTTGGCTTGACCTAATCCCATGCAAAATACATAATACTGTAAAACTGAATAACATTTTTGTGTTGTCAGTGCTTGTTTAAGGTTATTGTGTAAACTGTTTTTCAGAATAAATGTTTTTACTTTACTCTTCTGAGAATAAGCCCAAATAAGAATTTGTATGTACAGTATCATAAAGTTAAATATTGTAATTCAATGAACGGGTGAAAATAGCTTTAGATGTTGATTAGCCGCATCAGCTCTTTGTTAGAAAATCACAGAGTAGTATAGTAATTATGATGGTCATGAGCAAGCAAAACAATGGTGACTAATAGTTGCTCTCTTTCACACACACACAGACGCGCTCCAAAAATATGTATCAATGTGTTTGCATTCATTCTGCTCTGCATTAAAATTCCCTGGCCTGCAGTGCAGGTGCAAGCCAAGCTTTAATTTGCTTTTACGGCCATAAGTGCTGAGCTATTTTAGTCCACGCGTCCCCTCGAGGTTCCGTGTGTGTGTGTGGGGGGGCGAGGGGGTGATGTGGCTCACATCCTCATAGCAACACACAAACATACACTTTCATCAATATGCTCCTTATTAAATGAGAAAAAAAGTCATCGCCGCCATTCAACTGTATGCCTGCTTGGATGGTACTTTAGCGACGTTGTGTGGCGTTTGTGTGTAATTACAGGTTGCTGCCGTAAAATGACGTCCCGGGTTGTGAAATGTCGCAAGGCGAAACTACCTCGTTCGCAACAAAACAGTGGAGGGTTACGTCACAGCAACAAAAGCAACTTCCCCCCGACTTTAACAGGTAATCGAACCATAAATCAGCAAACGTTATGGTGACGACTGTTGAACATTAATGGAGTTATTGAATGACACTTTCATATCATCGTTGTCACCTATCTTTCCTTCCGTCCTTCCCTCTTCCTGTTTGTTCATACAATCATTCCTCTTATCACTCTACATGCTTGTCCCTCACCTGCCTTCTTACCTTCCTCTCTCCCTTTTTTCTTTCAGTCCTTCAACCTTAGTTCCACTCCTTCACAGTACTTCCGTCCTTTGAGTTCATACAATCTTTCAGTCCTTCCCTTCTTCCTTTTTCCATCATTTTTGTTCCACCCTTCCTACTTTCCCTCCTTCCTTTCACAACGTCCTACAGTACCCAGCTACCTTCCTTCATTCGGTCTTCCCTTTCTTCCTTTCATATCATCATTCCTCCCTTCTTCAGTCCCTTCCTTCCGTCCTTCCTTCCTAATACTTTATTGTAAGAGGTGTTTACCTACTTTTTGCCACCCAAACTTGTCAAGTGGTGGTGGCCTGTGTATATTAAATACTTTTTAATTAAATCTCTTTGAGTCCTTTTGCTCGTATGAGACGAGTGACAGCGCCCACCGAGCGCTTTGAGATGCATTTGCAAGTCAATGCTTTAATTTAACCTAAAGCCAGTTCCACTTAGCAACAAATATTTTTTTATCAACATTCAATTTTGTCTGTTGTTGAAACACAAAAAAAAGTCTCAAGTAGACACTCTGCCATTTTGTTATGAAGCAGCCATTTTGGGTTCATTTTCACATTTGTGTTCTATACTAGACAGATGGGAGACGCTAAATTGCAAAATATTTGTAGTTTTGCATCGCATGTGGACCCAACTTGGTGCCAACTTTTGATTTTTTTTTCCAAAAAGCCAAAGAAAAAGCAAAACTTGACGGAATAAACGTAAGTTTGTAACTTTCCTCTGGGTTGCTTGTATTGTGCTGAGGTGCAGCTTTGACGCTCAAGGCCAGCCTCCCTTTCCAAGACTGCGGCGTGCCACTCCATTGTTCCGTTTGATGAAAGAAAAAGTTCATCTCACCCTTTGCGACGACGAGTCTCGTTCTGGAAAAGGAAAAAAAAAAAAAAAAAAAAAAAAAAAAAGGGAAGGAATTTAAACTATGAATAAGCGTTGTCATTGAAATGAAGTGTCTCTGGAGCGTAGAAAACAACATTAGGGGGCCACCGCACTGGAATTCCCGAGGACCCTCATTCACGTGGCCGTGGGCGTATATGTGTCTGTTTCATGTGGGCAGGCATGTGTGTGTCACCGGGGGTATTTATTTGTGTTTGTCTGTGCGTGTGTGCGTGTACGAGCTGCTGCTGATGTGGGTCATTACCCCCTTCTTTTCCCCAAGGGGCCATGCAACGGGAGAGGGGAGCGGGGCGGATGCTGCATGATGTGTTTGTGTGTGTGTGTGTGTGTGTGTGTGTGTGTGTGTGTGTATGGTCTTGCATAAGGGTGGGGTTGAGGTTGTGTCCCCGAGGATCTGAGACCCAATAAATCACTGCGCCGTCTCTGCTCTGACACCCAGCTTGTCTGATGAGGGACAGCGATGGTGGGGGAAGCAGGGGTAATGGAGGAGGGTGAGGGTTAGATTAGAGTGGGGGAGGAGGGTGGGCAGAGGGAGGGGTGGGGTGGGGGTTTCTTCACGTAACAGCGCTGTGGCCTGGTCTTCCTGCCATTCTTGACCCCATCTTAGAGGCACTGGGGAAATGGGGCAGCAGCGGCGGAGTCACTACAAAGTGCAGTGTAGAAACCGCAGCGGCTTTCAAACGTAGGAGTCAACAGCTTTTTAAAATGGGGGGTGGGGGGGAGGTGGGGCGCTGTAGCCACATGGAGACTGTGGAGTGTAGGGCCGCTGTGTCCAGAGCTGAGGAACAGCGACAGTGTTAGCTAATGTTAACATATGTGTTTATTTGGAATATTTCCAGCCAGGTTTTACAAAGACAAATCTGCAAATCGGACAAAATCACCAAGTTTAGTAAAAGCGGAAGTCCATCCAAAAATGTTCTTGACAATAATATGTTCTATGTGCGTCCACTAGCCTCAACTTCATATTCGGATTAAATTAATATTGTGTTTGTTGAATACGAATTAAGCTGCAAAATCCACCTGTTTTTATCCATCTCAGGGGGCGGCCATTTTGCCACTTGCTGTCGACTGACAATGACATCACAGTTGCGCAGGGCTCAGGCAGGGGCGGAGCCAGAACGTGGCTAAGGGGCGGGCCTGGAAAAATCAGGGCGGGCCTGAATATTCCTCCCACTCAGCACAATTCTCCTATCCCAACACATCGTATATCCAAATAAAATGATCAACTGAATAATATGAAGTTCAGACCTTCCTTAGACAACCACAATTATGCCATTCTTAATGTTCTATGAAATAAAAAACACATACTAAAAATTATAAAAAGTATTTTTTTTTTTCATAAATCTCATTGGGTGGGCAGTCTTTCAATCTTTGTGGGCCTGTGTGCACATCCAGGGCCCACCCATGTCCCCGCCCCTGGGCTCAGGTAACAACCAATCACGGCTCGGCTTCAGAAAGCAAGCGACCTGTGATTGGTTGTTCCCCGAGCCCTGAGCGACTATGTCATTTTCAGTCGACAGCAAGTGACAAAATGGCCGCCCTCTGAGATAGATTAAAAACAGGTGTATTTTGCTTCTTGGCGCAAACGCAATTGTAATCAAAATGCCGTTTTTTAGACTAGTGGGGACGCATACGAGATACCGTGAAGACAAATTTGGGGGTTGACTTGTGGTTACATTTAACTTTTATGTACAATACATTTGCATTCAATGTTTTTCCCCTGGCTCCCACGTAGCCATTTTGGCATCTGTACCATCCAGGGTTAAAATCACTTTCCCACTCACTGTTTCAAGCCCACCATGACATCTCCATGTTTATTGTTCATATCACACTGGATGAAGTCATCTGCCGAGGTCGGTGGGAATCCAACTGGCCTCGTTCAAAGCCTCCCCGCGTGCTCCCCGCATTCCTGCGCTTCACGTTGTGATTATGAAGGTATGCAGGCATCTCGTCGTCGTCGTCCTCCTCCTCCTCCTCCTCCTTTTCCATTGTTTTGGCCAGCGTACGCGAATGCTCGTTTAACTCACACTCGACATACGTGCGTCGCAAAAAAAAAAAAAAAAAAAAAAAAAAAAAAAAAAAACCTCGATCACGTCTTTACGATCTTACAACTAAAACCCAAACTCTCCCTTTGCCATTGTTGGCTTGACTTTGATGTCCCGTGGCTTGTGCGGAGGAGAGAACCTATTTAACCGCTGGAGCCCGGCCAACACACACACACACACACCTTCATCTGACCTGCCAATAGCAATATACAGTGTGTGTGTGTGTGTGTGTCCTTCACTTATCTTTTTCTATTATCTCTATTATTTTTTGCCCCCACCCAACCCTCTCACCCACTACCGCCACCATGCGAGCCTTCCTGTGCATCCCGCTGCTTACACGCCACATGAAGCCACTTCCCATGCGTCACATTTCTCCTCGTGGACTTTATTCTAATAAATGTGATGCCGCAATTGGAGATGTTGTGCATTAAAATTCAGCAGGGGAGTTTAAAAAAAAAAAAAGGCAATAAAATGTGTCCTCTTCTCCATCTTTTCCTTCAACAGTCGCCTCGCCTCTCTTCCATTCCCTCACACACACACACACATTTTTTTCATCACTGATGTGTACCCCCCCCCCCCGCCCTCCCCACTGACTCGTCTTTCTCAGCATCCCCCCTGCTGTCCTTCATCCTTTATTCTCTTCCTCCTCCCTCCCCCTTCGGCCTCTCTCTCTCTCCCCCTGCTCTCTCTCGCTCTTTCTCACACACATAGTTGTCGCCACACACAAACACACGCACGCGCATCTATATTTTCCAACTCCACCTCTGGCAGGTTGTGATTTCCACTGTCAGAAATTGCTTTTTCAATATCTCTCTCTCTAATTATGAGCCCCGCTAAAGGGGTCTTGCCACCAGAATACCAATTTTTCTACAATTTATTTCCTTCTTGGCTGGAATAATTCTCGTGTTCCAGTCTGCAACAATGAAGACATCACGAATGTGTGTGCGTGTGTGTGTTTACTACATTATCACCAGTGGGCCCTTCCAATCCTTCCCTTGAGGTGGTGATTAGCAAAACACAAGGAAGGGGAGGGGGGCGGCGATGATGTTGATGATGCACATCTTTCAGTCTTATCTCCACGCCAACAAGGACAAAATGTAAGATGTTCAACAAAGCACCGTCAAGCTTGTGGCGAGAAAAGCGGAAAACCGCCGAATCTCAATCCGCAAGCAGCCACACCATCAAGCACCGCCCCTTCGCCGCCAACAAGAGTTTAACTCAAGCGCACCCCCTTCCTTCCTTTCCCATATGATTGACGTGCGGTAGCACTGCGCTCCAATCAGCGAAGGGCCAGCCTGTTCCCCACGTGGGCTTCCCAGACTCCGATTGGCCCGTTCCACCAGCTCCGAGGCCGAGCCCCACGTGGAGATTTTCATTCAATCACTACTGAGAACAATTCCACGGAGCCTCATCGTCACCCCCCACACACATACTTTTAAATAAACGTGTTTTTTTTTTTTTAATTACGCAGACTCATCTAAATCGCGTTTATGTAAACGCAATTAAATAAAAAGCTCAGCCATTTCTGGGGTGAAGTAACGGCATTGGATAGCACGTGTAGCCTCGACGTAATATTTAAAACAAACTATGGATGCGTGTTAGCGTGGGGGTGTATTTAAGCCCCCCCCCCCCCGCCTTCCCTGAAGAACTCATATGTTCTGTCCCATTGAGGATGAGAGAGAGGGGGAGAGAGAGGGTGAGGGAGTGTAGTGTGAAAGGAGTGCAGTCCAACGAGGGAGACAAAAGAGGCTGCGGCTGCATTCAATGTGCTGCTGTTGTGTTGTGTGTCCGTCTGCGAGCCGCTCCTCCTCCTCTTCGCCAAGTAAGAAAGAAAGAGCGAGAAAAAGAGAGAGAGCGAGAGAGGCCACCCGATATCGCACTAGCTGCCGGACCTATCCTCAAGTTTCGGGAGACTTTAGTGGAGAGGGACCCCCTGGTGGAAGGCTTCCAAGCAGGACCGGTTCCTTGCTCCTCCTGCCCCGGCCCTCACGCGTCGAGAGCGGGGCGGCGGTGCTCCGGGAGAACCGCGGTAGGCAGAACAAAGGAAAAGCGAGGAATGAGCGAGCCCTAAGAACAGCTTCCGTGCCAAATGTCCCACTAAAAAAAAAAAAAATAATAATAATAAAAATAACAAAAACCCTAATTGTATTCCTGGACGCAGCTTTTCCGCCTCGCCGCGGGACAAGAAGGACAATAGCCGTACGGAGACGCACGTTTGACCGGCAGAATGTTCCCTCAAAACCGAGCACCGGTGAGTAGGAAGTGTCCATGTAATGCTTATCGTAGCGATGCACCATTTCCGGGTACTGGTTTTTGTTGAGGTGCCCGATAAAGGTCAGGCTCGTTTGTTATCCGCAGACCGGTGGACTAGTGAGGGGAACTTTATAGACTTGGGTGCCACCTTCACCACAAACATGAGCTTTAATCCCACGATGGAGTGTGTGGAGTGTAGTGGAGGGATGATGGGGATGAAGAGAGCATGTGTTTGTCCTTTTGCTCTGATGGCTGAGAGCAAGGGAAGTGAGTCAACTCTGCTTATTGACACATTCGCACTTATCGCTCTTGTGTTTTCCCCACTTTTAAATCACATCGTTGTATGTTGGCTATATTTGTAGTGTCAGGAAACCATAGATATCGAGACAACCGTTTTACAAGGTGTCAAAAAGAGGATCGTGAAGTCATCCCTCGCCATATCGTGGTTCAGTTGTTGCTGGCTGGATTTATCGCGGATTTGTAAATTGCGCACCCCAAAATTTGCCATGGGAAGGTAAAAAACAGAAAATGTCCAAAATGTTTCGATCATTTTACACTTTAAAATGGATATCAAGTTTTACAAGTTGACGCAATTACATAAATGTGTTAGCTAATTTACTATCGTTTGCCCTCACTAGTTAGAGCATAACTGATCACACTGCCGCTGGTGCACTTTCAATCGCTTTATTTAAAAAACTGTAACAAAATCCACACATTGGCATAAGCACATTCATACACTACGGCATCCACATGCAGATTGGCTAACCTGAGCTAACAACATTCTCATTCGCTGATTTCCATGTCACTCAATCGGCCTGGCCCCACCTTTTAAAGAAACACACATTCAAAGTCACAGCTACTTCAGTTGTAGAACCTAATGTTTGGTGTCCCCCCAAATGGACAAAAATAATACCTGAATCTCACATGCATATTTTGTGTTATGCATAAAGCCTTCAAATATATATTTTTAAAAAGTGTTTGCTGCTCTGTGGATTATCGTCTACCCCGGTCTTTCTGGAACACAATCCGCGCGGTAAATGATTGTGTACCATTTAAAGAAACAAAACAAAAAAACGTGTCCAAAAGGATAGTAGCATGATGCTATATTTACGACCACTTAAATGAGTGATCAAGTCATATTTAGCCCTTATCCTCGCACTCATTGTCACCCCCCCCTTTTGCGTGTAGTATCTATACCGCTTATCGGCACCCATCTGTTGAGCGTAGTACCTTATCTTGGATGTAAGATAGATTGTAACTGCCTAGCAACAACAGGAAGGCAAGAAGATGATCAGGGATTAAATTCCAAACTGTGGCCGTTTAAGCCGCTTTTGTCTTTTCAGTGCGGCCACAGTAACGGCGAACATGTTTTTGAAGATCAGCGCCGTTTATACTGGACGGTTATACTTCCCATAATCTTCAGTGTACGAAAGGCGGTTGTCATCCAAAATTGCCTTGTCATGTAGCCTTTTTTGACCTTGGTCTGCTTTAACAAACTGTAGTTTGCCTCCCCGTTGTGATCTTTTCTCGCTGTAACTAGAACACGTGAACCGCTGTGTCAGTATGTTCCTAACGGACTTTTCTATCGTTGCGTTGAGCTAGCGGTTAGCACGTCTGCATCACAGTTCTGGGTTAGCATGTTCCCTCCATCTTTGTGTGAGATTTGTCCTTCCTGTCACATTCCAAAAAACATTCACATTAGTTTTTTTTAATCATTGAAAGCTCGGTTGTGATGGAGAAAGTGGTCTGATGAATCAAGTTTGATCCCAAAAAGGCATCATGGTGACATGACGTGTCAGTTTGCTGCTATTTGAAGGTGAACCGTAGCCTGGTAGGTTGTCCGAACAATTATTATCAACAAATGACAGTTTGTTTTTCCTCCCTGTGTTGTGTTCAGTGGCACTTTTTCATGCCACAAACCAATAATAATTGCAACCAATAAGAGGAAAGAGCAATCTCGTGTAGTCAGCTGGATTGCAATTTGGTTGTGTTTTAATTTTTTTTTTTTTTTTTTTTGTAACCATGAGAAAAGAAATCAGCTGATTTGAAGAAAAGCAAAGTCATGGTGTGAAAGGCCCCCTGAATGATTGTTAGGAAGGTGCACAGGAGTTGTGCGGTTGGAGTCCACTCCTATCCTTCTGAGTAGTTCTCAATCTGGGGTTCACTTACTATAGTTTCGGGCTTCGCAAAAATAATTTGCAAAGTTATGTTGTATCAGTTTTTTTTAAAAGGAGCATACAGTACCTACGTATAGGGACTGGCGCACTAATAAAACAAACCTGAACCAATTAAAAGCTCTGGCATGATTGTGATGTATCCCGACTGACCTGTTTTCTGAATCCGAGCCGTGATTGGTCGTTGTGAGCAGTTGTGACGTCATGTTCAGTCGACAGAAGACAAAATGGCCGCCCCCAGAGATGCTTAAAAACGAGTGGATTAACACTTATTCCACAAACTCCATATTTATCAGAATGCCCTGTTCCAACTAGTGGGCTTGCATAGAACATATTCTTGAAAAAAAAAAAAAAATGTTTTCGTTGACTTCTTCTAAGTACAGGTTATCTCAACGCGAATGAAACTTGACTACCATGTGCACACCAAAATGCAAAAAGTGTTGTTTTTTTTGTTTTTTTTAAAGAGTTTGACAAACCCTGATCTACATTATCGCACCCCATTGGAGTCCTACGTAAACTCCATAAATTCCATTTTTTTTTTTCCCCATGGCCAATCTGTAAGTCAAGTGCCAGTGATAGAAGTAAGTCATTTTAATGGTACAACCATCCCATGACGAGACATGCTATTGCCCCCCTAGAGGCGAGATATGTCCCAGGCTTTTAATTTGTGTCAATCAAGTTAGGTGGAGGGCTTTTGAGCTGACTGAAATACATAAACACTGGTCCTCTAGCTGCGTCAAGTATCAATTAAGGACTCGCTCATTTGCCTAACCCTCATCTCCGCGCCTGAGCCACGCCACCCCTGACGCTGTTTTGACATTCATGCAGATTAAACATCCAAATAGGATTTTCAAGCGGAAAACCAAAAGATTTTTATTTGATTTTTTTTTTTTTTTAAGCTAATAGCCGGCCGGATTTGACGCGGCGTCGTATGTCTTTATCGGCTTTGTAGCCCCCTTGCACTTCCTTTGCTGTGATCTTGTGACCGCCAGCACCACCAGCAGCAGCAGCAGCAGCAGCAGCTGTGTGTGTAGTAAGAGGGCCTACAGGAAGGCAGACTGTGGCTCTGCGGTTTGCACTGTAAACCCAATCGCTCTCATCCAGCCTCTCCTCGCTGTGTTCCTGCGAGAGGCTCCAAACCACATCTTAACGTATGGGCCGGCATCCCAGGGTGAGAGGCGCAGTCTGCGGCGGCGCTCGTTGGGAAAGCGATGACCCGGTTTCTGTTCTCACACACACACACACACACACAGGCGCGCGCACGCACGCAACGCAAACACGAAGCCAGGAGGTAGCCGCGATTCGCAACTCGGCGCGAATGGCCCGTCAACTTTGCGCACGGTTTCGTCCGCGAAAGGCGAAGCGGCCGGTAACCTGTCAGGGCCGCGTTCTGGCCTGCTGTGGCAAATTAAATTTGACCTATATCTGCGATAAACGCGCTCATCAAACTTAATATTATTTGAAAGTCTGATTACAATCGGCTGTCGCACTCGATTTTAAGCACAATGCTGAGCATTTCGTGATTTTTTTTTTTCTTTTTTTCTTTTAAACATGTGTTTTTTTCCTCAAGAAAGAATTGAGCTTTCAGTTTTTGGTATTTATATTTCACTCTCTATATCAATCTTTTCAGTCTAAAAATGTCTATTTTTTAAAAAAATCTATGATTAAAGCGGAAGTCAACCCAAACATATGCAGACCCACTAGTTGAAACACGACATTCTGATGATTAATATTGTGTTTGTGGAATATGAGTTAAGCAACAAAATCCACCTGTTTTTAGCCATCTCCGGGGGCGGCCATTTTGTCACTGCTGTCGACTGAAAATGACATCACAAACTCTCAGGGCTCAGATAACGACCAATCATAGCTCAGCTTCAGAAAACAGGTGAGCCGTGATTGGTCGTTACCTGAGCACTGAGCAGTTGTGATGTCCTTTTCAGTCGACAGAAGTGACAAAATGGCCGCCCCCTGAGATGGCTAAAAAAAAACGGTTTTGCTGCTTAACTCATGTTTCATATGAATCATATTTCCTTGTTTCAACTAGTTGGCCTGCATAGAACAACTCTGTTTTAAATATTACACATAGGTGTAGCATAAAAGTATGTTTACACACATAGTGTTGCAAAACGACAAGTTGTAGTGATTTTGGTGCCTGTTGTGATTTGAATACGTTTTTTATTAGCACCCAATACTGGTTTGTGGATTATTGGACATAACATTTTGGCGAGGAAAATTGAGCTTCACTTTGTTATGCCGCCCTCGTTCTTCGCCACTAGTCCCGTGGTCTCACTGGTATGAATATTTTAAGACTGGCCGCGATCGGAATAGCCAAAGCTAGTGAGGCTAACCGCTACGCTCAACCACAACCATCTTATTTTCGTACTTGCGGAGCCGCTCAGATGTATGAAGACTGTCTCCTTGTTGGCCGGACATTTCGGTGCTTCACAGAGTGTCGGCAGCAGACGGGCGAGTCGAAAGTCTTCTGTGAATTTGCCGACTGAAAGACAAGTTGCCAAAAATATGTGATTAGCGATAAATCGACTTCAGGCTGTAAATGTCGATATAGAGTAGTAAAATAGACTTTTTAAAAAAAAGAGTTACCACTTTTTTTTTTTTTTCAGACACTGGTATCGGTACCCATCCTTTCTCAAAAGTAAGCAATAATATCTTGTACTCTGTTCACAAAAGTACGTGTTAAATGGATTTTAGAATTTCTAGCTCAAATGTTCCCGGCACACGTTTGCTTTGACATGATGTGGAGTTAAGACCTTTGTCCTGGCCTTTGTTCCGTCACCACGAAGCGTAGCTAATCTTGTACCTTTCCAAATGATCATCCCCGCCGTCTTGTAATATTCCCAACTGCCCTTTTCCTCCATTTTCGACAGGACAATGCCCTCGTTTGGGGGAGGGGGAGGGGGAGGGATTTGCTAATGGCCACGTCTGTGAGTACAGTACTCGCGTCTTGTGTTTCGTTCGGGCTTCCGCCCCGCTGTTAATGCGCAATAACGCATCCCAGTGTTCTACAATGAAGCGTTCTGTTTCTGTCCTTTTAGACGCCCGCGGGAGACTTTTCAAACACGTTAGCGGCAGCGGTCCAATCACCTGATTCACCGACCTAAACTAGCCCTCTCGAAAAATCGGCCGCAGGAAACCTGCTCACGACTGGTTCCGCTTCGACCGCTGTGTTGTTTGCGTTTTATTGCGACGCGGACTCTCGCAGGGGACATTTGTGTCTTTGTCTCCCGTCTTCCCTTTTGAAATTGATGCCGTTCAAATGGATTTGGGAACGACCTTTTGCCCAACTCTTGCTTTTGTCTCAGTGGATTATGTCGAAAAGCTCATCTTGTGGCTTTTGCCCATACTGCCTTCGATCGGGTTTTTGAGCCAGTTCAGTTAGTCCGCACGGAGATTGAGGATGCGCAGTATTATCACCAAGTGTGTCGGGAAAGAGACTTGGCTGAAGATATGCGTTCTTGTTGACGTTGTATCATGGAAAGTAGAAGACGTATTGGTTGGAATACCGCGGAAGGTTTGAAGTTTGCGTGCCAGCAACACCCTCGTCTGTTTCTGGCTGGCGGATGCTGGTACTGTATCGTAAATGATTGCGTTCTGTGGATTCTTTAACCTCCGCTATTTCGCACATTTCTTTTTCCAAGAGCAATAAAACTTGTTTTACAGCAAATTACTTCATAAAAACACAGCGCAAATAACCATCGGCACACACCAGGAACATAAATCTGTTTTTTGTCAGAAATTGCTCCTTTGTTAGAGATGGATTGATATGTTTTTTTTTTTTCAAGACAGATACCGATTATTAGTAGTCAAGGCGATAACCGCTATTTGGAGCCGATATTCGTATTCACTAAAAAGGAAAATATTGGCGTCAAAATAAAAAAAAAACTCAGAACTTTGTTTAATCGTCTTTGAGCATATGTTTATTCAACAATTTTTCAGATTTGCTTAATGTTTTTTTTAAATAAGTGTTTGCCAATGTGGCCGTCTTTGTAGTAAAATTCTAACAAAAAGGGATATTGTATTGTATTGACTTCTAATCAAAACAAAAGGTGTTCCCAGGGTGAGTAGAATCTCTTATAAAGTTCACTGAAAATTTAAATAAATACTTCCTTGAAGTTACCGCCGTTTTAAATCGATTTATTATTGGCCATCAGATTTAAAAAAAAAAAAAAAGGCCGATATTCGTCAAAATACTGAATATCGGCACCGATAATCGGCCCGGCCGATAATCGGTCTATCACTAACATTTTTTTTTTCTTCCAAGTAAAAAACAAGGACATATTTGTGAATGCAATACGAGGGGGGGGGTCTCCATTTTATGATGGTGGCGACATAAAAGAATTCTTCATCACATGGTACAAAAAAAACGCTCAGCACCATCCAAACATTTTTTTTATTTTTATTTTTTATACAAATAGTTATCGTGACTTCACCACTGCTTACTTAGATTAGCGACAGACCACAGCGCATTCCAACTTGCGTCCCCGTCGCAGGAGCAAAAGCTCCGCCATCAACCGACGACGGCTTGTGATGGCTTCCCGTGATGCATGTCGGAGCTGCAAATCTAGTCGTGTTACTTTCGGCTTTAACAAGGCATCAAGTGAAAACGACATGTTCTCAAAGCATTGCATTGATGTAGTTTAATGGATTTTTTTTTTCTTTTTTTTTTTTTTTTTTGTCACCAGCCTCAGAGTCGGTGAAAGAATTCCAGCATCCAAGGTTGTCAGCAAGTTGCTCAATAATACTAAGTTGGGGAAGTGATTGTGTTGCCCGACTTTTTCTTTTAAAACAAAATGAATGAGGAAGTAGTACGTTTTTGAAGTCATCTGGAATTCTGGCAGCAAATGTTAATCGTGGGGCATAGAGACTGATCCCTGCCACGAATAACGAAAAAACACGTGACTGATAGAATTGCCTAAATCATGTCAACTTCCATGATCCTTGCTAGAATCGCGACCAAAATTTCAAATTGCAATGTGTAATAAATAATAACGTTGAGATTTTTGAAGTTTTTTTGGGCTTATCCTTTTTATAGTAACTCGAATAATAGTTGAAGAAACTATTATCCTTGAATACTAGGGATGTAACGATTCACTCAAGCCCCGATTCGATTCGATTTTTCGATTTTCACTTCCCGAATTTCGATTGGATTCGATTTTTTTTTTTTTTTTAAATTACCACCATGCTTGTCTCTGTGCACTAGTGCGGTTCTGCGGCCATCCACAAACGCAATACGCAATGCTGTTTGGCGCAAAAGCATCATTTGATCTACACATTCAAAACCTGCTACGCATCCGGAATGAAAAAAACGTTCCAAGACATAATTTTCTAGATGAATTGAATCAACTCGATTTTCCATTAATCGAATCGATTCTAAATCGATGTCTAATCGTTACATCCCTATTGAATACGGTTCAATATAATTTCAAACTCTTCTTAAAATTTAAGACTAGAAAATACAATAAACGGTTTACAAATACACCAGAAGGCGTACGGAAGGCTTGCCTTGACTTCCACCAATGCGAATATCGTACAGACAGCTAAACGTATCTTGACATACAAAGCTTCTATGTGCTATTAAGATGTGTCTCTTTCAACCTATTTCAGCAAATTAGCGAAGCTCCTGAAACTCGGCGGGGTCACCCTCAGACTGTGCCGACATATGCAAGCCGGCGTTGCAGCATTTGCCGGCATTCTTCCTCCCACTCCAAGACGCGCCTCTATTTCCACTTTTGTTTCACTCCAATATCGAGCTGGTTAGTGGGTTAGTTGCCGCAGCACTAGTGCACTGCCTTTAGGCCGCGTTACTCGAGCTCTTTATCATGGCGGCTGCCCACGTGTGAGCGTGGCCATCGATCGACGGCTCGCCTTCCTTTTTTTTTTTTTTTTGCTCAGCCGGTGGTTGGAGGGCAAAGGGAGAAAATGAAGGAAACGAGGCTGAAGGGATCTTGGGTTTATATGCGCGCGGCCGCCGAGGTGCGTCTCGGCGGAATTGGCAAACGAGCCGGGGGGGAGGGGCGGGGGTTACCTAATAAAAGAAGGCACCTCTAGCAATTAAGGCGGTTGACAGGCAAACTGTGGCTATCTGCTAATGTGGGCTGACAGCAGGGAAATTTGAATAAGGAGGCTTGCGGGAGAAATGAGGCGGTGGAAAAGGAGCAGGGGGGGGCAGGGGGGGGGGGCTGTGAGAAGGAAGAGATGTATGGTGCTAATGAAACAGGTGCCTGGCTGCCTGCCCCTCCCCTCTAAGTGCCGGAGTCATTGAGAGATTAGCAGCATGTTTCCCCAGCTCGGAGCCAAGTGGTGCGATGGCTGTTGCGGTGGCTTTGACTTTTTGTCGTCTCTGGAGGGAGACCATTTAAAACACTGCAAATGAGGCCGTCGCCTCTCGGTGAGACATCGAAGAAACGCTCTTCTGACTCGCCTTTATTCCAGATGCTCGTTGGGTATAAATGGGCTGGACGGAGATTCGGGATGAAGGAGTACAAGTGTGCCTGACGCCACTCTACTTGCTGTTATTCAAAGAAATTGTAATGCAGTAAATTTACGGAGAGAGCCCCGGCAGGTGCCAGGCCCCCACTTTTACTACTTGCTGGTACTATTTCTGGTTACAACGGAGCTCGCTGAGCCAAATCCACTTCGGGATTCGTGTCATTGGAAGGCTACAATTGACAAATATTAACACGCATTTGCCAACATTGATTGAGCCAAGGCGCTTACGATATGTTCCGTATTTAGTCATCTCAAAATGTCACAATGTATTGTTAGGGCTGTGCAATGAAACGAAATTCAATTACAATTCCGATTGTTACACTCTACGATTACAAAATTGGCATAATCGTAAAAAAAACCGATTATTGATATTCATCTATATCCAACAGACTGTTTACACAAGGATCATAGTTGAATTTATACATTTGCACCTTTTTTAAATTTTATAATAACTCATTTTACTAAGTTTGGTCCAAAAGGAACTTATTTACATTTATAAACATGTTGTTTTGTAACCCAAAAAAATAAATGATCGTTTGAATAATCGTGATTTCAATTATTAGCAAAATAATCGCGATGACAATTTTTTTTTTTTTTTAAATAATCGAGCAGCCCTAATGTATGTACGACTAAAATAACGACGCTCTCATCTCACGTACGTACTATGTGTGAAACGTGGGCCGTTTTTAGCTGAGCGCAGAGCTGCATTTGTGCTCTATGAATGTCCCTCTATGTCGCTGACATCGATAGATGAACAAATACATTATTTGTAGCGAATGCAATTAAGGGATTTTGGACCAACTGTGATTGGGAATTGCGCTAGCGTTAGCTTACCCCGTTGCTTTGCCGCGGACGCTGCGGTATTATACTCCCACAGTCTCCGCTTGGCTGCCAGCGGCAAATTGTCTTGCCGCCCTCAGTCTCCTCTTGAATCAAAATGTCTCCTTCGCATGTAACGCTGCCACACACTGTTTAATGGGCTTGGTTTGGACCGAGCGTTCAATGCGCCGCGGTTTCGGTTTCCCGCGGCGCTACGTTGAAGTGGAAAAGCCAGCAGCAACTTAAACGGTGAAGCTGCGCATATAGAAACTGTTTTCAGAGAATTTGGCAGGTGTTGAGGCTGTTGTGTGGGTGAAGGAGAGTAATTAGTGGCCTGACGAATGGGCCGAGAGCCGCCAAAGGAAAGCAGCGGCGCAATTTGTGCACAAGAAGGCTAGATTAAAATCTTTCTGCGGTGCAGGCTGTCGAAGTAAAAAAAAAAAAAAAAAAAAAAAAAAATTGAGCGGGTGAGCACGCTGCAGAAGACAAAAGTAGTCAAGCGGCTATGATTGCCAAATAACTTTTGCGGTTATGGACAATCTGTGGTCGTTTTTATTAGGGTGTTGAGCAAGCATGTCAAAGGCACATTTGCGGAAAAGAATGTGACGGGTTTGAACGAAAAGTTCCCCCCCCCCCCGCCCCTGCCCGCCCCCGCCCCCACCCCCACGTCGGGCGTTTGAAGAAAACAACAATCAAGGAATGTGTTTTCTCGCAAAACGTCACATCGCAGCCGCGGCTCCGTTTTACATACGCGCACGAAATTGTGTTCCCGCGTGACGGCGGAGATGCGTGATTGTGGCTTCTCATTGAGTGGCTCATGTGAAGGCAATAAAGCGCACATGTGCTCGTAAATACTTGCGGAAAGCGGCATCTTGTACGCATCCGCTGTCTGAGGTGGCGCGCGTGGGCGCGTTGTCTGCTCACGGTGTGTGTGTGTGTGTGTGCGCGCGCACATTGTTGGCGAGCAAGGATGTGAGGTCATTGTGGTTGAGTCGCCTGCGGTATGAAGGCAACTCAAATGAAAACAGCGGGCACGGCCGCGCTGTTGGCAGACTCCACAACAAGTGCTTTCGTTTTAATGTCTCGGCTTTTGTGTCTGCGGGGCTCGAGAGTCGTAGCGATGCCTTTCTGTGTTGGACGTATTTCTGATTTTGACCGAAATAACTTGTGGCGTTGGGTGTTGACCTCAGTCATAAGAAGCTGAAGGTATCGTGATGAAGTTGTCAACAAAATGCAACTTTTGCTCCATTTTATGTCGGCCTGCGCTGCTTGATTCCCTGATTTTTGGTAAGTTGGTCGCAATTCGACGCTTCTTCTCTGTCGCTTCAGGACTCGCCGGCGTCTTCGCATAGTCGGTAAACCTGGTTGGTGGCCTGTTGTTTTGAATATTGCCGCCGTAAAAGATTGTAGGTAACATCCGCTCGTAAAAGTTGATCAACAACTTATGGTGAAGGTGAGTGAGTTGCTTTGAGGTCGAGATGGACCGATATGCTTTTTTTCAGGGCCGATACCGATTATTAGTAGTCAAGGAGGCCGATAACCGATATTTGGAGTCGATATTTTCAGTGAAAAGGAAAATATTGGCATCAAAATAAAAAAAAAAAAAAGTGCTCTTAACTTTATTGTAACGTCTTTAAGCATTTTTATTGATCAATGTTTCAGGTTAGCATAATCGTGATTTTTTTTTTTTTTTTAATCATTATTACAAGAAATTTTCAGCATCTCTGTTATAAAATTCTAACAAAAAGTTCAGGGAGCACCCAGGATTGTCAGCATATCTTAAAAAGTATCAAGGAAAACTTAAACGATAGCTCCATGTAGTTTTCTACAGTAAATGGACATTTCAAAATGACAGAAATGTTAAACTTTCACATATCTTTGGTTTGATTTCCACCGTTTTAAGTTGATTCATTATCGGCCAGCAGAGTTTTAAAAAAGGCAGATGCCGATAGTCGTCGAAAAGCCAAATATCGGTGCCGATAATCGGCCCGGGCCGAATCGGTCTATCCCTGCTTTGAAGCACCATTTGTAAGTTTTCAGAATACAAACATGGCTTCCTCCAAGTACTTTTGGGTCATCTTCACTCGGATAGGATAGGAAAGCAAAAATGAGAATCCACATTTTTTTTTTTTTTTGGTCAATCTGAACAGTCTAGACTCCTTTTTCCATGTCACTGTTTTTATAACATTGGCCAAAGGAGTTTTTGCCTCAGCAACGGCTTGTTTGGAAGTTCAACTTCCCTCAGCCGATGTTATGTTGTCATTCTTTGGACATGAAATAGCAACTAAGCTGGTTGCAATCAAGTGCCAAGTAATACACTCCATTTTGATTCAGTTGCTTCAAAACTCAATTGGCAGAGTGAGGTGCCATGTCAACCCCCAAAAATTTTAATCAACCGAATCATCAACTCAGTGTTTTTTTTTTTTTTTTTAGAAAACACACTCAAAAAAAATTAACCACATTTTGCTTGTGTGTCGACCTGCCGTCGTTATTTAGGAGGGTAAGTTAGTAAATGAACAAAAATAGAATCGCCTCGCATCAGTGAGATAACAGAGCCCAGCACACCACGATGACATACAAACGTTATGGAAAAAAAAAAAAGGCACTTTGTAAAATGCCACCAAAAAATATGCCGAGACAAGAAACAATACACGAGTGTTGTCCAAGGACAGATTGTGTACTTGAATATTTTTCAAAGCAAGGGACGAGGAATGAAAATAACATCTGTGGGATTACTTCATTAAAAAAAAAACAATTACATTCTTTTTTTTTTTTCCTCTTTTTTTTTGTCTACACCAAATCTGTCTTCGACATGTCAAGGACACGGCCACGCTCTTCGCTCAAGAGACAAACGCGGGAAGGAAGGAAGCTAGTTCTTTAAATGAGTAAGACGAGATGGTGCACCTTGGCGCTCCCATGAAAAGGCAGAAGTGACTTTTCTTCTCTCTGGGTTAATTGGCCCGTGTGTGTGTGTGTGTGTGTGTGTGTGTGTGTCAGTCAGTATGCATCCAAGTAGGCATCTGAGAGCCTCCCCCGCCTTTCTCTTTTCAGAGCGTTTCCAACTTTGCAGGTCTTCACCCCTTGTATCTCGCATCCGTTATCTCTTCCTCCTTTGCTTTCACGACCTCCTTCAAACTCGTCGCCGTGCGTCTTATCCGCACTCACATCGTCGTCACTTTGTAAGATAAGGTTGACGTCCGTCTTAGCACCCTACCCCGTAGCACTGACGTATGAAGAAAAACGGGAGATTGTTGTCACGTGTACTTGCCGGACCTCTTGGCCGCTTCCCTGACTAGTTTTCGGATCGTCTTTTTATTACATTTGGAGGGGCATCCGGTTCTCGGGAATGTCACTGGTGTGCTGTTTTTTTTTTTTTTTGTTTGTTTTTTTTTTCTTCCACTTGTTTTGTTCCCTTCTCCTGACTCGGACCTTTTAAAACGATGAGATCTCTCTAAACTCCTTTTCACACTACAGGGCGCAATGTGCCGTCGTGTATGTGGTGAGGCGTGGTTTAGGGCTGCTTGATTATGGAAAAAAAATCGATTACTGATGATTATTTCGGTAATAATTGAAATCACGATTGTTCAAACGGTTATTTATTTTTTTGGTACAAAACAAGAAAATGTTTAAAGGTAAAAAAAATTATAAAGACAAATATATACATACATCTTTGAAACACTAATTATGTAAGTTCCAAACATTTATGAAACTAAACAATTATTTCAATTTTTGATTATAAAATTAAAAAAGGTGCAAATGTATAAATTCAAGTGATGATTTCCTTGTGTGAAAACAAACAGTGCGTTGGATATAAATGAATATTAATAATCGTTTTTTTTTACGATTATGCCAATTTTGTAATCGTGGGGTGTAATAATTGTGATTGGATTATAGTGTTTCAAAGAAATGTATTTGTCTTTATATTTTTTACGTGAAAACATTTTCTTGTTTTGTACCCAAAAATAAATGATAGTTTGAAGAATCGTGATTTCAATTATTACCTAAATAACCGTGACAATATTTTTTTTCTTAATCGAGCTAATTGTAACCAAAGCAACACTTCCAGTTATAAGAAGGTGTACTTTTTTTTTATATATATATTTTTTTATTTGCTTCTTCTCTATAAAGGATTTCTATTTTTTTTTTTCAGTTAAGTTATACAGGTTATGGGTCACGTTAATGGTGAAAAAGTTTTGAAATGATTTATCTTGGTCTGTTTTTTTTTTTATAATAGCACTAAAATCTGACGCGAACCGGGGTGTGTAGACTTTCTATATCCGCTGTACGTGTATGCTGTCATTGGCACGCTGTGCCGCTGTCATGTCAACATGCGGGTTTGATTTTCACAGCTTTCATCAATCGACACCCCCCCCCCCCCCCCCCTTAACAGCCAAGCCCCGACGTACTTTTTGGCATCCCGTCTGAGTGATGTTGCCGTTAATTAAAGCTAATGTGTCGCTGATGTGCGCCACGCTCAGATGCGAGAAGAACACGTTTTCAAAGGAGCCGTCGCCGCCGTTATTAGAGTCGACTCGCCGTCGATATTCTGAGGCTGTAATGGGAGCGAATCCGACGTGAGTGTTTGCGTGCCTGGTCGCCTGTTGGCCACGTCCCGGGCAGATTTGGCAGCGATTCCGACTGAGATCGCTTCAAGTGACTGGACAAATACGTCTACTCGATGATTCATGTTTCGCAAGGACGTTAAGTACATTGAACAAATGCCCGGGTGGGGCGGACCTGGCAACGCAGATAAAAGCTGGAAAAGATGCGGATAAAGTCGGCGACCTCCAAGGTGAATTTTGAAAAGAAACGTGTATAGTTTCGGGAAAGTATGTGGCGCATCGAAAGACGTAAACAAAGTAAACTGAAGTGTATAATTCTGCAGTGGCGTTGAGGATTTTTTTTCTTTTCTTTTATACTGCAATGTATGCTATATTTTCTCATTCTTGTATTTTCTGTTGGAAATTTGCTTGCCGTTAGTAAGTCTTAAGATTATTTTTTAGACATATGAATACTTGCAGATATATTTTGTACCCTCGGCATGGGACTCCACTAAGAAGCAGTTGGCTAATCTTCATTTGTTGAATGCAAAGTGTTTTTGTCTTTTTGCAGCCTAAGGCTATTCCATTTTTTTTTTTTTTTTTTTCCTCCCATGCATCTTTGTCGTTTGAAATATTTAAAGAGCATCGTTGAATTAAAATTTCATCTTTTAAAGATTGAAGACCTGAGGACAAGTTTATTCATTTCTCATAAATATCAATTTTGCCGTGATAAATGGTAAATGGGCTGTCACTTATAGAGCGCTTTACACTGTTTGCTCATCTAGCGACTGATGACGCAGCATCAGGAGCAACTGGGGGTTCGGTACCTTGCTCAAGGATACTTCGACATGGTCACAATGGCCGGGGATCGAACCCACAACCCCCGGGTTGGGAAACGACCACTCTACAATTGAGCCATGCCGCCTCAGCAATAAACCATTGCTCAGTGTGGAATCGTTAGAATTCTCCTTTCGAGAACTCTTTCCTTTTTTTTTCTTATTTTTTTTAAAAATTATTTTTAGACTTGGTGTTGTACTTTAATGGTCAAGCGCTAACTCCACCGTACTACTTGACCGCCTCCGAGCTTGAGAACTCTCGGTCCCTGTGGGCCAGTGAGCTCTGTGATGTTGACATAGAGTCAGATAGACAGACAGACGGGCAGCCCCCCCCCGCACCCGCCACCCTCGAAGTCCGGCGCTCAGCCTTCTTTTGTCTGCTTGTCCTGCAGCATTACACTTATGCTTGTAGCCTCCTAATTGCTCTGGACCCCGCAGAGAAGGGAGCCAAAAGCACTGGGGTTCCAAAGACTCTTCAGCCCTTATGGGGTCCCCTCCCCACCCGCTAGGCTTTCTTTCCACCCCCCCCCCTTTCCCCTTCTTGGACCTGCAATGAAACAATGAGTGCTCATTTGGCTTAGAATCTCATGCACTCCATGCCCCGCCCCCCCCCTCCCATCCCAAGTCTTTGTGACCCCTCCACATCTGGTAGCGTTGGCTATGACACTTGGTAACCAGACAGCCCCGCCACCCGCCATGCGAGCGCCCCCGCCGTGCCTCGTCGCCGCCTCTTGCCGAGCCCGTGTCACATTTCAATACTCTTGTGTGTGTCTTCGTTGTCCGCAGGCACCTCTCCAGCCACCCCCGGGGTCTTCGGCTTCCGTGGTGGCGGCGGCGGCGGCGGCGGCCGCGGCGTCGGGGACCCCCCAGTCGCTGAAGCTAACGTACCCAGAGACTCTGGACCGCATCAAAGAGGAGTTCCAGTTCCTGCAGACCCAGTACCACAGGTGCATGTCACATCTTACGAGCCAGGGACGGGAAGCGATAAGAATTTGGATGTTTCCGATTCCTTTATCGGTATTCCTCATCGAGCCGATTTGTCATCGATTCTCATTGGGTGATGGAATCAAATCATGCAAATTGGGTTTATTTTGCTTTTTAAAATGTATGCTACAGCAGACTTTAAGCATTAAAGACTAGGGATGTAATGATTAATCGAAAATGTATTTAAAATCGATTTGCCTCGATTAATCGTAAATTGAGTTGATTAGATTCATCTCGAAAATGATGTCTTGAAACGTTTTTTTCATTCCAGATGCATAGCGCATTTTGAATGTGTAGATCAAATGATGCGCTTGCGCCAAACATCATTGCGTATTGCGTTTGTGGATGGCTGCAGAACCACACTAGTGCACAGAGACAAGCATGGTAGCAATTTTTAAAAAATCGAATCGAAAATCGGGACCTGAAAATCGAATGGGGGCTTGAGTGAATCGTTACATCCCTATTAAAGACGGAGGACCGTCCAGTGTAATATTTACAACGCTCCTTTTACATTCTACTTGATCCCAAACTAATTCAGACATTAAAGCGGAAGTCATATTTTTTTCAAGAATTTGTTCCCAACAGGCCCACTAGTTGAAACGCGGCATTCTGATTAATTTTGCGTTTGTGGAATAGAATTTTAGCAGCAAAATGCACTCGTTTTTAGCCAGCGAGCAGTTGTGATGTCATTTTCATTCGACAGAAGACAAAATGGCCGCCCCCGGAGATGGCTAAAAAAACGAGTGCATTTTGCTGCTTAATTTATATTCCACAAAGCAAAATTAATCAGAATGCCGTATTTCAACGAGTGGGCCTGCTGGGAACATATTCTTGAAAAAACAAAACAAAAAAAAAAAACATGTTTGGGTTGACTCCCGCTTTAAACAAAGAACTGTTGTGTAAACAAAACAAACACATATTTGAGCTGGCTTTGCAAAATACCTGCAGCACCGATTTTATACAAATCCACTTTTTCGAAACCGCCACCTCCACTCCACCGTGGAAGCGTGGTGAGGGTCAGAGCAGGATCACCGGAGACGAACCTTATTTCTATACATTCTCATGTGTGTGTGTTTTTTTTTGTTTTTTTTTTACAATACATTGCTATTTTACTTTAGTAAAACCACATCACCCCCAAAATGGCCCATTCCTCACCACTGCATTCGACTTTAATAGTGTACATACACACAAGCTAACGTGTGCGTGTTGTTTATCACATAGTTGGTGTGCAGGACTACACAGTCTTTGAATGAGGGATTTTGGGCTTAGCTGTGGTGCCCCTCTCCCCACCTCTTCCTATTGGCACACCTTCGCACCCACCACCCCCCCCCCCCCACTCGCCCATTCTTATCCTCCTCTCATCCTGCTTTGATTTAGCTGGCCAGTATCCCATCCCCGCCCTCCTTTTTCTGTCCCACTTCAAACTTCTTTTGTACACTTTCCCATCTACAGTCCTCTAACCCCTGTGGCTACTGCAGCTTCCCTCAGATCCTTGTGTGTGCGTGTGCGTGTGTGTGTGTGTGTGTGTGTGTGTGTGCTGTGTAAGGGTGTTCTTGTGCAGCTGTCTTTATGGGTACTATGGCGCAATGAATTGTGGCGAGGATACTGCGAGCGCGAGGACTGTCTGCCGCGTTCGCACGCGCAATCGGCCTTGCAATCCATTCGTCGTGAATTGATTGAAAATTCAGTTTCACTGAATTGATTAATGATTGATTGGCAAAGGCAGAGGCGCTCTAGATGCAGTCTCAACTAGTTTGCGGTCCGACGAACAATAACAGAACACCCGCAGTATTTTGTGCCCTCTAAAATGAGTTAAAAAAAAAAAAAAAGATTACATTTGACAATCAACTCGTTCACTGTATGATATTTTTAGAACGTTTGAAAAAAAATTGAAAAAAATATAAATAAATTCCTGGGATTTGAATGGATGAACTGTGAAAAGACAAATAAATTCGTCAATGGCAGTGAATGAGTTAAAGCGGAAGTCAGCTCAAAAATTTCCTTTACAAGATGTTCTCTGCTGCTCCACTACTGTAAACATGTCATTCTGATTAATATTGTGTTTGCGGACTATAAATGAACGCAGCAAAATCCACACATTTTTATCCATCTCAGGGGGCGGCCATTTTGTCACTTGGAGCCCTGGTTAGTGCCAAAAAAGCCTCTGGAAGATTATTTCAGGTGTACTAGTTTCCCCTCAGTTCAAAATGTCTTTTCCTTTTTTCACCAATTTCTCATCAGTCACTTGGATGCCCGTACTCTTATTTCCCCATCTCAGTGACGGCGAACCTTGGAAAAATATTTACCCCGGAGAAACAAGGGGGCAAGCTCAGGTTATTGCCATGTCTTTCTGTCGAATACAACAAATATTTCCTTTGAATGTGTGAAGCACCCGTTGGATGTTTTGATCTTTGACAAATCAAGGCGTTCATCGCGGGTGAGTCACCCCCTTGGTGTTGATTGCTCTCCTGGCATCAGTTCAGTGCCTCCCTCTTGTGTTCCAAAACAACTGGAGTGGTGCCCTGGTGCCAAACACGCCTCGCTAACTACAACAATCATTGAATAGAAGAGATTCTGATTGGCTGCGCTGCAGATTCCGTCTTAAGCAGGTTGATGTATAATTTCCAGGAAAAAAAAAAATAATAATATGCAATGGAAAAACCTACACCTTGTCTGACTCGAAGCATACTTGTTGCCAGTGAACATGGCAACAGATTGAGCCATGCGAATTCCTTTCACTGACGGATTGGATTGTTTATCCTGGCAGGTGGCTAGGAACCCGTCGCTTTGGCTCGCAGCGGAGCGAACGGTGAAACCCGGCTTTTGATCCTTTTGACATCCACGCCTTCATGTACGGGAATCATTTTGTCGAAGTCGGATGGTCATGCGCGTGGAGCCCCCATTTTACGAGGGAGTTCTAGTTACCGTGGTACCTCAACTTACGAACGTGCCTTCATACGAAATTTTCAAGTTACGAAACGCCTCAACAGGAAAATAGTGCCTCGTGTTACGAAAGAAATTTCAGGATACGAAAGGTAAAAGCATGGGGTGATACTCGCAGCTCCGGAGTTTCCTGAACGCAACATAGTCATAGCTGCTATGCCATTGGCTAGCCTAGCATCTTCCTGGCATCCCATTGGCTAAGAGGGACCTCTTCCCGTATGTGTACATGTGTGTGGATAGATGCAGCGACCTCGTCGTTCGCCCCTCGGGCCATGAGGTCTTACGATAGTTTGACGTGACTCAGAAACGAGGAAAAGAAAAAAAAGGAGAAAATCGTTTTTTTTGGTCCACACAAACAAAGCAAGAGATAATAGAAAAGTACGAAAGGAGGATGCGTTTGTTTGATCTGGCCAAAGAATATGACCGTAATGTGTCGACACGTTATTAAATCAGTTGTTTACAAAACGCCAGGCAAGGACCTTCTTTAAAAACCTCTGAGAGAGAACGTGGACCAAAGAGGGCAAAAAAGCGATGAGGACAGCAATTAAAAGGTAAACGACCATCATTTTTATTCCTTACTCTATTCTTTGGTTTTTTTTACATTATGCACAACTCTAATTTATCGTGCAATAATCTAATTGTAACATGTAGTTGTTACATGCTTTCTGAATATTTGGGGGCTTGTAACGGATTAGGGCATTTACATGGAAAACACGTCTCTGCTTACAACATTTTCTACTTAAGAAATTTCTTCCAGAACCAATTAATTTCGTAAGTAGAGGTACCACTGTATTACGTAACCAGAATTCGCACCAAGTCAGAGCGTGCCGTAGCCCATCGCTAACCTATGTTAACGCCGTAAAATAGCAGATGTCAGACCTCCGTTGTTTGTTAACTTGAGTTTTTTTTAATAGTGGAGCAAAAACATGAATAAGGAGCAAATAGTCGAACTTCTTTTGCTAGCAAGCCAGGCTAATCGCGGCTCCTCGCCGACATCGCAAAGTCGAAGTTCGAACAATCGAGATATCTCACTTTGACTTGCTTCCTTGACACCAATTACTACCTTCTTATTTGCTAGTGCTTTGACGCCACCTTGTGGCGGAAAGAGCACAATAAAAGCGAATAGCTGGGGATAGATTGCACTGAAGCAAACCCCGCAAGGTCACTGTATTTTGCTAGTTAGCGCTGGACTACGACACGTTGACGACTTGTGTCCAAATTTGGGTTACATGGGCGCCGCGGCAACAGAACTCCCCCGTAAACAGAGGAATCCCTGTAGTTCCATTTCCAGAGCCGTTGTACACTGTAATCATGTTGATTTGGTTGCACACACCCGTTGGAAATGTGGTTAATTGACATTAATTAATGACCAGTCCCAATCCCTATTTCCCAGCCGAGTTGCCTTTTAAAACTGTAAGCAATTCATAAAAGACGCTTTAGTCATTCCCCCAGTGACAAAACGTTGAAGTTTTGCTGATGTCATTCTGACCACAGATCGTCATGCGCTTGCAAGGCCTCGTGATGAGAAAAAAAAACACTTGTGGACTTCTTCGCTGCTGGTGTGTTTGTTCGCGGATACAAACGCACTTGGTGATGATGTATGCGCTTAAAACACACACACACACACACACGTGCAGGGCTCCCCAATTATCTTTGCACACAAATAGACGCCGCCTAGAAATAGCAGAGCTTACGTGTGTATTTTTGGCTGCAGCCACGGTAGCTGGATTCCGATAGATGTTGGATTAGACAGCAGGAAAGAGAGCGAGGGGAAGGGATTAGCACTGATGAGCTGCAACTGCGTGTGTGGCGCAAATGCAAATGTTTGTCGGGTTTCGGCGGCGTGCTAGCTATGGAGGTAGCCATGAGGAAGATTAGTAGGAAACTAAAAGGAGAGAACGGCTAATTAAAGTGTGCGGTGGGTCAGCAGCTCCGATTTCTTTTTTTTTTTTTTTTTAACTTTTATTTTTTTATGGTGTGTGTGTGAGCTCATGTACGTTCACGAAACAGCCTGTAATCAACAGACTGGGGCAAGGGAGCTTTACTGACTTCAATTCTTTCTACACACATTTGCACGCACGCGCGCTCGCAGGCTGCTCTCGGCGAATGTTGGCGTGCGTGCGGTCGCTCTTCAGTCGCCGCTAACATGCTACCACTCATGTTTGAAGCCCTTCCACTCTTCTTTGCGCGCATACTAGACCGCTGTTATAACAGACAGACCAAATGCGACCACAATCGATGCGAAGCAAAAAAAAAAAAGAAAAAAAAAAAAAAAAAAAAGGGCTGTCGAGATTGGCTTCGTGCATAATAGCCCCGTTTAGGGTTATGAGTCACAATGATAATTGAACTGAAGTCAGGAATGAAAGGGACACATTTGACTGTCAAATACTTTGAATGCCGAGTAAGGCCTGGTACACGCATACGTTTTTTTTTTCACATTTTTTATTTTATTAATTTATTAATTTATTTTGTAAATAAAATAAAAAATAATGCCTGGTACACGCATAAGTTTTTTTCACATTTTTTAAATTTTATTAATTTATTAATTTATTTGATTCATAAAGTGAAAATAAGGCCTGGTACACGCATAAGGTTTTTTTTCACATCTTTAAAGACTTTTTTTTTTTATTTGCGACAAACCCCACATATGAAGGTAGAAAAATTGTGATCATGTGCCGATGTTACACAAGTGTTTCCGAAAAGGACCGGAGGCGGAAGCTCTGGAAAAATGGCGTCGTCAAGATAAGACTTACTTTGGAAAATACTTCTTGCCAGCTGGGGAAGCCACTTCTAACTCACCCCCCCCCAACCCCCCACCCCCCTCCCCAAGCGTGCGAGAAATATGACATTGCTAACATTAGCACCCCTGTTGTCGATTTTGCTCTTTTTTTTTTTATAGTTGCTGTAAAAGTTGCAAAATGTACTAAAAACACCAGTAAGTTGGCAACAGACAAGTTGTAGTGCTTGCTAGCTTTTTTTTCCCCCCGTTTTTTTTTTCTTAAGAATATTTTCTTAATTTATTCAAAAATGCTACTTGCGAGCGAGATACTTCATGGTTTGGCAAGATGCTTCAGGGTTTGTGGTTTTCATTTGGTGTGTGTGTGTGTGTGTGTGTGGCCTTGCAATGAGTCTGATGACAGCTACAAGTTCGCTTTGACGAATGCTTTGGATCCATCCTTTGTTTTGTGCGTGTGTCTGTGAGAGAACTATTAGAATATCCCCCCAAGTGGATTTGCAAGGAACGGTTGATCAATACTTAATGAGATGTAAAGTGAACAGTCACAGACCTGGAGGCCGGGAGCCTAAACGCTTCGAACGCGGCCGCGCGATTACGGCGATGTCACGATCAATAGGACTTAGTGGCGACTGATATCTTTTGAAGCGCCAAGTTGGTTTACATCCCTTTCAAAGTGCCACGGAAACCACTTAAAAAGCGTTTAAGTCGAAGCGTCGCCAAAGCATCCGTCAAGCGCAACCTATTTACCAGTCGTATCCTTTCCATAATTACAACGTGAAACGCGATGATGCTTATTTGTGAATTCGACGTCTTTGTGCCGTTGCCAGGTGACAATTCATAGGCCTCGTTGAGAATGATTTATTGAAGGGACTAAACATTAGTTGAAGGGCTCGCCATATTTAAGTCATTCCACGCTTGGGGAAACCTCCCAGAGCCTCTCGACAGTCCGGCGGCATGTTTGTTTCAAACTAAACAAGGACTAAAGGTTGCAAAAAAAAATTTTTAAAAATCACATTTTATGACGGGGGGCTCTTTTGGCAGTGTTTGTAGCACAAGGCCGCAAATTGTCAGGATTGTACGTCAACAAAATGACAAAGGACACAATAGACAATGAGAGGCAAATAAGAGAAGCGGATCACAACAGACGTTGCTTCCTTTTTGTTTTTTGGTCGATTGTGTGCAGCCGATTGTTGGGTTTTAATCGTTTCTTTTCAGAAGCAATCAAGGGAAAATTGATTTGCGCTGCTCGGCTGCAACCGGTCTGCGCATCTTTACGATCCGCGTTAGAAAAGGAACGGCCCGAACGTGGTGCGGAAGTGGCGTCGCTTTTTAAAACTCCAAGCAAATGGAAATGAAAGTAAGCAAAACAAAAGGCTGGAGGTTTTTTTTTTTTTTTTTTTTTTTTAACGACACCATTTCTGAAAGTGCCCGCATCTTAACGAGACGCTCGAGGTTCCTTTTTGACCCTCTTCGCCCACGCGTGGGTGCGTGTCGCCTAATAAACGCCGCGTTTTGGCTCATGTACACGACTTTACCCGCTTCTTTGCCTTGAGTGATGTGCGCGCGCGCGAGAGCAAGCGTGTTCATCGGCGACGCAGCTGTCTGAAAAAGCGACGGGCTGCAGATTTGTAGCACATTCAGCTGATCACCTTATCTTCTGTCAGCGCCAGGCAAAGATTTGAGGCACCCCCCCCCCCACTTTCATGCTCCCTCCCACCATCTCAAAATGGCGCCCGGCTAAAGCCTAATTATGACAGACGATCAATTTTCCTCTTCCTGCCCACCACTCTCCTCCAATTTTCTTTTTTTTTTTTTTTTTTTTTCCTTGTCTTTTTCTTTTTTCTTTCTCTTTCCGTCTACCGGTGCATAATGACGAGCACAGACTCATTTTCAACCTTGAAGGCCAGGCCTTGCAAATGTGTGTGTGTGTGTGTGTGTGTGGAAGAAAATCACCAGACAAGCATACTGTGCGTGCGGTTATGATCAAATGCACAATCAAACAACTGTATCAAACAAAATGGTACATTTGTTTGATCATCACAGTGTCTTGAAACGCTCGGTGTATCATTCAGGGTGTCTGCGGGTCTTTAAAGTCTTAAATAGGATTTGGGAAAATTAATGCTTTAATTATCCTTTAAATCTTGCAGTTAATCCGTTAATCTGCCGGCCTTAAAAAAAAAAAAAGCCATATTGTTTTTGAAAAGGAATAACTTAAATCGATGTTGGATTTTTTTTTCTTTTTTTCTTTCGTGATATATAATAAATATACACAAACAACTGCAGTTTTCCTCCATTGGCAAGCAACCCGCATACATGCTTCGCATCCAGTCTCATTTAGTCCTCGCTCGCTTCACTCGACTTGGTTTTATTATTTGATAACTCATTTACAATAGTCAATGGGAATAAATGCCATTAGGTGTAAGATCCCATCATTGAAAAATTGTGCATGGTAATCCCCGCTTTGCGTGGACAGGACCGAGCCCTGCTGTGAAAAGTAACAAAAAACGAAGCAATTGACGCCGCTGATTAAAAAAAAAAAAAAAAAATTCTGAATTACGTTTTATTACTTTTTTAAATTTTTTTTTATAGTTTTAACTGGTAGTCTCCCACAAAGTGTGATCCACTTAGTTTAATATCATTTCAAACTCATTTTACTCATTACCCTGAAAACCAAAATAGCTCATTGGTATGGACCAACTGCACATTTAGCGCGCATGTCCTTGCACGTCACAAAGAGTCCCCTTGACATCCGCTAACAACCCAGGCTAAACTTAGGTACTCCTTCACATGCAATGAGTTTGTTTTTGTTGCAACGCATCACTTCAACTGTACTTCCTTGATGCCAATTTCTACTTTTGTATTAGCCAGGGCTTTGGCACCATTTTAGGGCATCACAGCGAGAGCACGACCCTAAGTTCAATGGCAAGTTTTTCCGCTAGTCGGAGGATTGATTCCCCCCCCCAAAATGCAAATGAGTGAATTTGTAAATAACTTGTGAATATGTCATGATGATGATGTTGAAGTCAAAGTGCCCGAGTGATCCCATTTTATAAACGAGAGGGCTGTATTTGCCATTGTACAGTACGTCTATAATGGCATAACGCACGAGTCTGTAATTGGATTGCACTTTTGGCTTTGAACCAGGTCCACCATTTTGGTCAATGTCACTTGACAATCTTATTGTTTTTGTTTTTGTTTTGTTTTGAAGGATTTTCACATCATGAAGAGATTGCTGAGATTTTACAGTCCAGTGCATGTTGGTCTGCCGGTCATCCATTCTCTGTAAATCTTCAAACTTTTCAGGGGTTATTATTCTCTGTCAAAGCAAGAAGCCTATTGATTTTTTATTTATTTTTTTTAGAATGTATCCCAACACAAGAGGATGAGGTAGCTCACACACACACGTGGCACACTGCGCACTCGAGCCGAGAGGCAATTGCGCTGTAATAAAATCTATAGGGGGGGGGGGGGTGGGGGTTAATCCTTACTCCCGTCCACCTTTTGGACGCCTCTTCTTTCTCCCGCCGCTTGGCTCCCTCACTTCCCTTGTTCCCTTTCTCCTCCACGGGCTGGCAATGATAAATGAGTCAATTATGTGCGCGTGTGCGTGAAAAGGGAGCTGATGGGGCTGTTATTACCTGTTGCGGCTGCGGGGGTAATGTTGCCGTATTAATCATATTCTAATTTTCCTCCGCCGCGCAACCCACCCACAAGACACACATCATCAACGCGCGCACGCGCCGCCGCTACCCCCCCACCCCCCCTCGATCAATCTATTTGCCGCCTGCAAACAAATCAGCGTAAACGGGGCCCAAAATACTGCCTCTCTGGGGAGGGGAGGGGAGGGGGGAGGGGATGGGAAGGCTGCTCTTTGCCACGTGAGGCCTGCGTGTGTGCGCGCGCTTGTTCCACGCAAACACAGGCGAGAATAATGTGTGTCCTTTTGGAAATGTGTCCAAAAGCATTATCCAGTGTTAGGGGACAGGAGGGACCTGTCGGGCGGTGTGGCGAGACGGACACACACGGAGATATGGGCCACATGGGAGAGGTGTTTGGCCGCCTCATCTGTGGTGGGGGAGGGGGATGCGGGTGCGCGTCTTCCATTCAGGGGCACACGTTCAACAGAAGAGTGGCAATTAGAGACATGGGCATATTTGCAGTCTTTTTAGAGGGTGGAGGGAATGCAGATTTTATATTGTTCACTAAATGACATGACACACAGTAGGTTCTCTTGTACAATGGATGATGAGGGCCACGCGAGGGAAGGAAAATACTGTATATGCTATGATGGTAAGCAAGCTTACAAGAAAAAACTGAAGTAAAAAGGAGTTTTGGGGATTTTTTTTTTTTAAAGCTCGTATTTTTTGAAAATTGATATTTTGGAGGGTAAGTTTTTCTTTTTTTTTTTTTTTTTTTTAAGTGAGTTTTTTTTTTTTGAGAATCTGCTATAGTATAATTATGCGTGGCCGTAGTCTTTTGAAGTGACTTTGTGAAATGTACAGAATTGAACGAAGTTGGGGTTTTTTTCAAAGCTTTTCTTGAACCTGGCAAATGTAACAACTTGCCATCACTGACATTTTTTCGTCCTACTACGTTTTTCTAAAAGTCTTGCCACACATTTCACTTAACTGGAGCCTAGAACACAAGGCGTTTCAGTTCTGTGGCGTCTGTCCGAACACTAGGGGGCACTATGTACAAGGCGTACGCAGATAAGGGAGGGAGAAATACGTGATGAAGAAGAATGTTGAAAATAAACAAACAAGTAAGAATACAAGATGTTTGTTGTCAATAAAAAGAAATACAAGACGGCTTCCTGAGAACACCACAACTTGTAAAATGTTTACCTTCCAGGGCTCTATCTCCACTTGACCGGCATCGTACGTTAAGCTGTGGTATCGGTCTCATAGTATCTGTACGTTTTTCCACATACAAGTGCAGGCGTCACCCAGTATCAACACGCTGCCTTCCTAATTGTGTTTTTTGTTTAGTTTTGTTCAGTGTACTAATTGTAAGTCAGCGGCAAAGGGAAAAACAAGCATTTAAAGACAAAATAGGTCACAAAAAGAGCGACACCTTGCATGGATGTCAGGATCCAAGTGTGACTTGTCGGTTTCTTCTCCGCTACGAGGTGCTAATGGCCTGTCATCGCAGAGCACTTCATCACTCCCCCCCCAAGCAACCCCTCAGTGGTCGTGTTACGTGATGAAGGGGCGAGAGAGAGCTACGTCTCCAACCGAGATGCGCAATTCATTGATTTTATTTGGAGTCAAATCCAAAGCATACCTTTTATCGTTTCCTCTCATTGCAGTTTGAAGCTGGAATGTGAGAAACTGGCCACAGAGAAGACGGAGATCCAGAGACACTACGTTATGGTGAGCCAAGTCGTCTGCGTCTTTTTCATCTGCTAACAGCTGCTAAACAGCCACCAGGAACCACACGCAAGACCACACACACTCGCGCGCACACAAACACTTTCTATCGGGAGTGCGTGTGTGTGTGTATGTGTGTGCGCGCGCGACGTGGACTTCTGGGCTCCACAAATTGTGTTTCTTTCTCCTGCCGGCATTTTGAACATTTCCAAGGGAGCATTTGCTGAGCTTCATCAAACACACTGCTCCGGATTTGCCTTTGTGTTCACCTAGGATTTTTTTTTAGCCGAGTGGTTAAATAGTTTCAAAAGACACCAATTTGTCTCTCAATTAAAGTTGCGATAAACTGTGAGCCAAAGCCATTCCGTTAAATACCGACTTCATTTCTTTTCCAACACGCTTGTGAAATTGTGTGAGATAGCCAATAGTTAGTGGTGCTTAGAGACCAGTCAGGTTGCTGTGATGTCAACCCTAGCCTGCTCACCACCTTGTTTTTTTGGGGGGGGGGTTTCCCACCGGTAATTCCCAACCCACCTTGAAGCAACCAAGGCTACACGGTGCGCTTTGCTAGTTTCTAACCGAATATTTCGCCCCCATTCCGTATTGGAATACACATCCTCATTTGTTAAAATTGCAGCTACAACAGGGGCGGAGCCAGATTGACACACTACCCACCCAATGAGATTCATGAAATATATACTTTTCAATTTTTAGTAAATTATTATTAATCTTCTAAGGCCAAAGCTGTATTACATGCATTTTTTATTTCTTTTTGCTATTTGGGCTTATTGGAACCTAATTGGAAGAAAAACAAAGCATCATCTTTTAGTTTTTTGTATTGTATTTTGTGTACTGTATTTTGACTGTAGTATGTAATACTCTTCTGAGACCACAAGATGGCGGTGTAAGTGCCCATATATGTGTCCAAAACACCCACATTTCCACAGTGCACACGTTTGTGGACACAAGAGCTAGAAAGTGCTGTTCACGTATGTGGCCACTAAGCCTGAGGAGGTTGAATTATTTTTGAATTTGTGTTTTCTTGTGTGTGTGGTTTTATTGTTTTATTTTATTGAATATTAATAATGGCATAATTGTGGTTGTCTAAGGAAGATCTGAACTTCATATTATTCAGTTTGTCTTTTTATTTGAATATACGATGTGTCGGGACAGGCGGATTGTGCTCAGTGAGAGAAATATTCAGGCCCACCCTGATTTGTCTAGGTCCACCCATTAGCCACGTTCTGGCTTCGCCCCTGACACCGCGGAAGTGCGTTTGCAAACGCATGCCAAGCCTCTAGGCGGCAGTAGTTAGCCAAATACTGTTCATTCAGACGGAATTCCATCGCGCCAAACTCGTTCGGGAGAACCGACAAGAGGTCAGAGTTGCTTTTAAACCTTTCAACAAGAAGCAGTAGTTGGTTGCGGACAAATAAGTACGCAAAAAGCGCCTTGAGAATGGCTATAACCAACGCAGCGCCGCGGGAATCCACATTCGCATGTATACAAGTCTCTTAAAAGACGTCAGAGCATTTTTGTCGCATAGTGACGACGTAAATCTCTGCGGCCACTGTCCACGGCCAAACGCGGGTCTGGCGAAATCCGCAAAACTCCACTGTGGCTGGAGTTTTTAGTTTAAAATGAAAACAACACCGTGGACGTGTGGATGACAGGGCTAACCGCAGGCTATTAACCGCCGTTTGCAAAAACCTCGGCTATGTGCAAACGAGGCCGAAGTGAAGTCACGCCCGCGAACGGTCGAAGAGCTACAAAGGTATGGCAATGTTGCTACTAAAAGAAATGAGGCGCGCACACTTTGAGGTTAACGCGCGTCTCCACTTGGCTGCGCGGCGGCGGTGGTGGTACCATTAGGGTAACGTTCTGTGAATATTTGGGTCCGCTCAGTCGGTGGGAATCGTGCCTGCCATCTGAACCCCTCGCCGCCGCGGCTGAACCCGTGCCGGCTGCCAAGAACCCCGCTTGGGCCCTGCCAAAAAAATGCTATGTGGCATTCCTGGCAATGAGCTGGGAATTGTGTATCGATGTGCGGGGGCGGTGGGGATGGGGCTTGAAGATTTGGCTCTCGCTAAAGAAAAAAAAAAGGGGGGGGGGGTGGGCGGCAGGCGAGGTCTCCTCTCCTGGCGGCCGATTTGGGGAGGGAGTTTGGGCGTTGCTAAGCAACAGGCGAAACTTGGCACAGCAACTGTCAAGTGGAGCTGCCAGCTGCCGGGAAAGGCATCTTTTATGGAGGCGCAGACAAACAGCGACACATGCACATACACACCTGCATGTGCGCGCACACGCGCTCGCAGTGTGCCAAGAAAGATGTCTGCAGAGAAACAACCCCTGCCCATCTCCTCTCCTCCCATCCTGCCAGAATGCTCTGGCGCTCCGGCTTGCCAATCTCCTCTCTGAAAAGCAAATGTCAGCCTGTCACTTTGCGAGGCATCCGACTTTAAAATGCTTTCCCTTTCCGTCCAGCGAGAACGGGAGAGAGCGAGGGGTGCCAACTATCTCTCGTTGGCTCTCCACGCTCTTCGGCGCTGCTCACAGCTCCTCTTAGGAGTCAAAAGGTTCAAATAGCTCAAATTAGACGTGATTATTGCAGCAGTCCGACAGTATCCTTTCCTCGCTCGTGCGCACTTTAAGGCCTGCCAGACGCCCTTCAGGCCTCGTTTTTGGAGTGCTGATGACTTTCAGGGTCCAAGGTAATATTGCAGACGGCCATCTTTTTGAAAAACGAGCAAAAAATGTGGGGAAAAGTCAAGGATTTAGATAAGTGTAATATCATATTGTGCCACCAGTTTTTGACTTGTTCAGAGCATACTGACTTTTCTGCCCCGGAGTTTCAGTGTTTGGACCAGCCCGCTCGAGTTTGTGTTTTAATGAAGATATTTTACACAATTTTACACTTATTCATCTATCAATATAAAATGGATTACCATTCCCTCCAAAGATATTCATATTGCATTTGATCAAAAAAGAAAGTTACGATTGAATGTGCTGGACTGTGAAAAGACCAATAAATACGTCCTTGGCAGTTAATTTAAAACTGTCAAAATCTCCGAATTTCTCTCAACAGTAAATATTGATTATTATTATTTTAATTGAGACATTCCCAAACATCTGCTTTTAATGTGGAAAACAATGTTCATTTTTGCCAATTTTCTGACCAAAGTTATGGACTAAACCAGCAACTGAATCATCATCAATTTATGTATGTGCATTTTCTGCCTGGCCAATGTAAAATAATGTCATGTTTTTGAATGAAGAGATGCTTATAATAATTTTTGAGAATGTTATTTAATCCAATTATTATGGACGGATTAATCAATTAAAATAATCGTTGGTTGCAGCCCTAGTCCAATGAAACCAATGTTACATTTTTGGCTATAATTACAAAAAAAAAAAAAAAAAGTTGGATGCAAACGAGGCAAGGGCTGGGATCAGATTCTGACGGTATGATAATTGCAATTTCATCTCCCAAAAAATTATGATTTTTGAAATTAACTTTTGGACTTTGGACCCAATCTTTTGCTTTTAAACACTTTATGGACGATTTGAAACATGAACCAACCATAAAACAATTGCAATTACTCTCCTTTGTCTGTGTGTTGCAGTATTACGAGATGTCCTACGGCCTTAACATCGAAATGCACAAACAGGTGAGCAGCATCTTCCAGTTCCTCCTTCTCGTCGAATGTCGCCTCCCACCTTTGCCCTCCCTTTCTCTCATTCCCTCCAATTCCCAAATATCCGCAAAGGCGTTTAAAAAAAAAAAAAAAAAAAAAACTCCCCGCATGCGATTCAGTCCCACACCATATGAGAAATGTTCTTATCATCTTTTCTCCTCACAACTCCTTCTTTCATTTCTTTTGTCTTTTTTTTATTTTTTATTTTTGCAGTGCTTTTAATCCTCCATTTCTTCTGCATCCTGCGTCTCTCTTCTGATTTCCTCTTTATCTTCACTTTCCTTCCTCTTCCTCGCAGACATATACAGTCCACGCTGGATTTCACTTTAAATCAGGTCACTGCCTTCCCGCTGTCTCCTCGTTCTCTCCCTACACCCCACAGCCCCCCCCCTCTCCCCCCACCCCCACCCCTCCCGTTCATTTCGCCATCTCAATCGTTTCACTTTTGACATGTCACAGAATCCACGCCCCCCACCCCCACCTCCTCCACACTTCACCCCGATGTCGATTTTCCTCCCCCGCCTTTCTCCTCGCCCTCCCACATCCTCGCCTCGGTCACACTTCCTCGCCACCCAATCCACTCCTCTCCCGTTTCATCATCACCCCCCGCCCCTCCGCCCCCCCCACCTCTCCTTCTCCTCCTTCTGTCCTCCCCCATCGTCATCCCCTTTCTCTCTGTTGCTCCTTCCCTTTCCTCCCTCCTGAAGATGTCATTTAGGAGTTGGAGTTCTCTAACAAGAAATCATTGTGTCTCCCCTGGGCAGGCGGGGCCGCGGGGATGGTGGGGCTGATGGATTGGGAGGAGGATGGGCTGTAGGTGGGCAAGCAAGAGGAATGAGAGAGAGAGAAGGGGGGGTGGAGGAAGAAGAAAGGAGGGGGTGGAAGTTCAGTCCGGCGTCAATAAATCACTTAGGAGGGAATGGGGTTGTGTGTATGTGTGTACGCACGCACGCACGCACACGAACACACACGCACCTCAGCACAGGCTGGCTGTCAACTAGACAAACAGCCTGCAGCCATAATGATGTTGTCATGATCTCTGCATGCATATCATTACCGGCCCTAACGGCCTTGATGCGAAATATGTGTGTGCGTGCGCGCGTGCTTGCGAGCGAGCTTGTGTGCACCGAAGCCCGTAGCTCTAATCGATAATATCGGCAAGCGAGGAACGGAAGGAGGCCGACTTGGAATAAACAGAGGGATTGTTTTTCGCGTGACTATTTTTAACTAAAGGCCGATTCAAGGCAATGTTGTTTGCCGGTTTCCACGGCAACAGTGTTTTTGCTCACTTTTTTTTTTTGCGGACTTGCTCACGTGCGTTAAAATGAATGCGAGTGGCACGTTTTGCGGCTACATCTTATACGGTTCAATAATTAGGAGTGAAATATATTTTTTTAAAAACAAAAAAAAAGAATATATATTATAGAAATGACCAGGAATTGGCCTTCTGAAAAGTAAGTTCGTTCATATTGATGACGTTTGGGCCGAAACCTCCGAAAGGAATGTTTGAGCGTCGTTCTATTTGTCTTATGTTGTAATATGTAAAATAATAAAAATAATCAGCATTTTATAAACACTAATATCAGCTGGCTAATTTATCAGTTGGGCCCCAATTTTCATTGCCAGAATTGACCAAATATAGCATTTTTTATTTTTTATTTTTTTTAATCAATGATATCGTTTTTTGGGCCAATATCACGTATTGAGTTTTTTTTTCTTTTCTTTTTGTCCTACGCTAATTAAACAGGCAACCATTTGAAAATATGAAAAGTTTTCATTTTAAAGGCCACTTCAACACTTTATTACTGTCCAGTCGCTAAAAAATGTCGGTCGAAAACGAAGACATGCTTACTTTAGTCAGTGGGCATGTGCAAAAAATCCAAACATCAAAATATTGTCTGCTTAGTTTCACATCTCTCACACTACAGTCTAGGTACACCATCAAATATTGATATTCAAACTGACATCTCCTCCATGCACTGTCAACACTGCAAAACGACCAAAAGAAGCACTCGCCCGATATTTGATTATCGCCGGATCTTGATACGTTAAATATGGTGATTAAAATATCTGATTCCCCGCCCTTATTTTTTACTATGTTGTTGTTGCGTAAACACATTTAATGAGATGGAGAGGGGGGATGAGGATGTGCAAGGAGAGTTGGCGGTGCAGTAGAGCAGTTGGACACACTCATGCACAGTCACACACCCTCAGTAAGAGCAATTGACCCCCAGCATGACACACACACACACACACACGCGATCGTGCAGAATGTCAACACATATGCAAACATCTGAGGAGCGCACACACAAAAGATTGAGAATCTTTTTCTCAAACCACCACACACACACACACACACACACTGATTGTGTGTTATGCATGTGTGTGCGCGCGCGCGCGCGTGTGTGTGGGCTGGCTGCGGCCACAGCAGATGCTCACCATGAATATTTTAGTCCAACTCCCTGGCAAAGATTCCATTTGCATGGACCAGATGTAAGCGGCTGAAATATTTACCACGCGGGTCTGGGGGAGAAGCAGGTCACAGCGACGGTGTGTGTGTGTGTGTGTGTGTGTGGGGGTGTGCGTGTGCGTGTGTGTTTATTCATCTAGTATCTTTTTTTCCTCGCTTTCAGACGGAGATTGCCAAACGGCTAAATGTGATCTGTGCTCAGCTCATCCCGTTCCTGTCACAAGAGGTGGGAGGCACACACACACACCTACACGCACTCACACACACACACACACACACACACCATCTGATAGGGTGCAACTTTGTCCTATAGTATTTTCCAGCCCAAATCTCCACCCACGAATAAATGTCCTCCCAATAAAGATGTAAATGTCAATGGCTGTGCCACAAAAAGATAAATGACAAGAACACGCACACACACACACACACACACACACACACACATGCGCGCGCACGGTCTAATAAGGTGAATGAAGCTCACCCAAGCATTTTACCAGGTCCCAATGTACAGGCAAAGACAAATGTTCACACAATAAAGGTGTAAATGCCACACGAGGATAGAGAGACAAGAACAGTTAAAGACTGCGCACAAACACACACGGAGAGAACGTAATTGGGTAAAAACAGCTCGTCCAAGCATTTTTTTTTTTTTTTTTTTTACAGCCAAAATGTCCAAGCAAAGACAAATGTACGCGCAAAAGTGTAAATGTCAAGGGTTTTGCCACACACGCAAGAACTCGCACGCACACACACACACAAAGGAAGCACACGTTTCCCTCCATAGTCAACTGGCCACGTTCATTCATACATGCTGAATAGCTTTTCATGCTAATCAATTCACTTTCCACACAATTAATATTAATGAGAGCGAGCCCAGCATGTCCTTTGAGTGACCTCTGCCTTTTTTTCTCCCCCCCCCCCCCCCCTTTCCCCTGCAGCACCAGCAACAGGTGGTCCAAGCTATGGAGCGCGCCAAACAGGTGACCATGGGGGAGTTAAATGCTTCCATAGGGGTACGTGGGCTCCCCCCTCTGCCTCATAGCGTGTGTACCTTATCCTCCCGTTTATTTTTCCCTCCTTTTTCTCTACTTTTTCTCTACTTTTTAAAAAAAAAAAATATATATATATATATATGAATGAGGCACCCTTTTAGGCCCACTGCACTTTAATTGGCTGTCTTAGTTTGGTGTGACAGGATTTGAAATTGCCCCCCCCGTTAGGCCCACTGCCCGGACTTGTGCTTTTCTCCCGCTGCACTTCCTGCTTTCCTGCTCTGGACTTCCTCCCCCCTCTCTAAGCGCCTATAAGTCACCCGTGTCTTTCTCCCCCTCCCCCCGCCCCTCCCCTCCCCCTTTGCAGCAGCAGCTTCAGGCGCAGCACCTCTCGCAGCACGCGCAGGGTCTGCCGGTGGGCCCGCACCCGTCGGGACTGCCCCACCCGGGCCTGGCGCTGGGCGGGGGCTCCGGCCTGCTGGCCCTGTCGGGGGCGCTGGGGGCCCAGCTGGCCGCCAAGGACGAGAGGGCTCACCTGGAGGCCGCCGCCGCCGCCGCCGCCGCTGCCGAGCATCACAGAGGTAAAGAGAATGAATCAAACGTGTTACCTTGACTTTCCAAGTCAAGTCTGCATTTAAAAATGGATGAAAAATGCCATGAATCCATTCCGGTCCCTCCAAAAAAAACAACCGCAAATGTTTGTACAGTGTTTTTAAACAAGATACATTGAAGTATTGTATTGTGGTGTCAAATTTAGATATAATGTAAAGAGTGAAACTTTTTTTTTTTTTGCAATTATTATTTTTTTAAATTCGATATTATGCTGCAAGGGTGATGCTAGATGGCAAAGAATTTTTGTTGTGGGCATTGCTCATGGCAGTGAAGTTTTATGCCTCGCCACAAAAGCTAAATGAATTGGCCCCACAATGTCAGAGTTGGACCAGACGTCTTGCTTGTGTATGATGGCTGCAATGACGAGGGAAGACTTTACAGGTAGTTCATATTGTCGCTGTTCTGTGAAAAACACGTACGTCCAATTGTGGGTTTTAAAAAAAAAAAAAATGTTCCCGTTACCGCGATGGAAACACCATTCACGTAAAAATACGAAAATTGAAAAAAAAATGGACATGCGTCTTTTTCACAGGACAGCGACGATATATTGGCCAAGATTGAAGGTTATAGAGTAAATGTCTAATGGCAAATATGTTTTTTTTTTTTTTTGTGTGTGTTTTAAAAAATTGTATTTATTTTTTTTTTGGACCCATCACCGCCTCTGCCTGGACGCAGACCGGGAAGCAGGACCGGTGAGTACAAAGCATTTCACATATTGGTAGAATATTTTCTAGCTATCGGGAGAGAGTGTGCTATGTTGAGACGCTTTTCTTATTCAGCTTTCACAACATAGCTAAACGTTTTTGGGCCAACTAACGTAGGAATAGCTATTCCACGATTTGGATTAAGCCAAACAGATGAGAGACATCATTTGACTATCACTTGAAAGTGGCTCCGGATCTTCGCCGAGACTCCTGATCACATCATTGTCTCAATTTCTCCACCAATGATGTGATCAGGAGTCTCGGCGAAGATCCGGAGCCACTTTCAAGTGCTGGCAGTTCTTATGTCAATCAGCCCCCCTTTTATGTACGCCACGTTTCCCGAAATGACAACAAAGACACTCAACCTCATTGACGTCCTCTCCTCTTGTCACTCCACCTCTCCCTCCCGCAGAGCTCCCTGTCCAACGGGGACAAAGGTCGCCCCGCAGACTACCTCAGCAACGGCAAGAAGAGGAAAGCCGACGAGAAGGAGTTCATGACGGACTATGTGAGCTTGCCGACGTTCCGTTCGGCCCGACTTGAGATTCGAGGCGCTTTGTATTGAATCGCATTTCAACTGGCTAATACGTAGGCGAGTGCAATTGCGGGAATAATGATGTCGAGGTGCATTTTGAGCTGGCGTGACTATGTTACGTTTGAAATAGTTTACTATTGAAAATGCGCAAGGGGCAAGAAAGAGGGAATTTGCCCACTATAAGAAAAGCACTTTAAATAAAAGTTTCTATGTCTCATTAATCAAGAGCTGAACATTATTATGACTTTTCGTGAAATAAAATGTTCACACTGGTCGGTGTGCTAGAAAAAGAACATTTTTGAAGCACACTTGTGGTTTTGGGGCACCATTTTCGGTGTTGGTCACTGAGGGACTTTGGTGTGAAATATCAAGAGATTTTTTGTCGTTTAACTCATTTCTCTACTTTGTTCACTTTCGCAGGGCAGCGACGCAGATAAAAGTGACGATAACCTGGTGGTTGACGAGGTGCGTGCACATCATGTCGCGGTTTTACATTTGTGTGGTTTGAAGGCCTCTTGCAGAATTCACAACATTAGGTACGCCTGTACAATGGAACATTAAATCTAATATTGCTCACTTTTGGATAATACAGTAATAATTTAGCGATATGTTAACCGGCATTACAAATGTACTTCAATTGCCTGAAAATATATATATTTTTTTTAATTGCAAAAAAAGAAAGAGCCAAAATTAAGAGGAGGTACTATACATGGGTGTAAGGGAAAAAAAGTTTATTTTTTTATTTATTTATTTTTTTTTTCACATTGTACTCGTGTAGATGTTTACAACTAACATGGTGCTTGTACGGTAATTAAAAAAAAAAAAAAAAGGTCAGAGGCGATAATGGCTCTCATGGCTCATATGTTGTATTGCAAAATGTTTTGGGTGCTAGCCCCCCCAAAAAAAGTACCGTACTTCATTTTCGGTTATCCACGACCAAAATGTACTAAATTGACATAATTTCCCGCTCTTTTTTCTCGAAAACGATCAAATGTTATTTTCACACATTTGAATCATTTGCAACTGTTGTATAAGTTTGAATTAAATCAATCTAAAGCTTTTTTTTTTTTTTTTCTTAAATGTTTGCAGGCCTGAAGTACTCGATATGAACTAGTAGAATTTGATGTCACTAGTAGAACGCAGTTGTCAACTAGTACAAAGCTTTGCCTCACTAGTAACTTGTAGTTGTCTCAATGGCTAACAAATGGCTTTTTACCTACCGTAAAGTCAAACTTTTAAACGAAGCTCTTGAACTTGACAGGTAACGTTGTGGCCACAGAGTGCAGACACTTTAGCTTTTTCCACAATATATTCACCCTGAAAAGTTTTTTGATACAGGAAAAAAAAAAAAAAAAATCAGCTTGAACCTTTCAAGAGTTTCCAGATGCCATCTTTCTTTTTTCGCACTGCGTCCACCGCTGTGCTCTCGCCTCTCCCAAAGCAGGACCCGTCGTCGCCCCGCAGCGTGCAGTCCTACTCGTCCAGGGAGAACGGCCTGGACAAGATGGCGCCCTCCCGCAAGGAAGGCCCCCCGCAGGCCAGCCCCACCTCGCTGGCGTCCTCCAGCAGCGCCGCGTCGCCCTCGCGTGGCAAGGAGCCCACGCAGGTAGCGCGCACGATTGGGCCGGGTTCTCACCTTATGCGCTGACACCTCACTATTCACACACGCTGGGGAAAAGTCCCCGACGTGTAAAAAAAAAAAAAAAAAATTGACTTTATCGATAGTTTGAACCCTAACGGGGGAATTTTGCCGTCTTCTTCTTGGCCTTATTGTTTGAACATAGTTTTATGGCAGCTTTTTTGAGGCACGGACTGCCCGTTTAAGGTCGTACCACAGCATCTCAGTTGAATCGAAGTCTGGACTTTTGACTCGGCATTTTTAAACGCGGCAAGTCACCCAAGTCCTGAAGGAACAAAGCAACCCCACCCCATCACACTCCCACCTTCGTGTTTGTCACGTGTAACGCCTTGCAAAACATTGAGCTTTTCCTTTTAAATTTTAAGAAATGTCTTTTCTTCCGCTGCAGAGAGAAAAGTCCGGCACGCCGGGCATGAAGCCGGGCACCCCGATGTCGCAAGAGTCCAATACCCCTGGACCGAGTGGACCGCCACAATTCAGAGCCATCCCCGGCAAGCCTGGCGTTGACCCGCTCGGTGAGACCCCAGAACATGTCTTTTTTTTTTTTTTTTTTTTCTCCTCCTCCTCCTTCCTTCTTCTCTCCGCCCCACTTTTTATTTTGCATACCTCCTTTCCTTTCCCAAAACCACTTTTCAGCCTTCAGTCCAATAACTGCTTTAGAATGCTCAAATGATTTGCCCTTATTCCTTGGCCCTGCAAAAAAAAAAAAGTGAATATAAAAGGTATCGACCTACTTTTGGCCTGCCCCGTTTAGTTGGCCCTTTGCCGGGGTCGATATTCCATGTGTGAATGCACCAACTGCAGTTATTAACACGGGTGGCGGCCAGCCCTCTCGTTCTCCGCCCCACCCAAGCCGACCGCCAACTGGACCCATTTAATGAAGCGACCGTGGGCCAAGATGGAATAAATGGCAAGATTAGCAGTCTTGATTGACTGCTTCATAATGAGCATCCATCCGTGGCGCGCGTGGCTCTTTCCTCCTGTCATCTCCTGTCAGTACTTTTTAACGCGCACGCTCGCTCGCTGCCGCCTGTCAACCGTCTCCGCGGGGAGGTAGAGTAAACAGCGGCCAGCAGGGGGCACTAGCGTTCTAGCGCTGCAGCGTCTCAGTCAGTGTAAAGGCGGAGCAGCGTCACTGAAGCACGTGAGGTAACCGCAGCTCTCCCCCACAGCTCTGGGTCTGAGGAACCCCTTGGTCGTGCAGGGGGCGTACCCCCCGGGGGCTTTCGGCCTGCCCCCTCCCGGGGTCAACGGGGACCTGCCCGGGGCGGCGGCGTACGGCGCCGGCCTCCACCTGGTCTCACCGCAGATGAACGGAGCGGCGGCGGCGGCCGCTGCGGCGGCGGCGGCGGCGGCGGCGGCGGGCTACGGACGCTCCCCAGTGGTGAGAATTTGTAATAAGCCGGCCGAGGAGACAGAATGAGGTGCAAGGTTCGCTTGAACTGTAAATCTTGTGATTAATGCCCCCAAAATAGTTTGGAATTGCTCATAGATGGCAGCGACGCATTGTTGGCAATTGTCAAATGACGTTCCTTCAACTCCCCGCGCCAGAATATTGTACTTTTTCATGAGCCGCGCCTGTCGCGGTCCCCTTTCAGCTTTCTCGCGTGTCCGTTTTGATCCACAGGTGGGTTACGAGTCTCCACACCCACACATGAGAGTGCCCGGCTTGCCCGCCGGCCTGCAGTCAGCCGCCTCTGGAAAACCGTACGTTTTTTTCATTTTTTTTTTTTTTGTGACTGTCATCACTCAGCACCGCGAATCTTTTTTTTTTTGTAACACAAAATTCCCTTTTTATGATAGATTTTTTTTTTCCTCCCTTTGCCTAGTCACATAAAAGCAAATAATGACTCCCCCCCACACTTTTTTTCCCCCCCCCTCGTGGCCGTTCGCGGCGCACAGGGCTTACTCGTTCCACGTGAGCGCCGACGGGCAGATGCAGCCGGTGCCCTTCCCCCCCGACGCCCTGCTGGGCCCGGGCATCCCTCGCCACGCGCGGCAGATCCACAGCCTGAGCCACGGCGAGGTGGTGTGCGCCGTCACCATCAGCACCTCCACGCGCCACGTCTACACGGGGGGCAAAGGCTGCGTCAAGGTCTGGGACATCAGCCAGCCCGGCAGCAAGAGTCCCATGGCGCAGCTCGACTGCCTGGTCGGTGCTCTTCCCTCATCTTTAGCACACATGCGCAAATCAGGTTCCTGAAAACATAATTATGCAATAATGTACATTTATAAATACTCTCTAAAATAATAATAATAATAATAGTACATCTGTCGTCCTTAAATGCCTTATAGAATTGCAATAGAAATAATACGTTTACAATATATTTCATTTTTAATTTAAGGTTTTTCACTGGAAAATGTGCAAAAGTGTTCTCAAAGAAATAATCCTAAAAAAATAAAAATGGCCAAAATTATACGCACATGCATTTAAGTTTGTGGATACTACATATTTTACTTCCTTGAGTTATTTTAAAAAAATTTAATTGTATATAGCACATACAAAATGTATTCATAACATAATACATTAAAAATACAATGCAAAATATGTAAATATCATTGCTATACAAAAATGTGACAAATACATTTAATGCATATTTTTCTTTAAAAAAAAAAAAAAATATATATATATATATATATATATACAATTTGAATGTAACATGTAAGGTGATCATAAAATATACCAATGAACTGGTCCATAAAATGATTATGCACAAATGGGGTTTATTAATAAATAGTCATAAGAAAAATACATTTTCCTACCTTACATTTTATGATGACATTTCTGTATGACTTGCCCAAATACATACTTGTATAAAGTGTGTTCAAAATTATATTTTCTATATCCTTACATTTTTAATACTTATAATTTTGTAATGTAATTGCTATAGAACAATTGTGTGTGTTCATAAAATCATCCAAATGAATCATTTATCAAATTAATAAATACGAGTCATATTTTTAATATCCATTCTATTTTTGTACAAACAAGAGACAAAACAAAAGTTGCATTTAGTTTTCCAATCCTCCTCTCGTCCCATCAGAACCGCGACAACTACATCCGCTCGTGCAAGCTTCTGTCGGACGGCCGCACGCTGATCGTGGGCGGCGAGGCCAGCACGCTGTCCATCTGGGACCTGGCCACGCCCACCCCTCGCATCAAAGCCGAGCTGACCTCCTCGGCGCCCGCCTGCTACGCGCTGGCCATCTCGCCCGACAACAAGGTCTGCTTCTCCTGCTGCAGCGACGGAAACATCGTCGTCTGGGACCTGCACAACCAGACGCTCGTCAGGTAACCGCTCGGATGCCCCGCCCCCGGAAACGGAGACACGAGGAAGTGGTTACGCGAGAGAATGGCTTGGAGGACTTGGAGATATTTTAGAGACCGCAAAATAAAAATTTCAGGCCTTGCGCTTGAAGTTCTCTAGTGTTCCCGCCGCTATATTGAAGACGATTTTTTTTGTTTTGTTTTGAAGGCGTACTTCCTGTCATACCCTCGCACGCGGGGAAAGGAGAGCGCTGCCTTTTAAAGGCTTATTATACATGTCTCAAACACAGACATGTACGTTATGATTTTTGGTGTTAGCTAAAATGTACGAAAAGTGTGTGTGGGAGGGGTTGAACTCTTTAAAAAAAAAAAAAAAAAAAATTTCACATGCAGTAAGTAAAAATCTGCTATCTTCTATGTATTACAGTAGTTTTGATCCTCCCACAATCTTTAAGCTTCAAAATATTCATTTGTCATATGCACAGTCGAAACATAACGGTTCGATCACTGAGCAATGAAATTCTTACTTTGCTTGACTATGTAAGATGGGAAAAAAAAAAATGTGTGAAACGGGACGGGAATAAGGAGAAGCTTGGAAGGTAAACAACCAATGTAGGAAGCTAAGAGAGGCCCATACACTACTTTTTTTTTTTTTTTTTTGCTTGCCCTTGTTGAATGCGTCTGTGCGTGTCGTGTCCACAGGCAGTTCCAGGGCCACACGGACGGCGCCAGCTGCATCGACATCTCCAACGACGGCACCAAGCTGTGGACGGGAGGGCTGGACAACACGGTGCGCTGCTGGGACCTGAGGGAGGGGCGGCAGCTGCAGCAGCACGACTTCACCTCGCAGGTTAGCCGCGCCGGCGTCACATCGCTTGTCGCTGGGGCAGACTCCGTTCCGCGTCTTCCCTCGCGTGAAAATGCTCCTCCTTGCCGTCGGCAGATCTTCTCGCTGGGTTACTGTCCGACGGGCGAGTGGCTGGCGGTGGGGATGGAGAGCAGCAACGTGGAGGTGCTCCACGTGTCCAAGCCCGACAAGTACCAGCTGCACCTTCACGAGAGCTGCGTGCTCTCGCTCAAGTTCGCCTACTGCGGTGAGCTTCTCACCCTCCGTCTCGCTCTTGCCGTCTCTCGACGACGTCCCTCACTAGCCGCTGTCTCTAGATTTCTCTTTTTCTTATAAACTAGTGCAAAGTATCTCTCTCTACAGCAGTCCCCCCTATTTTTTATTTTTATTTTTTTAATAAAATATAGTATACCTTTGATTATTGCATCTATTTATTTTTTTTTACAAAGTATAGTATACCTTTGATTATTGCATCACCGTCATTGGCAGTCTGAAATGTCTGAGCTCACCGCGTTCTAAAGGCAACCAGGTCCTAATTTTGTGCTCGCGCGCGCCCCCTGCAGGTAAATGGTTTGTGAGCACGGGCAAAGACAACCTGCTGAACGCGTGGCGGACCCCGTACGGCTCAAGCATATTCCAGGTAACCCTTCACGCAACCTTGCCTTAAAAACGCCTCTGACTGTTTTATGTAAAATTGCCAAACAGAACATCCTCTGTGTGTGTGTGTGTGCGCGCGTTCAGTCCAAGGAGTCCTCGTCCGTGCTGAGCTGCGATATCTCCCCTGACGACCAGTTCATCGTGACGGGCTCGGGGGACAAGAAGGCCACCGTGTACGAAGTCATCTACTGAACTAGGTCATCAATGCGCCTGTGGAAAACGGACACTCGACTACTTTTTTTTTGTTGTTTTTTTTGTTTTTTGTTTGGCGAAGAACGGCCAGAAAGGACTCCAAACCGTTTTCTAACGCTCCGAGAAAGACGGTCAGTGGATAGCTCAGCAAGTGTGGGATTCCTCCAAAGATGTTTTTTTTGTTTTCTTCTTCCTCTTCTTAACAAAATCAAACCTCTGTAGTGGACAAGACATTAGCAACATAACATATTTTTTTAGCTTTTTTTTTTTTTTTTTCTTTTTTTACTTTGTGGACCACAAGGTGATGGGACAAAAGGCAACGTGGGAAGGCGGCTCCGGAGCTCAACCTGCTTCAGACCAGCCTGGTCAAGTAGGCTGCCGTTATGGCTGTACTTCCTATTTTTGGTTGGGCTACAGCAGTGAACCTGATTGGAGGGTTCTCCGAAAGACACAACCCGTGTCGTCAAATGTTGCTGTCTTTGTTGGTTTGGTGTTTTTGTTTGTTTTGTTTTTCTTTAAAAAAAAAAAAAAAAAAAACTGATTCAGGAGTTCTACCAGAGACGTGACAACAGAGCAACATTTGCTGCTTCATGTTCAAGTTTACTTGTTTGCTGGCTTCTAAGTGGATGTAAATAAAGTTCTCCAAAGGCAACTTGGGGACTTCACTTGAATCGTTGTTTAGCGAGCTGACTTAACGCATTTGCTCAATTAGTGCATGCGGGTCACTAGAAACCAGACTTTTTTTTTTCATGGAAAACATGGAATCTGAATCGTAATGACCATTGAGGAGAGAGGTATATTTTTCTGTTTTTTTTTTTTCAATGTTATTTTATTGATATTTTACTCTACATATAACAAAAAAGCAAACAAAAAGAAACAGACGACAACTAACACTGAGCAGTCTGAGTTACATTGAAAATCAAAGCATAGTAAGGAGAAACAATTCCTCATGGAAACTCCAAATATTCAAACAATTATCCCAAAAACGCTCCACTTCCTTTGCAGAATGGCGCTAAAATAAGATGGTAAGTACTCTAATAAGGGGCTCCATAAATCCCAAAATAAATTCTCATTACCTCTTAATTTTGCACTCCGCATTTCCAACGGCAATACCTTCAATATTTCTTTACACCACTGAGCAATATCTGCTGGCTTTTTTTTTTTTTTGGAGTCAATTAATCAAAACAATTTATTTGTTAAGAGATACATCCTCAGATGCTGACAAATCTCGACAGATTTTTTTTTTTTTTTTTTTATAAATCATTGACCGATATATGGTGTCGGAAAGTGCCTGCTGTCTTTGACAATGCAATGTTTGACTAACTTTTATAACTAAATAATGAATAACCTTTTTTTTTTTTTTTTTCTGCGTTTCCTGACAGTGATGCTTTCGGAGAGGCAAGACTTCTCCCCGGGGCCAGCAATGTGGTGGTCATGAGGTGATGTATGTGCTCAAAACATCACGTGCGGTGGTCACGTTCTTCCATGTGGAGTTCGAAGAGAACAATTTCAGAAGCGAGTTGAAAACGGAAAGCGACGGAAGAAGTTGCGCAAGGGATGAACACGTGTTAAGTTTATTTTTGCACACATTATTGTATTAGCATCAGTTTGTTTATACAGCACGTGGGAGGAAAGACAACGCAGTGGGACAAAGCCTGGTTGGCCTTTTCAAAGAAAAACAAACTGTACATCGGCTTGTAAAATGTAACAAGAAAAAAAAAAAAAAGCAAATGCATGGTAATCGTACATACATATACGCGTGTGTGTGTGTGTGTGTAACAAGGAAGAAATTAGCGTTGTGGCAGAAAGGCAGGCAGGCAAAAGCATCAACGTCGTCCACATGTCCAGCTCCTGTGCTGTGTACTTTCAAACTCAAGTAACAAACCATTCAAATGCAAAAAAAAAGAAAAGATGTACTATTAAAATAAAAAAAAAAAGCTGTAAAAATATATCAGTGCAACAGGCCAGGCCTCATCGTCCCACGAGAATTTAGTAGCTCATTGTACAAAAGGCTAATATTTTGTGGCAATATTTTTCCAAATAAGCACCTTTCTGAAAACGCCTCCGGTGGCAGGAAAAGATCCCGTGTCCAACACCGCGACGAGGCACTCTAAAGCAGTGTTTGTCAACCTTTATTGAGCCAAGGCACAGATTTCACAGTGGCTGTACGGGATCATTCTGTACCTTTTGTCATCTGGTGGAAGAACATTTAATTGTTTTGCCTGTTACTATACGTGGTTGGCATAAATAAATGAACAAAACATTTTTTTTTTTTTTTTTTTTTTAATTAGTAAATATAATTTTGTCCAAAATAATTTCCCGCGGCACACCTGATGATCTCTCAAGGCACACTTGTTGAGAATCACTGCTCTAAAGTCATGTCAAATCTCTGAATTCCCTGGTTTCGCGGTCATTAAAAGTTTCATGATGTTGCCAGTTGGACTGCCCAAGCGATTATTTCTCACTCTATTATTTATTGTCTGAGACAGAGAGTTTAGTTTCAATGCTTATTTGTACGCATGACTTGAAAAATGCAGCGTATGTAGATACGGTCAAACTATTTCTCTTGGTAGACGTGGTAACGTCAAAAGCGGTTCCGCCCTCTGTATTTTGTTGTTTCCATTTTGTGACGAGTGATTACAGTTTTGGTACAAAATCTTACTAGATTCTCGTGAAAAGAAGCGAAGACGACAAAGCGCAAAGGAAACCACTTTAAGGGCAAGTGTCTTTGTTGATGCTGCCTGTCACCCTTAGTGGGTTTAAAAAAAAAAAAAAAAAAAGAAGTTTGTTTAGATTTGACACATCTGCTACAGGCAACCTTGAATACATTATAGACATTCCAAATGAACAACAGTGGACAGAAAAGCCTGGAAAGAAGTACAAAATTCTTAATGATATGAATGCAAAACGGACACGTTGCGCAACATTTGAAAGGGGCGGGGGAGGTGGATGGGGGCGCACACCGGTGGGGTCCTCTGTTGGCTGGCAGGAGAAGAGGGCGGCGCTCGTGAGAAGTCGTCAGAAGGAAATGAGAGATGATCATGTTTAATTGGTTGTGTGTCTTTTCCTGGAAGAGGGGGAGTAGTGTACCCCCTCCGCCCCCCCCCTCCCCGGGTGATGCGGGAGCTCCCCCCCGGCTTGTGACACCTCTCGGCGGGCGGAGTGTGCGATGGCGTGGCGTGGGCCTCATTACAGCCTCCCGTGTGTGTGTGTGTGCGTGTTTGCGCCTAATGAATCGACAGTGCGCTCTATCAGTGCTCCCTGTGGGGGTGGGAGGGGGGGTGGGGTAGTGTCTTGCCATGTCTCTGCTGAGCTCTTAATCAGGAAACAGCCCTCATTAGGCAGCCGCCTCCTTTTCATTTACATTCTTGTCTCTCTCACGCACACACAGTGTATACACCACTGACCAAAAAGTTTGTGACGTTGGGCTTACGTCTGAAATTTCAGGCTGGACCTAAAATGCACTTTAACCTCTTCGGGCGAACGTCATTCTTTCCAAATCAAGGTGAGATCGAGTGCAATTCCTACATACTGTAGTATTTGCGCGTCGGATGCGCGCCTTTCAGGTGTGCCGTCGAGTGAGTATCGAGCAATGAATCGGCCAACGATTAAGCTCTTTTAAAATCCATTTCCCGCGGCACGCGACAACAAAGGACGAAGGTAATGACGGTCAAAGATTCCCTCCCACTTAAACAAAAACAAAATAGGGGATAGGTAGGGGGGCTTCCAGGTTATTATGGGATGCGCGAGCGGTTGCCGAGGCAACCCGAATGTCCAATTTTCCTCAGTAGACCACCTCGTACACGGTGGCCTTCTTGTCCCCCGAGCCCGTCACGATGTACTTGTCGTCCGGGGACACGTCGCAGCTCAGCACCGACGACGACTCCTTGGACTGGACCAGGACGAGAGACACCCACAAAGAGAGAGAGAGAGAGAATGGTGACTCATCAATTACACAAGACGCATTTGCAATCCAATCACATGATTGAACAAATGCTGACTCATCATTTACACGCACGCACGCACGCACGCGCACAGGCTAGGAGCTGATTAGGCGGGAACGTCCAAAGCGGTTGTGCTTTGTCCCGAAGGTGGCCGAAAGGTCCAACGGGCACGCTTGTGACTTTCAGGTGCGGCGCGACCTCTGCATTCCGCGCAAAATCGATCCAATTCTTGCTGGAAAAGTGAAAAAGTTTGAAGGACATCCAAGTTCGCACGCAAAGGGGACGTCACTCCAACAGGAAGTGACGTCCGTCCTTGTGATTTCTTCCGCTGGCCGGTTTGGGGTTGGACTGAGCTGTGAGCGAACCAATTTAACCGAACTTCGCTCACACGCGTCCACGCGTGGGCGTCCCTCCGCAGCCCAACAACGAGGCGACTCGAGTTTATCGAAAGCGCCACGACAGCCGCTGAAGGGTGTTTGCTCATCTTGCCTCGGCACAAGGGAAGTCACCTGGAAGATGCTGGCGCCGTACGGGGTCCTCCACGCATTCAGCAGGTTGTCTTTGCCCGTGCTCACAAACCACTTGCCTGAAAGCAAACACAAACACACATGACTCAAGGAAAAACACAGCTGTGTGTGGTTAGGGCTTCAAATGGGAGTTTCAAACTGGAGTTAGGGTTTCCAATTAGGGTTTCAAAATGGGGGGGGGTTTCAAAATAGGATTAGGGGTTCAAACTAGGGGTAGGGTTTCAAACTAGGGTTTCAAACTAGGGGTGGGGTTTCAAAATAGGATTAGGGTTTCAAACTAGGGTTAGGATTTGAAATTAGGAGTAGGGTTTGAAATTAGGCTTTCAAACTAGGGTTAGGGTTTCAAACTAGGAGTAGGGTTTCAAACTAGGGTTAGGGTTTCCAGCTAGGGTTTCAAACTAGGGTTAGTGTTTCAAACTAGGGTTTCAAACTAGGGTTAGAGTTTCAAACTAGGGTAGGGTTTCAAACTAGGGTTAGGGTTTCAAACAAGGGTTAGGGTTTCGAACTAGGGTTAGGGTTTCAAAATAGGGTTTCAAACTAGGGTTAGGGTTTCAAACTAGGGTTTCATATTAGGGTTAGGGTTTCAAACTAGGGTTAGGATTTGAAATTAGGAGTAGGGTTTGAAATTAGGCTTTCAAACTAGGGTTAGGGTTTCAAACTAGGAGTAGGGTTTCAAACTAGGGTTAGGGTTTCCAGCTAGGGTTTCAAACTAGGGTTAGGGTTTCAAACTAGGGTTTCAAACTAGGGTAGGGTTTCAAACTAGGGTTTCAAACTAGGGTTAGGGTTTCAAACAAGGGTTAGGGTTTCGAACTAGGGTTAGGGTTTCAAAATAGGGTTTCAAACTAGGGTTAGGGTTTCAAACTAGGGTTAGGGTTTCAAACTAGGGTTTCATACTAGGGTTAGGGTTTCGAACTAGGGTTCCAAACTAGGGTTTCAAACAAGGGTTAGGGTTTCAAACTAGGGTTAGGGTTTGCAACTAGGGTTTCATACTGGAGTTAGGGTTTCAAACTAGGGTTAGGGTTTCAAACAAGGGTTAGGGTTTCGAACTAGGGTTAGGGTTTCAAAATAGGGTTAGGGTTTCGATCTAGGGTTTCAAACTAGGGTTTCAAACAAGGGTTAGGACTTCAAACTAGGGTTAAGGTTTGCAACTAGGGTTTCATACTGGAGTTAGGGTTTCAAACTAGGGGTGGGGTTTCAAACTAGGGTTAGAGTCTCAAACTAGGGTTAGGGTTTGCAACTAGGGTTTCAAACTAGGGTTAGGGTTTCAAAATAGGATTAGGGTTTCAAACTAGGGTTAGGGTTTCAAACTAGGAGTAGGGTTTCAAACTAGGGTTTCAAACTAGGGATGGGGTTTCAAAATAGGATTAGGGTTTCAAACCAGGGGTAGGGTTTGAAATTAGGGTTTCCAAGTAGGGGTAGGGTTATAAAATAGGATTAGGGTTTCAAACTAGGGGTAGGGTTTGAAATTAGGGTTTCAAACTAGGGTTAGGGTTTCAAACTAGGAGTAGGGTTTGAAATTAGGCTTTCAAACTAGGGTTAGGGTTTCAAACTAGGAGTAGGGTTTCAAACTAGGGTTAGGGTTTCCAGCTAGGGTTTCAAACTAGGGTTAGGGTTTCAAACTAGGGTTTCAAACTAGGGTAGGGTTTCAAACTAGGGTTTCAAACTAGGGTTAGGGTTTCAAACAAGGGTTAGGGTTTCGAACTAGGGTTAGGGTTTCAAAATAGGGTTTCAAACTAGGGTTAGGGTTTCAAACTAGGGTTAGGGTTTCAAACTAGGGTTTCATACTAGGGTTAGGGTTTCGAACTAGGGTTCCAAACTAGGGTTTCAAACAAGGGTTAGGGTTTCAAACTAGGGTTAGGGTTTGCAACTAGGGTTTCATACTGGAGTTAGGGTTTCAAACTAGGGTTAGGGTTTCAAACAAGGGTTAGGGTTTCGAACTAGGGTTAGGGTTTCAAAATAGGGTTAGGGTTTCGATCTAGGGTTTCAAACTAGGGTTTCAAACAAGGGTTAGGACTTCAAACTAGGGTTAAGGTTTGCAACTAGGGTTTCATACTGGAGTTAGGGTTTCAAACTAGGGGTGGGGTTTCAAACTAGGGTTAGAGTCTCAAACTAGGGTTAGGGTTTGCAACTAGGGTTTCAAACTAGGGTTAGGGTTTCAAAATAGGATTAGGGTTTCAAACTAGGGTTAGGGTTTCAAACTAGGAGTAGGGTTTCAAACTAGGGTTTCAAACTAGGGATGGGGTTTCAAAATAGGATTAGGGTTTCAAACCAGGGGTAGGGTTTGAAATTAGGGTTTCCAAGTAGGGGTAGGGTTATAAAATAGGATTAGGGTTTCAAACTAGGGGTAGGGTTTGAAATTAGGGTTTCAAACTAGGGTTAGGGTTTCAAACTAGGAGTAGGGTTTGAAATTAGGCTTTCAAACTAGGGTTAGGGTTTCAAACTAGGAGTAGGGTTTCAAACTAGGGTTAGGGTTTCCAGCTAGGGTTTCAAACTAGGGTTAGGGTTTCAAACTAGGGTAAGGTTTCAAACTAGGGTTAGGGTTTCAAACAAGGGTTAGGGTTTCGAACTAGGGTTAGGGTTTCAAAATAGGGTTAGGGTTTCAAACTAGGGTTAGGGTTTCAAACTAGGGTTAGGGTTTCGATCTAGGGTTTCAAACTAGGGTTAGGGTTTCAAACTAGGGTTAGGGTTTCAAACTAGGGTCAGGGTTTCAAACTAGGGTTCCAAACTAGGGTTTCAAACAAGGGTTAGGGTTTCAAACTAGGGTTAGGGTTTGCAACTAGGGTTTCATACTGGAGTTAGGGTTTCAAACTAGGGTTCGGGTTTCAAACTGGGGGTAGGGTTTCAAACTAGGGGTGGGGTTTCAAACTAGGGTTTCAAACTAGGGTTAGAGTCTCAAACTAGGGTTAGGGTTTGCAACTAGGGTTTCAAAATAGGATTAGGGTTTCAAACTAGGGGTAGGGTTTCAAACTAGGGTTAGGGTTTCAAACTAGGGTTAGGGTTTCGAACTAGGGTTAGGGTTTCAAACTAGGGTTTCAAACTAGGGTTAGGGTTTCAAACTAGGGTTAGGGTTTCGATCTAGGGTTTCAAACTAGGGTTAGGGTTTCAAACTAGGGTTAGGGTTTCAAACTAGGGTTTCAAACTAGGGTCAGGGTTTCGAACTAGGGTTCCAAACTAGGGTTTCAAACAAGGGTTAGGGTTTCAAACTAGGGTTAGGGTTTGCAACTAGGGTTTCATACTGGAGTTAGGGTTTCAAACTAGGGTTCGGGTTTCAAACTGGGGGTAGGGTTTCAAACTAGGGTTAGGGTTTCGATCTAGGGTTTCAAACTAGGGTTAGGGTTTCAAACTAGGGTTAGGGTTTCAAACTAGGGTTTCAAACTAGGGTCAGGGTTTCGAACTAGGGTTCCAAACTAGGGTTTCAAACAAGGGTTAGGGTTTCAAGCTAGGGTTAGGGTTTGCAACTAGGGTTTCATACTGGAGTTAGGGTTTCAAACTAGGGTTCGGGTTTCAAACTAGGGTTAGGGTTTCGAACTAGGGTTAGGGTTTCAAAATAGGGTTTCAAACTAGGGTTAGGGTTTCAAACTAGGGTTAGGGTTTCGATCTAGGGTTTCAAACTAGGGTTAGGGTTTCAAACTAGGGTTAGGGTTTCAAACTAGGGTTTCAAACTAGGGTCAGGGTTTCGAACTAGGGTTCCAAACTAGGGTTTCAAACAAGGGTTAGGGTTTCAAGCTAGGGTTAGGGTTTGCAACTAGGGTTTCATACTGGAGTTAGGGTTTCAAACTAGGGTTCGGGTTTCAAACTGGGGGTAGGGTTTCAAACTAGGGGTGGGGTTTCAAACTAGGGTTTCAAACTAGGGTTAGAGTCTCAAACTAGGGTTAGGGTTTGCAACTAGGGTTTCAAAATAGGATTAGGGTTTCAAACTAGGGGTAGGGTTTCAAACTAGGGTTAGGGTTTCGAACTAGGGTTAGGGTTTCAAACTAGGGTTTCAAACTAGGGTTAGGGTTTCAAACTAGTGTTAGGGTTTCGATCTAGGGTTTCAAACTAGGGTTAGGGTTTCAAACTAGGGTTAGGGTTTCAAACTAGGGTTTCAAACTAGGGTCAGGGTTTCAAACTAGGGTTCCAAACTAGGGTTTCAAACAAGGGTTAGGGTTTCAAACTAGGGTTAGGGTTTGCAACTAGGGTTTCATACTGGAGTTAGGGTTCCAAACTAGGGTTCGGGTTTCAAACTGGGGGTAGGGTTTCAAACTAGGGGTGGGGTTTCAAACTAGGGTTTCAAACTAGGGTTAGAGTCTCAAACTAGGGTTAGGGTTTGCAACTAGGGTTTCAAAATAGGATTAGGGTTTCAAACTAGGGGTAGGGTTTCAAACTAGGGTTAGGGTTTCAAACTAGGGTTAGGGTTTCGAACTAGGGTTAGGGTTTCAAAATAGGGTTTCAAACTAGGGTTAGGGTTTCAAACTAGGGTTAGGGTTTCGATCTAGGGTTTCAAACTAGGGTTAGGGTTTCAAACTAGGGTTAGGGTTTCAAACTAGGGTTTCAAACTAGGGTCAGGGTTTCGAACTAGGGTTCCAAACTAGGGTTTCAAACAAGGGTTAGGGTTTCAAACTAGGGTTAGGGTTTGCAACTAGGGTTTCATACTGGAGTTAGGGTTTCAAACTAGGGTTCGGGTTTCAAACTGGGGGTAGGGTTTCAAACTAGGGGTGGGGTTTCAAACTAGGGTTTCAAACTAGGGTTAGAGTCTCAAACTAGGGTTAGGGTTTGCAACTAGGGTTTCAAAATAGGATTAGGGTTTCAAACTAGGGGTAGGGTTTCAAACTAGGGTTAGGGTTTCAAACTAGGGTTAGGGTTTCGAACTAGGGTTAGGGTTTCAAAATAGGGTTTCAAACTGGGGTTAGGGTTTCAAACTAGGGTTAGGGTTTCGATCTAGGGTTTCAAACTAGGGTTAGGGTTTCAAACTAGGGTTAGGGTTTCAAACTAGGGTTTCAAACTAGGGTCAGGGTTTCGAACTAGGGTTCCAAACTAGGGTTTCAAACAAGGGTTAGGGTTTCAAACTAGGGTTAGGGTTTGCAACTAGGGTTTCATACTGGAGTTAGGGTTTCAAACTAGGGTTCGGGTTTCAAACTGGGGGTAGGGTTTCAAACTAGGGGTGGGGTTTCAAACTAGGGTTTCAAACTAGGGTTAGGGTTTCAAACTAGGAGTAGGGTTTCAAACTAAGGTTTCAAACTAGGGGTGGGGTTTCAAAATAGGATTAGGGTTTCAAACTAGGGGTAGGGTTTGAAATTAGGGTTTCCAACTAGGGGTAGGGTTTCAAAATAGGATTAGGGTTTCAAACTAGGGGTAGGGTTTGAAATTAGGGTTTCAAACTAGGGTTAGGGTTTCAAACTAGGGGTAGGGTTTGAAATTAGGCTTTCAAACTAGGGTTAGGGTTTCAAACTAGGAGTAGGGTTTCAAACTAGGGTTAGGGTTTCAAACTAGGGTTAGGGTTTCGATCTAGGGTTTCAAACTAGGGTTAGGGTTTCAAACTAGGGTTAGGGTTTGCAACTAGGGTTTCATACTGGAGTGAGGGTTTCAAACTAGGGTTCGGGTTTCAAACTGGGGGTGGGGTTTCAAACTAGGGTTTCAAACTAGGGTTAGAGTCTCAAACTAGGGTTAGGGTTTGCAACTAGGGTTTCAAACTAGGGTTAGGGTTTCAAAATAGGATTAGGGTTTGAAACTAGGGGTGGGGTTTCAAAATAGGATTAGGGTTTCAAACTAGGGGTAGGGTTTGAAATTAGGGTTTCCAACTAGGGGTAGGGTTTCAAAATAGGATTAGGGTTTCAAACCAGGGGTAGGGTTTGAAATTAGGGTTTCAAACTAGGAGTAGGGTTTGAAATTAGGCTTCCAAACTAGGGTTAGGATTTCAAACTAGGAGTAGGGTTTCAAACTAGGGTTAGGGTTTGCAACTAGGGTTTCAAACTAGAGATAGGGTTTCAAACTAGGGTTAGGGTTTCCAGCTAGGGTTTCAAACTAGGGTTAGGGTTTCAAACTAGGGTTTCAAACTAGGGTTAGGGTTTCAAACTAGGGTAGGGTTTCAAACTAGGGTTTCAAACTAGGGTTAGGGTTTCAAACAAGGGTTAGGGTTTCGAACTAGGGTTAGGGTTTCAAACTAGGGTTTCAAACTAGGGTTAGGGTTTCAAACTAGGGTTAGGGTTTCAAACTAGGGTTAGGGTTTCAAACAAGGGTTAGGGTTTCGAACTAGGGTTAGGGTTTCAAATTAGGCTTTCAAACTAGGGTTAGGGTTTCAAACTAGGAGTAGGGTTTCAAACTAGGGTTAGGGTTTCAAACTAGGGTTAGGGTTTCGATCTAGGGTTTCAAACTAGGGTTAGGGTTTCAAACTAGGGTTAGGGTTTGCAACTAGGGTTTCATACTGGAGTGAGGGTTTCAAACTAGGGTTCGGGTTTCAAACTGGGGGTGGGGTTTCAAACTAGGGTTTCAAACTAGGGTTAGAGTCTCAAACTAGGGTTAGGGTTTGCAACTAGGGTTTCAAACTAGGGTTAGGGTTTCAAAATAGGATTAGGGTTTGAAACTAGGGGTGGGGTTTCAAAATAGGATTAGGGTTTCAAACTAGGGGTAGGGTTTGAAATTAGGGTTTCCAACTAGGGGTAGGGTTTCAAAATAGGATTAGGGTTTCAAACCAGGGGTAGGGTTTGAAATTAGGGTTTCAAACTAGGAGTAGGGTTTGAAATTAGGCTTCCAAACTAGGGTTAGGATTTCAAACTAGGAGTAGGGTTTCAAACTAGGGTTAGGGTTTGCAACTAGGGTTTCAAACTAGAGATAGGGTTTCAAACTAGGGTTAGGGTTTCCAGCTAGGGTTTCAAACTAGGGTTAGGGTTTCAAACTAGGGTTTCAAACTAGGGTTAGGGTTTCAAACTAGGGTAGGGTTTCAAACTAGGGTTTCAAACTAGGGTTAGGGTTTCAAACAAGGGTTAGGGTTTCGAACTAGGGTTAGGGTTTCAAACTAGGGTTTCAAACTAGGGTTAGGGTTTCAAACTAGGGTTAGGGTTTCAAACTAGGGTTAGGGTTTCAAACAAGGGTTAGGGTTTCGAACTAGGGTTAGGGTTTCAAAATAGGGTTAGGGTTTCGATCTAGGGTTTCAAACTAGGGTTTCAAACAAGGGTTAGGGTTTCAAACTAGGGTTAGGGTTTGCAACTAGGGTTTCATACTGGAGTTAGGGTTTCAAACTAGGGTTCAGGTTTCAAACTGGGGGTAGGGTTTCAAACTAGGGGTGGGGTTTCAAACTAGGGTTTCAAACTAGGGTTAGGGTTTGCAACTAGGGTTTCAAACTAGGGTTAGGGTTTCAAAATAGGATTAGGGTTTCAAACTGGGGGTAGGGTTTCAAACTGGGGGTGGGGTTTCAAAATAGGATTAGGGTTTCAAACTAGGGGTAGGGTTTGAAATTAGGGTTTACAACCAGGGGTGGGTTTTCAAATGAGAGTTTCATACTGGGGTTCGGGTTTCAAACTAGTGGTAGGATTTCAAATTAGTCTTTCAAGCTAGGCGTTCAAATTCACGTTAGGGTTTCAAGCTAGGGTTTCTCCGACACAGAAGCCGACGGCATTTTGCAGGCGGACCCCGACAGCCGGCGGCAATTTGAAGTTGCCGATGTTTGTGTGGCGTTTTGAAGCGCTCACCGCAGTAGGCGAACTTGAGCGAGAGCACGCAGCTCTCGTGAAGGTGCAGCTGGTACTTGTCGGGCTTGGACACGTGGAGCACCTCCACGTTGCTGCTCTCCATCCCCACCGCCAGCCACTCGCCCGTCGGACAGTAACCCAGCGAGAAGATCTGAAAGAGGTTCAAAGGCAGCCTCGACTTTGACTGGCTTGGCCATCCATCATGGCCGACGTTCTTATCCTGCTCTTTTCTTATCTTTGCACCATCTCGCATATTTCTCTCCTCCCCGCATTGTTCTCCCCGTGGCGTCATGTTGGCCGTCTTTCATCGAGCTTATCTTGATGTCACCCTCATCCCTCATTTCCTGACATCTTTCGCCCTTTTGTCTTCATATCGAGTACACCATTTGCGTCTTTGGCTGCTGTTGTTTGACACGCTGTGTGCAAGGTAACATTTTAGCTCTGTTTGGGTGCTCAAGGGACACGTTTGATCATCAAAATAGATCATTTTTGGACTAGAGGGAGAAAAAAAAATGTGCTTATTTTGAAAATATTTGTTTAAAGTTGATATTTGCTTTTGTGTCAGATTTGCTCACATGTTGCAAACCAAACCAGTTTAATGTATATAATAATAAATAATAATATAAATAATAATTTAATGTATTTCATCAATTTGAACTAATGTTTTGGAATAAAGGGATGGAAAATAAAATTTGTTGCATCTGATTCAACGATTAATCGTCAAAATAATCCACATATTAATCAATTATTAAAATAATTGTTAGTCGCAGGGCCAAATTCTATAAATTAAAAAAAAAATCTACATGTAAAATTGTTTTACTTAAAACAGTTTTTCTTATTTATAAATCAGATCACACTTTGTGAAGCCACATGTTGCTCATTTCCCAAGATTTTTTCAATGTCATCAATTGTAGTTTGTGATCATCGGGTGGCTCATTCTTGCGTGATCAGACACTTATGAGTTGCTCTTCAGTCATGATGAAGCAGCATGTGGCTATGCTAACCCCCCCCCAAAAGAAAACAAAAACAAATGGTGGCGTTTCCCATTATTTATCGCATGAATATAGCAAATATGCCGCAACCATCTGTTCTGTAGAATGACAGACAAGCATATGAAATGCAAAGCTAGCAAAGCAAAGCAGTGTGAGGGAAGGCGGCTAACCTGCGAGGTGAAGTCGTGCTGCTGCAGCTGCCGCCCCTCCCTCAGGTCCCAGCAGCGCACCGTGTTGTCCAGCCCTCCCGTCCACAGCTTGGTGCCGTCGTTGGAGATGTCGATGCAGCTGGCGCCGTCCGTGTGGCCCTGGAACTGCCTGTGGACACGACACGCACATTGAACACGGAGATAAACGCTGTGTAGGTTGAGCGGCCGCGCCTGAAGATTGAGGCGCAAGATGACGGTAGGCAATCGTCGTCGTGTTAGCGTCGCGGATGTTAAATCAGTGGAGCAACAGAGAGAAACAACATCCTGCAATAGATTACACTAGGGCTGCAGCTATCAAATATTTCGGTATTCCAATAGCTCACTGAAAAGTAGCAGTATTCGGATGGAATAAAAAATATCGATTTTTGCTTGGGTAATGCTGTCAGCATCAAAGTGTGCAGCCTTGCCAGCCCGTATGGGGAACTCGCCTAGCGGCTAGCTACTCATTGCTAACTCTGGCAACCGGCGCGGTATTCTTTAAAGTAGGGCCGTCCCGACTAGTCGGCATAGTCGGCGTCACCGATGACGTAAACACGTCGGCCCGCACAACGTACCGTCGACCACGAGCGTCGATGACATTTACTACTACGTGGGCATGCACATGCATGTTGAGTGTCGATGATGTAAAGACGTCAACACGTGCATCCCGTCAGTTGTAAACAAGTGCGCACAGCAGAAAAGAAAGGAGAACAGCAGAAATGGCGGCCGCGTCGGTTCGTGCGTTCAGGGCGGATAAGAGGACAGGAGAAAGAGCAAGCGCAATTTGCGGCAGCGGCTCAAAAAACGCCTTACTATACTTGGTTGTTTTTTTGCCCAAAAAACGGCATACTATATACATGGTCGTTTTTGGGGGGAAAAACGCCATGGTCGTTTTTTTCCCCCAAAAACTCCTAACTATACATGGGCGTTTTTTTTTCTCAAAAAACGCCTTACTATTCATAGTTGTTTTTTTCTTCACAAAAAATGCCTTATCTATACATGGTCGTTCTTTTCCCCAAAAAACGCCTTCGTAAACATGGTCGTTTTTTTTTCTCATTTTTTTGGTCGTCTGTATCCTTTGTAAAGCCGAGTGACGAACGAACACCTGAGGCGCCGTCGCCCAGCTGCTGGAAGACGACAGAAAGCAAAAAGCTAGAGGATCATAAGTTCGTCTACGTAGCTACTAACTAAACTTCCACTGTGTTCTCCGTTTCCGGGGGCGGGGCATCCGAGCGGTTACCTGACGAGCGTCTGGTTGTGCAGGTCCCAGACGACGATGTTTCCGTCGCTGCAGCAGGAGAAGCAGACCTTGTTGTCGGGCGAGATGGCCAGCGCGTAGCAGGCGGGCGCCGAGGAGGTCAGCTCGGCTTTGATGCGAGGGGTGGGCGTGGCCAGGTCCCAGATGGACAGCGTGCTGGCCTCGCCGCCCACGATCAACGTGCGGCCGTCGGGCAGGATCTTACACGAGCGGATGTAGTTATCGCGGTTCTGATGGGACGAGAGGAGGATGGAAACGCATTCGAAAAAGCCTCACATGCTTCAAATTAAAGACTTGGTGGGCCGGGAAAAATCAGGGTGGGCCTTAATATTTCTCTCACTGAGCACAACCTTCCTGTCCTGACACATCGTATATTCAAATAAAATGACAAAGTGAATAATATGAAGTTCAGATCTTCCTTAAACAACCACAATTAAGCCATTCTTAATATTCAATACAATAAAAAAAAAAAAAACACATCAAAACACAAATTCAAAAATAATGTCCTAATAATTTACAAAAAATTTTAAAGTATAGATTTTTTTTTCATGAATCTGACCGGGTGGGCAGTCAGTCAATCTGGGTGGGCCTGTGCACACCCAGGCCCCCCCGTGGCTCCGCCCCTGCTCTGAACGTGTTGTATTTGCTAAAGATGAGGGAAGAGCACCGACCAGGCAGTCGAGCTGCGCCATGGGACTCTTGCTGCCGGGCTGGCTGATGTCCCAGACCTTGACGCAGCCTTTGCCCCCCGTGTAGACGTGGCGCGTGGAGGTGCTGATGGTGACGGCGCACACCACCTCGCCGTGGCTCAGGCTGTGGATCTGCCGCGCGTGGCGAGGGATGCCCGGGCCCAGCAGGGCGTCGGGGGGGAAGGGCACCGGCTGCATCTGCCCGTCGGCGCTCACGTGGAACGAGTAAGCCCTGTGGGCCGCGAACGGCCACGAGGGGGGGTGGGGGGGGGAAGAAAGAGTTGGTACATATTTTTCATTCGACACTTGACGGCTGCGAGGGTGTGAAAGAAAAAAAAAAACAAAAAAACAACAACAACTCACGGCTTGCCGCCAGATGAGCCAGGCAGAGAGGACGACAGGCCAGGGGCCCTCAGGTGAGAGCGAGAGTCATACGCCACCTGGTGGTTGGCAAGAAAAAGAAAGAAAAGAAAAAAGAAAGCATGAGAGAGATAAAAGTGTGTGGAAAGATTCGTCATGAGTTCATAGGAGACATTAGTGTAACATTGGCATTCAGGCATGCAAATGAGCAAATGAGAATGTCACAACAAAAAAGCGACTTGCTGATAAAGTTCACAGCAGACAGCGTGTTATAAATCCCCAAAATGCCGCAGCTCACCATGGGGCTTCGGGCGTAGGCGCCGGCGGCGGCGCTGATTTGCGGCGAGAGGGTCAGAGCCCCGCCGAAGCCGCCGGGACTGGCCAGCTCCCCGTTGAGCCCTGCGTGGGACACCACGCCAAAATGAGCCGGGTACGAACCGGGGGGCACAGACATGGGGCTGCGGAGCGCTGGCAAAGTGAGGAGGAGAAGGAGAAGGAGAGGAAAAGACAAGACCACAAAAAAGACATAACGCACAAGCACGGTCACAGCGGGGCTGATTGGGACACAAACTGACCATATTTTGAGTTGAAACTGGAAAGATACAGCAAACGATCAGACCAAACTGTTCGGATTGATTTTATAATATTGCTCTTAACTAAACATACTACTACTTTCCTATCAACCAAGGGTTTTTCATGGCATCTTAGAAAATAACCACAAACTGTATTTCCCCCCCCCCCCCCAGTTCAAAGGGCTCCCTTTGAAGCCCAAAAAAAGACCCATTCAAGGACAGCACAAAACTGCTGAACAAGAAACCATCATTAACTCTTTTTTCGACATAAAAATGCACTTGCTCAAAATGTTAATATTATTGAGGTTCTATGTCCAGCATATCATTCCAAATCTGCAAGAAATTACTAGGCCTACTCATGTTGTAGTATCGGGGCAGTATAAGACCCAATGCATGCGCAACTAAGACATGTCTACCATTTCCGCCATATTCTTATTTGTTAAGTTGCACATGCAGTAAAAAACACAACTTAAGCTCTCACCGAGGGGGTCCGCAGCGGAAGCGGCTTTGCTGACCAGGCGAAGGCAGGAAGTGCTGGGACCGGGCGCTCCGGGCGCTCCCGGGGCTCCCGGGGTGAGGGCCTCGCGGTGGGATGGCGACGGAGTGCTGGACTTGGACAAGGGCGACTGGGATTTATCCATCTGCGGACGTCAAACCATCAATTCATTCACTGCCATTGACGTATTTGTTTGTCTTTTCACAGTCCAGCCATTCAACCCAGGAATTTATTTATATTTTTTACCCCCACATTTTTTCAAACGTTAGTGTAAAAGACGGTCTGAAAATGTCTGGAAGTGATTGCGAATACATCAGGATGTAGGATCTTGCCTGCGTAGGATCCTTGGCCTTGCCTGGAGCGGGACTACACGGGTTCGGGGTGGGGGGGGCCTCCGAAGGGCCCGAGGATCCCGGAAGCTCTTTCCTTAAGGCAGGGGCCCGGTCCAAACCGTTCCCGCGAGGAGAATGAGGTGGACTGCCCACGGGCGAGTTGGGCTCCTGCATCACAACAGAAGAAAGACAATTCGTGATACTGTACTTGAGTATTTGATACGTCGCTTGCCCGACTTTTCAGCGACCCGATTTTGGATTTTTTTTTTTTTTTCAAGGTACGAGCAGCGGCTTGGCTCGTTTTTGTCTTGAGTTGGTGGCAGGCAACTTCACAACAAGCAGCAGGTTGGCAGACTTGAAAAGGAAACTTTGGGCTCATGAAACTTGCATCATTTGGTAATTAGAAACATTGAAACACTGAATTATCATAATGAATAAAGTGTTTAATTCTTTGAATTCTATTTAGTATTTTTTTATTTCATTTATTGGAATACTGTCAAGTGCTATTTTAAAATAGCTGTTTATCTCTGCTTTAAACAGATGCCTTTTTTCCGTGTAAGAATACGCTCAGGAAAATAGGACTTATAACGCTCAACAGCAAAATATAATCGGACATTTGATTTTATGTGTCCAAAAAAAGTATTTTTGATGCCGATTTAAAAGATTTTTTTTCCCAGCACATCAGCATGAGTAATACGGATTTTACAATGTGTTGTAATTTAGAGCTTCGACATTTCAGAAATAACCTAACCCCTAATTCATAAATATTATAAATACTGTATATGACTATATTCTGTATTCATTATTATTATCAAAAACAAGGGATTTGGAATGAGCGCAAAAAAATACATCTAGAAAATGTTACTTTGCATGTCTGATTAAAATGAAAAAAAAAAAAAAAAATGAATATATTAGACAGCAGTAAAAATTTGTTGGCCAGTGCAATTAATTGAAGACAGATAAAATGGAACAACGGATGGCACAAAATGGGGGTTCAATTCATCATCTATGTACAGTTAGGCTGCAGAACCACCTCATAAAAAAGATATGCAGCAAAACACGATTTCAGGCGACTCGGCATATATGATAATGTACAGCGACCCGGCAGTGCACTACAGCACATATCGTCCTCGTGTCCAGAACAGATGATGATGATGATGATGACGACGATGATGATGATGACGTCGGCTATTCCAGGATGCGTTCGTCACTTTAGTCCAAAATCCCTCGACCGCCAAGTGCTTGACTCGGCACGTGTCACCGGGTCAGCAATCCACGGTGTACGCACGCGCGCGCGGGCGCACGCGCACACGCGACGGAGGAGAGCCGCCCCCTCCCTCTCCTTGTTATTCCACACGATTGTCTGCTTCTGTGCAAGGATGCCGACAAGGGAGCACTTGTGCCTTATTGAGTCAAATGAAAATACAGCGGTTCGAGATAAAAGCACAACGTTTTGCTCACTGGAGGGATGCGTTTTAAGGATTACAGTAGTTGGACGAAGCAGACTGTAATGAGGAGGGGGCGGAGCTAGGGAAAGAGATAGAAAGGAGCGACCGCACTCCGATGCTATGATATTGATACCAAATTTGTTGGCAGCAATAGCATTTTTAGGTATCAGTACTTGTTATTGATGGATACTCAAAACTTCTGAAAAAAAGTGCAATGGGTACATCTCTTTTTCACTCTATATAATAAATAATATAACACACACGCACGCTTTATATAAACATTGTTATCCAACGTCAATAGTGAGACGTGCTTATCATTTTAGTCGTAAAGCATCTTTGTGGAAAACTGTAAAAATGGAGCCTTTTTGTTGCATGGTTTGAAGGGCGAAACGGTCGTAAGTATAGAAATACTAAAATGGAAATGAATTCTTAAAGGGACGACATTGGCTTATTTTAAGATGAATGTGGGAGCAAAAATGGCCTTTTTCAATGGGACATTTTTTTGTAGCTTTGCCATTTTAAGCCAATTAGAGGAACAGAAATGATGCTCATTTCATATTTTACTCATTTTGGATACAATTTGTTGCATTTTTGCCCCTCCCCCGCAAAAAAAAGGCGATTTAGTAATAGCAAATGGGCGCAATTTCAATGGACTTCTGGCACACACCTCAAAGCGAGCGCACACACGCCCGTCACCAGGCAAACGCTGATAACGGGCTTACATAGGAGCTCTTAGCAGACTTCCGAGCGAAATGCAGCATCATTTGTTCACTCGCACCTGCCGAGGTGATCGCATCAAAGATTGAAGAAAATATCGAGCCGGCCAAAAGAGAATCACATCAACGCTCATTTTCTGCACAAGCAATTAACATGACAACAGCTCGTGGGGATCCATCGCTTGTAATTTCATGGAACAATAAATGTCATTTGTGCTATATGAATTAATTATAGAATTAATTAGCCGTGTCAGAAATGTATTCAAGTGCCGTATGGGGGGGGGGGGTGACATTCAATCGGGATAAATAACAAATACGAGCATTGCATTACACCCTAACTGGGCTAATTTGTCATGCCGCCAGAAAATATTGACAGCAGACTTGGCTTGAGCGCCAACAAAGTCAACGCGATCGGTGATGCCCGCTTGTAAACATTCCCATTTCGATTTGGGAAGGTCAAAAGAAGAGGAAGTGGTGGAATGACTGACGCGAAGCGGTGATTGATGACAGAGGCTGCTCGAGCCAATCGGGGCATCCGTGTTTACGGCCGCCCGCCGCTCATGTTTACGGCCGCCGACGCTCATGTTCGTCACGTATGTGGCCTGTGACGCGGCGTCGGAAGGTTTATGTGCGTCCGTGACTCGTGTCCTTGTTACGGACAAAATGCACAGCACGCGCGAAGGCATCCGCAGAGGACAAAGGTGGGGTTAGATGAAGCGGCCACTTTTCCATCGTGTTTAGTAAGTCCAGGTACATTTGTGTAGCTGCATTCGGTACAAGAAATGAATGAAAGACTTTTAAAACTATGGCAATCTCGACTCCATCGTGGCTTCAAGGTTGGCGGTCCTGCTAATTCACTGATATTTTTTGGTACAGTTTCTAACGCTTTTGTTGTTGGGCATTCTGTTTATTTGGGGTGTTATTCCACCGCCGTCCACTAGATGGCAGCACACGAGCATTACATCGTTTGACACGATGTAAATGTGAAAGAATGAAAGTGAAAATGGCGAGTAATGGTGGAACCCGCCCCCAAGGCTGTTTTACTGTAAATGAATAAAAGACTGGGAAACAGGAAGGCTTTGTCATTTCAATTTTAAGATTGATGCAAATGAACCCAATTACATGCGCATCCTCTCGGTTTTTGTGACTCGGCCACTCATTTACGGTAATCGATACGTCACGCCAGGCATGTCACCCAACGTGTTCATCTGAAACATTTCTTAAGTTTATTGAGTGTTAACTTATTGAAGTGATTTCAACTACACTACCAAGTTGCTTTTCACTAGAAATAATTTTCTTCCAGCCTGTGATGTCTTTCTGCTTTAGACGTACTGCACTGCAAATGCATTTTCATTTAGAAAGACTTTTGTCCACCTTATTAACGAGGAAATCATCCCTTCAAAATTCTTTGCAATATGTTCTATGCGTCTTCACTAATCTGAACACAGAATTCTGAATAATATTGCGTTTGTGGAATAAGAGTTAATCCACCCGTTTTTAGCCAAGGGGCGGCCATTTTGTCACTTCTGTCGACTGAAAATGACATCACAGTTGCTCAGGGCTCAGGTAACATCCAATCACAGCTCACCTGTTTTTTGAAGCCGAGCCATGATTGGTCGTTACCCGAGCAACTGTGGTGTCATTTTCAGTCGAGAGAAGTGACAAAATGGCCGCCGACTCCCATGGACAAAAACGGGTGTATTTTCCTACTTAACTCTTATTCCAAAAATGTAAAATAAATCAGAATGCCGTGTTTAGACGAGTGAAAACACAAAAGAAAAGAAAGAAAGCTTTGGCGTCCACTTCCACTTTAAGTGCTGTAAAATAAGTCGATGATTACTGTCTATTTTTTAGGACGTTTTCGTTTGGTGGTGTGCCGTGAAATCTTTCTCAGGTAAAATGTTGTGCCTTGGCTCAAAAAGATTTGCTAAACGCTTGAAAGAGGGAACCAACCTCATTGGATACGTCCACGACCAGATTGTCCTCACTTTTGTCTCCATCACTGTCCTGCAAGCAAGAAAAGACGCCGATATTTGCTTTGACTTTTCCCCACAGACACACAAGAGACGTGTTCACACAAAGCTTAAATCGGGTCCGAGGAGCGCGCGCTCGCGCGCACGGGCACCGATCGATATGTCAATATCTCTGTCCGCCCTTTGGCTCCCTCCACTGTCAGTTCACCATGCGGACTTGGACGCGGAGACACTGTGCACCGAACATCTGCTGTGAGTCACACAAGCGCTCTATTGATTGTACGCACGCACACACACACACACACACACACACAGGAGTTGCTCTTTCTCCATCAGCCGCCATTTTTTGTCTACTTTCCACTAGACGTCTTCCTCTCTCTCTCTCTCTCTCCGTTTCTGTCCCTACTTTCTGGGGTGAGAATGATGGCACTTAGTCGCCATGGCAACTGAGCTTTGATAGCATCAGGGCTTGATACTCCTCATTGACATCGGTGACGAGTCGAGTGACATCAGCGCCTGATTAATGTACAGGCGGTTTCTGCAGCCCAAATTGAAAGGGAAAAACAAAGGGGGGGGGGGTGGAAAAAAAAAATCTGAATATAAGAAATGAAAAATGAAAAGAAGGCAAAGTGTTGAAACGCAAACAGGAGAGGGATGGGAGTTGTAATGCGTCTCGGCGGAGACAAAAATGCGGAATCCTTGCAAAGCGCAAACTCGACGCGCTTGGACCGTCGCCGTGTCCAACTATCAAAATCAAAATTCAATATCAAAATTCAATCTGCCTTTCATAGATCATCCATATGTTTCATCTCATTGGTCAAAAACAATGACTTATTTACTCCCAAGTTATCCATTTGTGTCTGCCAGCCATGAATAGTGACGGCCAAAAGAAAGAACTCGATGGCAGGAGGTGAAATTACCGGCGGCCCGTCTTAACAGTTTTGTTCACGTACGTAGGAGTGCGGCGCGAGGGGCTCTTTGTCGTCGCAGCGTCTCCTCTTGGCCTCCGCGCCTCCCTGCGAGGAGGCGTAGCCGCCCGATGGCCCCTGACGCTCCTCCGGGGGCTGACTGTCCGTCGACGACGCTGACTTGCTCTGCAACGGGAGATAACAACGGGAAATGAAAGGTGCGAAGCGGCGTTCGACGGGCTCGCTCCAGTTACGGGATCGACGCGGACTTTTTGAAGTTATTTCAAGTTGCGGGTCGCAAGGCGGCTCATCAAAGGCCGCCTCCATATCCTGCGGTCGGCTGAAATTTGGCACACTCATCAATTCCGTCCGGGCTCAATCCGCTGAAATTCTTTGGCCCGAGTTGAAGTGTGTACCTTGGAGTTAGCCCCAAATCCTTTTGAACCAAAATGGACGACATCATGTTCATCGTTTACGCACGAGTCCTCGAGATCGGTTTACTTTTGATGATTTCAAAACGTTTTTGGGGGAGTATGTGAAATCACCCCAAAAACCCCGCCCCTCCACGCTCCGGGGCTAGCTGCTCGCACAACCGATTCCTGCACGCTAGTAAATCGCCGATGAAGACACGGCTTCTTCAATCGGATAAACAAACAGGTGAAGCGAGGAATTTTACCCGAGGAGCAAATCTAAGCAGGGCCGCTTGAAAAGAAGCCCACAAAGGTAGTCATTTGTTATAAATAATAAATAAGTTGTGTGGCCTCGGCACGTCGGGGCTCGTGTGAAATACGGCTCTCATTATGCGGCCGTTAGTCGGCGCCGGCATATTTCCAATACGGCGCCCTCAGAAGAGCCGATCAAAGCGTCGAGTTGTTTGGGCAGCCAGGGTTCATTCAGCGAGGGGCCCGTCTCTCTCCGTCCCCCCCGCACGGCGGCAAAGGAAGGAGCTCGATGGGAGGACAGGAAGGAGGAGCGGAGGAATAACACAATGGAGCGCAACTCCCCTCAAATGTGAATTGATCCGCGCGTTCCCCGTTTCCTGAGAGGATGCTCTCTGTTGCCGCTCGAAAGCCGACAGTGTATATTTAGCAATTAGCTTCAGCTTAGAGTTGGACTGCGGCTCTGTGTCAAGGGAGCTGAAGGCTTATTTTGTTTCGACATACAAAGAGGAGCAAAGGCGACTCACAGGCAACACTTGTGCCCTTGAAATTGCTTTGTAATTCTTCGGCCGGATAAATTTGGGGGGGATTTGACACACTCAAAAACACGACGTCGCAAATTCGGCGTTATTTGAACCGAAACCTGAAATGAAACAGTGATGCTTTGAGATACAAATGACAAAAAAATTGACACGTTGTTTCAACATATGAGCTGTCATTCAGCCAATTTGTTGCTTTGACTTGCAATATATATATATATATTTTTTACATATGAGCGCTAGATGCTGGCAGTAAACTAAAATCCCTTAACAACAAGCAGCAGTTCAGCAGATAGAGAACAATTATTTCAAGGAGGCGTTTTGGACACTCGCAGTTGAAGTTGACCGTCAAACGAGAATTACACGTTGTGTATTTAAAACAACCACATAACTTAAAGTCCACTAGCTTCATGCTAACCCATAATGGGAGACACCATAAACAGGCTAAGGAAAGGCATCAGTGTTATAAACCTTTAAGCGATGGATATTTGAACAGAAAACAATGCATTAAAACATGTAGACAAAACAATATTATAATGATTGCAGGCATATATTCTTTATCCTCTAGAAGCGATTAATATTACTGCACTTAATTGAGGAGTCACTTAGAGTAAGAGTGAAACATTTTTTTTGGAAAAGGAGCTGCAATTAATTAATTATGACGCACTTTAATTATTTTTTCATTCTTTATTCTATTTAATTATGTTGTTACTATATGTTTTAGAAGTGCATTTCTTTTCATTAAAAAAAAAGGTTGTGTTTTCTTCACTTGTCTCTCTCTCTTTTTTGAGTTACCAGTATGTTCACAAACAAAAGAAATGTAAACTTCAAGCCACCATTGTACAGAAAAAAGAAGAATCACAGTTCCTAAAGGAACTTATACCGCCACTTAAATCTCAAACTTGCAACAACGTTTGAACATGTGAATGCAAAAAATCGCAACATAGGTGAGCCGTGGAAGGTGAGCGACCATCCTGGACAAAAATGAACATTTGGCTCACGCTGTTGCAACACACACTTTGCTGCGCTTGTGCATTTCACTCTCAATCATACACACACACACACACAACTACTTACCCTGCTGGGTGCTCCCTCTGGGATTGGGCGGGGGGGGGGGCATGAAAAGAAGAGGAGAAAGTAAGATAAGAGGGATGAGGGGAAAAACGGTTGAACGTCAGTGCTGATGTTGGCAACGGCAGTCAACGAAGGTTATGACAGTTCCTCTTGCTAAAAATGCTATTGCTAGCTCCAGTCTTTCTGGCCACACAACATTCGCAAAGATGCCCTAATGTGCAAATACTGAATGGACACAAACAGCTCTCCTTCTCCTCCTTTTTGTGAAAGTACATCTTTCCAGCCCTGGCTTTATTCATGAGTCTCTTGGCACGGAGCCTGAAAAAAGATAAGCTATGCTGGGGAGGTGAAGGAAAGTTCACGCGTGCAAGCTTCTGTCCGCACGGTGCCGGCAATCTAGACTAGTTCAAATGAGGTTCCACATGGCAGGCTTCTCGACGATTGAGCGCTCTCTTCAATTTTCATCGTTGACAGTTGAAGTTGACTGTCAGACGAAACATGAAACAATCAGAATGAAACGCTTTGTATTTTTTTTTCAACAACCGCAAAGCGCAAAGCTTTGGCTTAGGAAGGCTCATTATCTTAATGCCTACCAACGATGCAAAACATCAAAGACGGCTATTGAATAGCATTGGCGTTATGGTACTTATAAGCCTTTCAGTAACGGATATTTGAATACAAGCTGTGGAGTAACACTTGTAGACAGATTATATAACAGTACTCACAAACATGTTTTCTTTATCCTCTGCAAAGAAAAACTAACACTATTTGCGTGTTAATGAGCAGTTGTGACTGAAGAAGTATCGCAATGTAAATTCAATTGAAGCCCAAAAAAATATATATATATTTATACTCTAATGCTAATGCTAATGCTAATGCTAATGATGACCATGGCATGCACGCTGTACTGCTTCAATACCTCTGAGATGTTCTGGGTCAAGGTGATTGCGTTCGTCCTTGGCAGCGAGGTGGGCAGACACCCCTAAGGCCCCCGTCAGCGCCAGGAGCCCGGAGCCCCCCGCGCCCAGAGACAAGCCCGACGGGTGCGGCGTGAGTGGGATACCCGGGGCGTGGTGCGACAGGTGCTGGAGCTGCTGCTGCTGTGGCCACAGGGGAAGGAGAAGGGGGGGGGGGGGGGGAATGGGGGGGGGTAGCGGAGAAATGAAGGTGGTCACAATGAAGTGTGAGAGAGGAAATCATATGACGGGAAGTTGATAGGATGGCGGAGAGATTAGCGGATTAAGGGGTCGACACGGTGGATAAAAAGTCAAGACGGAAAAGTAGGAAATTGAATCATCAGCAAACATGAGGGAAGGGAAACGATGTGGAAAAGACGATCAGGCCGGGCGAGGTTTGACAATATGAGATCATAAAACAATTAATGAGTTCAGAATAAAACAGCCGAAGGCAGACATGAGCGGTGAGTTAATGTGATTGATGGTGTGTGTGTGTGTGTGTGGCGGGGGGGGGGGGGGGGGGGGGGGGGGGGGGGGGGGCGTGATGAAGGGATGTGGTTGAAGGGGAGAGAAAAGTATGACAGAAGCGTATAAGAAAAAAAACAACACTGGTGCCTGCAAAAACCTCCCTTATAAAACAGAGCAAAAAAGAAATGAGGAATTTACCACGCACGTCCCTGGAAAGTGAAAATACTTCTCCGTCTTTGAAATTCGACACACCACAGAGGAGTATTGTGAACAAACGTGCCAAATTTGAATGATTAAAAAAAAAAAAAAAAATCCGAAAAGTATATAAAAAAAAATGAAACTTCAAAATCAAGAAAAATCAAGCCGTGCTCTCTGCTCTCAAATGCTGTGGGCGTGTTTGTTGAAATAACATCCCGTACCACTTCAAATATCACTACCTGGAATAATAGATGCTAATTCATCTAGCATTCTTATGCCTACACATGACTAGTCCTAGTTTTTTTTTTCATAGCCGCAACAATGAGGCACTCTAAAGCAGCCACACCAGTTGAAAGCCCCTGGCTTGTTAAGTCGCTCTTTCACCTTTCTCTGCGTAATATTCGCACACTCATGGCCAACAACAAGGCACTCTAAAGCGGACATGTCAGCTAGACTTTAGTATTTGCAGTGTAGGAATGCAAAAAAAAAAAAAAAAAAAACAAGAGGAGGAGCAGTTAATCACTAAGATCTTGGAGATAATTGCGTTTGTAGCGACAGTAATGTGATCAGGGCACCGACAAGGTTGTACGGGGAATGGCTTGGCTAATAGCCGCTGAAGTGTGTGGATGGTGATTTTTTTTTTTTTTCACTCTCCCCCAAAAAATGTGCCAAGCAGTACTCACAAGTGACCCCTGATGGGACAACCTGAAAGCCATAACAACATTTGGTGCTGACAGCGTGAGTCAAGTGAAGAGGCAATCGAATAGTTGAAATGCATCTTCAATTTTTGTGAACTTAATCAAATGAGCATGAAGTGGACTAATTGGACAACTCGATCCGTGAAAGTCAAACAGTCAAATAAGTTCCATTTGTTTTGTTTGTTTTGTCAATATTGAAGCTGTCGCACTTTAGCTAGTTAGCATGTCATGTCGGCATGCTAATGGCTAACGCCACTGTTTGCTCCTAAAGACCTCCGTAAATCAAGAAAAAAAAAATAAAATAATTGACGCTCCCTTATAATGGTCATGGCAAAAAGTAACACATGTGAGTTGAGAGCTCGCCAACTATTTCAATGTGATTTTTTCCAGCGACACTTTTAAAAGAGCTGCCCAGGTGTTAGCGGCCAAAAGAGCATTCCAGCAAAATGACAGCAGCTGAAACACTCTTGATGAAGTATCACGTGTTTGAAAATGGGGCGGAAATGGTTTGGAAAAAAATCACACACATCAAAACGTCTCGACTCAGAACCGAAAGGATCGAAATATCCTTGGCTGTTGTTCATGGTGTTTGTGCGTTGAGGTGACTCACCCCGATGATGGCATTGAGTTCAGCCATGGTGACCTGCTTGGCCCGCTCCACTGCTTGCACCACCTGTTGCTGGTGCTACACACACATATACATACACACAGCGACAAATATATTTCGGTGCTATTATACAGGTACACTTCATATCAGGGTATTGTCAGAAAACCAGAGAAAAATGTGTCAAAGAACTTGTTTGCAGTTCAATCACAAATAACAAAGTAGTATTTGCGGTACTTGAAAATGTTGTGTTATATTATATTAGCGGTACATTTTTTTGTCCAAGAATATGTTCCCAGCAGGCCCACTAGTTGAAACAAAGCTGTATGATGAGTATAAAATATGAGTTAAGCAGCAAAATTCACCCGTTTTTAGCCATCTCAGGGGGCGGCCATTTTGTCACTTCTGCCGACTGAAAATGACATCACGACCGCTCGGGTATGGACCAACCGCGGCTCGGTTTCAGAAAACAGGTCAGCCGTGATTGGTCGATACCCGAGCCCTGAGCAGCTGTGATGTCATTTTCACTCGACAGAAGTGACAAAATGGCCACCCCCACAGATGGCAAAAAAATGAATGGATGAACTTTTATTACGCAATATTTATCAGAATGCCTTATTTCAACACGTGGGCTTGCATTGAACGTATTCTTGGAAAAAATATGTTTGGCTTGACTTGGTATGACAAAGGACTCGTTGTTTCATATTATTATTATTCTCTTCCGGTTGCTTCCAACTATTATTGATCTCATCTGAAAATCATCAATTATCAGTGAAGCACTTCAATAAATGTACAGCCGCGTAAGCGTTGGCACGCATGCGCCAAGATGCACGAGACTCAAAATCCAGCATTGTTTATAGAATGTCCCCGTGTAATCAGTCACACACATGCACACGCGCGCTGTGTCAATATTGATCAAAGTGACAGAGGCGTGACCTCCCTGTCTGCGGGATGCACATCCCATCAGTGCGCGCTCACACCGGGACCAAAAGAAACACGCGTGCGCATTTGTATTCTGCGCACGGGCGCACTTTCACCTTACATTGTTTGCAGCGTCACACACGCCTCAGGCGCATTGCTAAATGCCAGCGCTTTTTGACCTTAAAAAAGCTCATTTGCCGCAAAACCCCCTTGCCGCCGGCCAGCTCCCGCTGCCCCCGTGTGGTTGGAATGTGCATTTATGAAACGCGGATTGTAAAATTCTCTTGTCTTCTTCATCCATTTTCACCAAGATCCAAGCGCTAGCAGCCTTTGCTGATTTTTGCGGCATGTCGAGGCCCCCCCCCCCCCCCCGAAAGGCGATTCATGGGTAGTATAATCAATGCAGCAAATCCAAGAGGGCCTCGACCACTGCCTGGTGCTCAGCCCAAATTCAAATGACTTCCAAACCGTATGAACTGATGATGCTGCATCTGCATTTGTTTAGAAATGTTTCCCAAAGACTTGCCCAAGAATGATCCTCTCTTTGACTTGCTTTGATGTCCCCACTTGTTCGGAGGATTGTTCGATCCAACGAGCGTTGTCAAACAAATCTTTTTTAACTGCCAGCTGCAGTCGATTGCGATGGCTAATGGGGAGGTAGTGAAACTCGGCCGTGTCAAGTCAAAAAACATTCCACTTATTTAAAGATTGAGATGAAAGTACAGATTCATTTGTGTGGATGAGAAAACGCAACGTCCATTCTAACATGTGCACCCAATTTTCATTTTTGTAAAATCTTTGAAGACGTAAACTACTGTTCATAAGTTTGGGGTATACCCACAGTATTTCATAAAAACGGAAGTTCAAAAGTTCGGGAGTCACTTGGAACCATTCTTTTTTTTTTTTAAAAAACTTTTTTCTTTTTTATCACCTTAACATTTGTTAGACAGGATTTTAAGATTATTATTATTAGATTATTATATATTATTATAAAGTTCCACAGGTTTGGGGGGTCACTTAAGTAGCGAAGACCTTGCAGGATGGAAGCAGAGCTGCAGCAATATCAGTATCGGTGCCAATACTGTACATCGGTATTGATACACAGACTCCAAAAATGCTCCGATACGATGACACCGATGCTTTAAGGTAAAAACTTTGGTTGTCACCCGCAAATTGTGATCTACAAAATGGAAAAACTCCGCTTTCCAGTGCACCCCGACTTAGAAAAACGGCCTCCCCCCCAATTAAGTAAATGCTATCATCATTGGAGAAAAATGGTGCTTTTCTGTAAAAAAAACTAACAAAAAAAACACTTAAGACAATTCTAAGCAACCCTTCATTTTCAAACAGCAGTGCCCATCGAAAAATCATTCCCAAGTGGAAAAGGAGCAGCTTGAGTAAATGATTAAAAGCCCCAAAACCAACATGACATACACATCAGTGTATGTAAACTTGTGACCAGAACGGCATACACTTGCAATCCGCAAAGAATGGCCTTAACGAGGGCACCGAGTTCACATTTCCACTCCATATCATTCGTCGCGGTGGACCGTTTCCGCTTAGGACGTAAAAACCAAAGGCAAGTGGAATCCGTCTCTGATTACACTGCGGCTTTGAGGCCCTCGCCAGCCACCTGTAGTTTTGGACGCCACGGGCCTCCGGGGATCGCTTAGTGGCTGGACCGCGCTCCGAACCTGCGGTCTGAATACGATCCCCGTGGTTTTCAGGGCCAAGAACACAACGAGAGTTTTCCCAACGCCGTCAATCTCGGCGGGAGGAGTGTTTTCCTGTCTCTGCAAAGGGCAGGAAAGGAGACGCCAAGAGCGTCCAAAGTTAATGTGGCGCCGGGGAGCAAGAGCGAGGCTACGCCGCGCAATGCCGCTCCAGTGTTGTTCGAGGTTGCCGACCCGCTGTGATTGCGCGGGAGCATCTGAAGAAGGTCGAAGTGGAAGGCGGCTTTTCGCGCGACAAAGAGTGCAAATGCGGGAGCCGAGCAGGTGATGCGCCGCTACCGGCAAGTGCCGGTTTTAGGACTAAATCGTCCGCAAAGCAAAGTGAAGGCACTTGAAGAAGGCCAAGGAAAAAAAAGGTGTCGAACAAGTCGGGAGGATGTACAAGTGCATTCAAAGCGAGGACGAAAGATTGGCCCGCGACACACTTGAGCGTTCTCCAATCTTCTACCAGAGAAATATTTAATTCGCTTGTCATTTTCTACAGACCTCCTTTGAAGGTCAATTGACTGCAAACTCTGGGGAAAAATGCCACAAGGACAAAAATGTGTTCGCAGTTTGTGAGGAGGGTAAATGTTTTCGTCGCGTGTTTTTATACCGTGCAACACCGCTGCGTGTAATTTTTCGACTCAAAAAAAACATGTACGAGAAGAAAAAAAGTGCGATTTCGGAGGGCTTGGCACGGATTGACTGCATCGCTATTTATTTCAATGGGGAAGGATGATTTGAGTTGGTTCAAACTTATATTATAAGGCACCATTGCATTTGCATCTCCTTACATTTTTTTTTTTTTTTAACAAACACAAGCAATAAATTAATGTGTATTACAATAACAAATATCCCATTTATGATCGATAAATCCCTTGGTCGTGTTTTGTGTACATTGCAGAGGGTATGTGGGAACATTTCATCTTTTATTTCCGAGACGATAACGACACTTTCTCAGTCATTTCATAAGCCCGTCAATAAAACGGTATGTGCGTGCTTGCTCCAACTTGTTTCCCTGGGGAGAGAATTGTTTTGTTTCTGGTAATCAAACTTTAAATGCTGGTTGGAAGGGGACTTATTCAAGTGAGCTCCACTTTTTGATAGTAAAATGAGGTAAGCGTTAGGCATGTTTATTATTTTTTCGATTTTTTTTTTTTTTTTTTTAATGTATATTACTGGTATGTATTGATTATCAAGCCAACACATTTATTTTAATGTTCAATTTGAGCTAAAAAGACGAGGTTATGCTTATGCTCAAATAAAGGCAAATGAATTCATACGGAAGGCAGTTTCTTTCTCCACTTCTCAGAGTTGGCAGTTTTAAGCTTTCACGACGACAACTCGACAAAAATCCGGCAAACAAGTGTGGCGTCATCATAAGTCACCGAGCCGCTAGTCAGACGACAGCAATAGCGCAAACAAAGCTTTGGCTTGATCGCTTTCGCCCGTTGTTTGTTTCATGAAACAGATGAGATGTAAACATGGGGGACCGTGATTCTTGAGCAAGTTTTGATGGAGCGAAACACCAATTCCATCCTTTTTTTTTTTTTTTTTTTGCGCTACGTTTGAATGCAGGTAAAATGTGCCTGGCGAGGATGGCACTCACCTCTTGAGAGAGGAAAGGGATGATCTGAGCGCAGATGGCACTGAGACGCTTCACAATCTCCGCCTGTGATGGGAGGAAATGGAGAGAGAGAGAGAGAGAGAGAGAGGCTACTCGATCACATGGCATATGGCAAAGTGCACAATGAACACAGAGCATATGATACACATTTGCAGCACATTAGGCCTTCGCCGTATCAAAAAAAAAAAAAAAAAAAAAACATGCTTCTAATGAGGTTGTGTCGGAGGAAGAATGTGCTCGCTGGAACAGAGGCGGCTCCGAGGGCGCCTTTCGGCAAACTCGCGCACTCTTTTTTTTGGTTTCCACGCATCATATTCTTCTGATTCACTGACCGGACACTTTATTAGGTGGGCACACACGGACACACTCTGCCCACCTAAAGAAAACTGCATGTAGTTCTGATGAATGGGAAATAAAAAACTCAAAATCAAATCAACTTTTATGTGTTTAGCCCAAATCACAACAACAGTTATCTCAATTAAGGAGAAAACAAAACACGTTTTAAGGTGCAGTAGCCCTACGCTGGATTTCAACCTACTTGAGCATTGCCCCCCCCCCCAGGTAAAACTAATGCCCACCCACACCTGGCATCCTGGTAACACCACTGCCACTACAGATTATGCGGGTGTTCCGAAAAAAGTACGCGCCACTTTCCCGCCTTTGCTGATAATATAGTCGACTAACACCGAGAAAGCATAAAAAAATGCGCTCTGTTGGCTTTAAAAAAAAAAAATGTTAACATAGTGTTCCTGCACGTACACAAACCTAGTTAGCAGCATCCAGCGGCGTGCACACGCGCACGCGCGCAAAGCCTCTGCTGTGTGTCTAATTCTATCAGTCTGAGTGCCCTCAGCCTCATTTTGTTCCCTTCCTCACTCAGCCGTTCTCTCTTTTCCTACAACAGCTCTCACACGGAGCCATTATTCCGCCATTCACCCTCCTCTTCCTCGGTACTCTCCCCTCCCTTGACTGCTTTCGCTCATCTCTCTCTATTTTGGCCCTTTGCTGCTCTTCTTTTTTTTTTTTTTTTTTTAATTTTTCCATTATCGGCCTCTCTCTTCATTACTTTCTCACTTTCGTTTTCTAGATCCGGCTTCTTCCCGCCGCTCGGCGATGCCGCGCGGAGGGACACGGATCGAAAAGGAGGTGACGGTGATAAAGAGCAGCGAGCTGAGGTTGGGAACGCATCCCATCCCGGCCGCGCAAACACGCTCATCCGAACGATGAGCCGGACTGTCAGTTAGAGCCGGTGTAATCGTGGCCGCCATCGCACGTCGTTGCAAGGGCACAGCCTAATTACGTTATACATTTAGAAGTGTGTTTGTGTTTGTAAAGTAATGATAGGGATGAAAGCATGAGTAAATGCAGGATTTCCCAACGTGACTGGGGTTTTATAATTGAGTGATACCTGATACAAATCACTTTTTTTTTTTTTACGTTCCAGATCATCACCGCAATAAGTGACATCACAGTATAGAAATTACTCAATTTAAACATGAAACATTGAAGGCACTTCTTTTCTTTCCGGACTTTAAACATCCCCAAACTAGCAAACATAACTTATCGACTCACAAAACACATCGGTAATCATGCCCAAAGTAAACATTATACAATGACCCTCCAGCCGTTGCTTTCTGTAGGCGTAAAAAGCAGGATTAAAGGGGATTTGACATTCAATACTCAATAGCAAAATTAGCAAAATTTCCTGCTATCACGATTTTTTTAGTTTATCCGTTTTTAATGAAGAACAATACTGTATTGTATTAAAAATGTAAGAATGTAAAGAAAAATAAGCAGGCAAGTCAAGTCACAGGAAGTGAAATATTATACCGCGTGTGTGTCGTTAAGGCACATAGTCTACTGAGTTAAATGCCGAGTAGACATGGTAGCAATTTGGTTGCCGTTGGACAAAATCAGCAGGGGTCATTTGTTTTCGGAGGACCCGCGTAAAATAGCCCAAATGAGCCCAAAACGGCCATTTCAAACCAAAATGACAAACGTCCCAGACAACGTGGCGGCAAGTGATTTTAACCTACAATGTGGTAAGACGTGATGAAAAATAGCGCGGCGCCGTCACGTGATCAAACAGGCGGGGATGTGAAAATGAAACGGGGCCGTTTTTCAGACTCGCTCGCCTCTTTGTGCTTTTGAGGCAACTCTTTTTGTCTGTTTTAACTACATTACAGCGGGAAGTGAACAAAGGCACGAGGGACTCCCTTGCTTGCGAGTGTGTACAGTCCACACAGTTTTTGCTCTTGTTGATCATCTGAACGGAGGCTAACAAAGAGCGCGCGTGTTTGAATCAACAACATCTGTGACCGAGCAAGCGTTCTCCTATTTGGCAAACGCTCCGGCAATCTGGAAACAATTCAATCGGCCACTTGCCAAAGTCTGATTGAAGACACAATAATGGGGGCTGGAGCTACGTCATGTTAGCAACTGTGAAGACTAGCTTTGGCAAGTCAAGGCAGGTTTATTTATACACGGCATTAAAGTATTTCTATGAGCTAAATCGAGAAAAGAAATCTTAAGGAAACTTGGAAACTGATTGTTGAGGGAATATTTCTTTGTGGTTTATTCCTCAGCATTTTCTACTGGACATATTGTAGACGTGGTTCATCCCAAATTGCACAATTTCACGGGAACTGCGAACTGCGATTACTGTAAATGACATTAAAAAAATAAATGAGTAAAAAATTACGTTTTAGCCATCGAAACGTGACAGCAGGGCCCAACTGGTATCGATTTTTTTTTAGGCTGATGCCGATTCCAATATTTGGCAGAATAAAATAATATAAACAAAATGACTTCAGTATTTGTTTAACTTTAGAGCAATTGGCAGATATATATTTTTTGGGGTAGAGGGCTGTTTGAATGTCATTGTCTTTGTATTATGTTTTAATTCGTAAAAAACCTTTGGGGGCAAAAATTGTCCGATTTTTTGCAGATCTTCCAAAAGATTTGAAAAGAGCCAAGTCAATCGGCTGGCCCATTCAGGCCAACTTGTCAGTGCCCTAATTTCTGTCACACCAATAACACTCATACACAAGATTTTTGTTCAAGACACTGAAAAAAAAAAAAAAAAAAAAAAGGATTTCACTCCGCCAAGTGTCTCTGAGTGCGTTGATTCTCAATGAAGACAATTGTTTTTGTGCACACACAGCTCCACATCTTCCATCCCATGCGCCACTGCACCATACAAGACCAAAAAAAAAAAAAAATCTAACGTTATAATAGGGGCAATAATAGCAGCAACAGATACAAACTTTTTCTTTTTTTTTTTTTTTTTTTCAGGGTCGGGCATGAATATTGGAGGAGCGGCGCTGTGGAGCGAAAGCAGCCAAAAAAGCCAGCGGGGCTTTGCACTATAATAAAAGTGGTCTGGGCTGCAACCGAGCGCGCACCAAGCCAGGTGTCACAAACATGAACGGAGATGCCCGTCCACGGGCCTGCCAAAGCGCAGCCACCAGGGAGTGCTGGCACAGGCTGCACGGATGGAGGGATGAGCGGATGGAGGTAGGGACGGATACAAAGGGGAGAAAGACAGGGGGAAGCAAGGGGGGGGGGGGGGGGGGGGGTCGATAAACACCTGAGGGCAGATAAGCTGCCAACTGCAGAGAGAGAGAGAGAGAGACGGACGAGCTTGAAGTCTATTTGAGCTTTTCCCCGGAAAATAATGTGGGTGAGAAAACAAGTACAGCAGCTTTTCGCGTGGCAGCCATTTTGTTTGTTTTTTCTTTTCAAATAACAATATAGGAAGGAAATCATCTTGTAAGGAAATGAGGGAGGTGAGGAGAAAGCAAGAATTAGCTGCAGGGCAGAAAGACAAACTGTTCTTGAGGCTGCGGGGGCATGTTCGCGTGTCGCAGCCTGACACGCACGCACGCACGCACGCACGCACAATGGCTGATTGACGGACAGACAGACAGCACGCTCGCGCTTGTTATCGTGTTTTCTCACTGATTTGGACCATCATCACACCCAGAAAGCGTTTGCACGATCACTGTCTCGCTCGTGTATAATAGAACCTGGAATGCGTGCGCAAGGGTAACGCACGCACACACGCCGGCGTTTTCCGAGTGTTTCCAAGTTCATTTTCAAACGGCGTGTTCAAGCTGCGGTTTTTAAGTGTGGTTGTGAAAAAGAACAGTGAGGATGTGAAACAACTTGTCAACATTAAGAATGTAAACTATTCACGCCAGCGGCAATGCACGTTCAAAAAAAAGGGGGGGGGGGTCCAAACGCTTTGTGCCAGCTCATTCTTATCAAATAAAATAATATTCAACTTGTTAGGGTTCGCCTCAGAAGTTCCTTCAGTGGTTTGCATACAGTGCCACTGGCTTTAAAGCCAATGGTGTTATTTGAAATACAAAAACACAACCTTCGTGGCACAATTTGATTGATTGTTGCCTTTCGTTGTCAACCTTGGTGTGGAAAAAGTTGAAAAATGCGTTTTTTTTAGCTAAATAAATTATGCAGTAAAGGTGAATGTGTTGAGTTTGTTTACAAAGTTGATGAAATTGAAGTAAAGACAAAAAAATTGTCATTTCAACAACCGCCTACGTTCAACACATCTGTTCCATGGTGCCGGTTGGCTTCCAAGTTGTTCCAATTCCAAAACGATGTTCACATTCGCAATAATGGAATGCGAATGAATGTATCCGCCAAACCACTCGGCCATTTTCTAGACCTCGTTTTCTCTTCAGGGTCCCGGCTGACTTTGGGGAAAAAGCCGACGAGAGACAAATCCACCCGGTTTCGTGGTACTCAGTGAAACTGATGTCAGGAGCTTATTTTTTTTTGGTAACTTTCCACAGGGCAACTCTTAAGTGACTTTTTTGGGGGGGTTTTGGGGTTGCGTTCAGCACCTAACAAAACACTACAATACACACACTTGCAAAGAATTTTCATGCTTGCCGAGATCCCTTGAAGAAGTGATTAATATAATCCTACGAATAATCCTAAATAGTGTACATCCGATGGTGATCTTTCGTTTTGGGGTGTACCAGCACCTGACCCGGTGGACCAGAATCACACCCAGAGTGGAAAAGCTGGGCAGCGCTTACTTCGCTGCCGCTCGTATTTCCCCCGCTTCCCCTTTGCCAGCGTGGTAAAAAAAAAAAAAACCCAAGTGCAAATTTTACACATGCCTGTCAGCTTTACAATGACTGTCAAAATGGATTCTAGGACAAGTTGGGCAGGTGGAAAGAAAAGTAAGACAGGTGGGAAGGAAAGATACACTTGTGGGTAGATTTGAAAAAGTCAACAACAGCTGCATATAATGACGTGTGTGTGGTTCGTGGTCGCGTGGGAAAAATGTAGGTAGTGGCAAGGAGAAAAATGGAGGGCATCTTATTGGAAGCGAAAAAATTCTTCAAAGCAAAAAGCGCTAATACAATGAAAAGCGCTGAAACATTTGAACAAAAGATGAGGAGTGTTTAAAAGTAATATACCGGATATACATCGTTGGTGAGACCTGAAATTACCTACAGTATATGGGGATATAAAGTGAGCACCGTACGTTAGGGCTGTGCAATTAATCGAAATTCAATTGCGATTATTACATTTAACGATTACAAAATTGGCATAATTGTAAAAAATGCGTAAAAAACGCACTAAGTTTCTTAACACAAGGAGATGATACATTTGCGCTTTTTTATTTATTTTTATTTTATAACAAGTTGTTATAAAATAAAAATAAATAAAAAAGCGCAAATGTATCATTCCTTGTGTCCTAAGGAACTACTTAGCTGCGTTTTTTACGACATTTTTTTTACCAATTATGACCAACTTTTGATAATGCGATTCAAGTCATTACCCGCAATTGAATTTCGTTTCCATATCGACAGCCCTCCCGTACGAGCGTATGCGCGCCACTTGAATGACCTCAAAGCAGTCACATATTGCCGGAACGAATGCGGAACAAGTTAGACAGGGAGAAGGAGTCATTGCAAGGTGTCGCTCGAGGGACTTCCCGCGAAAGATCCGCTTTGTGTCCGGCCGTGACAGCGGCGGACGGCGCTTGCAGTCATTCGTCTCGCCGGTAAAGCTTGCGGAGTTTGAACGCGATTAGCGTCCTGCGCCGGCAGCTTCGGAGCCCGGCGGGCCGAGGACAGCCCGTCGACTCGCTCAAAGCGTCCGGGAAGGTAAAGGTGAGCGTTTCATCCCACTCGCTGACTGAAAAATCGCTAACATCTCTTCTATTTCTGCCACGAGCTGCTCCCCTCCTTGTGATCGACCGCTGCGGCTAACACCGTTGACCCGGCGGGAGCCGAGCCTCGTTCAAAAACGGACACCTTTTACTTGCCCCCGGAAAGGGGAAAAAAAAAAAAAAAAAAAGCTATCAAATAAATGCCAGAGAATGTCAAATCAATTTGAGGAATTGAATTCACAAAATCGCGTGAATAGACAGCAGTGTGGAAGAATAAAAAGACGCCTTCGGAAGAGTTCTTTGCACCTACGTGTGATTGCGCTCATCGCCGTAGCGATAGTTGCCCGGGCGAGCGCATCGACGCGATATCCCAAGCGCGACATGACATTTTCGAGCTATTCCCCTAAAATCTGTCTGTTTTCTCCAAGTGACTTCTCCGAAATAAGAACGACAGACGCTGATTTTCACCGGGCGGCCAAATCAAAAGACTACTTCATCTTCTTCCGGCGCTCATTTAAGTCGCTAAATTGTTCATAGGTGCGAATGTGAGTGCGAATGTTTTGTTTTCAATGTGCCCTGTGATTAGCTGGCGACCAGTCCAGGATGCGCCGCGCCAAAAGTCATTTCGGGATCGGCTCCAGCTTACCGCCGACCCAAATGAGGATAAGCGCCATTGAAAATGGATGGACGAGCCTCCCGTGTAAACATTGAAATTGGCCGCCCTTGAAAGCGCTGAACCTTCATGTAGCCGCAGTACGCGGATTTGTATTCCGATTAATTGGGTAGGGTGCGCAGGTTCCCAGTTCCCACACAGAACACGTTCGAAAAAAGGGGAAAGGAGAGTCTTGACGCAACGCCTACTCGGAAAAACAAAAGCAGGCTGGTGCAAACGGTGCCCGGTGGGACAAATTTGGAAGAACATCCTGGCAAAAAACCCGAAGCACCGAGAAGGTCTAGGAGAGAAAAATGGCCTGGATATGCTCCGGTACGTAAAGAAGAGCGAGATGGCAAAACGGAAACCGACGCAAGCGTGCCGTCGCGGTCGCCGTACGATTGCTAGCATTGCGCGCTTACAATTCGGCATCGTCCTCGGAGATTTACCGACGTCCTTTTAAACTTCTCAGCCGTATATATTACGTATGACAGAGACGTTAGCGTTCGTCAAAGGAAGTGTGAGGATGACGGACCGACTGACGATTCGGTTCGTCATGAAAAATGACGGACTGACGAACGGCGGACATTTTGTACAATACCCACCTTTGTGTATAAGTATTCTTATTCAATCATCGTTTGGTGTATATTTAGGGTTTCAACTATTAATACAGACAACTATAAAAAAAAAAAAAATGGGGGGGGGGGTGTATCTACCATTTGCAAATTGTTTACGAGCGCTCACCACATTACAGTCGTTGCATTTAATGGGCGGACATGAAATGTTCGCAGGGTTTTTCGTCTTGTCCATGCATGTGTAAAAAAAAAAAAAAAAACACGCCCCTTTTTATGAGGTTGTGGTGCAAATATCCCCGAAACTGTTGTGAGTGGAGTCTCTCAAACAAACACACGGCGAATCTTATCTAATCAATCCCCCCCGCTTGCAAACCGGACCGCATTGGCCCTGTGTGAATAGTGAAAGGTCAATATTTGTCGCCAGCGACGCTCTAATCAGACACTGATTGGTGTTCGGGGCTCACAGCGGTGCAGTGACATCAGCGCCTTCTTCCTCTCTCCGCCTCCTTCCTTTGCCTTTCATCCTTCTCTTCGCTCGGCTCGTTTTGAAATCTCTCGCGTTGCCGTTTTCCCTCAGCACACTTGGGACTTGCTCCTTACTCTCCCTCCCTGCCCTCTTTCTCATTCTCTATCATCAAACCCCCCCCCCCCCAACCGCCTCGTTTTCCCCTCCCTCCTCTGGGCAGCGTGCCAGCTCGTCTTCCCTGGCATGACGCCAGCTTCTCATCCCCCCCCCCCCCCCTCCCACCCCCCTCCCTCGCCTCTGATTGATGGCCCTGCTGTTATGGAGGGAGAAGAAGGGAAATAGGCAGGACGACCAAAAAAAGCGCCAAAACACACGCACACACCAAAGCGCTAACAACCAGCGTGAATACGGCTAAACACACAAAACGAGGCGCGCGCACGCGTAGCCGAGAAGGGCGCAGGCAGAAAAGCAATCCAAACAGAGCGGGGGACGTGCACACATAGAGTACAAAGAGCTGTGTGCAGAGCAAGCAAAGCCTCCCAGCACGAAAGCGACAAAAGCACACAAAAAGCACAAGATTCATCGTAGAGCTATACGACTAGACGGGGCAGCCGACCGGGCAGGAGAATGAAACATTTAGACGAGAACAAAAACAAAAACAAAAAAAAAGTTGCACGTGATGCAAGTGTACAGAAAGTCGAGCAATGTGATGAGGGAAGTTATCTCACGTATATTTTGGTGCCAGCAGCGGGCGCCTATTTTCTTTCTTCATGTTATCCAATTTAGCTGCCATGATTTACCAAAACAAAATTTAAAAAAAATTAAAAATTAAAATTGAGAGTTTGCTTGATCAGATGATGGGATGGGAAATCGGGAGTGATCACGTGATTTTCCGCTAATTGGCACTGGATGAAAAAGTCTGAAAAACTCTGCATTTTTTTTTTCTTTTTTGCTCCATTTTTAAAGGTCACAAAGTGACATAATAATCGTGATATAAAGACACTGAAACTGCAATCGTTTAGTTTTATGCTACAAAATGTAGCACTGGCAAGGTATCGCATGGGAATTTGTATTAGCGGCTATTCAAAATTAAGTGAGTCGGACTCGGGTAAGAAAAACACGATCGGGACATCCCGATTCGAATTGTTTGTATTTTGCGGTCTCCCATCCGCCGAGTATAGCTTGGTTCCAATTTCTTAGCAATCAGATCAAATTTCGAGTGCGTTTGAAGGACCCCTCAAAACGGGCGAATTTCACGTGACTACGTGAAAATTGGTTCCGGAGATGGAAATTTCAAAAACGAATTTCCTCATTTTGGGGGAAATGATGAGAAAAATATCAGCGGGATGAACACGCCTGCAAAACGTGATGAGTTTGCTGAGCATGAAACCATGAATGACATCATGGCGGCGTTATCAAGTGTTGCCGTAAGAACGACGGCAAGCCAACACAGCGTGCGACGGCCACAGCGGAAGACGCCTCTAAAAATACACGCGCTGTACACGCCGGCAATTTTTCTAGGGCATGTGAGCGCCAGACCCAAATGCTGCGGCGCTCCAGTGGCGCTTGCAGTCTAACAAGCCTCCGTCTCTCTCTCTCTCTCTCTCTCTCGCTCTCTGGCTGTATTATAACTCCAGCTATTAGTCATAGCCGCACGGTGCCAGCTCACCAGCTTGCACAGACAGCCTGCATACGCAACGCAATCGAATGCAATGCTGCACTTTGCATGCGGGGCTATTTTTGTGTGCCCTTGTCGGCGGTTTTGCTTTACTTTTGCTTCGGTGACAGTCACGGTCCACTGCTCGTCGTTAACAGATTTGTTTTTAACGGAAAGGAAGGGTAATCCACGTACCGTACGTACAACGCTGCAGACTAGTCTTGTTTCTGTAGATATATTAGTGCGTAAACAACTTCAGATTTGTTTTTCTAGTCGAAAGACATCACTCAACCGTTTGACATTGAGTCCAAGTCAAGTTTGAGTCACAAAGGTCCGAGTCCAAGTCCCCTTAAGGTGGAAAGGTTCACAAGGCATTCTGATAAATATTGCGTTTGTGGAATAAGTGTTAATCCACTCGTTTTTAGCCATCTCTGGGGGCGGCCATTTTGTCACTTCTGTCGACTGAAAATGACATCGCAACTGCTCACGGCGACGAAGGTCTGTCCTGAGACCTTGTAGGATATCCCGCAATTTTTTCGAGTGCTTTAAATATTTCTTTTCTATTTCAATTCATTATCACTGAAAAAAAGTGATTGGAAAAATGAAGAAAAAAAAAAAAATCACCGGTTGACCAGATAGCATTTAATGAAATGTTCCTTCAGTAAATTCATTTCTGACACTGATCTCTCTCTCTCTCTCTCACACACACACACACACACACACACTCACACCGTGATCTCCTCCAGAAGACCGACAAAGGCGTTATGTTAAAAAGGCTAGCTCGACGGGAATTCCACTTCATCTTCAGTTAATTTCGCTCACATCCCATTTTTCCCTTCCCCTTTTCCTTTCTCCCGTTGCTTTTGCCTAGCACGTTAATTTGTCTCACCTCTCAAAGGTTCCATCCAGCTCCATCTCTCTATGCCTCATTATTCACCAATGAGCTTCTTTACACGCGTGTGTGTGTGTGTGTGTGCGAGCGGCAACGCACACATGCCACACAGACAGAGGGAGAGGGAGAGAGAGAGAGAGAGAGAGAGAGAGAGAGAGAAAGAGAGAGAGAGAGAGAGAGAGAGAGAGATATCAAAGCAGCCCACAACTAGAGCACACAGACGCCGCAACATGTGCAAAGAGAGTCGTCACGCATCAGCGATCAGAGAGAGAGTGCAAATAAACGGCAGAAAAATACACGCGGGTCATCTGACCGCTTACCCGACCCACGTACGCAGGCCGGCGCTAATCTTGGCGCTTTCGATGTGCAAAAATAACAATCAATAAGGAAGTACGTAAATAAACGAGAAGCGGCTGCGCGGTGGGAGTGACGCGGGAAGTGAGGGGGGGGGGGGGAGAGCGTAGAAAGTGCGAGAGAGCGAAAAAGTCCAATCCTATTACGAAGAGACGTCTCGAGTTGAAATTGAAGGCATCTCTCGCTCCCTCCTCCTTATCCTTCCTCCTCGTCACTCGCACTCTCTCTCTCTCTCTCTCTCTCGAATGAGATGAGGATTCAGGTCACAGCTCAAGCCAAATTCTGTCCAACGCGCGCGCACACACACACACACACTGTGTTTACTTTATTGTGGAAAAAAAAAAGTGCACAAAAAGCAGGCATGGATGAGTGCCTGTGTATACACAGTGTCAGGGGGGGAGTCAAAGTGGGGACAGTGGGGACAGCCAGCCGCTTCGTGTGTCCTCACGAGTCCACGGAGGAAAAAAAAGGCCCGGCTGGAGAATATCCCGACTGTCCTGTCCTGTCCTGTTCTCTGTATGCGCGTTCACGACGTTATGATCACTCGCACAATGTAATGATAATCAATTCAAAACGATTGTATTTTTTATTTCAAGAAAGATTGAAGAAAAACGATGGGTGTGGTGCGTTTGCATGTTCACAAGGTTGTAAAAAAAATAAAAGAAATAAAAATGCTTGTGCATCAGGCGTGCGATGTGTATGTGATTATGCCGTCCCTGAACGTGCTTTAAGATGTTTCACGACACCCCAGGTGGACTTTACCGTCAAATTAAATACACACAAAAAAAAAGAATGACAAACTTATATTTGAATACAAGACAGGCTTCATTTTAAAAAACATCGCCAGCGCTAATGCTAAAATCGATGTAAAATCCCATTTTGGCCGATTAATGGTGTGTATCGACTGCCTTTAACGGATTATTACTCCCATTTTATATGTGTATGGGACCCAAGAGCAAAAAAAATGTTTTCCTTCATATTTTTGTCATAGTACAGTCTGGTGTCAAGCTTTTTCCAACCCAAACCAACACACCAACCGGTATTCTCTTTTTGTTCCTTTCTTTCGACAGAATTTCATTCAGCATCACTTTAACGATCGCTAAAACTTCAAATGACAAAAGCGACTCAGATGATTGTTTTCGGATTTGTTATCTCGCGAGGTAATTCGGGGTTTCGAATTAACGAGCGGGTAAGAATGTATTTTTTTTTTCCAGACAGAGAAAGTGACATAGCCCGAAAGCAATGTGAACCGCGTTCCCACCTGTTAAATCGTCCTCAGGGCATTTGTGGAGGTTTTACAAGGGCGGACAGAGAACACTTCAGTTTCGGCAGTTCAAATGAAAAGAAAAAAAAAAAAAAGTCTTTTGAGGATAAATTACAACCAAATTACATCAAATGAATGTGCAACGTAGGAATTATGACATGAAATCAGATTTACTAAGGCGAATGAATAGTGTCTGCTATTCATATGAATTCTGCCACAGTGGAATTGATTTAAAGGAGTGACAAAAGTGGTCATAAGTGATCGGACCGTCGTACTAAAATAAATGGAACCCTTGCAAACACGTGCACGCTCTGATAACAACAGTCCTTGCGCACACTAACGAGTCACGGCTTTCCCATTTGTTGGGTATTTTTATGAAGCTTTGGAATGGATTTAAGACTTAGTAACACTGGAATTAGATCACCCCCCCCCCAAAAAAACAAACAAAAAAAAAACGGCGCCTCTGCTGTATGCAATTTAAAACCGAAAACATTGCCGCAACAATCAGGGTGAGCGAGCGAGTTAGCCGGATTCAACTCTGTTTGAGAAATGTATGCATTTTTGCACTTTGACGATGGGTTCAGTGTTAATTATAACCGTCTAATCTTCTGTTTCGGTGCGATGATAAGAAAGCAGACTTGTCCCTCTCGTCCACTCTGATGTGCGTGATCATTTCGCTGTCATACAAAGCGAGATTTCAGTGGTTAGTGGGGGAGTCGGGGGGGCGGTTGATAACCTCCTGTTAGATACGACCTCCCCTGAGGAGAAATACAGGTTGTATTTAAAGTTCTTATTAAATTGCATCCCTCATTGTTCTCAAATGTCTCTTGACTGCGGAGGAGTTCACATTTTCTCTCGACAACGCAAAACTGCAAAGAGTCCATTTTCACAAAGCAGTGGCGCAGATCTCACGGTACCTACTGAGATGATGTTTTCCTACATTTTTTTTTTTTTTTTTGTTACAGTCTGCTCGCATTGGCGCCAAATGGGCCGATGACCAGCTAGAACAAAATCAGCGATGGAGAAAAGCACGCACTCTAAAAGGTTCATTAGTCCCACCTGCAGGACTGGAGTGGAACAGCATCACCTGCTGGTAGGGATGTAACAATTAATCGAAAATCGATTTAAAATCGATTTGCCCCAATTAATCGATTTGATTAATCGAAAATCGAACAGCATCACCTACTAGTAGGGATGCAACAATTAATTGAAAATCGATTTAAAATCGATTCGCCCCAATTAATCGATTTGATCAATGGAAAATCGAACAGCATCACCTACTAGTAGGGATGAAACAATTAATCGAAAATCGATTTAAAATCGATTCACCCCAATTAATTGATTTGATCAATCGAAAATCGGGTAGGTTAAATTCATCTAGAAAATGATGTCTTGAAACGATTTTTTTCATTCCAGATTTTGAATGTGTAGATCAAATGATACTTTTGCACCAAACACTTGCACATTTAAAAAGAAAATCAAATCGAATCGAAAATCGGGAACTGAAAATCGAAAATCGGATCGAATCGGGGCTTGAGTGAATCGTTACACCCGTACCGGTTAGGTCACGATTTCTTTTTTTTTTTAATCCCTGACATTTTTCAAATTGTCTGTGCGGTTGTTACTGCCAATGGCCAGCTGAGGACGCTCTCGTCACCATAAGCCCCCTTGAAGGCAGGAAATATCTTCTTTCCTGTCTGACCACTTGTTCTTTTTTCTTTTTTTTTTTTTTGTTGTCCAGGCCGCACTGCAGCAATTTATGAGCGGCGAGCGCTCCGGACCGGTCCAGTAAAGTAAAGCTTTCCACCTCCTTCATGCATTCACCACACTCCTCAGGGCGGAACAACACGCACAGCCGCGGCCATTCTGGCAACTCAGCGAGCCACAGTATACTGCATGTTGGAATTTCAAAGTCGCAGCACATAGAAAGGGGGTGTGCGCCGAGGGGGGCACGGGCAACGACTTGATGAAGCAGCGCCAGAGGGGGAGGACATCCATAGTGTCACTTGAATATACGTGACGGCGACAACGTAGCATTTAGGCCGTGCCATGGCGTCGTTAAAATCTACCGTGAAAAAAAAAAAAAAAAAAAAAAAAAAAAAGAGAAGACGAAGACGAGAGAGCGCCGAGTGAGAAAGATGGGGGATATTACAGCTCAATTAATGCAATGGCCGTGATGGCGGTGATGATGATGATGATGATGAGCACGAGGAAGACAGAGAGCGATAACGGGAGGTTGAAGAGGAAGCTGGGAAGCGGGCGAAAGGGAGGAGGAGAGGAAATAAGAGCAGATACTGTTCAATGTATTCATGATTCATGATTTCTCAGCGGAGCTCCTTGATGTCTCTCTTTCTGCCCCCTCCGTTCCCTCCACCGCTTTCTTTTCCAGCTTCATCTCATTTCATCTCTTCTCAGAGGTCTTTATCAATCGCCTCTTAATCTCCATCCTTCCTGTTTACGCGCCACGCTTTCATCCCGTCAATTTATCTCCATCCTTTACACATTTCTCCGGTTATCATCTTTATTTCCCTGGATGTATTGGGTAACTTCAAAGTTTGCTTTTTTTTTTTTTTTTTTTTTTTTTTTTGGGGGGGGGGGGGATAAAGTCAGAATGTAGTGATAATAAAGTCGTAATTGTTTAGGACAATAAAGTCGGAACGGTGCGAGAATACGGTGCAGTCATGCTAAAGGGACACATTTGTAATCTTAGAACTACACGAATAAAGTTGGAGTCATCATTTTAAGACAAAAAAAAAATGTCAATCTTATAAATAAATCATTCCAATTAGTCAAATCAATTTGAGGGCGAATCCACATGGTATCAGGAAAAACGACTTGATTTTTCACAAATGAAGGCATTGTTTTCAGTAATAATGTTCCAGTTTTGAGGGGAAAAAACGTATAATTTAAGAATAATTTTTCAGAGAATAGGTAACGATTGTACATAAGTGTCCTTTTAAGAGAATAAAGTTGGAAAGTTGGTGATAAAAAAAATCCAAATTTTACAAGATTAAATAAAGCCAGTTTCAAGAATGCACCGTAAACCTCTGCTTTTAAAATTCCAATCATAACATCACAACATGCCTTTCAGTTTGCTATTTTTCTCTTTTGGGTGTGGTCCCAATGTATGAACAACCCCGATTGACTAATTCATTGATTAAGTGGTGTCGTTTTCGATTTTTGCTAATCCAGCGCCGCCCGCATTTCCTGATCAGTTCCGATTCCAAATCACAGTTGTTGTGCGTGTGAGCCCGTGGAAGTGATAAAGACCCTCCTTGACACTGATTTATTTACAAGCAGTAATATTTCTCATTAAAAAAAAAAAAAAAGTGACCACATGCTGTTTTCATTCAGCTGCGGTGGGTTTTTTTTAGGTTTATTTTCAATTCGCAAACGCACAAATCAATGCCAGATTTAAAAAAAAAAAAAAAAACCGTCATAACTTATTCTACTTGGCAACAAGTGGAACTCAGTCGTCGATTATGTGACTGTTTCAAATCCCTCAAGTGAGTGCGTGTGCTTTTTTTTTTTTGTTTTTTTTTTTTTATGTGGTTTTATAGTTCTCCAGTTATGACCTTGTTGGTTTTCTTCTCCCCCCCCCCTCCCCCCCATTTGAGAGTCTCATTCCCTTGTGTTTGTCTGTCAATACTCAATGTCTGGTGTCATCTTTTGGAATCGATGCGACCCATCCATCTGTCACCGTAATTGTGCATGCGTCTTGCTTTACTAGTGCGACGAATCTATCATAAAAAGTCATTAATGGCTTTCCTGTTTTCGAACATGGCCCGTGTCTTTGGCTGCGGATCAGAGAGGAACTTGTTTTTTGGTGAGAAGACATCGCAGCATGAAGAGCTTCAAATACGAGAGTCAAAGGGGGGAAAAAAAAAAAGGAAAGGAATTTTTTATGCTTTGCAGCCTTTTGTCCATGCACAAACCCATTTTTTCGAAATGGCCCAACGTAGGCGTTTATTTATTTATTTTTTTCCATAATACAAGACGAACATTTTTTTGCAACCTCGGTTAACTATTAAATCGTTTTTTTTGTCAAACATTTTTGGGACAAATATCGCTTGGGTTCACTAAGCGTCCTACGGCTCGCTAGAAAGCGAAATGTGCGATTGATTGCGCAATTAGGAAACCCTGGTGGTGGCGGAGTGCTTGCTGGCTGGGGCCGCGGCGCAGGGGTGGGAGAGAGCGGCGGCTCGAGGAGAACGACGAGGCGCTCTCTAGGCCAAATTTTTTTTGAGTTACGGCACATTTATTTCATTGAAAAAAAATCCCGCGGCACACCACCAGCTGAACTAGTGAGAAAAAAGCATATTTTAACAACATAAGTGTTATATTTTTTATATAAGCATCTTTTTTTTAACATTGAAGAATGACGTTATACATACATTTTTTTATCTTTTTTTTTTTTTTTTTTAATTAATCGGCCAATCAATCGGTTATCGGAATAATATTCGGCCGAATGTCAGAATGTGCAACAGCCATGAAAATAATAAATGAAAAAATATATATAAATATAAATAAAAAATAAAATGAGATCTGTGTCAGTCAGGCCTTAATTTGATGTACTATATTAACTAAGGATGTGCCAGGCGGTGAGTGAAAAAAGCGGCCTTGATAGTCGTGCTCGTGACAGACAAAGTGCTGCGTTCAAGCGAGCATTACGACACCGCGCCGGTGGAAAGCCACTGTTTGGATGTTGGCGCGCTATAATTACCTAAACTGACAAATGACACCGTGATTACGGGGTAATAGCTGAGCGCGGGAGCGCTCGTTCCACCGCGCTCGACTTCGACAAACGCGGAGCTGCTTTAAAAAAAAAAAAAAAAAAAAAAAAATCGAGCATGCTGGAACATCACGATTGAGCAATCGCTAAGTCGCTAAGTTTTTTTTAAGGTGACTTCTTGTTCACTTGTGATGAAGTTAAACCAAGCAGCAATTATATCTGACTGTAATTGGTTTGAAAAAAACAAAACAAAAAACACGTCGGCTAATTTGCCGACCTCGTTTGAATATACCGGTACCGGTCATTGAGGGAACAAAAATCACTAAAATAAACCCCCACCCACACAAAATGACAAAGTGCCACTCGATGTTTGAGTGTGTAAAATAAAAACAATGACCTCCGACCGCCTACTCGGTAAACGCGCGCACATGCTGGTAGCAATTTTCCTGCTCCACGAGCAACCCAACGGTGTTAAAGCAACACTGTGTCACATGTCAGTTTTGGTGGATTATGGCGGCGCCATGTGGACAAAAGCGGTAGTGTATTGACAAACAATCAACCACATTTGTCGTGAAATCCTGAGCCGTCCTCATAGCGAAAAAAGGAAGCGAGTTGGCCGTAAAGCAATTCAGGACATTTGTATTTTTTTTTTTTTGTTTGGGGTGCAAGGGTTGATCCCATCCTCCTCAAAGTTGTTTTGTGCCAGTAAAAAACGATACAAACGCCCTCGGGGCGTGAAATCCCATTCAACTACTGTACTTGGAAGTCAAAGTTTCATCTAAAGAGTTGTGAATTTTTTTTTATTAAGGTCGATTTCTTGCCCAGTGCTGCTTTAAAAATCAAAAAAAGCTCTTACCTGTTTGTGCATCTCAATGTTGAGTCCGTAGGACATTTCGTAGTACTGCGGGGACAAAGACAAATTCGTCAGACCTTTTTTTACCGAACACTGTCGCTTTGCAAAGCTCCAACATAGGAGTGAAGCCTAGCTAACGCATTTCGGAATGCGGTTGGAAACCAAGCCCTGACATAAATAGCGAACCTTTGAGAATAGTCACCCCTGAAAAAATGTTCGCTTAAAATTGTATTCATTTCATTGAATAGCTCACCTGCCTGCAACAAGAAAGACACTTTGGTGTTTCCCGGTGTTTATTTACAGTAAGATAGAAAATATTGCCGCTGCCATTTCCAGTTCAACCAAAAAAAAAAAAAAAGAACAAAAAAAAAAGTTGAGGTTAAAAAGGTTGAGGTTAAAAGAAATATATATATTTATATATATATACCTCTACTTACGAAATTTTCAAGTTACGAAACGCCTCAACAGGAAAATATCGCCTCTTGTTTACGAAAGAAATGTCAAGATACGAAAGGTAAAAATACAGTATGGGCTGCCACTCGCAGCTCCGGAGTTTCCTGAACGCAACATACTCATAGCTGCTCTGCCATTGGCTAGCCTTAGCATCTTCCTGGCATCCCATTGGCTAAGAGGGACCTCTTCCCGTATGTATACATGTGTGTGTGAATAGATGCAGCGTCCTCGTCATTCGCCCCCTCGGGCCATGAGGTGTTCCGATAGTTTGACGTGAATTAGAAAGGAGGAAAAGAAAAAAAGGAGAAAATCTTTTTTTTTTTTTTTGTCCATACAAACAAAGCAAGAGATAATAGAAAAGTATGAAAAGGGATGCGTTTGGTTGATCTCGCCAAAGAATATGACAGTCGCCACGTTATTCAAGCAGTTGTTTACAAAACGCCAGGCAAAAACAATTTCCGGGAGAGAACATGAACCAAAGAGGGCAAAAAGCGATGAGGACAGCAATTAAGAGGTAAACGACCATCATTTTTATTCTTTATACTCTATTCTTTGTTTTTGTACATTATGCACAACTCTCATTCAATCTCACTCTAATTGTAACATGTATTTGTTTTCATGCATTTTTATGCTTTATAAAAACATTTATGCCTGAATATTGGGGGCCTTGAAACGGATTAGGGCATTTACATGGAAAACGCGTCTCTAATTTTCTACTTAAGAAATTTCTTCCTAATGTGATTGCACAAGTGTGCACACCCTCTTATAACTAGGATGTGGCTACGTTCAGATTTAGCAAATCGCCTTTAAAACCCAGGTTAAATGGGAGTCAGCAGACACCCGCTACTAGATTTAAGTGCCTCCGATGAACCCAGAATACATTCCTGATGTTCTAGTAGGCTTTTCCTGACATTTCGGGTTATCGAGCGGAAGCCTCAAGGTTTTGTGCTGACTGTGTTTTTTTCAACTGCTCAAAATTCCAAATGAGTTGTACAGGTTGTAGGCCACACTAACAGTGGAAAAGGCTTTTAAATTGATTTATTTTGGTCTCTTTTTCGATTCATTCACAGCTCATTTATTTGTGCTACGTATGGTCGCAATTCTAGAAGATAATGGGCCAAATTGGCTGTCAAACAAAAACAAACTCTAGTCTAAACTTGAGCTAGCTGAGATTTGTGTTGCTCTTCTCCCCCCCCCCCCCATCTCCATTTCCTTGCTTCTGTCCCTCTCGCCAATTATCCTTTCACATTTTTTTTTCTATCGCTCTCCTTTGTCGTCTCTGTCAATCTTCTGTTTCTTTCCCTCGCTTTGGATGCTTCCTCCCTCCTCCTTGCCGTGCGCCGTTGCGTACTTAACTCTCTCTTCCGATCACTCTCGTCGGGGCGCCTGCACAAAAAAAAAAAAAAAGCCAACGCAAACCTTCCCGGAATGTCTTTCGCGTACGGAAACGCACGCTTCACACATCGCGGCTGACAACTCAAAGCTATTAAAGCTCTCCCCCTGGTCGCGTCAACAATAAAAGGCATGTGACGTCTCACTTTGTACAGTCGCTTTCACCCCGGCGACATCTTTCATCAGCCTCTCCTTCACCTTGCCATCATTACCGCCACCTCTCTCTTTAACTCAATTCCTGTCTGTCTGTGCTTATTAATTCTCTCTTTCCATCTACTCCGCCAGCCTCTTCACTTCTACGATTATGCTACGCTCAGCTCTCACTCAGGCCATTTTTTTTTTTTTTTTTGTACCGCTTATCCTCACTGGAGCTGGAGTCCAGGTGTACACCCCCCTGGCCTGGTCACCGGCCAACTGCAGTAGAACCTGCGTATTTCTGAAAACAGCAAAATCATGTTTTTTTTTTTTGTTGTTTTTTTCAATTTTTTTTTTTTTAGCATCAGTTACTCTAAAGCTAACGTATCGTTATCAGGCTTCTGAAAAGCTTGCGGGTGAGATGAAAATTTCAATCAGGTGTGTTGCGGCGGGGCGGGGGGGGGGGGGGGGTGGAAAACGTGCAGGATAGGTGCCCTTGAGGACCGGACTCGGTGACCCCTGCTCTAAAAAGAACGGCATCGCAAAAATATGAACGTTAGCTTAATTTGAGACTCCCAAGTTGTCCGTAGGCGCGAATGTGTGAATGAGGGATGTACCGATTCACTCAAGCCCCGATGCCATTCGATTTTCGATTTGATTCGATTTTTTTTTTTTTTAAATGACTACCACGCGTGTCTCCGTGCACCAGCGCGGTTCCGCAGCCGCCCACAAACGCAATACGCGATGATGTTTGGCGCAAGCGCTTAATTTGATCTACACGTTCAAAAGGTGCTACGCATCTGGAATGAAAAAAAAAACGCTTCTAGACCAACTCGATTTTTCAATGTATCGAATCGATTCATCGAGACGAACGGATTTGAAATCGATTTTCAATTCATGGTTACGTCCCTAGCGTGAATGCTTGTTTGTCTAAAGTCAGCTTCGGCTACACAACTAATTCAGCGAATCAATGTGCAACAATATGCACAGGAAGGTAACATTTAGTGTTGCTAAAAAGGGCAACACTGCTTTGGTCTGCTCAAGGCAAAGCCGGGCAGTATTTGCAGCGGTGGCTGCCACGTTCAAGACGCCTTGACAGACGTGCACATGTGACAGCCCAGGGACTGAAAAAAAAAAAAAGCGTGTTCGGCTCACTTCTGTTCCATTCCCTTGAGACAGTTTAATTAAAAATACCATTCAGTGCATTCCACGACTACCGTGTGGGAAATTTCTGTGACTGCCTCATGAAAATAAAATCAAGGCAAACTTAAGTTAAGTGACAGGTATTTTATTTTATTTTTTTTCATCCTGAATAGTTTTTTTTTGGTCTGTTTTTTAATAGCCTGAAGACCTGAGCACATGAGCATGAATTACAAAGGGTTTGGACGGGTCTTTTTTTTTTTTTTTTTCCCTCAATAGGTTTATCCTGACTTAACTGCCACCATTCCCCAGCGCGTTCCATTATATAATCCCTGTGGTGAGTTGCTGCACTCTGCAGTGCGTAAGAGCACCGCTACGTATGTGTTTATGTAGACGGCTGACACACGGCAAGTGTGCGCGTGGGCGCGTGTGCATAACAGACGGTCAATAAAGCGACTGGCTGACATCATTAAGCACCGACGACAAACACTGGCCACCCACGGATCACACAAAAAGGTATGCTTGTGCGCATTTGTTCCTCCTGATTGTCATTGTGCGGTAGCGTTAGCCTTATGATAGCGGCCTTAGCTTGATGCTAACAACCAAAGGAAAACGCCATAGACGGGAAAACGAAGAGCAGTGGCGTCACAGTGCCGGACTAAAATCCACTTCCAGCCATTTTTTTTTTTTAATTTACCACCCTCCGATCTATTTTTGGGGCCGGTCAGGCCCAGGGACGGACTGCCCGTAAATGTATCGTCGCGTTTCTCCTCCTCCCTTGGCCCCCTGAAGGCAACTTTGTGACTACCTTTGCGCAAGCTCAACACCTTTGGCCTGTTCATCGGACATTCATTCGTCTTTAAAAGATCTGACCTGCAATGTTCTTTCCGATTATGACCGATGTTTATTTGGTCTCACTTTTCTGTTGCGGTCTCCAGGGAGCGTTTGCTCATTCGTCCCCGTCTAAACGGTACGCCCTCGGGGCATTGAGAGAAGGTTTTTTTTCTTCTTTTTTTTATTCTTTTTTTTTAATCATCCCGCTTTCATATATTCTGCAGGGAAAGCCAGCACTTTCAAAGGATCCTTCCAAGTGCGCTTTATCTAAAGGGGACGTTGACGCGTGCGAAGAGCGCAAAGCTCTCGCGCTAGCGGCACGTCCCGATTCATAAAACATGGTGTGCGGGAGTGGCGTTTACAACACGTGCGAGCGCAACTTGAACCCGCTGCGCGTGTGGGCAAGCGTGTGCGTAAAACGCCTTTGCAAAGGCATTGTTCTCCGCCGTCCCTTGGGTGAGCTTGTCTCGCTCATCCACCCACCCGCTTCACGCGCGCGTACGCCGACGGCGTGCTAAATCATTTATTTGAGGCTTGCGCTAAAGCGCAGCAGAGGTCAGGTTAGCAAGCTGCGAGTGAGGACTCCATCAGCACCTCTTGCAGACGGTTTCATCAGAGCGAGAGTCCACACAACTACTAGACAGAGGAAAGCGGGAGTTTTAAGAGAGCTGAGTCCGTTTTTTTTTTTTGTTTTTGTTTTTCTTAATCCTTTATTCCCGCCTTGTTTTGAGACTCTTCAGACTGTTTTAAGGCTCTTAAACATCAATCCCTCCCTTGCATCTGGCCCTCTTAAATCCCGAGAAACCTAAAGTCCCACTCTTGGAAGGCGACGGCAATCCCCGCAAATCTGGTCGTCCAAACTTTAGAAATTCCACACGAGCCGCCCGCGTCTCTTTTGCAACGTCATGTATCAGTTTTGTCTCGGTTTAAGAGAACGATTACAGTTGCGGGGTGATAATAAGATCGGAGCTCGTGTTTCAGGGCACGTCATCTAATTATGCTGCCAGCGATAGAAATATTGTAAGGTTTAGAATTTGACGCACAACTTTGGCAGCGTGCCAGGTTCAAATTTGGGGGCGATCAGGTGAATATGCTTGAAGTGGTTCATTCGGATAAACTCGCAAATGAGCCCAAAAATGGCAACTTCAGACAAACATATCCTGCATTTCACAGCATTTGTTTTTCAAGACGGACACGTTTGCTGGATTTGCGTCCAATATGTGACATTTTCATACCGATGTTTGCGAAATTTGCGTTGGAGTTTTTCATCCGCCCCAAAAGACAACCACAAGCACAAGCAAAAAATATGAATCGCAATTATTTTGGTGATGATTGAAATCACAATTCTTCAAATGATCGTTTCTTTTTTGGTCCAAAACAAGAAAATGTTTAAACGTGAAAAATGTAAAGGCAAATACATTTCTTTGAAACAATATAAGTATGTAAGTTCCTTTTGGACCAAACAAAATGGATTAATATAAAATTAAATAAAAAGTGCAAATGTATCAATTCAAGTATGACTTCAATGTGTAAACAAATGTTGGATATAAAAAACGCGTTGGATATAAATGCACATTAATCGGGTTTTTTTTTTTTTTTTTTTACGATTATGACAGTTTTGTCATCGTGGAGTGTAATGATCCTAATTGTAATTGATTTTGGATTAATTGCACAACCCTACCACTAGCTTTATAGTCTTAACGGACTTTGTTTAAGACAAGTCGTGGTGAAAAAAAAAGGTAAATAGTCAGACAAATACAGTTAGCAGGATTACAAAAACAAAACTTTACAAAGTGGTGGTGCTAAGGCTAACAAAATAAAAGATGTCCTGGCTGGTCCAGCACGCCTTTTTGTCATTTTGATGTCATCTTGATGTCATTTTCCGTTGACAGCAAGTGACAAAATGGCCGCCACCTGAGACGGACAAAAACAGGTGGATTTTGCTACTCAACTCATATTCTACAAACACAATCAGAATGCCACGTTTAGACTTAGTAGGGCTGCATAGAACATATTCTTGTAAAGAATTTTTTATTTATTGTTTTTTTTTTTTTTAGAATTTTTTTAACCCTTTAGAAATTCTAAACTCAACAAAGTGTTTTCTTCACAGCTGCCCTTCAAACCTAACGGAGCTAAAGCAGTGCTGCGACAAAGAAAGCTGAGCCAAACTTGTGTCATCAGTTTCACAAAGACTCTAATAGCTGCCAAGTATTGCGCAAAGGCTGTGAATACTAATGTATTTGAACGTAAATCTAGGTAAGGGTCATAAAACTACAATCGGAGTCGTCAACGGGCCGGTAGTGCAGCTGGGGTATTTTTGACGCCGCCCCAGGTCAACAAGTGCAAAGGACGACATTAGCAAACATACTCTGTTCTCATTGAATACACTAAAAATACTGAAAAAAAAAAAAAAAGTACAAAAAGGGAATTCAGGAATGGGGCACAGTTGGGCGAGGGTTCCTTCTTCTGTTTTAGCAGGACAAGCCCACCTTTTAAGACCGCAGCTCATTACGAAGCATCGCTGAGTTGCATTTTTTCACATTTTTTTGCTTTCATGGCGTCGCATCAAATCGGACTTCATAGAGCCGCCTTTTCACAACATCTTATTTATATGCGGCACGTGTACGTCATAAGTACGAGTGCAAGCAAGACGTGTACGTTTTTTTTTTTTTTTTTTTTTAGGCTTTCTGAAGACCTTGACAGCCTTTCTCACTTGTAAATATGATTTGCCATTGAGGAAAATGCACAACTCACAGCGGTTTATTCCCCCCTGCGGCAACAGTTTATTTTGGAGACGTGCGGCAGACTGCAAATCGGCGCGAGAATGAAGAACGCGCAGACGACATCGTTTGAGCATTCCCCTATCAAAGATAAAGCCATCAGCGATGCCGTTTTGAGTCGTAAAATTTGGGGACGCGCGAAACACCACGGCTGATGTGCGCATCGGCAAGCGAATAAATGCCTGATGTCATCCTGCTTGTGGCGCCTCTGCCTGGTATACAGAGATCCTAAAACTGATGAATAGTAATGGTAGGAGCAGTGCGGCGTGGCGAGCAGAGCAGAGGGGGGGAGGGAAAAAAAAAAATAAAAAAAAAAAAAAAACATAACCCAAGAACACACACGCGCGCGCGCCCCGGATGGAAATGGGCCTCAGTGTGGATGACAGGCCTAACAAGCTAAAAATAGCCTTCTGGGTTATCTCCTCTGTGGGCACAGCCAGTCCGGTGTTGCTTCACATTATTTACGTGTCTGTGCATATACACACACACACTAGGCATTATGTCGCTATCTTTCTCCATTTCTTCCCTCTTTTTCCATTCATTTCCATTTTCTTGTATCACTTTGCGTCTTTCCCCCCGCCTTCATCGCTCCCTGCTTTTCTTTCCATCCGTCCGTCCGTCCGTCCGTCGATCAATCCGCAACTCACTTTTATTCCTCCCCGCCTGACACCGAGCGATTTTTCTCTCAAGCTATCTTTGCCTTTGAGCCTCAATATCCCCCCCCCCCCCCCCCCCCCCCCAGAGTGCCTCCGCCTCCTCCTCTTCACGCCGACTGTCATCTCTGAACCCTGACTTGAGAAGCATCGCGCCGCGGTAGCCGTCCGGTGCACAACGCTGAGTCCGCGTTAGAAATAAAACAGCCCCGGGCTAACCTGTATGGACGGGAACTGCACGGCTAGCTGTTGTCTGAAAAGGGAACAGAATTTGGATTTTTTCTTGAAGTTGTGCTTTTGTTTATTCTATTGGTGGTTACCATGAATAAATAAGGGGAGAGAGGAGTGTTCGCAGGTGATTAAACGATGACATCATAGATAGCTTTTTTTTTTTTTTTTTTTTTAGTTGTCAACTGGACGTGCGCACTTTTTTTCACTCACTGAGCCTGTGAAATCATGAAGGTCTTTAAGTATGATTTGTGATTGGATGTGTGAGTCGGAGGGTGTGGCTAGATGGAGGAAAAAGCGCTTTCCGCGTGTCTATGGAATAAAGCGAAGCACTTCTTGGCAACATTAGCTTCATTAGCTTACTTTAGCTTCATTGGCAAACGCTAGCTTACTTTAGCTTCATTGGCAAACGCTAATTTCTAGTCTTTGTTTTTCCGACAAAGCAGACACTACAATACAGTGTTTGTATTTTCACAAATAGCTTCTGTTATACTTGTTTTGCGAGCGATCGTGTCACCGCTCTCAGTTTTAGTCGACTATTTCTATCCGCTAACGGCACAACGGCTAATTTGCGGCGCCAACCGACCAAATGCTCAATTATGCGATGCGTCGCACGTGTTGTTAGTGTCAGAACACGCGATTGACGATTTATCGGTCCAACCCCGAAAGTAATGACGGAAACGTGGATAACTACTTGTCATTCCGTGTATTTCTAGTGACAGTTATTATAAATGAGTGGAATCGAGCGGCAGCAACATTTACGTTACACACACATTTCTAACGAGAAAAACAATATAATACCAGACTAAAGTTAGCTCGTTTCATCCAGAGGGATTTTTTTTTTTTTACATTTATCAATGATTACTATTATTCATGTTGCTAAGTGCCACACAGCGGGTAGTGGTTAGCATGCTTTGCGTTTGCATGTTCTCGCCGTGGTTTGCGTGGGTTTTTTTCCAGGGACTCCGGCTTCCTCCCACATTCCCCAAAACACACGTTGTACATGTTAAGACTCGCTGAAGACTCTAAATTGTCCACCAATGTTAATGTGACTGCAATTAGGACAGAGTGTCCCCGCCTCTTGCCCAATATCAGCTAGCTCATGACCCTAATGAGGACAAGCACTACAGAAAAGGGATTTTGCTGCCCTTTATTTTTACGTCTGCATTCTTTTGAGTCTCACCTTGTATGTATTTGTAAATTTATCACATCATCTCTCTCTCTCTCTCTCTCTCTCTCCATCCTTCTCTTCTTAAATTCATGCCTTCCCATCTGTGCGTCTGTGCAGCTTAAAGTCCTGATCCGGCCTGCCCTCCCAGGTTTATGAAAGGCGAGCAGCTTTGCAGAGAGTGCATATCAAATTCTGCTCAGCTCTGCGTGGATTTTGTACTACAGACAAAGGCTTACAATACACGTGAGCCTTTAGTCGCACATAGACACCGACAAAGAGGAGCTCAGGCTGCAAGACTAGGAATCAAAAAAACAGAGCAGGGGAAAAATGACTGCAGGGGCGGAAATGGGGAAGTACATAGAACCATGCACTTCCTAAACTGCCATGTCTGTCATCACGTGGTGATTGAGGGAGGACGGGTGCCGGGCAAGCCCGCAAATAGAGAAAATCGGTACTGACGACCATTGAAATGCATTGAAAATATAAATGTATACACACATATATATATATATATATTATATATTTCAGATCAATTAAGCGCAACTGGATAATTTCCCATTGGAATCACTGGCTTAGCATCGACGCTAATCTTAATTGTGGAGAGTTGAGAGTAATGCTTTACAAACTCTTAAAACTTGACTCCTTTGATCTTTTTGGTGGCGTTTGAACATTGTCTTCCTCAACTAACAAATCCATTTAGCACTGTTGATTTGGATTCACTACAGTGGTCAAAAGGCAAATCCCCCAATTTCCAACTGTAGCGGAACCGCGAAGGAAAAGGGATGCAGATTCAGCGGGTAAACAAAGAACTGAGTGATGGGAACAAACTGGAAAAACCTAGTGAGACTAACAAGGTTGCTCAAAGCTGTGAGTGGACTCACCATGATGTAGTGGCGCTGCATCTCAGTCTTCTCGCTGGCCAGCTTCTCGCACTCCAGCTTGAGGCTGCACACAAGGATATGCAAATGAGATGGTGAACGGTAATCCGCCGCTATTTGCAGGAGACGGGGGACCGTGCCCTGTCACAGGCTGCAAATAATTGTGACTAACTGCTGCCAACCCTACATCATGACTGTTTACAATAATATCGTTTGTAATCTCACCTCAACTTTTTTTTTCATAGAACACCCTTCAAAACAGATGATTTGATTGCGGAAAAAGAAACGCACCCCGAGATGTGTCACTTCAACATAGTTCCACACGCCACAGGATTTTTTTTTTTAGACTGATGCCGATTCCAATATTTGGCAGAATACAATTCTGAAATCGGTCGATTCCAGACGATTTTCTAAGATCTAATATCGGACGATTCAAAATCATCGGCCTTACACGAGATTGTATGGAAATAACTATACGATACTACGGCAACTTCAGAAGCTACAAGGATTCTCATCGCTCAAACGCGGGGCCTGATCAGGATTTACTCGTGGAAAATTGCCGTCAAGTATTGTAAGATTTTTCCCGCGCCGATCACTTTTATATCGTTAATATCGTGTTGCGAAAGCGAGAAAGGGGACATCATGTCTTCAGCGATCCGTTGTTCCTACTCGACGGATGCAACCAACACGCTGCCGTACCTGTGATACTGGGCCTGGAGAAACTGGAATTCCTCCTTGATGCGGTCCAGAGTTTCCAGGACGGTGAACTTGAAAGACTGGCCAGGTTGCAAGGGGACCTTGACGGAAAGAAAAAAGGACAGACGTGAAGAAAGACAGGCATTCGGCCGCGTATGTGTGTGACTTCATGCGATAAAACAGAATAAGTGCACATGCGTGGCCCGGACCCTCTGGCGTGTGTGCGTATGCGCGTGTGAGCGCGAGAGAGAGAGAGAGCCGAGATGAAAGCGAGGAAAGGTCACTTCCTCTTCCCACACATCATAAAGCGGTGTCCTCCGCTAATGACTCTTCCTCCTTCCCTCTGCCACATTAGCATCGGCGTCGCCACTTTCCACTTTCTTGGCGGCGCGCTAATGTATTCTAGCCTACAAAGAGCGGCGGCGGCGGCGGCGGCGGCGGGAGGAGGAAACGTCATTGGAATTGCTTACAGGGAAATCAAGGCACCTGCTAAAAGCTAAACAAGGACCAACAGAACAAAACACCTCCCCGGGGACCAGCTGCCGTCCTCGGCGTTTGTCATGAGCTTGGAGAAACAACAGAGGATGTTTTAGATGCTGCTTCCCATGTCGTGAAATTACCATTCATAGTCGGTGCATTCATGGAAGGGGGGGGGGGGGCGGTTGAGGGGGTCACACTGCCTATATTTTTTTAACTTTTCCCGGACGCGCTGTCCTGTGTGTGAGGTCCGATAGGAAAATAGGGAGATGAAGTCGATTTTGTTTGCGCCGCCCACTTAGTCTAAACGCGGCATTTGGGGAATATGAGTTTCGGCGTACCCGTTTTTGTCCATCCCAGGCTGGCGGCCATTTTGTCACTCGCCGTCGACTGAAAATGACATCGCAGTTGCTCCGGGCTCAGGTAAGGACCAATCACAGCTCACCTGTTGTCTGAAGCTGCGCCGTGATTGGTTGTTACCTGATGAAAATAAAATTGTATTTTGGATGTTTTTATTGCACAGCGCTTTGAGTTGCATTTTTTTTTTTTTTTAACATGTGAAAAGTGCTATATAAATAAAATTTGATTGATTTTTTGATTGAAAGACCCAATTTTGCATGCAGTTCTTGTACTGATTCAAATGATCGTATAATCAGCAAAGTCCGCAGAAGCTGGATAAATATCCTGATCATTTGAATCAGGTGGGTTGCAGCAGGGTGACATGCAGGACACCGCACCTCGGGGACCGGAATTGGTTTCCCGACCTTCATTGAGCCAAAGCACCTAACAATAGAAAAATCCCACTAGACAAAAAATGCCACAAGTATGTAACTTGAAAAAAACAATGATATCACTTCAATTTACTTACTCTGGGTCTGAGTCCCATGATTTATTCTGTTGCAGGAATGGCAACAGGTTGAAACACCGGTTCGAAATGTACCTTACGCCATCTTGTGGGGGAGCATGTTCTACCTGTCACTATATGTCACTGGCATAGATAGATGAACAAATACATGTTGTTATTTTTTTTTTTTTAGGAAATTAACAATAATTTTCGGATCAATTTCAGTGAAATTGGATTTCTTGTAGCACAGCGGTTGGGACTCGTCGTTCTAGTCAGTCATGTGACCGAGCAAGGCAACTTCCTGCTGTCATCATGTCACAATGCAGATTCCTTTCTAATCTGGGAAATACGAACAGCATCTAAAAGGAGCTGACAAGTGCACCTCATGCACACAACTTAACACTTTTCCGATGCGATGACAACGCAGCTGACGCGAAAATGCTCATTTTCACGTCGCTTTCTGCAGCCTTGAAATGAAATGTCAGAGCATAAGCAAAACAAATCATTCGGACCAAGTCGGAATCCATCCGTCGGAACCCCGTCGCACAATGCAAAGGTTTATTATGCCCTCGTGGCGATCGGGCCGCAGCCAAAGCAAAAAAAAAAAAAAAAAAGATTGGCGGTTTCAGCGGCGAGCTTCATTAGTCTAGACAAGAACAATTCAATTAGATTTCAATTAGTCCAACGGCGGAGGTCAGAGATGTGCGAGCCCCCCCCCGCCCCCCAGTAATTAATCCACAGAGCCGAGCTGAGTCGAGCTAAAAGTGAGCCGAGACGAGGCGGAGAGGGGAGCTCGAGATGGGCAAAACCTACACTGACTTGGTGCGCGCGCGCGCGCGCGCGTGCGAGAGCGATGAGGGTGGGAGAAATGCTCTGCCAAAAGATCCCCGCCGACCTTGATTGATACTGTCAGGACCAGATACGGTTCTCACTGCGGCGATTGGGAGGGCTCGATACACAAAGGCCACGAACTCACTGACAACAGCAATATGCATGTACAGTCGATTATCAGTCGGAGCGTACGCACGTCGTCAAAGGGTGAGGGAGGGTGACACAAAAAAAAAAAAAAAAAAAAAAAAGAGAGCGACGTGTTTGACGGACAGATGGATTGAGCCAGTGATAGACTCCCCTGACGTTCTTACAGGGGAGAGCGAGAGCCAGATGATGAGAGAGAGAGAGAGAGACTGACTGTGTGAGATAGAACGCCATTCATCCCCGTGACACCCCTCCGGGATGGGAGGTAGAAAAAGAAGGAAATGCTTCCCCCCCCCCCCCCCCTCCCTCTCGTAGTTTTGTAGTCAACATAAGTGTGCCCATTCAGCCTCTGTAATATTTGTGCCATCTGCTCGTACGAGCGTTATGTACACAACACCGCAAATAGCCACCTCCACAAGGTCTTTCATTTGATTGGAAATGCTTCACATAGTATATTTAGCGAGACAGAAATGAGAATGAATTGACGATGCCTGGTGACAGATAGCTAGAAGGAATCCCACAGGATATCATTCAATTGCTGCGGTGGCCATATACAGTGAGCAATATGAGTTAAGCAGCAAAATGCACCCGTTTTTTCGCCATGTCAGGGGGCGGCCATTTTGTCATTTCTGTCGATCGAAAATGACATCACAACTACGAGTGGATTAACTCTTACTCCACAAACGCAATATTCATCAGAATGCTTGCATAGAACATATTTTTGGAAAAATATGTTTAGGTTGATTTCCACTTTAAAATCAAGTAAATAACTAAAAAATTTTATTCTTGACTTTGGGGGGGGAAAAAAACAAAAATAAAAATGCAATCTTTTTCAGTCCTTTAAAATCAAGTAAATAACTAAAATATTTTATTCTTGACTTTGGGGGGGAAAAAAAACAAAAATAAAAATGCAATCTTTTTCAGTCAATACCAATCAGCTGAAAATCGCGCGATCGGCCCAGATTTCCGGTCATGTGATCGGATAGCGACAACCCTGCCCGCAAATAAATCTGAATGAACCACTTCATCTCTCCTATAGCCATGCCCCTAATGGGACACAAGAACAGCTTGTGAGGCTGAGATCCATTCTTTGGCGATGACGTAAAAACTTGCAGAGGCAGCGGGATTCTTGCTGGAGGTCATTTAGGCAAAGTTAAACTGAAATAAAAGGCACCTGAGGGGAAGGGAAATGGTAGAATATTGACAAAAGACGGCGGCGTATGTAGGCCACAGCAAACATTTGTTGTTGAAGTTGAGTGTGCGAGTGCGTCGGGTCTCTCTTGCGCCGTGACAGATGGCCACGCAGACTGTTTGGGGGTTCGATGGGCTGTCACGAAGGGCCGAAAAAAAACAACCTCTCGCCTCCTGTATTTTTGTATAGACCGTGTGTGTGTGTGTGTGTGTGTGCGTGTGTGTGTGTGTGAGAGAGATGCAGCCGTCATAGGGAATCAGATAGCAAAAACTGATCCTGGTAATCTTGGAGGTAGATGTGAAAGAGGGGTGGGGGGTGTTTAACGGGCACCCATCCACACACAGACACGCATGCACGCACGGACACTCACACACAAACACACACACACCATGTGGGACAGCAGTCAATCACAATTTGGATGAGCTGGCACAGGCAAAGCAGAGAATTAGGGAGGATTATCTATGGCGAGCGGGGGGGGGGCAACGAGGGGTGGGCGGGGGTGGCGCTTGAGGTCTGTTTTGACTCGATCACATAACAGGATTGAATTGGCGCCCGCCCCTCACCGTGGCCATCAGCTGACACCTGAACCTTCTGTTATAATTGATGGTAATGGGCTCTTTGATGAACTGATTCAAAATGGCGGAATAAATGCAAAAAAAAAAAAACAACAAAAAAAAAACCTAAGTGATGCATTGTCAAAACAAAACAACAATGATGACTGTAGTGGAACAGGAAATAAATGGCGACCTTTACACGGACACATTTATTTGAATTAAAAGCAAACACTTATTCTGAAATTTCGGAACACAACGTCTTTACCGCGCACGCCTGTGACGTCATTATACGCGTTTCTGTTATTCCCGGAAGCTAGCAGAAGCAGCGGAAGACGTGGCCGGCACAAGACTGAACTGGTACATTTGAAGCTCACATTAAGAAGCGTTAACTGGACGTAACAACGCAAAGGGAAAAGTACATGAAATAACGCTAACGTTTAAAACAGAAATGGACGAAGCAATGTTTTGTTGCCACGGAAGTCTCTACGACTTCTTCTTTTGATACTATTCCCAGCATATTTGGTCAATCTCGCACGTCAAAATAATTTGTTCCCGACGGAAAGTGTGATACATGAACACGCAAGTTGTAATCGTAGCAATATTTTTCGTCCATGAAAACGATGCATCCGATCATAATTTTAATCCGAACTCTGATCGGAGTAAAGAAATGTTGTCCATCCAAACGTAGTTGTGGGTGTGAACACAGTCACCTTGGTCGCAGGGGTGTGCAAATAAGTGGGCGGGGGCGGATCTAAAGACAGTGTCATGTCGTCGAAAAATTTCCTGAACAGCAGACGCGCGCAACCGGAAAAAAACCTTCCGTCCGCAACATCCCACAACCGCTGTCAACCATTGTGTTTTGTTTACTCCTTGAAAATGACACTTTTATCCATCCGGTAGCTGACGTCATCGCAATTTGTTTTGAATTCTGCCCGAAAGCTATCCTCGGAGTTTTTGTCCGTCCCTCTGACTTTTATCTTTTGCAACGCCAAACTTCCGCTCAAATGGGCTGCTGTTTTTTTTTTTTTTTTTCCACCACTTGAAATGAGAGCTCAAGTGCGGAACAGATGCTCATCTGCCAGCGATTGGGTAAGAAATAATTCGATCTGTCTGCTCGTCTTCCTACTCTCCCACCGTTTAGCCTCTGGGGCACTCTACCAACGCGGCGTTAGCGGGCATGCCTGTGCAAGGAGGCATCTTGCCCTTCCACACTGTCATTCATTAGCACTCGCTCTTCATTTTGTATGAGGACGTCTCCGAGACAAGCGGACACGCATTCAGATAGAGCATGAAATAATCATTGGCCGATGAAATATTTAGTGGCAAAAGACGCATGAATAGATAAGAAATGTGAACGAGTCTGCAACTGGCTGCTTTTTTTTTGTTTCGTTTTTTCGAGCTACGAGGGTTCATCTCAGTCGATTCTTCATTTGCGAGCAAAGATTTCAGCTACGGGAGCTCGGCGGTGCTGGTGGAGTTCACCGCGGGCAGCAGTTTGCCAGTGAATTTATTGAGGATAAAAATTAAACATATAACAAAGGAGGGTTACAGTTTGTGTATTCAGCTAAACAAACCTTCTATCTTAAGCCTAACAACACAAAACACTGAACACGGGCTAACAAAGCTAGCATCGACGTTGCGGCGTTGTAAACCTTGAAGTAAGAGATATTTGAACACAAATGGTGCGGAAACATCAGACGGACAATACATGCATGAATTCTTTATCCTCTGCGGGGAAAAAAAGCTCATATTACTGCAGGTTATTGAGCAGTTCGGAGCGTCTTATTGTGTACATGTTATAATGCCCCCTGGTGGCCAAGGCACAAACACCAAAAGGAGCGGCACAGTGTATTAAAGCATCAAATTATGACGTTCAATTCCTGACATTCTATTTGATTATGTGACTGTATGTTTTTATAAAGTACAATACCATAGGGTGCTAAAAAAAAAATTCAAACGGATAAATGTATCACAGTAAATGTGTTGCTAATTATAGCACCTTTCTTATGTCATAATAAGATCAATATCTTGTCCTATGGTGACTGTCGCACCCTTCTGCGGTGGCATAAATTTTTTTTTTTAAAAGCCAAAGAAAAAGCTTATGGCACCCTTGCTTTTTCCCCAAAAAAAACACACACATTCATGAATGCCTGGTCCTCATTAATGGCGCGCGTGTGTATTTTTTCTTGCCACAAGCAAGTCTACTTGGTAATTAAAGTCAGACCGAGACTCCCATTTATTGTGATGACACACCAGCACCTCTCCTCACATCAGAAACACATACCTCAACCCTTTCATAGGAACATACGGACAAAGACACGCGCACACACAAAGTCAGACGGCGAGGTGCAAATGCGCACATATAAAACATGAAAAGGCGCGCTCGCGCACACATGCAGAAACACAAACATCCAGCGGGATCAATTACAGGGCTGCGCATACAATCTAGCGCGTCTTCAATATCCACCGAGCAGTCAATAATCCAGTCGGAATAGAACAAAAAATTATTATTATTTTTTTTTTCTTTTTAAAAAGCCATCTTGCCTTTTGCCATTTCCTCCATAAAAGAAACCGTCTTTCTCACTTCCGCAGCGGCTGGAAAGCAAAAGTCACGTCCACCCTGGCCGACAGGAAGTAGAACATTTTTATGCAAGGGCGCATCTACTTGTAACAACAGTCGTCTGTTGTTTTACACCAAGGTTAACTTCCAACATCTGTGCTGTCCAAATCGATGGAACTCAAACGGAACGGTTGTCGGGTCCAACTGTCAAAATGGATTCATCCATCCAATTTGTGGAGCGCTTGTCGTCATTAGGGTCAAGGGTGAACTGGATCCCATCCCCAGTTGACTTTAGGGCCGGTCAATCGGAGGGCACAGCGTCCCACCGATGGACGATGTCCAGTCGTCAAGGACTTTTGCTTATAAGTGCGACTTGACAGCGTTCGAACGTGGACGCTCACCACGCTCATTTCTCGAGCCGGCCTGCGTGCGCACTTAGGTAGTGCATTTGCATGAAATGGAACAACAGGAAATGAATATTCCAGCTGCACTTGGGAGAGGAAGATTGGCTGAACAAGAAACAGGATGAACCGTGTTTGGAATGATATCAGTGCGGCGCGTTTGGAATAAGTGAGTGCAGATTGGAAAATGCGCTGGGCAAAACAAAGTTTCTCGAGCCCCATAGCGTCCGACTTGACTGCTGTTTTCTTCACCTCTTATTTTGCCTTTATCTTATTGATTAGGTACTTCTTGTCCACAGTGCCCCCTGGTGTTCAGAATGACACGCTAAAAACATGTTCTTTACAAACGTATGTTAAGTGCAGGCGCACTGGTCTAAAAAAAACGACATTCTGATCGATATTGTTTGTGGAATATGAGTTAAGTAGTAAAATCCACCCGTTTTTGTCCATCTCAGGGGGCGGCCATTTTGTCACTTGCTGTCGACTGAAAATGACATCACAGTTGCTCAGAGGTAACGACCAATCGTGGCTCAGCTTCAGAGAACAGGTGAGCCGTGATTGGTTGTTGATGTCATGTTGACTGTGATGTCATTTTCAGTCCCTAGCAAGTGACAAAATGGCCGCCCAAACTGAAAATGACATCACAGTTGCTCGGGGCTCAGATAACGATCAATCACGGCTCAGCTTCAGAAAACACGTGAGCCGTGATTGGTTGTTGATGTCATGTTGACTGCGATGTCATTTTGAGTCCCTAGCAAGTGACAAAATGGCCGCCCAATGACATGGCTAAAAACGGGTGGATTTTGCTGCTTAAAGTGGAGTTCAATCCAAACATATTTTTTTCCAGAATATGTTCTATGCAGACCCGCTAGATGAAACAAGACATTCTGATTAATATCGCGTTTATGGAATATGACAAATGCAGCCGTTTTTAGCTATGTCAGGGGGCGGCCATTTTGTCACTTGCCGTCGACTGAAAATGACATCACAGTTGCTCGGGGCTCAGATAACGATCAATCACGGCTCAGCTTCAGAAAACAAGTGAGCTGTGATTGGTTGTTACCAGTGCCCTGAGTAACAGTGCTGTCATTTTCAGACGACAGAAGAGACAAAATGGCCGCCCCCTGACATAGCTAAAAACGGCTCATATTCCACAAACGAGTTTAGACTAGTGGAGGCTCATAGAAGATATTATTAGAAAGAAAATTTGGGGGTTGACTTCCCGCTTTAACGTATGTCATGTTCCCCAAAAGTTCGTGTTTTGCGCATATGAACAATATTTGATTAAAGTACTGTAGTATAGGGGCATCTTCAATAAAATTCACGGGCCTGAGCTGAGATTGGATTCCAGAAACTCAGAACTAACCGTGCTCAGCATTCGCAGCCTTTTTTTCAGTTGCTACACTAAATGCTTGCGTTTGAAAAATAGAAAATTGAACAGCCTAATCGTGCTTTCATAACACATTGAGCCTTCTCTTCTTTGCGGTGTGATTTAAAGTGTCGATGTGAAATAAAGGTTATTCTCAGGATTTTCAGCTAGGTTGCTTTTTTTTTTTTTTTTTTTTTTTTTGCATACTTGCTGCTATAATTCACAACACGTGCAGCTCTTGTAGAGCTGCAGAGACAAACAACATGAAGGCGCGTGCGCGTTTGTCACCTCGTCATGGATCACATTTCATTGCCGCACCAGAAATAAAGATGCGCTGGCGGAGGGGATGGTGGGAGTGTGGCGGGTGGTCACGGAGAGATGGTGTTAAGAGTGGGAGTGGGGGTTAGGTGGTGGCCATCGACCTGTTGTTGGGGTGCAACTTTATCACAAAGTCATTTCGCCGAGCGGAGGAGGGAAACTCCCACTTTCGTTCATTTTCATTCCTGCTATTCTTCAAGAAGGCTCTTTTTTTGGGGGGCATCTTTTACTTTCTGCCTTTGTTATAGGGATAAACCGATTAATCGGCCAGGCCGATCATTGGAGACGATATTTGACGAATATCGGCGTCGGCCATTATTACAAATCCGGAGGCCGATAGCGATTTGGGGGTTTTCATTAGGGTTTGTAAAAGGTTGCAAAGATGTTTGCAGACGTTTTTTTACTTGTTGCAAGCATGGTTTTTTTTGGTCGTAAAGTTATCTTGAACATGCGCAGAGAGTTTTTCACTTTCTGTGAACATCTTTGCCACATTTTGCAACCTTTTATGAAACCCTGACGAAAAAAAGAAAATTTGCTACGTTCGCAAGCATTCACCGCTCGGTGAGATATTGCTAACGAGATTTTAAAACAGGGTTAACTTCAGGGTACTTTTATTTTATTTATATATTTATTTTCATTTTCACCTTGACTTTATAACATATATGCTGCTGATAGTTGGAACTCCCTGCACTTTTTTTTTTTGTTAGAAATTCAAACAAAAATGAGTGAATGTTTAACATTTCAATTGTTTTGAAATGTTGGAAAACTATTTGCAGTGGAAAACTTTGGGGAGCTATTTACTTTTTTAGTTTTTCATTTGGCTTAAGACATGCTGATGAAAGCTCTCTGAACTTTTTGCTCGAATTTTAAACCAAAGCCATCTATTCTCTTTATGTTTAAAATGAAAAGAAAACCTTCAACATGTTGAAAATTGAAGTATAATGGCATTTCAACAAAGTTTTTCTCATTTTCACGCGAATATTTCCACTTTCACAGCAAATGAATATCGGCATCAAATATCGGTTATCGCCCCCCCTTGACTACTGATAATCGCTATCGGCCCTAAAAAAGACAAATCGGTCTATCACTACTTTGTTACTTCCTCTCACGTTCAGTCTTATTAGCATTCTCTGTGCACACATAATTGATTCCTCATGCCTGACTCTTGTGAAATGTCATTCATAATTCCGTGTGATAGTTATGTGTGTGTGTGTGTGTGTGTGTGTGTGTGTGTGTTATCTGGCGGGCAAGTCAGTCTGCAGGCTCACACAGCAAAGTGGCCGCTGACCTATTTGTAGCACAGACATGGAGAATGACAAATAAACCTGATTATAGCAAGCGGCCCACGAGGGGAAAAAAAACTGCCACACTGAGAGGAAGCTGTCATTCACCCCTCTGGGCTTTTTTTTTTTTTTTTTTTTTTTTTCTCTTTTTTTTATCATCTTTGTATTTAACCTTTGTTGTACTCCGGAGGCTACATTAACGCCACAGCCTGACTGCACTTGAAGGGCGGGTAAGCGAAGGAAGGCATAGCAGGCTTTTTTTTTTTTTTTTTTTTTTTTTTTTTAAACAAGTGACAAATGGATACGTGGGAACGTAACTGCCAATTAAATCCACATTTGCGCGGAGATGAAACCAGCTTCCGATCAAAGTGCACATCGTAGTGAGGACCACGTACACTTCCAAGACTCCGAAACGCGGCGGGACGACACAACATCGAAAGTATGGCGAAGACTCGGGGGGGGGGAAAAGACGAGAGAGGTTCGCAACAAAAATCACGACCGATACAAAAATATTGAGGTGCACTTACCGGATGCCTGCCCTGAGGGTACATGGTCCCAGGAGAGGAGAGGCTTCCAGTCCGTTTGATGGCCAGGTTAGTCCCCTGGCCCTCCACTCCTCTGCCCTCCACTGGTTCACAAAGTGCACTTCTTCTTCTTCTTCTTCTTCTTCTTCTTCTTCTTCTTCTTCTTCTTCTTTCTAGCAAAAGTCAATCCAATGCGGCTCTATCCAACACTGTCATGAGAACACACAAGACTTAGTTTCCACGCTCTCCTCTTATCAGCCTTCCTCCTGCTGTGATCAGTCAAGATCCAAACATAGTGACATGACAATTACATCCTCTCTCCTCGTCTTCTTCTTTTTTTTTTTTTTTTTTTTTCCTCCTTCGTCTCCCCACCCCCCCGCGCCCCCCTTTTTGTTCCTCACGTCTCCCGGTGCCCCTTCTTCACCCGGCCGTCCACTGACAGAAACATAAACACACAGATGGATGGTCGTTCTCCACCGCTTGCTTGGGTTTCCTCCTCTGTGACACGCTGCTGCAGAATGGAAGAGGAGGGATGAGGACGGCAGAGTGTGAGTGAGCTATGTTTTTTTTTTTTTTTTTTTAATATGAAAAGGGGTGGGGGGTTAAAAAAAAAATATATATATATAAATAAAAGAGGAAAACAGGAAAGAAGAGCAGGTCAGTGGAGGATCCAGCGGGCTTTTCAGCAGCGAGCCCTAGACTGTAATATATTGTGCCTGTTGGCTTCAACACAAACAGGACAGGCTGCTAAAGCTGCTCTTAAGGTGGAACGGAACAGATAGAAGGAGAGGGAGCGAGAGGAGAGAGACGGCGCTCTTCGCGGTTATACGCTCTCACACGCGCACGCGCAGACAGAGCGATCAGTCATGCACAAAGACCGATAAGGAATTGAGATTCCCAAACAAACGCCGCGACGTTCATAAAGCAATTCGTGACAGTTTATCAGTGCGCACACATATGTGCATCATTACTACTCACGACGTCACTTGTGGAGATAACGTCACGCATGCCTGGTCTCAACGGTGCGTCGTGACGTCAATGAAATATGGACACTCCACTGAAAAATGACACCTGGAATTGTGTTTTTCGTAACTCCAACTGTCAACCTTTGTAGAAGGCGGTCAAGTGTAAAAAAAAATAAATAAATAAAAGATCTGATTATGGCCCAGTCTGAATTCCTAAGTGCACAAGTGCATTTTTTGTTTTTGTTTTGGACCAAAAGACTTGTATCAGTGAAATAACCTGACAGAAACAGGATGTCAGTAGCACTAAAAATGTGATCGGTCGCGCGCAGCAAGCAATGTTCTGCAGCTATTTTTCGTGATTGATCGACTGTGGGCGACTAGTTTTGCAAAATTTGAATCGCAAGTGAATGCCGTCAGAACATCGCAGTTGTAACGGCCAATCAAAAATGTCATGTCGGATCACATGGCCTTTCACAACATAAATGACTTTTCCGCGTTCATAGCAAGGAACCAGGCTGCCAGCCGTGGTATTCGCATCATTCACAAGTGGACTTGCGGTGCCATGCGACTCCGCACTCACTTTCAAGGGAATGAGAGGAGCTGCTTCCATTGGATGGAAAACAAGTCTGCTGTGTTCACTCCCACAACAGCGCAAACACCCCTTTCCGCCTGCGCCCGTCTCCAAAAGAAAGAAAACTCCACCCACGGGGCGCGGCTAAACTGCGCCGCTTTACGCTAGACGTGCTGGGTACGATAATAGGGCCCTTTAAGTTTCGTTTTCACACAAACGAATACTGCCGACCTTGTTTTCTGGTGTTTTATTGTACGGCAAGACCACTTAAGTAGTAGCGAGAAACCATACCTCCAAATGAAATGTCATCAAGATCAAGTGAAGAAAAAGGCACTACGGCAGGTGTCACATACGACACGATGAAGCTTTACACCCACGCGTGGTCAAAAAGTCACTAAACCAAACACGGTGGGGGATTAACACGGCAACACGCCGCAAATACCCCACGCGAGGACGGTTAAAAACATCTGCCTTTCCGTTTCTGTCACCTCCCCTTGCGCGTGTTATTTACAGGACGGCCCGTTAAGTCGCGTTATTTCAAGTCTTTCCATGTTGAGAGCACCAGCCCGGGCCCAGGCGTCTTTTGGCCCGCTTCGTAATGACTTTATCCGGGGCAGCTCTGCCTTTGAACTTGATCAAACAGCCATTAATCCCGCACTGTTGAATTGGACACAGCCCGTCTTGGCATGTGGGCGCAGGGTTTCCAGTAAGGCATTTGATAACAAGAGGGTCAGCCAGAGGGCAGCCCCCAAGTGTTAATTATGGTCACATAAAGTACTGACGTCCCCTTATACAATGCGGGGACGTTAACAAACTACTCCTGGGGAACGCCTCCTTGTACAACACTGAAATTCTTCTTGCGTTGCTAACAGCAAAGACAATGAGCAAGCCTTCATTATTAGCCAACACAGTGTGGAAAACCCCATTTATCACAATGTTGGATTGGATACAATTCAAATTTGCGTAAGGTATTAATGGTGGCAGCGATAGCAAGCAACAGTTTACAGTCAATAGTTAATAATTCTTAAAAAAAAAAAAAAAAGCAGCCATGTGCTTGCGTCAAGCTGTTTTTTTTTGTTTTTTTTTAACTCCCGGTTGACATTTACTGTGCGACTAAAACTAAAACAACAGGAATTACAAGTTGCGTATTTGAGAAAACCACACAGGAAAAGGACGCTAGCTTAATGCTAACACGCGATGCACAACACCACAGCATGACTGGCGAAAGTAGAACATAAATGTACATTTGCTCTTAAGAGAGCCGACTAAAACCGCATCACTGTTCTAATGATTTTACTGTCGTGATTGCCAGATGTTACGAACGTTAATTTATTGAGCTTTTATTTACAATAATAAATGACTTCTTGCTTACATTTTTTGAAGACTTCTGAAAGCTTGTTTTGTCAATCCACGTTTTCAATGCCTTTTAAGACTTTTCAAGGAACCGCGGTAACCCTGCGAAAGCACAAAGTATTCTATAATTACAATTGCGACAACACCAAGTTCAAAACGCATCTGATGCAACTGTGATATTATCCTCCAAGAACAAAACGTTGTCAGGTTGACTTTATCCTCCCATTCTGTCTGTGTATGTTAAACAGAAAACAAGAAAACAATGAGCAGATGCCTGAGAAGGACTGTGACCCACAAACCAGATACTAGATTTGCCGCTGATATCATTGAGTATAAACACGCAATTCCGCCTCAGTCTGTCTGGGTTTGAATAGAAATTGTATTGAGCCTGCAGACTGACTTCCCTGCCAAACAAACATACAGAACTATTACACGTTGCAAAACAACAGTTGACATGGTTCTGCACAACAATACACGGGAATGTAATTCAAATACAATACAAACACATCTACCCGTCTATGTCTTTATGCTGCTTATCCTCGTTTGGGTCACAAGTGAGCTGCAGCCTATCCCAGCCGACTTTGAGACTTACTGGTTTGGTCCGTAACATGTCAGATAAGATTTCCCGTGTGTTGTGATTTATTGCTATGGCGTTTCAGAGAAAAAAAATCTACCTGTTGCTGAACATAACCTTTAATTCATAAATATATTATCCTGTGAAAAACACGAATGTCCATATTTTTATTTTTTTTCATTTTACGCTAACGGGTTTCTGCAATACACACATCCCATTAACATGAAAATGTTAAAAAATGACAAAATTGGACATAACCGTTCTTCATAGGAGGGCGACGATATATTGCTATATTACATATTATTTTATGATATTATTATTATGAAAACCAGAAAAAAATTGATTTAATTATTAGGCTGACATGAAAGGACCCCAAACAAAATGGCAGGTGTTGATAGTGGCTCGAATATGACTTGTGCATGACAGTAACGGGGGTCTTCATCTTAAAAACAACTGTCAAGTTCGCAATTATTTGATTAGTGTAAATGCCATTAAATATTTCTGCACTTTACAAAAGAGGTTCCTTGTTTACAAATTCAATATTAAACAGCGCCCTCTATTTTGAGACGGGGCGTGTGTTGTATTCTGCCGATATTGACTTATAATACATGTGAATTAAATAACTATATATTTCACTTCTATTCGTGAAAAAAAGGTAACATTTCGAGTAGGTCACCTCTCACGAAGAGCGCCGCACTGCCTTCCACTTCCTGATCCAGCAACAACAAGCACCGAAAAGCGCGGGAAGACTCATTCCGGTCCTTTTACGTCTCAATTTCTCTTCTTCACATGGCTGCGTCTATCGTCTGGTTCCACCTTAAAAGCTCAGCTGGCCGGGAGTCTCTCCTCGCGCGTCGATTGGACGAAGCTGAGCCAATCGCCTTCGCTCTAACCCCACGTTGGGTCCCAACGTCTTATCAGGCAATGGCCAATGGGAGCGAGGAGCCGGCTGGGCGAGGGGAGGGAGAGGAGGGGAGGATTGAGGAGTCTTGTGGGGATTGTGGGCATTGAAGTTCCAATTATTCTGCTCGCGCGCGCGCAAACACACACACACACACACACACACACACACACACGAACACGCCCGTGAGCGAGCGAGCGCGCGAAACACGCACGCGCACGCTGGATTGTCAGTCACGCTACGTAAACGCTCACTAAATTCCCGCGTTAATTTCAACCCCTAAAGAACACACATAAAGAGGGCAGTAGGCAAACACACCTTGCCAGTTTGTTTTATATTGGCTAGATTTAAGATAACATGTCGAGAAAAGTGTGAAAACTGTTATATTATTTAACATCACATTTCTACCCATCGCAAGAATAGAATGGATAAATAATAGAAGTTAAAAGAAAATAGTCATTCTTTGTGCGATTTAATGATTTAAAAAAAAAAAAATGTATATATATATATATATATATATATATATATATATATATATATATATATATATATATATATATATATTATGACTATATTGGTGCCCATTGTCTGCGTGTGTTCAGTGAATACAAGAGTCAAAGTTCATTATGGCAAGTTTATTAACAAGATTTTCAAGGCAAATGGAAAACAGATAGTAAGAAGCATAATACTTTCTGCTATATATAAGAAACGGTGTCCAAACTTTTCACTGATGTTGACAAAGTGACCACACATAAATATTGACGGTATAGTGCATGTATGGAAAAAGGCCATAGCGTTTCTCTACTTTAAAACACACATGACATCAGTCAGAACAATCAAATGTAGCTTTTTGTAGCTCTACCATAAACAGCACGGACACTACATGCATCGACTCCAACAAATAGCAATCAAAAAGCCATTTGTAATGAAATGGCGTGTCTGATTGGAGATCAATAAAAAAGATTACAGCATTTTACTCCAACAATCAGCAGACCAATGCAAAATTGATCCGGTGGCTTTCAAGTCTGCGGAAAATCTAGAATATTGTGTTGGTAGCCTCCATACCTGCAGGGGGCGCTAGTTTGCATTTGCTGTTATAATACAAAAGCCAGGTTTGCAGGCTGAATTGCAGGATTGTTGCAGTGAAATGGGGGGGGGGGGGGGGAAGAAACCAAGATGCTGCCCCAATTTTTGATTATTCATTTTAGTAATTTCCCTAATACTATGATTCGATTTTTTTTAACAAATGCACTGGAATTGTGAGTGTACATGTGGCAAAACTCGTGGTGTGTTAATATACAACATTCAATTATGTTTTCTTGTAAACTTGTATGTGTTAATGTATCTGTTTGAAGGTTTGTAATTACAGAAATTGAATGAAATTGCATGCTAATTTCCATTAGCCTGTCTAAGGTGTTTCACTTTTTATGTTAGCATTAATCTAACAGCATTAATGTTAAATTATCTTTGGCTTCAACAATACTTCCTTGACACCAATTATTCCTTTTCTATATATCAGGCATTTGGCGCCATCGTGTGACAGCTTAAACAAGCACAAAAATAAGCAAACGGGTGCAGGGGCGGAGCCAGAACGTGGCTAATGGGTGGGCCTGAATATTTCTCTCACTGAGCACAATCCTCCTGTCCCGACACATCGTATATTCACATAAAATGACAAACTGAATAATATGAAGTCCAGATTTTCCTTAGACAACCACAATTATGCCATTAGCGGCCACATATGTGGACAGCACTTTTTAGCTCTTGTGTCCACAAGCGTGTGCACTGTGGAACTGTGGGTGTTTTGGACACATATGTGGACACTTCCACTACCATCTTGTGGTCTCAGAAGAGTATTACATACTACAGTCAAAATACAGTACTGTATACAAAATACAGTACAATACAATACAAAAAACTAAAAGATGATGTTTATTTTTCCTTCTAATTAGGTTGCAATAAGCCCAAATAGCAAAATGAAATAAAAAAAAATGCATGTAGAAAAAAAAAAACAGCTTGGGCCTTAGGAGGTGAATAATAATTTAGTATAGATTTCATGAATCTCACTGGGTGGGCAGTGTGTCAATCTGGGCGGGCCTGTGCGCACCCAGGCCCACCCATGGCTCCGCCCCTGCACGGGATGTTTGTTTTTCTTCCAGCGAATCGCTGAGGATAGGTTTTGCAGAAAAAAAAAAAAACCCAAAAAAAACCTGAATATGTGAATTCGTAAATCACTTTTGGCAGTCTGGCTCTTCACGTTCGCCATTTCGCCTAAAAGCGTCCACGCGGGCGTTCCATCAGAATGAATGCGGGAGAGGGGTGTTGCCTTTCCCTTCATGCCAGCAAGCAAATATGATCTCGCAAGCCTGCAGCGCAAACGTTTAAGCGTGTGGGTTTGCTTAGCGTGTTTTTCCTTTGTGTGTGCGTGTGTGCGATGTTTTGACACGAACACCCTTATATGTGGGACATGTGCAGGAACGGCGTGCCAGAATTAGCTCCATCCAAGTTCTTTCCTGCTCCCCGGCAGCAGGAAAGAACTGTGTCACTCTTGTGTGTGTGTGTGTGTGCGCAGCAAGTTTGACATTGACATATTTTCATATTGTTTGACTCCTATGATGTTCATGTGCTGACGTCTTTGCTGGATTTATTATTAATGCTATTGGAGCTTTGATACGAGGCATCATCTGGTATGAATATGTTTTGGCTGACATTCTTCAGGGAATATTGATAACATCTACGCTCATTTCCGTTAGCCTGTCAACGTCGATTCACATTGTATAGTTAGCATTAAACTTAAAGTGGGAAATCAATCCAAACACTTTTTTTTTTTTTTTTTTTTCCAAGAATATGCCCACTAGTTGAAACGCGGCATTCTGATTAATATTGCGTTTGTGGAATATGAGTTAAGCAGCAAAATACCCCCTTTTTTAGCCACGGCTGGCCTGTTTTCTGAAGCTGAGCCGCGATTGGTCGTGACCCGAGCCCTGAGTAGTTGCGATGTCATTTTCAGTCGACAGAAGTGACAAAATGGCCGCCCCCGGAGATGGCTAAAAACGGGTGGATTAATTTATTCCGCAAACGCAATATTTATCAGAATGCCGTGTTTCAAACTAGTGGGCCTGCATAAAACATATTCTTAAAGAATATATGTTTGGGTTGATTTCCTCCTTTAAGGACTTTAGTTAGATTAAATGATATGTTTAAATTTACAATGTTTAATCCTCTTCTGTTGTAAAGTGTTACTTGTTTGCAATTATTATCACAACTGAAACATCTATGCTAATTTCCATTAGCTTGTCTTTAGTGTTTCGCATTATTTTATAGCAATAAGCTACTGAAAGCTTCTTAGATGAAACGAACTCATTTGGCTGAAAAGGTTTTTCTGTCCGCTTTCTAAGAAATAAACAAGAGGGACAGCTTTTGGTGTTTTCCAGTGTTTTAACAGAAAAAAGTACCATGAGCACCAAGGCTAATGCTAACACAACATAAAAAGGGAATGGAATGAGGTTTTGTCTCTTTGTCTGATGTCCTCATGTGAGTCAAAAGAAGCGACAGCGACTCGTCACGCAATTAACGAGCTTAAACAAGATCCGACAGTCGGGGAAATGAGGCGAGCCGGCGCAATGGCGTCCGCATCGCTCACTGTCCTGCCCTGACGGTCGAGAAGGTAAAGCGTGGTGGGGCCGGCGCGAGTAGCCCACTCAACTCATCAATTTAGCGCACGGTGAGTAATAAACACTGGTGGCATGGTAGCAAGCGGTTGGTCGCTATGCTAGCGCGCGTTTGTGTGCGTGCGGCAAAGTGGTCATCGGCCGGCTCGGCACAAGGCAGTTGCGCGACTAATTGGAAGTGAGGCAGCCTGCGGAGAATGCAACTCACTGGTTGTGAGTGAGCTACGCATACATTTACAATAAAAAAAAAGACTTTAATCAATAGCGTTTTTACATATAACGGGAAAAAACGACAATGGAACCTCTGAGGCCGACCGTAATGATGCTAATCGATGGCGATGGCTAGCGTCGAGGTCTACTGATATCGCTAGTTTGGGGTTTTGGTTTCAGGCTAGGCGCTAGCACGCTACCTTCATTGAGGTCCGAGGCTGACTGGAATTTGTAGTTAGTAGAGCGATAAGTTGATTGACTTGAAGGCAAATATTTTTAGGTTTGAGTCTAATTTTGAGCTGTTATTAATTGTTACAATTGTTGGGTTGCTTCAGTCTAGGTTGGACAGCGAGACAGCCGGACGCCGACAACTCAAGAAAGTAATAATGAAATACCGTGTACACCGTTCGCACGCATCGTGTTTTACAACAATATTTAACCATAACGACAATTCCATATCGTCGCTGTCATGTGAAAAACACTTATCTCCATTTTTTTTTTTTTTTTTTATCATTTTCTTATTTTAACATGAATGGTGTTTCCGCCTTACACACATGGCATCAGTGTGAACATTCAAAGTTTCCAAAATTGGACATAAGTGTTTTTCGCAGGACGGCGACGATATGTACCAATGGATGAAGTCGTGATAGTCAAAATCTTTGTGGATTTTACGCCCCTTGCACAGGCCCTGGCCCCAGGGTAAGTTACAGTATGCACCCAGGTGGAGGTTTTTGGTTATTTTGGAAGCTTCGGGCCAGATTTTTGCCCCTAAAGCCTTCCTCTCTCTTTATTTCTGTCTTATTGTCCATTTGAAGAGACTCTGCGAAGGAATGTAGTGTAATACTGTAGCAGTATTACACTTACAAGCAGGTGCACAGAGAGAGGATGAGAGAGAGGTGAGAGCGCCGGAAACAGAGCAGATGCGTGTGAGGAATAATGCCCAGAACATGCGTGGCATGGCAGTGTACAGCATGTGTGTGTGTGTGTGTGTGTGTGTGTGTTGGTCTAGGTGCAGATGGCAGATGTCAGTGTTGAAAAATTCATAACGCCATGTTTGGGAGACTCCACAAGGGATATGTTGATGTTCAACTGCCGGCCTTAGCGGGGCACACAGACGCTCACACGCGCGCGCGCGCACACACACACACACACACGCCTCAAAGGTGTGTGTTGATAATATGGGATGCTAAAGAGAAAGCACAGATTCCAGATGCAGAAGCATTCACTGTGGATGGATGCAGTGGCGGATGGCTTCACACTTATGAACAATTTAGAGTCTTTAAAGGACCTAACATGAATGTTTTTTAGAATGCTAGGGGAAACCAGAATAGCTGTAGAAAAAACCCATGCAGGCACGGGGAGGAATTGGAACACTGGATGGATGGATGGAAGATTTTTTTCCGAAACATTACATGAATTAGAATGAGTTGGGTGCAGTTCCTGTACAGTGGTGGTATGTGAACGTGAGGGTGAACGGTTGTCGGTCTCGCTCTATGCGCCTCGTGATTGACTGGCGAACCGTCCATTGTGGGGTTCGCCAGTCGCATGGCGTATGCCGACAAAAATAAATAAATAAATAAATAAATATTTACACCGATGGGGATTATGGAGATCCTCATTAGGAGAATGGGTGGGATGAATGCGAGGGAGAACATGTGAACCGACTGGATGGATGGATGAATGATTATGACTGAATGAACAGATGAATGGATGGTTGGATGCATGGATAAAAGCAAGGATGGATGATGGGTTGATTGTGAATGGATAAACGCATGGTTGGTTGGATGGCTGGATGGATTCTGAATGGATAAACGCATGGATGGTTGGATGGCTGGATGGATTGTGAATGATGGGTGATGGATGGGTGGATTTATTATGAATGAATTAACGAATGGATGGATGATAGAAGCATGGAAGGAAGGATGATGGATGATGATTATGAATGGATAAACGCATGGCTGGTTGGATGGCTGGATGGATTATGAATGATGGGTGATGGATGGATGGATTTATTATGAATTAATTAATGAATGGATGGATGATAGAAGCATGGAAGGAAGCATGATGGATGATGATTAGGAATGGATAAACGCATGGCTGGTTGGATGGATTATGAATGATGGGTGATGGATGGATGGATTTATTATGAATGAATTCATGAATGGATGGATGTTAGAAGCATGGAAGGATGGATGATGGATTGATTGTGAACGATAAAAGCACGGGTGGCTGGATTGATGGATAGAAGCATGGACGGATGGATGGATGGATGAACGGACGCAAGAATTGCTAAACGCATAGATGGCTGAAAGGATGGATGATGTTGATTGGATGAATGGAATTAATGATAAAAGCATAGCATGGTGGACTCCCTCACACCTCCGGCCAGTTTTGTATGACGACTCCGGATCTGATTTCTGTCTCAATGGAGACCTAAATGACCCTTGCCCTGCATTTTTTTTGGAACGTTGGAGGAAGCTGGCGCACGAGGAGCAAAGGGAGAACATGCAAACTGAAGGAACTGACGGATGGATGGATGGATGGATGGATGGAGGCGGGCGAGTCACTCTGGAGCGCTGAGTGAGGAACATGGTGACTCGATGCCCGATGACATCCGAGGAACAGTTAGGCGGCGAGCGCCAGCCCAAGGGAGACGCACACGCGCGCACACGCTTGATGACAACGCTCGCTCAATGTCACTTTTTCTGCATCGGCGTCACTGAGGACGGTGTGTCATCAAAAGGATGAAGACGCGCGTTTCAAACTACGGCGCGGTTACGCATTCAGGCTTTATGACCAACGAGAAAAAAAATAAATAAATCTACGACATTTTCCCCATCACGCGCACTAATAAACTCCCACGAGTCAGCACATTCATCATCCGAGGCCTTGATGACTGACCGGCTTTCTGCGCGTGGCAATTACGGGATGATAAATGACGCCGGGTGCTACATCGCACTATTGAGACGGCGGGGAGCGCCTCAATTACACGGCAGGCAGACAAGCAAGGCAAGCAAGCCAGGACTAGCGCAGACTCAGCGGGAGCCGACCGCATGAGAACCACAAAACATCGCACATGGACGCCCGCGTGGAGCGAGATGGGTCAGGTTGCGTCAGGCCTGCTGGATACCAGCGTGCCATTAAAAAAAAAAAACAAAAAAAAACGGGTTGCTGGATTTCCTGAAATCCTCAATTGTCTCGTTCAACGCCGTATTGCCGTAAGTGTTGGCCGTCCCTCGTATACACGTCATGCCCCCGATTAAGTCGCAGGTTGCGTCACTCATTAAAAGGAGAAATGGAAAATTGGCTGCTTTACAAAGTTGGCCATCTGGAACAGTGGCGCCTTGAGATGGATGGATGGATGGATGGATGTTTGGAAAAATTTGAAAAAAAATATACATAAATAAGTTCCTGGGACCGAATGGCCGGACTGCGAAAAGACAAATACATTTGTCAATGGCAGCGAATGATTTCATCTGTTCGAGCCTTCCCCCGAAAAATAAAACCAGACAATAATAATCCATCATTTCTGGTATGCCGAAGTTGGCCACCTGGGGGCAATATAACACAGACAAGAGATATAGTGTTACTCGATATGTGTTGTTCTTCGCAGAGGATAAGGAATATATGACTGTAAGAGAGGGTTGTTCTCTTTTCAGTACTGTCTTTTGGGGGTCTATAAAAGAAGGATCAAGTTAAAAAAAAAAAGAAGAACAGGCCTGGTTACGGCGTAAGAGAGGGTTGTTCTCTTTTCAGTACTGTCTTTTGGGGGTCTATAAAAGAAGGATCAAGTTAAAAAAAAAAAGAAGAACAGGCCTGGTTACGGCTATTGCGTCCAGTTAGCCGGAGGTGTTTTCACGCTTGGGCTGACGATGATGGATGAAGGTCATACAGCGTGAGTATGAATTAGTGATGTGGATCGTGATGATGAAACACAAACATCACAGCCCAGCAGGTAGCATGAATATCGCAAAGGAGGCGGGGCCTCACTTTCAGAGGCTTTCTTGGCCGAGAGGAGCGGCCCGACCTTGTCGTGAACTTGTCGACCCTCAGCACCAGTCCACCAATGTGCGTGCCTGTGACACTTTCCTTTGAGCATTCCAAGCGCACACGCGGCTTCTTCTTCATTTGTTTTGACAGTCGGCAGCGGTGCGAAAGCGCATTTCGGATACCAATGGGACTTAATGGCTCATTATGCGAGGTTAACTTTAAACATCTTGTACACGGCATTCGGCGGCACGGTTCGCACCGTCTGCCTCGCAGTTTTGGGGTTCTGTGTTCAAATCTTTTGCATGTTCTCCCCGTGCTTACGCGGGTTTTCGCTGGGTACTCCAGCTTCCTCCAACGTTCCAAACTAATAAATAAATACAGCAATGAAATATTACAGAGCTTTTTTTCCCATGAGAAAAATATTCCTACAAAAATATAAATATAAAAATATTGGGGAAAAATAACTTTATTTAAAAAAAAAATAAATATATATATATATATATATATATATATATATATATATATATATATATTTTTTTTTTTCTTTACCTCAAAAAAAGGAAGACTTATATAGAAGATTACATTTTTAATCTCAGAAAAACACTTCAATTTCAAAATTTCATCAGGATGCCGTGTTTATAAAATAAGTATTTTGTAAAAAAAATAAAAAATAAAAAATATATGAAATACTTTTTTTTTTTATCTTGAAAAAATAAGTCTTACAGTATGTTACAAAAAAAACAGACTTACCTTATCAAATAGGCTAGCGTCCGTCCGGTGGGGGCACCCCCCCCACCTCTTGTCACAAAGTCAGATGGTATTGGCTCCAGCTCACCATAATGAAGACAAGTGCTTTAGATGGATGGATGGACGGATGGATGGACGGACGGACGGACGGAACACTGCATTCAATCTCCCTCCTTTGTGCAAGCTATACACTTGAACGAAAACTCTTACAGAGAAAAACGTACAGTAACATGGACCATGTTTGACATGATGTGCCTAGTGACACTTGAGTCTTGCTCCTTGAAACCTGAGTGCGACTTCCTGCGCGTGTGTGCGTGAGGAACTCAGCGTGTTTGTGTGCGCGCGCCATGTAATACAAAAATTGAATAGCAAGCTCACGTGTGACAAATATCAACACGGGACTTTTTGCCTTTGTTGTGGTGTGCGTCGGCGTCACAGGGATTGCAAGTGACGGGCGGGAAGTATCAGAGGCTGCCGGCTAACAAAAAGCACACTTACACAGACACACGCGCGCACGCGCGTGAAGTCGCCGCGCCAGCTATTAGAAGCAGTGGGAGGAAGAAAAAACACAGTCGAAAAGAATTAGAAAGAAAAAAAAAAAACACGTTTGTCATACTTTCACCTTCAAATCGATTCGGGCTGTGCTGCTCATTCTGGTGTGTGCGCCTTGGCCACCCGGGGGCAGTATAACAACGGACGTGCAGATAAACAGTACATGGAGACGTGACAATTCCCAAGCAGCAATAATAATCGCTCTTGCTGGAGGATAAAGAATAAATGACCGTGACGACTATTATATTGCTACATCCCATTTGTGTGGCGTGTCCCCGTTATGTGTTAGCATTAGCATTAAGCTATCAGACTCGAGGCAAAGTTACACGACGCACACAGTGTAATTCTCTTTTGCTTTGCATTAGGATGGGAGAAAATGTGGCAATAAAACAGCGTGAGGCCTCTTTTCTATTTTTTTTTTAAAAGAATATTTACTGCTGCTTGTTATCAAGTGATTCGAGTCACTGCAACCAGCCCAGGGCGTACCCTGCCTCTCGCTCAAAAGTCAGCTGGCATAGGCGCCAGCTCACTCTCCACACCAAGCGCTATCGAAAATGGACGGATGTCCATTGTCTCCATAACCACGCTTCCCTGTGCGCTATGCATGCGGGGATGGAGACGTTGAGAGGGGACGATGGATGGGAAGAGAGAGAGATTTAGAGAAAGAGAGAGGAGGAGATAGAAACGTGAGAATGGGAGGAGGGCAAGAGTGAGAAAGAGAAGAAGAAGGTCAGTTGAGGAGAGGAGAAAGGATATGCAGAGTGTGTGTGTGTGTGAGCTCTCGCTGCTTCCTGCTGCTGCAGAGAAGCAGCTGCTACACACACACACACACACACACACACGCGCACACGGTGCTATGGGGATATGTACAGAGAGCACAGACTGGGAGATTAGAAAAGCAGGCCAAGAGGACGCTTTCCCATGATGCATTAGCGGGAGCATCCGCATTAGACGAGCTGTGTCAACACTGACTGCTGCTCCAGCTGAGGCCGGCCGCGCGCACACACACACGCAGACACACGTGCACGTGTGCACACGGTCTCACACGGGAGCTCATCCTAGCATTTTCCTGGTGTAGACCAGATGAAAAAGGCCATACAGTGACAGTGTTGATGTCAAGGTTTGTGCCACACAAAGGTATAAAAGACATGCACACATATACACACACAAACTGGACAATATGAGGACCGAGTGATCTCGACCAGATTAGATTCTGCTGCACTGTGGACCAGACAAAATGCAGCGTCAAATGTCCACACAATAAAGGTGAAAATCTAAAGGGTTGTGCCACACAAAGATAGAAATACAAGTTCACCGACACGCACGCACACAATCTAACATGGCGAAAGGAGCTCATCCTATAGAATTTTAAAGCAAAAATGTCCATGTCCGCATGTTACAAGGGTAAAGGGCTGTGTCAAATATAAAGACAAGAACACACACACACACACACATATTATGAGGGATGATGACAGGTGGCCTCCAACGCATTAGCAGGAACATTTTAGGGTAAAAACAAAACAAAAATCACCGCATAGGGAAGCTTTGAGGTGACAAAAATGACTCACGTACGAGTGACGGATCGAGGGAGTGACATGCTGTCAAGAAAGAAAGAAGGAAGGTACAAGACATCATGTCGAGATGGGTGGATGAATGGAAGATGGATGGAGTGGGTCTCGGTAATCAGGGAAAGCGTGAGAACGAAGGGATGGCAGACGAGTGCGCTCTCAATGAGTCAATCATGATTAATCAACGCGCTTCTCTCTCGCTCTGCTTTGCATTGTGCACAAAATCACGCGCATTCATTTTTTTGCTCTTTTTACTCGAATAAATAACGGCAGCTATGCTGACACCCGGCGGGCTGATCAGATATGGTGAAGCAGCAAGTGGTTCATTATTCAAGGTTCTTTTTGGACACTCATTTCCGAGCGAATGTCAACAATTGGACGTTTGTGCTCGGGTTCGGTCGAGTAAGCGCGAAGTGAAAGTAGTTGGAATAGCGCAGGAATGAAGTGCATGAAATAATGTAATGATCCTGTTAAGAGAATAGTTCTGATTAGTCTTTTATTTCATATTAATTAAGAGAGAAAAAAAAATCCTGTCCGGAATAAAATTGTCAGGACGATAGTCGAGACTGGTTTTTGTTTTTTATAACGTCATATAGATTTTTGAGATAAAAAGGTCATACATTTGAGACAAAACTTCTTATTTTTCTAAATCAAAATGTCTTTCAAACTTTTTTTTTTTGTAAAAACAATCTCTCCCATTCATCACATTTGCACTAAGACTTATTAATTCAATATTAGAGCGTTCCTTTTTTTCCTTTTGTATGACAGTTAAAAAAAGAAAAAAGAAAAAAAAAGGCAACTGAAACTAACTAAAACTTGCACCTGTGAATACGGTACGAGAAGAGAGGAGTGGAGACTGTATTGTAAAAGGGTAAATAAACACTGCATGAGCATCACAAGCGGGTGTAAACAGGTCAATCGGCCATGTTGGTGCAGTCACACGTGGCTGAGAAGACAGCAGCCTTCATCGGTGCCATTAGTGTGTGTGTGTGTGTTTATGTGAGAACGCTTTACCTTGGACGATGCTCGGCGTGAAACAACATCTCCTCCTAGTGGAACATACAGGGAACAACAAGCTCTCTCGGATTAACAAATTGACTGGACTCATTTTCTAGGTAAGTCATTTTCATTGTCCTTACTTCCCTTTTTAGAAAGTGATTTAGAAACAAAAAACAATTCTATTTTATTTCTGGGATGAACATTAAAAAATGGATTTTATAAACAAGAATTTTTTTTCAGGCTTTAAAGTCCCTTTTAAAAAAAGTCTTCTTAAAAAGTCATACTTTTAGATAAAAAAATCCCAACATTTCAGGACAGTCATGAGCATTTGTTTTAGATACTTCCTTTTTTTTTTAAACTTTCATCAAGACATTATCAACAGTGTAAAAAAAAGTTATAGTACTCACCTTTTGACGATGCCTGATGATGATGAGCTTAAAGGAAGAAGTCTGCAGAGCAACCTTGCATATATATTTTTTAATCACCATTAATGCTGTTCAGTGAATTTGCGACTGCGTTTGGGTAGGGCTTGTTATTTTGGTTAGCAACAAAAGGGAGGTCCAATGGGCCCAGCAGTCGAGTCTTGAACACCCACCTGTAAAGTGAGATATTTACATTTTGAGCTCGACGACAATTTACATTTTTGGTGGGTGCTGCTAGTTTGGTTAGCAATAACACAGATTTGGGGAATGACTATTTGAGAGAAATACTTTAGGCCTTTTGTGTACCTTGAAGAAATGTTTTTGTTCTCAGCACATTGTTGCTGCATGACAAATCGCGACTTTGAAGGGACACATTTTCACCTTAGGCTCATCGATTGACTTCAAATGATCACATTATAGTCGACGACTAAATAAAACTTCAATCAACCACTACCCGGCATTGAATGGAGGCGTGGCGTCAACTAGAATGGAGGCTTCTATTAGAGGAAATGCGTCGTGGTGAAGGTGAAAGAAAAGCGCTAGCGAGGCCGGTTATGATTTGATTGATTTATTTGTAAGGCACCAGAAGTCCTTCCTTACTGCACAACATTTCATATTATTTCACATAAATGTCTGCTGTACTTTTGATAGTTTCCTTTTCTCCCCTTGTTGTTGTTTAAATGTAGGTAGGATGTAGGACACAAAACATTTTCACTTTCAGGTTTTACATTATACACAAAATAAGTATTCCCCCCCCCAAAAAAAAAAAAAAAAAAAAAAAAAAAGACCTTACAAAGCTTACAATGATTCACGCGATGAGCTAGGAAGTTGCGGGATGAGAGGAAGGAAAAGGGGGCAAAGGTCACCTAGCCCAAACAGCAACAACCATCCAGAATATACTGTATGTACACATAAAGCTTTCTATGCATGTCCAAGTGTACGCTGAGGTCATCACTTCCGGCTATGTCAACTAATACATTGGTTTTTCCTATCAGGAGAGCCACACTAAATGTATGAAAAATATGTTTATTATATATGTGATCGCCATTTGTGGGTAACATGTTTGTTGTTTTTTTTTTTTTTTGTGTATTTTTTTTTTGTAATTTTATTTTATTTTTTTTATAACAGTTGACGTTATGATTTTAGTATGGCAGGCTGCAATGCCACTAAAATATACGAAATATACTACAATTCAACACAAGAAAAACAAGTGCACTGATCACAAAAAAGCTCCCTTTAAAAAAAAAAAAAATAATAAAAAAATTATTTGCTTCCCCTGTGGGTCATGCATTGACGTGTGTGTGTGTGTGTGTGTGTGTGCGTGCGTGCGTGCGTGTGGCATCACTACAATAAGCACAGCATGAAAGAGAGACAGGAGGACGATGCGCTGCATTCACAAGCAGAGAAACGGATTATTCCGATAAGATATAGTTGGACGCATATAAAGATACGCTCACACAAAAGGGGAATGTATGGGTGTCTTGTTGTCCTCGGGTAATTTGGACAGCAAATACACACAATGCATCCCCCTGCTGTCTAACACACACGCAACGTACACACTGCTTTAGTGAGGCGCTTTTATTTGCCACCCAGGGGTATTAAGGACACACTGAAATAGGGCTGAGTAATAACTCAACATTAATATATATCGGGATGGACACCTGATCGATAGGAAGAGAAATTGCACACAATATATCGATTTTTTTTTTTGCTCCAAATCAGGTCGCAGTATGACATTAAGATTTGTGCCACAATTACAAGCGCCTAAGAGGACATTTGGAGCACAAAAGCATGTTTGACGATCTGATATTTTTCCTCTTGATAGTTGTTTTATTTTTATTATTTGTATTTTAACCCAAATTTAATTGTTTTAAAAATCACTAATTATTGATTGACTAATATGAAATGCATACATTGCTACTGCTAAGCACATTATGTTTCAAAAGACGTTTTTTTAATTTTTTTTTTTTTATATTTTATTTTTGATTTTGAAATTTTACGAGAACAAACTCACAACACGTCAGGGAAGATATCAACATATCATCCTAACTAAAAGTTTATGTCTATGTTTATTTAATCCTTAAATTGACCCGTTAATTTGACTTTTTCAGAGTTGTTTTAACCTATTATCACATATAATATTTTAAAATAAAATGACCTAAACTCAGTATATCAACTGACCTGAAATCCTGATATCATGCTACCCTTTTCCACCATATCGCCTCGGCCCTACACAGAAAGGAACAAAACCACCTGACGAATGACGTTGTGAGCTCGTCAAGGCGGAATGACAACAGTTGGATGTTTCTGCGAGAAAAAAGTCATTTAAGTCATACTTTCGGGAAGATAAAAAGTGCTATTTTTTTTGTACGGTTTTATTATGTTTCTTTAAGAGAGGTAATAATCAAATAATCTTATTTTTTTGGATAAGAATTTTTTTTATGAATTAAAATTATGAGGAAAAAATGTCATTTTCTTTCTGAGATGAAGTCACTTTTTCTTTTTAGAAAGTAAATACAATGAGGATACATTCCTATTTTGGGGGAGAACCTTGGTGAAAAGTCAATTTTTTTCTGAGATAGAAAGTCATTAAAAAACTATAAGAAAGTTGTATTTTTTTCGATAAAGATTTTTTTTTTAAGTTAGATATTCTTTTGAGAAAGAGGTCATTGAATTAGGAGAGCAAAATTAGATTACAAATCGCATTTTTGGAGACAGAAAGATGAGAATTAAGCAGTTTTGCAAGAATAATTGTAGAGAAAAAGTTGCAATATTGTGAAAAGAAAAACAATGTCTCACCATCTTACATGGTTAAAGTTGAAAAAAAAATTGTTATTCTCAGTCTCCCCAGTGTGACCCTAATACTCCTTTCGTAACATCATCGTTCCATTTAAGGTCTCGCCTCTTTCACACACAGACCTCCCTGCCTTTGCCTTTTACATGAAGGCTGGATACTCCTCTGTGGGTGCTACTGTTTTGGTTAGCAACCAACTTCAAATAGGATCCCTCTTAACTCTTTAAAGTCCATCTGGGTGGACAATAGCGTCTATGAATTGAGACATTTATACAACCCATTTCGACTCCAGGGCTGTTTCCTACATGCGCCTGTAGGTGCTGCTGTTTTGGTTAGCGGTGGAGTTCAAATGGTTTGACAATCTTATCAGAAAAAAAACAAAAAAAAAAACATACATAGGATATTTGTGTTTGACTGGCCAGACAAACAATCCCTGTGTTTACCATGACCGCTGCATTCAAGAAAACCGGTTGTAATGGTTGTCGGCTTTTATCACACGCTGTCCTGCACGAAAAGTAGGGCTGAACGATTAATCAAATTCAAATTGACATCGCAATGCAGTAGAAGGAAATTTTCAAATCGCAAAGGCTGCAAATCGAGAGGAAAATAACCTGCATATTTCGGTGAGCCAATCACAGGGCACAAGCAAACAAACGGACATGAACACCAAAGGACTATTGAGAGTCTTCACGGAATCTAACATGCATGTTTGACTCACTTCAAGACATCGTTAATCAATTCAAGATTGATCAACCCACTATCATGACTGTTCCTTGTTTATTTACTTTCCAGTGAAACAACTCAAACGGAGCCACTTCCTACTTCCCAACAGTCTTGAGAGCAGCGCCGGTCGCGATAAACGTGGGTACAAGAAGAAAAGAAGCAGGAGGCCGAGAGAGGAAAAAGGAAGGGGGAATAAAGAGCATGAAGCTTCATTATTAAAACATTCAATGACAAAAGAGACATGAAAATAGGATGAAAGTCGAAGTCTTGGTGAGAAGCTCGGAGGCCATTTTGTCTCAGTGGAGAAGAGCGGAAGTCTGGGTTCTCTGCGTTGAAACCTCGAGAGAGAGAGAGAGAGAGAGAGAGAGAGAGAGAGAGAGAGAGAGAGAGAGAGAGAGAGAGAGAGAGCGATAGATAGAGGGGAGAGCGGAGGGAGGGGGGGGGCACCGCTTAGTCAGACTTGTCGCCGTCCTCCTCGCGGTGGCTGTCGGCGGCGTCGCGCGAGGCTTTCTCCTCCTTGGCCAGCTGCGCCTGGGAGGCGAGCAGGGAGGAGAGGGAGAAGAGGCCGGAGGAGGTGGTGACGGCGGGCAGGCTGGGCTGGCTCAGGCCCAGCGGCAGGGGGGTCATGGGCAGCGCCAGGCCCTGGAGCTGAGACAGCTGGTGGGCCTGAAGCTGCTGCTACACGAAACACAAGCGCACGCCACTTAGACTCATTACGCCCACAAACGGGATCCAACGCTGTAACGCCCGGCACCAAGGCGCTAATGGATCAGGCATAATAAGGAGACAAAGAAGGCTCTCCAAAAGGGCTGGGCAATAAGGACTTCAAGCAAAATGGATTTTTTTTTTTTTTTTTTTTTTAAACAAAAATACCATTTCCAATTTTCCTATCCATGGTTCGCTTTTCACATATGTACTGTTTTCCAGTCCATTCAATTCTCAGCTATTGACTGAAAAATTCATTTACAGTAGTGTTCACCTGCAATATTGCATGTTTTTTTTTTGGTTCAAACATAGTCTATGTAATGCATCAAAGTGCAGCAGACACCAAAAGCCACAGAAACTAACGGCCAGTTCCGCTCTTCTGAGATCAGCGAGTCACCACAATTAATTCAGATTTGTCTTTTTTTTCTGAGAAAAAAAAGTCTGAAAATAATGTGAATTAATTCATACTTTTTCCAAGAAGAAACAGACGGATGACTAGAGTTTGGGGATAAAAATTTGGGTAAATTAGAATTTTTTTGCGAAAGAAAAAAAAAAGCCTTGCAAGAATAAAGTTGCTTTTTTTCCCCAAGAAAAAAGCATCATGTCTTAAAGAAAAAAAACCATGTAATACTATAACAATATATCTAATATATAAATATTTCTTATTACAATAAAGAAGCACAATTATTCCAACATCTAAAAAAAAAAAAGAAGTAAAAGTCCTATTCTTGAAAAAACAAAAAAGATAAAGTCAAATTTTTCCCATGTCTTAATATTACAAGGGCAAATGGAAAAAAACAGTCTTTATATTATGAGAATAATGTACATTTACAGATAAATAATCTGAATATTATGAGAATATACTTGGATTTTTGAGAGAAAAAAAGATGAAATCTTACTAAATATGAATTAAAGTTGTATTTTTCAAGAGAAAAAAAAGAATCTTAATATGACAACACATTTAGAAGAAAAGTGTTTTTTGTGAGTCATATTGATTGGTTCAGGAAAAAGAGCTAACCCTACAACATTAAAGTCATACATTGCAAAAGGTTTGAATATTAGCAGAGTAAAGTATCAAAGCAGATAGCCACTACCTGAAGAGAAGTCAGTCCATATTTTTCTGAAATAAAAATTCTTAATAGGAGCCCACTTGGTCAACGGCGATGAAAGCTGTTTTGAGCCAAGTGGTCACTCAAACCGTTGACCAACTTGGAATAAAGCGAATACAAATATATTGACAAGCACTATCACAGCAATTATCAAGCGATCGCCAAGCCAGCGGGGCGCGCCGGATTATCGTACCCTTATGATGGAGTTCATCTCTGGGGGGGTGACCTGCTTGGCCCTCTCGATGGCTGCCAGTACCTGCTGCTGGTGCTGCACACGGGTGGGGGAGAGACACAATAAAAGAAACGAGAGAGGGGGGGGAACGGGTTAGATCAATATCAATCTTCCAAACACACACCCTGACACCTTTCAGCTATTCATACACACGCATGTGTGCAAACACACACACACACACACACACAGACAGTATGACATCAGTGAATGGATGGTGTGAAGTAATGGGTGATGGTCAACCCCCTGGTGGCGAGATAGATAAGAACACGGCTTATCTGAAGCACACAGCTATTTATTATTACACACACACACGCACGCACGCACACACCTGTGGTTGGTGGGGGTAGGAAATTGAGAATGCCAAGGGAAGGGGTCAGTGCGGTGTAGAAGTAACGAGGCGAAAATGAGAGTGATCTCACTTCCGGATGTTAAGGGTCTCAGCCTGGGGGTCATTTGTGTGTGTGTTGCGTGTGTGTGTGTATACCTCCTGAGACAAGTATGGGAGGACTTGTGCGCAGATCCCGTTTAATCTCTTCACGATCTCGGCCTGTGGAGGAAAGAGGGAGATGGTATTGTTAAAAAAAACAAAAACAAACGCAGTTACTACATTATACTGAAAGGAAACACTCAAGTTGTCTTTCTAGCAAGAAGGAGGAACAATTTTAAAGTGCAAACGCTCGGAACGGCGTTTACAAACTCTGGTGACCAAAGGCCCTGATAGACCAAACCGACGTCGGAGGTCTCGAAGCGTCGCGGCGTCTGTTTGGTGTAGTGGCCGCCGTCGTAGCGTCGTAACCCGTCAGTAAGCGTCTTGGGGGCGTTTTACGCATTGTTGAATCGGCGTCGCCAGTCGTGACATTTGGTCACTCTGATTGGCTGTTAGCTAGCAAATCCGCGCTCGGAGCGACCAACGGGAAGTGACAAATGCGGGAAAATATTGAGCACACCTCCGCCGCCTTAATCTTCTTACAAATGCAAGAGCGAGGGTTGACAATGTAAGTATTTCGCAATACCGTGTCAAGAACGTGATGGTTTACCTCGCGTGGGAGTTCATCGTGAGCGAAGAATAGAGCCGAATGCATTGTTTACGTTTTTATAATCCGCCCCCGGCCAACATCTTTCCAGTTGGAGTTTTCCAACCATGAGAAATGGTGACTACCAAAGGCCAAAAACAGGAGGCACCAGGTGATGATAATTGTTTACAGGTTACTTGGAACAAAAGAGTGCAAAAATAACCTTAAGCAATGAGCCACATGTTGTTACGCCAAAGCATTTTCATCTAATCATTTTGTAGCCGGTTGCAGTTTCCACTTCCTGTTTTTTGTTCCCATTCCTGTTGACTTGTTTTTTTAAAATTTATTTTAAATTTTTTTTTTCTCCAGTTAAAGAGATTAGATTGAGCTTTTTTTTTCCAGGTGAAAAGTCACATTCTTCCAACATAAAAAGTCATATTTTTCCAATATAATAAGTCCAAATCTTGAGGATAATAGTCATTTTTCTTTCAAGGTAAAACGGTGGCCAATCAATCACAGGATGCAAACTGAGATTTGAACCACGCCCTCGGAAGTGCAATGTAAGAAGCCCACAATGTTATTGTTGGTCTTTTCACGGGATGTGTGGAAAAGCTGAAAAAAAAAAAAAAAAAAAAAACCCAGAAGATATCCCAGAATTTAACCTTTAAACCCTCGATACATGACAACAGTCATTTTGTGATTCCAGGCACACGCTCATTCGTATGAGCAACAGCAGGTATGACCTTCTCAAACTCTCCCTTTCGCACACGCACACAATTTGTGCACAATCCCTGCTATCCTCCTCACACACGGGTCTATTATCACATTTGGCTGCTAATCACCCAATCCGAGCGAGATATGCAAATGAGCGCTAATGGTGTTAGAGCGTAATCGGTGGCGAGATGAGGCGAGAGTAGCAGTCATTAAGCATGCAGAGCACGACTCCCCCCTCCAATCAGGCGCTCTGCTCGGCTCCCGCACATGCACACGCGCGCACACGCGCACAGACTTGAAAACGTCTTTGTGGGACTCGCCGCACGCTAACAAATATTCCACTTTTCCCGCCGCTTTTATCTGCGCTCCCTGTCATCTTCCCAAGCTTTGTTGTCCCGTCCCTCCATTTCTCTGCTCGTTGTTCTCTGGCAGACGCCTTCAAGTGTTGTTGCGGCGCCGCGGCTCGCTGACAGCGGGAATATCGTACGCATCGGGAAAGAAGAAACGTGGACGTCGAAGGCCGGACGGACACGTCGCTTCAAGGATCGTTAATTCCGCTCAGAGATTCCTTTGCTGCTTCTTTTTTTTTTTTTTTTAATGCCAATTTAAACAAGCCACGACGGTAAAAATGAAGGCAGCTGTTCACAAGGCGGATCAAAGAGGAACACATGTTCAAGTGTATTCACGTTAACGACAACACGCGACGACTGACTGGCGGTGCAGCTCAATAAATGTCAATATGGTGAAAAACTGAATTGATTGCAATTGTTCAATTTAAAAATTGGACCTTACATTCTTTCGATTGGGGAAGCCAAAGCAGGAGCTGCTTCAATCTTAAAAAGGGGAATCAACCCAAACATATTTTTTTCACGAATATGTTCCCAGCAGGCCCACTAGTTGAAACACATCATTCTGATTAATATTCCGTTGGTGGAATATGAGTTAAGCAGCAAACTCCACCCATTTTTAGCCATCTCTGGAGGGACTGAAAATGACATCACAACCGCTCTGGACTCAGGTAACGACCAATCACGGCTCACGTGTTTTCTGAAGCTGAGCTGTGATTGGTCGTTACCTGAGCCCAGAGTAGTTGTGATGTCATTATCAGTCGACAGAAGTGACAAAATGGCCGCCCCCAGAGATGGCTAAAAACGGGTGGATTAACTCTTATTCCACAAACGCAATATTTATCAGAATGCCTTGTTTCAATTAGTGGCCATGCAAAGAACATATTCTTCGAAAAAATGTTTGGATTGCCTTCATATTTTAAACTGGCCTGACGAACAATTTGTTAGCTTGATAGCATCATTGCTATTTGTCATTTTTAAAACGTTTTCGGAAAGCAAGAAACAAAAAAACATAAAAAAAAATAAAAATAAAAAAATAAAAACAAGAGGACCCCAGTTACCATGACCTGGATGACTGAGAATCTACGCACACACACACACACACACACCAAGAAAAAACAATTATTAACCAAGTACATGAGTATTTTTTCATTCATCTTGTGACATTAAGTTAAAATGGACTTGAAGAAAATTATGCTACTGGGCTAATGACACATTAACAAGGCTCCTGTAATATTTGGTGCGGTAATTTTGACATTTTCAGGCCTGAGCCAAGATTTGAACCCCGAATGTTAGAACTGTGAGGCAGACATACTACCCACTTGCACACCATGCGACCCTGGAACTGAATATTTCCACTTCTATTGTTTCATAAGATAAAAACGGTTGTTTTGAAATATGGAGGGAGTGTTTTGGCCATCGAAGGCCCCATTGCATGTGCTTTTCATTTCATTTCAAGGCACAAATCAAGATTTCCAAGTAGGTCTTCAGGAAAAAAAAGAAGAGAAAAGCAAAAGAATTCCCAGCTCAACCTTCGACTTAGCCTTGCGACGAGCGGAAAGAGAACACGAAGAGGCATGAAAGGAGGACGCGAGCGTACGGCCGGAGAGGATAGAAGCCTTTCTTGAATGGAGGGCAATGAAGAGGGACTGAGTGAAGGAGGCAACGAACGAGAGGAGGGAAATAAAGCCAGAGGTGGCGAGGGGTGGGGTGGTGGGGGGGTCCGTGGGGGCGGGGGGTGTCGGCGCACAATGGGCCTCGACATGAACGCTCCTCCATGCTCGTTTCCACACATCCCCTTCCATTTCAACTCTCTAATGGAACTAGCGCCTCTCCGCATCCACTCACACAAAGAAATCTCACGCGCGCACTGACACACCAATATCCGGAATATACTCGTGCGCGCGCACACACACACACACACACACAACATAGCACCCCCAGAAAGAGAACAAAAGAAAGCACATGAGCAAGTGAGCACATGTATGCGGCAGCACACGCTTCCCTTGAAGGTGTCGTCCCTGCCAGATAAAGGAGATTGATGTAATATGCGATTATTTCTTCAATGTCCTCTTCCGATGTAGTTTTTAACAAACGCAAGCGATACGTGTATCTGTGTTACATCTGATTTCTTATACATAAATGTGTTGGCGTTATCAGTGAGGCTCACATCAATATTTCGTTAAGTAACGAAACACTTTGAGTTGCAGTCTTAAGCATTCACTACGACAAGTTCAAAAAATTCTACTGTGACGTAAGCCAGTGGTCCCCAACTACAGAAAATTTGGACCAGGCTGTGGCGGGCTGCATAGATGAAAGAAAAAAAAAAAAAAACGCACAGTACTTCTGGTTTATTTATTATCTGAGGCTGAAAAATATTTCATTTTGAAAAGTGACAGATTTGCCCCCCTTACATCCATCTGTGACTGACTCTTGGCCCATGCCGAGATGCTAATTGTCTCGGTCGCGTAACGCTAATGTTAAACCCAAAAGCTAGCAAAATGAGTAAAAAAAATAAAAAAAACAGACAGTTTCTTTCCCATGGGGAAAAGACCCAGTGAGAAGTCAACATAAGAGCTTATATGTCCGAGAAGAAAACAAAAACAGCATTTCAAAGACAATATAAAACCTACTTGAAATATGGATTTATCGCAACAGTCGATTCTCAGACACTAAGCCTGCTCGGCAAAATATGTGACAAGCGGCCCGCTAGTGTGTCAACGAAGCCTTCAAAACGGATTCGTCAACAAACGTTAAGTGCCTTGAGAGCATTAGACTTGGTGGCTAACCGCATTGCTAAGGCTAAAAAGTCATCCAACATGAGCAGAGAAACAAAACGAAACAGTGAATTCGCTTTGTGTGTGTGTGTGTGTGTGTGTGTGTACTGACAGTCCCGAACATCCGACCCGGGTGCATACATGAGAAGCGGTTTAAATCAAAGGGGCCGCCGAGCTTCGCATGTGTCCATTAGTCAAAGCCTACATGTTTCTCCTCATATGCCTGCCAGTGTGTGCCGTCAATCATAATACCGTGTGTACTTGCGCGTGTGTGTGTTTGGAGGGAGTGGATGAGGTCCATAATCGTTCTTCTCCCTCCTGCAGCCAAAGCATAAATTACTCCTCCAGCTTCAGCCAAAGCAGCTGATGTATGAGCAAGCACTGGGACTTCTCAGCTCAGCACCCCAAACCTTCCAAGATTTTCTTTCCCTTCCTCTTTTGTAAAGCTTGTACAACATTTGGCGGGGGAAAATGTGCCTTAAAAAAAACCAAAAAAAAAACCTGAAAAGCAGTGACAATTACTGTTACTCACCTGTTTGTGCATCTCAATGTTGAGCCCGTAGGACATCTCGTAGTACTAGATGGAAATAAGAAGAGACAGACGGACATTTCTCTTAGCATGGTGTCAAACATGTTTTGATATGCACTGGTACCTTGACTTATAAGTTTAATTCATTCCATGACCAATGCCCATAATTCAAAACACTCTTATCTCAAGACATCGTTCATCATCGAAATGAACGGAGAGGCAATTCATGTGTTCCAGCCTCGTAAAAAAAACACAAAGAAATTTTTTGGGTGGTGTTCTTTTAGTAAGAAAAATAGCACTAGTATCGTGCTGTATAAAAAAAAAATGCAATGACATAATTAAATAAAATGTAAAGAAGTAAAGTGTTCCGGCTCATATTTTGAATGATTTAATTCAATGGCCATTGTGCTGCTCCTTCTGGCGTGCTTGCCTTGGCCACCAGGGGGCAATATAACATGCTACATGTATATTTGATGGTGGAACCTGAAGAAGACTACGCTGCAGAATTAGCTTTTTAGAAGAATATATGCCTGGAGTATTGTTACGTTCCTTGTTTGCATAAGCTAGCGGACTTTATTAAGGCCAAGTTAGGTGGCTTAGTTAAATGCACAACATGTTTTTGTAGTTTGAAAAACTGCTAAATTGGCTCACTCGTAAGTTGAGGTATGGCTGTATATGTGAGGAGGCCACAATATTGTCACGCAGAGCATTTTTCTAGAGGACTCCATGCAAAAACGTCCATTTTGAGGCGTTGTCATGTAAGCTAATGTCCAAAATGGCCCTCGGCGCTCTCATCCTGCCATCCGACATCCTGGTAACGATTTGGTAAAATGAGCGGATAAAAACAGCAAACAGGAAGTGAGCAAGAAAAGGAACGACGAGAGACAATGCACTCGTGTTTTGTTACTGTGCGCGCGCGCGCGCGTGTGTGTGTGTGTGTGTGTGTGTGTGTGTGTGAATGTGTGTGTTGAGTGTTAATGAGAGGGCCACCCTCTAGGCGTAAACCCAGTTAATCACTCACTCAGTCTGCAGGAGGGACTGGCTCTGTGACTGGAAAACAAACACAAACACACACACACACACACACACACACACACACACGCAGTTGTGCTCCGTTCAATCTTACACACATACACAATCTCACGTGCACACACATTTTGTCTGTGCTTTTCAGTGTAGCACACGAGCCCATGTGGAAGCTCCCTAAAGTAATTACAGCGCTTGGGAAATGGAGGTGCTGCCTACCGGGGGAGTGGGGGCAACCTGATATGCTATTAGAGAAGGTTTTGTGTGTGTGTGTGCGCGTGCGTGTGCGCGCGCGCGTGTATGTTTGTACGTGTGAATGGAGACAAGGCCAGGCATACTAGCAGCAGTGATTGAAAAGCATTATGTTGTACATTTCCACTACAACGTACACAAAACAAGCTTTAAGCTTAAGACGAAAAAAAAAGAAATATATATATATATATATATATATATATATATATATATATATATATATATATATATATATATTCGAGTATTCGACCAGTCAATCAGCAGTAAGCAATTGTTGCTGTCCGACAACTACAGACAGCATGAAACGACGCCTGAAATTTGTTGAGGCCGAGGTTATGCTAACACACATACGCCATTTATTTATTTTTTTTTTATTTTTCCTTCAAACAAAATCTAAAGTATCGAGCGGAAGTTGTAAATAGTTGTCCAGAGAAGATCGGAAGATTGTCTTGCGCATTGGAGGCACTTCTAAAGGGACAGAATGAGAACTAAAACTTGGTCATTGGGTTTGTGGAAGGAATTTTTTCAGTAATGTGTTAAAGAGGAAGTCAACCCAAAAACTTTCTTTACAAGCATATGTTCTATGCAGCCCCACTAGTCGAAACACGGCCTTCCGATTAATATTGCGTTTGTGGGATATGAGTTAAGCAGCAAAATCCGTTTTTAGCCATCTCAGGGGGCGGCCATTTTGTCACTTTCTGTCAACTGAAAATGACATCACAGTTGCTCAGGGCTCAGGCAATGACCAATCATAGAGACATAGAACATATTATTGCAACGATTTTTGGGGGGTTGGCTTCCGCTTTAAATGTTTCGTTTGCTAGCAAACGTCCGCTCTAGTTTAGGCAGTGCAGACGCATTCGATCCATTCAAGTGTCAAAAGAACACATCCGTGCCAATCATCCGAGTGACAGAAAAATCAGTTAATTAACCAGTCCCTCAATGAGCGTGTTAACCATGTCTGAATGTCCCCCATGTCTAAAAAAAGCAAGGGCGTATAAATGGCATCTTGGAAAGGCAGTTTGGAAAAGGTTAGAGCCGTAATATAAACCGGATAGCGACTGTGTAAAAGGTAATGATGTAAATGCAGGACAGGTTTGATCAGACTGCTAGGTTTCAAATTCACCCCAAAAAAAAAACAAAAAAAAAAAACGTGAATAATAAACCACAAATAGGCTGGGTTCAGTGTACTGCATTCTGCTCACCTTCTTTATTATGCAATCCCAATGTTTCATTACAGTTATTTAAAAAGAATTAGTGGATAAACACCGGGTTTGTGGTGAAAAGAGGCTTTACTCAAGCAAATGCATTGTGATAAGAGAATATTAGCACTTGGTGAGTGACTGCAGTACAAGTTGCACATTGGGTCATGTTTAATTTGGGCAGACACGTGATATTAAAGCGTCACATTTGCTTTGGGCAAAAAAAAAAAAAAAGAAAAAAAAAGAAAAAAAAAGTGACCTTTCACTAAATAACACGTTGTTTACATAATTTTGCGTTTGACTGCGTATGTGTGTGTACGGCTCAGTGCGTGCAGACATGGGGGAGGCCTCTTAGAGTGAGTGTGTGTGTGTGTGTGTGTGTGTCTCTCTCATGGTGGAGCGAGCGGTGTGGCGGCGCAGATTAGATGAGATTAAAGCCAGTCAGAGGATCAATTAGAGGCAAAACATCACAAGGCTACATTGCCAGTAACAATGAGATTAGCTCCGAGGTGGAGCATGTGTGTGAGCGCGTGGGGGTGTGTGCGTGTGTGTGAACATGTATGTGGGGAGACAAAAAGGACGGAGAGGGGTGGGTTTAGGGAGCAGAGAGGAAACAAAGGGCTGCGAGCATTTAAAGGATTATCGTGTGCTCTATTTCAACTGAGGTCTTGTTTTTGGCGGGATTGGGCGATTAGCTCGTTGGATCAACTGATTATTAGACTGGCAAAACACACGCTCAAGCTGGACAAACACTGCGCCATTTTGGTTTATAACTCGCACTGTACGAGAAATTCGTCATCAGGGTGGGATGCATTATGCGTATTAAGATGTTGGCGCTTGAAGGATGTTGTACATTTAGGGCTGGAGGTGCGAGTTAACTGCTGGATTAGCCGATTTGATTCACAAAGTATGATGAATTCTGTCTTGGATACAAAGTCAAGTTATGTTGCCACCGTCGGAACAAAACTCCGTCGTGAACCGAGGGCGCCTGTACTTTCTTTTAATTTATTCACTTTTGCGGATGTTGATATTCGTCAACTGAAATCCAAGCGTTTACTGCTTCCATGAGTTGATTTTTTAACACATCTGCTTGTCATCGAAGCAAGGAATATGACGTTGTTTCTTATGAAGAGGCAGTGCCGAGGCACCGTCAACAAATAGCAACCACCAAAAAAAACAATCATTATTCATTTTTGTGTTTCTTCTTTAACTACACACATAAATGAATAATGACAATGAATAATAAAAAACATGTTTTTGGGGTATTTTTTTTCCGTTTAGTTTTCATGTTGGTGCTTGCTATTTGTTGATGCTACCTGGGCACGAGTCTCAGCTTGTTGAAAAAGCACAACCGCACAATTTGTGGTCAGACCACAAATTTTCTTCCTTTGCGATCGTGGGTGGCACTCCTGCACCCCCGAACACAGCAACGGTTCACCATGTTTATATATTTCGGCCGTCGAAATCAAGTGAGAAACAGCGAGTTTGTCTTGCGTGTAACAACAGTAGTCACGCCGCTTCCAGAAGTGCGCTCCAAGCATGGCGGCTACCCCGGTAGCGACGTCAGCGATGACGCGCCTTGCCCTATAGGCGGATACACGGACACATAGAGGGAATGCCCAACTCTCCTTATTTCGAAGAATGTACATGAACATACCACAAAGACGCGCTGTCATTTCCACTAACAAACCACTGTGGTGCCTTGAGACCCAAGTGACCCAATTGACATGTTCTTCAAGATACGAGCAGTCATTGGCATGATTTTTTTTTAAAGTCTGACTTGCAAGCAGAAAATTGAGATTCAAGTGCCGTAAATTGGCAGTGTACTCACTTCACAGTAAGCAGCAGCTTGGCAGATAGTGAAGCATTCTTCAAAAAAGAAGCTTCAAACAGTTTAATGCGACTCCCAGTTGAACTTTACTGTCAGACTAAATATACAACAACTACAAGATTACTTTAAGAGTGGCAAACAATGCCAAACACCACACACACGATAACCAACAGCATCATTGTAGCTGTGAAACTCTTCTCCAGTTGTGTCTGCATGCGTGGATTATACTGCACCCTGGTGGCCAAATCCCGCACATCAAAAGGAGCCGCAATGAATTAATCATGATGGACAAACTGTGTCATTTTCATTAAGTTTTTTACTATAAGTATGTTTTTAGTACAATACTATTGGACGCTATTTTCCTTCATAAAAAACATTGCATAAAGTTTTGTTGCTTTTTGGGAGGATGCTGGAACGGATTATTGGCGTTTCCGTTCATTTCAATCGGCTAAGATGATAAGCGAAACAAATATTTGGGGTTCTTATAAGTGCATCTGTGAATAGTGACCGCAAATATGCAGGGAGATTTTTGTAGTTTTATTTTATTTTAGTTGTTTGACATTGTGGGTATTAAATAGTGGGCAGTCTGGTTGCGACACTTGAGAATGTTAAAATGTGGCATCAAAATATTGCCAATAAAGGTTTTACAAGGTTGAAATGGTCCTTTATGGTCAATTTTATACAAAACATGAGCCCCCTTGTTGCCACAAAGTTAATTGTTAACACCGACGTGGAACAAGAGTGTTAAAAAAAATATATATATCCTTGAAGAACAAACCACACGCCGCGACTCGAGACGGTCGGCTTCGCTCACCATGATGTAATGACGCTGCATCTCCGACTTCTCACTGGCCAGCTTGTCACATTCCAGCTTCAGGCTGCGGAGGAAACAAGTCGAGCAGAGTCAGCAGTGGTCACTTCATCCCTCGTCACCTTCGTTTCCATCAGCACCTCTTCCCTTGTCGGCCATCTTTACCATCATTACCGTCGTCACCCTGACCTTCCCGAAATCATAAGCAGAATCCAGCGGGGGAGGGGGGGGGGGGACGGTGCTAAAATGTCTGCTTTCTACACCAGAAAGCAGGCAAATCTAAATATAGCACAGGCCATTAGCGGTAATCACGTCAGCGCTGATGACACGCGAGGCGACGGGACAAAAAGGAGGACACGTCAACAAGTCAGCCAGATGGTAAAATGAACACGACAGGGGAAGGGGGCGGGGGTGGGGGGAGAAAAATCACCCCGCTTACATTTGATTGAAGGAGCCGGTGCCGACACGCCGGTCTGACAAGGTGTGATCCCATGCGAGGATGGATAAGGCTGTGATGTTGTAAAGATATGCACAGGCACATGGCAGATAGATCTAAAACCTGCTTGATGCTCGGTGTACATTGATACTGTCGGCGGCAATGAAAGATGCGTGACAGTTCGAACGCGGGCCGTGTCACGATGGCACACTAATGCTGTCAAACTCCTCATGTGTTACAGGATCACTTTTTAGCATTACGACACCGGTTGTAAAGTTAGCTTGACCTCAAAGTCAAAGCTTGTCTTGATCCCACAGCCATGCACGCTCTCCCCATGCTTGCGTGCATTTTCTCTGCGTGCTCCAGCTCTCGCTCGTATTACAAAAGCGTGCATGTTGGGTAGGGCTGCTCGATAATGACTTTTTTTTTTTTTTTAAATCATGATTATTTCGGTCATAATTTCATTATTCGGTTTCGATTATTCGGACGATCATCTGTTTTTTGAAATAAGAAAATGTTTTAACCTAAAAAAATGCAAGGACAAATACATTTCTTTGAAACACGATGGAAGTTCCTTTTGGACCAGACAAAATTGATCAAATTAATTATAAAATGTATAAATTCAAGTATGATTCCTTTGCGTAAACAGACGCAAACAGTAACAGTGCGTTGGACATAAATGCATATTAATAATCGTTTTTTACGATTATTACGTGTGATAATCGTGATTGTAATTGAATTTCGATTAATTGCACGGCCCTAACGTTGGGTTCAATAAAGACGCTACATGGGAGCGAATGGTTGTTTGTTTATACCAGGGGTGGACAACCCGCGGCTCTTTCATCCTTATGTTGCGGCTCTGCGAGGTTTCGGAAAATAAATTCGAAGTGTCCGATTGATGGGTATTGTAACGTCTTCCAAAGACGCGACGTCAGACGTAGCTTAGTTTTTTATTATTCCAACGTGGCTACTGTTACTTGGAATGAGGAAACCACATGCTGCTTCACCTAGTCTTAAAGACTCAGCAGCCCTGCTCTGGTAGATTTGCATTACAGACAGTTGAAACAAATGTCAATGTCACGTTCCCGCTGAGAAGCATCGCGTCGACTTCCTGCGTTCCATGTGTACATTTGTAGGCTTTGTGGTGTGTTGTCATGACAACAAGCCTTCCCCCTTCCACAGGCCAGTCTACCTGGGATTGGCTGTGCGCCTCCTGCGATTGGCGCTCATCAGCCGGCGGGCATGCACCGCTGCTCTCCAAAGACACTTTGATGGAGTTTTATTGCCAATTCTTCCGTCTCTAAATCGCTTGCGCTGTCATCTTTATTTTGATTGATGTATTCCCTGATCTATTTATGCATGGGACTGAGGGAAAGGGGAATTAGGAGGATGAGGAGGAGGAAGAAGACAATGACAGATACAACGGCTGCGACTATACCCGGGGGAACGCCTGTTGTACATTTGCCTTTTAAAGGCTTCCCCAACATACAGCATATCACTACAAAGCTTCCACTCTGACGCCCCCATTTTAAACGCCCCTCCCAAGTCAACGGGGACAAAAAACAAAAAACAAAAATGCTTTCTTTTAACTGTGCTTTGGCTCTCAGTAGGGGGTTAAATGCTGCTGCTCGCCATTGAGGGAATCACAAAAAAAAAAAAAAAAAAAAAAAAAACAAAGCGAAAAATAAAAACATGCATGATGTTATTGCTATGTCGCAAACCCCAGCAAGTAAAACAGAGAAGCTGGATCGTCACTGCACTCGAAATAGGCCGGCTTTCATCTGTCTTTGCGACAGAAGATGCAAAAGTACACAAGAACAAACCAGGAAGCGAGTCAACCCGCACAAAGACAAAGCCCATGATGTCTCACCTTTCAGAACTGCCATCAAACACCGTTAACGTTCTAACAGGCGCGCTGGGGGAGCCTTCTTACACCGTAATAGGGAGATTAGTAACCCAAAAGGTAGCAGGACTTCAAAGAGGGGCGAAAGGAAAGGGGGGAATCAATTATATGGCATCCTCAAATAGTAAATTTGCTTCCTTGGGCATAAAATAACAGGGAGTGCCGCTAGCTAGCTGTAATTGCATAATAGAAAGGTCTCATAGCCGTGCAGCAGGCGCAAATCTGGAGAGACATCTCAGAGCAGTTACTTGAGCCACATGCTGCTTCACCACGTCTAAAGCCTTGTGACTACAAACATACAAATGTTACCAGTTAGCTTGTTACCCTTTTGTTTTAATCCAGGTACTCGAATTATTCAAGGACTCGTTTCACGCCCACTTTTAAACGACCAATGTTTGGATTGTAATTTCAGAAGTGCGGAGAAAAGGAATTGTTTTGATGTATTAGATTTACGTTCAACACATGTATTAGCTATATGTATAGAGAGGAAAAGGGGTGGGGGGGAATCTAATTGTGTAATTATTTTCATTAGACAACTGCACGTCGATTTTTTTTTTTTTTTTTCTTATCTAACACAAGAAAAGTAATCAACCATCATGATTTCAATGACACCGTGTTTTGGAAATAGGACACAACACTTCAAACTGTGGCTCAGTGAAGCCACTGTGACAGATTAAATTAGAAACAATCAAGGCCACGTCATTGTCACGTCTTGTCACCTGTGGTATTGTGCTTGGAGAAACTGGAACTCGTCCTTGATCCTGTCACAGGAGTCGGACGTTGTGAATTTCAGCTGCTGCGATGAAGCCTGCCGAGGGAGGAAGAACAGTGTCAAAAAGCAGGTGGGAGTGACGGGGCGAGAGGGGAAAAAAATGGTTAAAAACTCAAGCGAGAGAGAGAGAGAGAGAAAGAGAGAGAGAGAGAGAGAGAGAGAGAGCATTTTTTTTTTTCAAATGAAAGTTTCAGGCCAGTGATCAGCAAAAGAACCCGCTTGCCAATGTGGATCACATCCAATTACACGTTTTAGCACAGAATTGTGCTCACCCCCCTCAGCCTGTAATAATAAATGGACAAAAACGCTGCCCGAAACATAAGCAAGGGGCTTATTGTGTTTAGACTGGCACTGAGCGACTTTAAATATTAATTGTCCAATCTGAAAGCTGGGTAAGAATATGCTGTTTTATTTTTATTTCCAGATGAACTTTAGTCTCTAACTAAAAAAAACAACAAACAAACAGAAAACTTTGAAAAAAATTCATGAAATTTCTATTCATTTCAACGGGGACATACGATTTGAGAAAATTGGTGTTTGGTATTTAACAACGCCAAATCAATTCGTCACCACACACGTTTGTGTCATAAATTTAAGCAGCCGCGCCTCACACAAGTGATTCATGACAACCGCCACAAAGCACAACCCAAGTAAACAGTGACTCGAAACAATCCCCGGCCATGAAAGCAAGTCGCGGTAATGCGGCGTTGCATCGTGCAGCGGCGGCGCCCCCAAACGCAGTGTTGACGTGACGGCGGGGTACAAGACAAGGCAGGTGGAATCGCGCCCAAATCCGGCACGGCACGGCAAGCGCGAGTGCACCCTTAATCACACAAAGGGCCCAGCTGCATTAACTATAAATGTTCCCCGAGCGCCACTTTGGGTACGAACGCACAGCCGCTAGCCTTCATGTCATGTCCAGGGCAGTTTGTCAGAGGCTCATATAGCAACCCAGAACAATAACTCTTGTCGCCACGCTTGACTGATGTCGTTTATTGTCATTGTAAATCTATCCGCATTTTCACGGCGGCCAATTGCACGCGGCCCGCTTGTGTCAACCCAACTAGGGGCAAAAATCTCATTATTCCTCAGTAGTGTGCGTAATGGCTCGCGTGGGAGAAGGTGACATTTTCCCAGTAAAACTGGCACGCCGCTATTAGGAATGACTTGTCCTCTGCTCCTTTTCGAAAATAGGGCCCCAATAGCATTGGCGGAAGCGTGGTGGGAGAACATGAGGAACAATAGAAAGGACTGCGGTTTGCACAAATGCGCCCCGCACGACTAAATACGCGAAATTATTTTTACGCAGGGAAAACACAAATGGTAGGGACACAAACCATTGCAAGACAGACGGGAAATTGAGAGTGCAGCATGCAAGTTCTTCTGACTCGTGGCCTCTGTTTCCACACGCGTTTTAAAAAGAAAAATAGTCCTGCATGATAACGTGCTTTGTCAAAACATACAGTAATGAGATTTTTTTTTTTTGAGCCACGTTTTTTTTTTTGCTTCCGTTCAAATTGTGCATTGTGCTGCTCCTTCTGGTGTGTGCGCCATGGCCACCTGGGGGCGGTATAATACAGTCACAGACACACACGAAGAAGTGTTCCACAACTGACTCAGTAAGTTGCCGTAAAATGAGTCATTTTCTGCAAAAGACAAAGATTACGTGGCTGTAGAGTCGTTGACGTTGTCTGTTTACGCGTTGCGCCACCGTTTGTGTTCGAATATCCGTTGCTGAAAGGTTATAAGCCCGCGAAACCGATGCTGTTCCTTAAACCGGCGATGGCCTTTTTACGTGGTTTGTCACCCTTTGTTTTTATGTTTGGTTTGACAGTAAACAACTGGGAGTGGCATCCAAGCACAACGCGCCACATGTGCTAACGCACGACAGCAATGTGAGGCATTTCGCCGGAGCTGGCATTATATACAGAAACAGCAGTACACACACACACACACACACACACACCTAAAATAAAAAAATAAAAATAAAAATCAAGCTGTTGCTTAGAGACGCTGACTGTAAAGCCAAATAAGCTTTTCTATTATCTCTCTGGACCGTACTGGCGAGGAACAAACTCATCAAACAGTACCGCGGCTATTTGGTGCTGTGCCACGTTGAGCATGTGTCAACACAAGGCACTTAGCTGCAGGCAGCCTCGCACATCACGCTGCGATAACTGCTCCCTGCACCGCTTGGCTTTTGCATACCGCCCGTGTGTGTGTGTGCGTGCGTGCGTGCGTGCATACAGGTTGGCCCCGGAGCACAAGGCTGGAGTTGCTGCCCCAGATCTTGTTTCCTCCCAGCGAAGCACAGTGTGTGCAACCATTTTAAACACCACTTTTTTTTTTTTTTCTTTTTTTTTTCTGTGTGTATTTGCAGTCAACAGCCCCAGGTAGACCTTCCTGTTGCACGCAAATGTCGGGAGGTACACCAGACGGGAGTGCACAGAGAGAATCAGACCGTCGGGACAAGGCATGTGGACGTTTCAGAACCGTCATCACGCATAAGACAACGTGGAGTTTTGCGTTTTATGACCTTCAAACTTCAACCCCATGCTCCGCCCACAAATTTATAAGAAAGCGCAAATTAGGGCCATGCGTCACGTATTTGTGGTCAAAATTTGAGTAAAAACCTTTCTAGGACAAGGACCCATGTAAAATCCCTAAAATGGCCGCCTCAAACCAAAAAGGGAGACTCAAGGTGTCTTTCCAGGCATGGCTTGCTGAGACATTTTTTTTCCCCCAAATCCACTCATAATCGACATGCCTCTGAATTTTCATGTTGCTAAGTGAAACGACTGCTCAAGATTTGACCTTGTGAAGTTAGTATTTTATGGCGACTCTTCAAACATTGCTGCATTTGTGGAGAACTCCAATTTAGTATCGGTCAAGAAACTAATAAAACTGTTTTCTAATTAATCTGATTAATCCTTGGAAATGGCCAAACTGACCCACAAAAAATGCAGCTTGAAACCAAAATGGCAGAATTCCTGTGTCTTTCCGGGCATGAGTTCTTCAGACTTTTTTTTCTGGGTCTTCACATGTCTACCAAAATTTTATGTTGATTAGCAAACCATTTGTGGTTAAGATCTGACACTGGAAGTATGGAAGTTTCAAATTATACGGTGGATCATCAAACTCACCCACAAGTAAAAGAAAGACTCAAATTATTTCCCATTTAGTGTCACCCATCTGTCGAGTACATGGTTCACACTTTATAACAATCAGACAAAGTCTTTAGGGTGTTTTTTTTTTTTGGTGGAGGTTTTTTTTTGCAGACCCCCCCAAAAGTAGGATTGTTTTTGTTTTTTTGTGATAGACAAATCTGTGAAATTGGCTTCTGGGTGGTAGAATTTTTACGACCATTTAAAGAGGAAGTCATACCCAAATGTTTCTTTACGAACAAGTTCTACGCAGGCCACTAGTCCAAACGCGGCATTCTGATTAATATTGCATTTGTGGAATATGAGTTCAGCAGTAAAATCCACCCGTTATTGTCCATCTCAGGGGGTGGCCATTTTGTCACATGCTGTCAACTCGGGGCGAAGATAATGACCAATCATGGCGCAGCGTCAGAAAAGAGGTGAGCCGCGATTGGTCGTTGCCTGAGCCCCGAGCACCTGTGATGTCATTTTCAGTCGACAGACAAAATAAAATATGAATCAGAACGCCGTGCTTGGACTACACAAAGCGCATGGAACATATTTTTGCAAATACGTTTTGGGGGTTGACTTTTCCTCTTTAAAAGACAAATTCAGTCAATGGGACCGCAACTTGTAAAATGGCTGCCGAACGGGCCGGACTAATAAGCACAGTATGTATATGTGCTCATCACCTTGCAGTCGTCGGAAACGCTGTCGCTGTCGCTGTGACACGGTGCCACCGGCCAAAACGAGGTGCTCTGCGTGTGCCCAACAACAGATGGGCGCCCAAAATGTGAATGAAATACCGCCGTGATACAGCGACACGCGCCATCTGCTGTGACCGAAAAGGTGGCCGCATGCATCGGAGGCCAAAATTGTGTTTGCGCAAGAAAAGAGCGTGACTGCTTGGCTGGCTCGTATGGTGAGCACCGCGGATGCCAACATCCAGTGGCGTGTGTGTGTGCCGTGTGTGCGCGCGCTAGGGTGGGGGGGTTGCGGGCTGCTGAGCTTGTATGAGGCACAAATATTCATCGCTGTGAGTCATACAGCCCACACAGCCTCTTCCTCGCATGCCCAATTTGCATAGTGCGCGCGGACGCGCGCACACCCGGCACTTTAAATGTAGGACAACCTCTAATTCGATTCTGCCCCGCTCCTTTGAGACGTAATTAAAGCATTAAAAAGCTTTGTGCGCCGGCAAGGCAATTGAGGCAGTCTTCAGCGAAATGACTGCCCCGCCTTGCTTCCCGTCCCACCTGAACCCCCACGCAAGGTACACACACACGCGCGCGCGCGCTCGCGCGCACACACATCCCCTCTCCTTGCCTTTTTCACCCTGCCTCATCCGTGTGAAATCTACGGCAAAACGTTGTTTTTTTTTTTTGTTTTTTTTAACGCCGCTAGACAGTTAACAAAGAGAATGGAAGGAGATTAGGGCACACACACAAACAGAGTACCAGCAGGATACATTGGAAAACATCCTCCTCCGTATAAATCCTGCCTAAGGGTAGTGGGAGTGTGGGGATCGTATTTCCTGGAGCACTGCCTGGCTGTTTACATCTCACTTGGTGTGTGTGTGTGTGTGTGTGTGTGTTTTGCAGGGACATAGCGCTGGAATTATAAGACCTGGCTAATGACTGGATGCTATCTCACTCCCACTCTTTAAAAAGGACTGCGGAAGATCTATGCGGAGTGACTAATAGTTGGCCGCGTTGTGTTTGTGAGCTACAAGGCTGTTTTGTTGCGCGCCATAGCAACAGTCCAGTCAAGGACGACTCGACGGCAGCCACGTCCGTCAAAAGAGTCACGCGTGAAAGTGGAAGATGGGAGGCAAACACGCCGGCGTTGGAATGAAGTCAGAATATAGCGATACTTGCGCTGAGACGAACATCGGAATGGAAATTTACCGGAGCGCGGGGCTCCATATCCGAGGGTATTCGTTGGCGTGATCGCAAAGCGGCTCGATGTTTAGTCTCGTATCAACCAGGCAATTTTATTTGCGTTTATATTCCAAGGAAATAGATGGAAATGACTGTTCTTTATTGTGAATGTGTGATCAGAAAAAAATGTCTTTAGACTTGGTGAAGCAGCATGTGGTTTATTACCCAAGGTTACAGGACCTTGCACCCTCTGTTCCTGTAACCAAACTTTTTTTTTTTTTTTTTTTTAAATGGTAAATCATAAGGCTTCTAAGTTAGACAATGCGTTTGCATTGGACTCCCCGCCCACTTGCGATAGGATCTGCGATAAAGAAAGCATCTAATTCAAAAAAAAAAAAAAATAGTTTTGCCCCCCGACACACAAGCTTTCAACACAATTAAAGTTGTGTAAGCACAATTCCTTAGCACCTGTTCTCACATTACAGTCAAATTATGCATACTATTAAAAGGCTCACAATCATTACAAACCGTCAACCAAACTGATGCTTAAAGACACACGCAGCACATCCCAAAAAAAAAAGAGCATGAAACAAAAGAGAAGTAGACGTTGTACATGCAAACATCAAAATGGCCCATGGTAGTTATGTCTAATTGTCGTTACGTCCTTGGAAAAATGCCTTCCCAGTGCGAGATCGCTGCACCTCTTTTGCGACGCCCTTTCACACAGCCGTTTACGACTTTGCGCTTTCAGGTTCATGCATGGCGACATCAGCGTCAGGTGTGGCCGAGGAAATACGCGACGGAGGGTGACATTTGATTTCAAAGGAAAGGGGTGTGGTCACGACAACAATGAATTGAATATTTTGGGCTAGCCGGTTAACAATCAGCCAACTCTACGCTCTCATTCGCTGGTGCCCACCTCACTCACCCGCGGCTAGGCCCCGCCTTTTAAAGCTCTACACAATCAAAGTTAAAGATACTATAGCTGGACCTCGCATGCACGTTATTGCGTTTCATAATGTAAAATCTCTTTTAATATGTTTACTCGATGGTATAATTAGTAGATTGCGCTAGGGCCGTGCAATTAATCGAAATTCAATTACGATTACTACAATGTACGATTACAAAAATCGGCATAATCGTAAAAAAACGATTATTAATATGCATTTATGTTTTACACAAGGAAATCTTAAGTCATTATTCATACATTTGAACTTGTATAAATGATAATACATTTGCATCTTTATTTTTTATTTTAACAAGGAATTTTATGAATTGATTTTTGGTGCAAAAGAAATGACTTACATTTATTTGTCTTTATATTTTTTACATTTAAACATTTTCTTTTGTACCAAAATAGAAATGATCGTTTGAATAATCAGGATTTCAATTGTTACCACAATTATCGCGATTGTCCCCCCCCCCCCCAAATAATCGATCAGCCCTAGATTGCGCAATTCTTTAAATATGTGATAGCTGCAGCCAGTAAGGCCATCGACGAAGCCTTTCATTCTGTTGCGCTGCGAGGGCTTGAGGACAAAGCAGTGCTGCGGCACTGTCATTGCACATGGTGAGCAAATCGAATCGAAAAATGTTCAATTTGAGAGCGGCGTTGCGCTGACGTCAAAAGGCGCGTCCAATAGGAGAGCGGGTGTCAGTGTGATGTCAGAGCGCAATAGCCCAACCGGCGGGAAAATCCGCCCGGTTACTTCCTTAAAAGCTGCTCCGCGAGCACTTCCAAATACGGGCAAGTTTGCACCGGGATACTGTCGTCCTGTGCTGTCCATCGGTACGCAGGAACAAAAACAATTGCATTGTCAAAAGGTTCTTTAAGACTCCGGTACTGCATCAGATGTTGACAAAGTGCCGGTTCGGAATCGCACTAAATCCAAATTGGGCACTTAGACCTCTGGTGTAAATCCATCTAAAGAATAGCTCCGGCCTAATCACTACGTAGAAATAGCAATGCTTATATCCAAGGACCCGGGGTCAGTGCAGCTGCTTCAAGTATGCGTGTATTTGTGTGAAAATGTGTGTGTGTTTAGGCTGAGGTAAAGGATTGTGTCTTCAGCCGCTCTGGACAGGGGCTTTGGAGCGCAGAGAGAGCCTAATCCTGTTTGGGCCAGGAATTTGATTTTGATTATTATCTCTCACGGACCAAGCCAAGGCTTAGACCAAATTCCGTCCTCCTCCACTCAGACACCCCCCCCCCTCCCCTCCCATCCCCCATTCGCACACACACCTCCCCTTGCAGCCTGACAGAGTTGACCTCGTTAAGATGCTTTAAAGAGGATTATTCTACTTTTATCACTTGGAGTGGGGTGCCCTTGCAAACACAGACTTGGCACGGCTCGGCCCCGGCTCCCTGCCCGGCGCAACTATCTTGACCCTGCATGCAAGGCCAGCCAAGCGTGCGGTAAAAACACACACAAACATGACACTCATGGCATGCTGCCCCGGAGACACGGATGCACCAAAAATGCGTGCGCGCGTGTGAGAAGTGACAAGGTGGCTGTGGGGAGGCATTTAATAGCACAACCGACATACACGCGCACACGCACGCACAGGAAAAGAGTGCAGAGATTGCAAAGCTGAGGGAAATGGGCAATTTGTCAAGAGTGAGGGGGGGGGGGGGGGGGGGGGGGAATGGTGAGCCAGGACCGGGCCGACGGTTTGGAGAGTATGTCTGAGATTAAAGCCAGACGCATGGAGGGGGATCGTGTGTGTGTGTGTGTGTCTTGGGGGGGGGGGGGGGGGGGTAAAGGGTTAAGATTACACCCCGTATGGTTGTGCAGATGATTGATGTCTGCTTGTAAAAAGCAAGGTTATTACTCACAACAACCCACTGGGGAGGAAAGGCAAGGTGGGGGTGGGGGGGGTAGGGGTGATGGGGGGGGGGGGGGTAGATCAGTCCAAGTTTGCAGCAAAGTGGCAATAGATAGACAGATGAACGGCGGGATAGATTTTCTGCATAAAAAGTCTTCCGTCTTACCACGACTTCCACATTAAAAGCTAGAACGAGCTCTGAAACGATTCACCTTTGTTATATCATAAACACTTACAGCTCATGTCTTAAAAACCTCCAAAGTCTGTTCAAGCGTATAAGGAGGCACCACTTTATTGTAAAATGGCCATGGACGAGTACCAGGTATCGGTATGGGGCCGTACGGGCCTCGCTTCGGGTACTCGTGGAGGATGCCGATAAGCCTAAGCCTTGCCAATCGTTTGACATCATGTGTGTCGGAAAGACAGGAAGGTTTTTGTTCACAATTATATGTCATGGTATTAATTGAAATTTTACGTATCATATCACGTACAACACAGTGGTATCCGTACTTGGTATCGGTGAGTACTTTCTCAAATGAAATAAGTCTGCCACGTTCTAGTCTTCAACAGTGAAATTACACCCGATACAATCGAGAGTAAGATGAAAATTGAATTATTAACTGGACAGAAAAAAAAAAAAAGGTTAAATATCGCGATTGAGGGGACGGGGGGGCTTTTTCTGTATATCACACACACAGAGCCACCTTGTGGTTAATTGTTGACACTTACTTCGAACACAATGTGCACAAATAACTTCAGATAATGAGCCACATGCTGCTTTCACCCAAGACACGATTATTCGATTTCACGACACCACTTACACTTGCAAACAAACAAGTGGGGTTAACTTGTCATCGCTTCGCCGTGAATCCTGGCGGAGCCTGAGAAGGGATCGCGGGGATGAAGCAACACATTGTTCCACCCCGGGGGCCTTAGCGCTCTTAGGCGGAGAAACGGAGCAGCTAATTCTCTTGTCTGCTGCGATGCGGCGCGGCCTTGTGTTCTGTGTCGAGGCAGAGGTCTAAAGGGGGGGGGGGGGGGGGCGTGGTGGGGCTGAGGCCAGCTGGGCCAATCAAGAAACCCCCCCCCCCCGTGGAGAGCTTTGTTCCTGCCCAGGGCACCGTTCGGCACCGGTTGAAGGGTTAGCTCGACGCACCGCCGATCTATCCCCCCCCCCCCCCCACCCCGCTGCGCTCCCCGCAGGGAACGAGCTGCGGAATACTGATGCAGCAGGTCCACACAAACACGCTCAAGGAGTCCAAGGCAAATGATAAATCGTTTAAATTCAGGACACTTTGTCACGCAATGAACAACAAAAGGCCATTGCGTAAATATGAAGGCTGACGCTTGCTGATGAATTTGCGCCATCTTCTTTCACATCAACATGCGGATGCATGTGGGCCAGACGACGGCAAGAGTGTCTGCGTTTATGTAGGAGTCACGGTCCTTTTGCCGAATTTGCGAAGGGAAAACGACTTCAATCACACACAAAAAAAAAAAAAATGTATACACTGTAGAGGTGCGAGCATTGATCGACGGCCGATTGGTTGCCGAGTGAAGCAATAACTAGGTTAGAAATGGATTCATCGTTTAAGTTACAATTCTAGAAATTCCTGGAATTTCAGCCTCTCGACGGCAAATATTCTGCAGGTTCCCGATTCCTTCAATGAAAGCAGACTGATTAACTCTGTGTTTTTCAAAATAAGACATTTGGAACCACCTGATTTCATTTGGGGAAATAATGGTTAACGTTTTTGCTACGCATCAAACCAGAAACGTTATGTTTGCGCACTTTTAATTTAAAACAGTCTTTGAATAAAGGGCTGGAAATGATTTTTTCAAAAAAAAAAATCAGATTTAGCAACAAAATAATTGAATAATTCATCAATTATTAAAGTAGCCGGTAGTTGCAAACCTAATAATATATTTATCATGTCATATTTATGAACGAGATACGATGACATCCTGCACACATCAGCGGAGCACAGAATAAGCCTGCGCCGCGATCAAATTCGCAAAAATGCCGTTACACCACCTGCATCCCTACTTGGCCTGGTCTAAGGTCTAGTCGACTTTCCGCCACCAAACTGTCAGGTGCGCCGGGGAAGTTTTAACACCCTTAGTCCGCCAGCGCACCCAGCATGGCGCGGTACACCCTTCCAAATTCCCAAACACGTTAAACTAGACTTCCCCTGGCGCAAAAAATGAAGACGTGCCAGTTAACGCCTAGCGCGCGTGCGCCGCCTCCAAAAACAGAGCCCGGAGTATTTTCCAGCGCATTCATGTGTATGTTGTTGCTCTAATTGAGTCCGAGGCGGCGACGCCCCTCCCATTCAAGCCACCCTTGACAAAAATCAACATCACCTGTGACCCGTGTCGTCAACTTGGCTGGTCAAAAGCAAGCATCCCCGCGGTGGGTGGGGAGGTGCGCGTTTGTCATGCTAATCAGCTGGCCTAACCTTAATGACCCAGACATCTGCTGGCCCGCGTGTGTCAAGCCCCCGCATTCAATTCCCCCCCCACACACACACACGTACAAAGAGAAGATAAGACCCTTGAGGCCGCTAAGAATGTGCATGTGTGTGTGTCCTTGCAAGAATTATCAACAAGACTCTATTTCCACTAGCTACAAATAAACACAGCTAGGGTTGCGCGCACACACACACACACAAATGTGGAGGGGAGGGTTCGGAGGGGGGTTTATTTAATGGGCGAGACAGGGGACCACCGGGATTAAGACCCCCTCCAACACACACGCAGCCGGAGGTTTTAGAGGAAAGGCTGGGGGCTGCTCTGTTAATTCAAGAGGGCTTCATAATGCCCCTGACCCTCCCACCACTACATCAGACCTGAGTGTGTGTGTGTGTGTGTGTGTGTGCGTCTTTCTACGTGGCACACTGCTTGATGTACAAAAGTACAGTGCAAAAATAATGTGTTTAGCCTAGCTAGCCTGAACCATTCGAATATCGGTGTTAGTCGTTAAAACATGCAGTAGTTGCGCACCACTAACACGGATCTCATCATTTATTACACTAGATAATAACCTTGTATCCTTAAATGTTTATCGTGACGTTTGTCGATAGGGTCAAAGGACCCGTCATCGAGCAAATTCAAATTTTGACACGCAATGAAGCAAGGAATTGACTCGGATGTCACCATTTTACACGCAACATAAAGTCGCGGTTTGCTTGGAAAAAATACAACAACAAAAAATTACATTAAAAGCATAAGGGCAACATAAACAAAACATAAATGTGTTAAATATGACATTCAACTACTGGTAACACACATATGAGAAGGATTCATGTCCTTCTAACTTCACTAATTGAATGCATTGCGACACGCGCTCTGGGAACCAAAAAGGAAATCGTTTTTTAACCAAATATATTTATAGTTGACGCCCGGTATTCGTGTGTAATAGGAACCAGGCTGGCCCATGAATAGCGAAAATCCGCATATAATTGACGCCCATTGAAATGCATTGCGAAAATATATATATATATATGCATTATATATTTTCTAAAATTAATCAGTCATTTAATGCGCAATCACATTTTTTTTTTTGCCAGAAATTGGCATCGTATTGGGAAAAAATCCATATTGGTCAGGCCCTGCTAATAATACACAAAGCGACACTTCTCTCGCTTTATGGCAGCGAGGTCTGCACACTACGCGGATATTCAGTACGAATGCTGCAAACGGGAAAAAGTATTTTACCAAGAATGAGACCTGTAGCAAGTCTATCCCCAAATACAATAAAAGCACCAATGGAATCGAAACAGTACAAGAGAAACGTTTAACTTTTCAGAGCCTGCCTTCAACATCCCATCATGCTGTGGAACACGAGAGGAGATCAGCTGGTTATAAATCATTGCATTTCATTGATTAACCGACTTCACCCTGATTTTCATCTTTCAAAAAATCTTTACCCGTTTAACCTCTAGTGTGCGGCGATTTTGCCTCCCTATCCTTCAACATTGGCACTTTTTTTTCCCCCCTTGACTTGCATGCCACAAGCAGCTTTGTTGAAGCTGCATTAGGATTAATCAAGTAAAAAAAAAAAAAAAAAAAAGCCAACAATATGCCAAATGCTATCAAGTGGGTCAGGCATCCAAAGAGGCTTTTTCCATCCCCACCACTATTAATCCAATGAACTGTGCCCGTAACCTGCGACGAGAGCGGATTACCAAACTAATTCATTGACGGAAAAAAAAAAAAAGGGGATTGGCATTTTGTGTATCCATCCATGATGACGCATCATCTTTTTTTTCCATACGCGTCTAAAATTGAAAAAGCTCCATTTTGAGGAATAAGTGTCACAAAAAGCTAAAGAAAAAGCAACAAGCCACGCTAGCCGATGTTCGATGCTGGATTGAACTGGGAAATAAGTGTCGCCAAAAAGCCAAAAGAAAAAAAGCTAATGGATTCACCCTTTCATGCTCCTTAACTTAAGCGAGGTCAAGTGTGGTAAAAGGTACGCTGCCGTCTCACTCAATTTGACCTCCGAGTGACTTTTGAGGCATTTCTTCCCCTACAAATGTCAGTCCAAATGCCAGAGTTTCATACGAAGGTGATGAAATGATGCCTGAGCACGGCTGCATGAGAAAAGCCGACTTATCTTGACGTGCTTATCTATATGAATGTCACGCGTGCAGCACATCTACAAGCCTGTGTGACAGGAGAGGTGGCAGCACGACGCCTGGGGGTGACAGTGGCGCTAACGGGGGAGCTAACAGGTGCTTGGAAGGCCAAAGACTAGAGACGCGCTTCATTCCTGTCTCTCTCTTTTTTTTTTTTTTTTTTTTGCCCAAACAAATGTGATGCAATTTTAGATATTTATCATTAAAGCACAAAATACTGCATACTATCGTACCTAACGTCTCGGTGCATTTGCTACGGTGTGACTAATCACGTCAAAGTGACACTGGTAGGCATGGTGAAATAAACAATGTTGGACAATATCATTGCGGTCTGTTGGGCACCAAGAGGTATGCAACTGAACACAGCCATCTTCCAATAGCGGTAGGGACTGAGCCAAAAGGGAGCAGGCTTGAAGAATGGGGCGCGAAGAAGTTGGCATATTTGGTGAGTGTACTGACTTGTTTACAGCTGTTGAACTGGGAAACAAGCTAGCGTTTAGCAGCCAAAGTAGCAAAACCGTCAGCCGACAGCGGTTCAAACTTTTTTTTTTTTTCCTGTCAAAGGAGTAGGAGCTCCTCCTCTTTTCTGCTTGAAGCAACACCCCCATAGTTAGAAATATGAAAAGTTGAAGTGATAAAGCTACAGATTTGTTTGCATCATTGTTTTAATCTGCCAATGATCGTGGTCATCTGATTTCCGCCGAAGAGTATGTGATCGGCATATGTCGATTAGATTTAACACAGATCCGATCGGCTGGATCGGATCGACATTTGTTTGGAATTTCATGCAAAATGGGTGATCGCGTGTAACGCATAATCTGCCGATCGATCAACGGCGTCTGCGAAATAAGACGTTCCAGCAAACACAATCTCGTTCAGGGACGTTCTGTGCTGCGGTTGTTAATAATTCAAGATTTTTCAGCATATCCAGTCAGGTTTTTCCCCCTTTTTTAAACAATTTTGAGGTCTAACGATTACAGTCTGCAATAAACATAAAACGCATGTTCTTGGAGTGCTGGAGGAAGCCTGCACAAGTACATGGAGGGATTTGAACCCGGGACCTCTCAACTGTGAGCCAGATGTGCTAAGCATTAGTCCGCCCAATTTGAAGCATAATTGATCTCAATGTGTAATTTACATTTTCAACTCCGACAAAGTACAGGCCCACTTATGCTTGACCAATGGTAGAGTGCGTGCTATGGACTGAGTCTCTGTTACCATGGCAACGCAAGATTTCATGCTTCCAATACTAAAATACATTCAAATAATATCATATACACGTGCATTTTAACACACACAACTGAAATACCTGTTAAATTCAATGTTTGGAGTTTTTTTTTTTTAGGATCATAAAAGCAATATTGAGCATTTTTCAGGAAGCCAAATAGCAGCTTCACCACAAATGTAATAAATAAAATGACTTACTGAGTGTCTTGATTGTGGAAACATCATGTCAGTCCCTTGTTGCTGTCTTCCCCCCCTCTAAAATCAAAAAAGCCTTGTCTTGATATTTTTCCTTTGTCCCCCCCCACCAAAAAATGACTTCCAAGTGGAGCTGTCCAGCGTCTAGCTCACAGCTAGCTAGCGAGACCCCCCCTCCCCAAAACGCACTCGCCCTACCCCAAATCAAAATCCCTATTTTGACTTTGGTTTGGTCTTGACGTCGTGGTTGGAGCTAACCAGCGAGCATCTAAGCTAAGCTAGCCGTAATTCTTTCCCCCCCAAAAGATGTCATTCAAAAATGATACATCGCTCCGTGGGACATTGGAATTACGCTTCAGACGCACTCGGCGTCAGCTTAAAAATTATACAAAAAATACCAAAAATACTATCTGGAAAAACAAACCAGGTCGAACAAGTTCGCTGAGTGAAAAATATGTAGGGGGGGGGGGGATGACAAAATGTCTGCTTGTTAGTTCAATCCCGTTTTTTACGTCCCAACTCGCGAGAGGAAAACAAGCCACAAAACACAGCAGCGCACAGCCTGGGTATGGCGCTCAAAAAAACTTAAAAACAGGCTGACGACTTTGTCGAGAAAAGGCTTCTAAAAAGTCGTATCGTCTCTCCTTGCTGTGGATGTGAAGTCAAGTCCTGTGCGTCTGTCTTCGCTGTGCAACGACGAGCTGATGTGCCTGTACGCCCCGCATAGAAATATACCTACTAGATCAGCCGGCAAGAGAAACGCAGAGCCAAAAGCATCGGTCTATATGACAAAGCTCTACAGTAGCGAGATGCACGTTTGCGCATGACTGAGCAAACGGCGCCACCATGTGGATATGTTGATGAAAATACTTTTTTTAAAATACATTTCTCTCTTAGCTGCCTGTGGAAGACCGTTTCAAGTAAAAAAAAAAACCAGTTAATTGTGAGATAAGCATATACGTGGATTCGCATATTTGTGGACTTTTCCCCCCTCTCAATGTTTTCATATTTGGGATTTTCCACGGTTTTCTGGGATCCCTCCGACCCGTTTCCTCGTTTTCTGTGGAAAATAGTACTTGTGATACTACCTCAAAATGATGAGATTCCGTCATAATGAGAAGTTTTTAGATGATTCACTTGTTTTATAATATTCCTCAAGAAAAAGTGGCCTAAATGACATAACTCTTGGTTGTGTTTACCATGTAAAAATTGACAGCTGTTTTGCCATAAGAAGACCCATTTTCAGTTTTACATTTAAATGTGTTTGATTGAGCCACAAAACGTATATTTTGACTTGCAAACTGGGATGCGAAACCACTTCTTTGTAAAATTTGCAACGATTGAAAATAGCATCTCTGACGGGTATTTTTTTGTAAAACTATTGTCTGGTGTAAGTATTGAAGAGTCAGATCAATTGAATCGGAGGGTGCGTGTGAGGAAACTGAAAAGGAAGCAAAGGAATCCATGTAGGCGAGTATAGGAATATTTTTTATTCCAATTGAAAACATTGAAAAGGAGAAGGCTATGAAAGTTGTTTTCATGTTAAAATGAGGTTCAGGCAACAGTGGTTGAAATGAAACATACAAAAAAAAAAAAGAAGAAATATGGCTAAAATACTGTAACTCAACAAGTCAACAATAAGCACAACCCTTTCCGTGATAGCATGGCTGGCATGACCACATCACCCTCCCTGCCCAACAAACATGCAGTTAAAAACAGCAGATCAATCATCTTAAATAAAGAATAAAACTGTTAATTAATCACATATTTAGTGTTTATTTCTTTTTAAAAAGTGGACCATGAAAATTCACGGGCCCTGATTCCCCCCCCCCACCTATTCTCTCACAACATTGGCACTTAAGTATTAAGTCAAGAGTCTGGCTTTACAAAGAAAGGGGATTGGCACACTCATGGTACAAAATTTACATTTGGTATACTTCTTTTAAAAAAAAAAAGAAAAATACATTACTTTCAATTTGTACACCACTACACAAAGTTATTGAAAAACAAAAAATCTTAAGTGGTTGCAAAATATACATGTGGTAAAGTGTGTCTGCTTTACAAAAAACAACAACATTGGAGCTAAACATGACGGTTACAAGTCAGAAGGGAGCTGAAGCAAAAGACTTGTGGGGGGGGGGCATGAGAATGAAGTCATTTCAGTGCTCTGAGCCATGGAGATGACAGTCCAATCAAGAAAGAGGTGTCAGCAAATTCATTCGTTGGCCATTTCAGTACCTTCACATCTCAATCAATACATTTATTTAATTATTTTAAACCAAGGCATGATAAACAAAGTTCAATGGGACAGAACAAAGTTTGCTTGAAAACACACACTACTGCAGTACGTTTTGCTTGGCACCATCTGGGAAATCGAAAAGTCCACATTTCATTTTCAAATCATTTCTGAGGCTGTTTGAGTAATTCAATAGGGGCTGCTGTTTAGGTTAGCTACAGGCTGGATTCTTTGAATGTGTGTATGTATGAACTGAAATAACTACTAGAGATGGAACAGTATGGTGCGTTCGTATCTACCAATATGGGACATTGGCCTACAACCAATTGGGAACACTGTAGGTCAGGGACAGGAAGTGTACGCGGTAAACAGTGCAGCTTAGCCTCTGGACGGTGAGATGCTTTTGGCAGTTTGTGAAATTGGTTCACTAATTTGAGGCAGCATCACAGGAGCACGAATATCAGCATGGGGAGGAAAAAAAAAGTGTGGGACAAATGCAGATCCCAGCTGTATTCCAAAATCCTCCCGCAGGCTCTTCAGATGAAGTCCAAGTAATTACAAATTCTATAACAAATGTAATAATTTACTGTCTTAATGTTGCTTTTTTTACTACATTGTTTATTTCCTAAATGATTTAAACTGTTAATCTTTTTTACTTTATTGTATTTATTTAGTTTTATTTAACCGGAACTTAATGCTAGCAATTAGCATTTTGACTCTATTGATGTTGCAGTTTCCTAAACAGAAAATATTGAATCCCTGATTCAGATTCAGAAAAGGTGTTTTTAATTCCTGCGGGTCAGTTATTTGATTGCATACATTTCATATTTCAGAACAGGCTCCGACATTAACGGTGACCCGATGGCGCGGGACCAGCAATACAAATTAAAAAAAAAAAAACGTAACGAAATCAACAGGTTCTTGATTTTTTTTTGACTATCTAATATTCAATAATTTGAGTTTTACCCACTTCAATTGATCAATCATCTTTGCTCTTTTTTTACCCCGGCTGTGGACATTCCATCACCCCCATCCACTGAAGTGCGCACCATGTGCTAACTCATATTTTGAGATTACAAGCTTCACTATATCATCCACAGGTAGGCCTGTATATACAATTATCAATTTTGTGAAGTATTTGTGCTTTGGCTCAATAAAGGTTGGTAAACACTGGTTTGTTTCAATGTAAACTGAAGAAATGTTTTACTAGTCCTTCCAGTTGAAGATCAGAATTGTATTGCAAGTACTTTGAAATATTTGCGTGAAATACAGGCTACTACATCAGTGATTCCCAACCACTGCGCTGCAAGAAATTAAGCAATTTCACTTAGTTGGTCCCAAAATAATTTATTTACGACAAATCAAATCTCTTCCAGCTATGTGACAGGCAGAACAGCTCAATGTCCGTCCACTATCACCACATGTCATTATTCCAGTATATATTTTTTGAGACATTTTTCATTTGGTGGAGTGTGCTGGGGACATTTTTTTTTTTTTTTTTTTTACGTACAATGTGCCTTGGCTCAATAAGAGGTTGGGGAAACATTGCTTTGCAAAGTGAGGAACCCCTCAGCATGCCTTTGACTTTAATATGAGGATGTCTGCATTATTGGACAAACTGGGGCCCTTTAAAAGCAGGAGAAGCCTTTTAGCAAAAACGATTTTGACGATGTTAAATGTCAGCAAAGCGAATAAATGAAGAGGAAAAGGAAAAGAGTCGAGATGCTTGCTTTTGTCTTGTAAAAAGGCAAAATGTGAAGAAAAAAAAAAAGCCACCAGGAATGTCAACGTATAGGCATCTGTGGTTTGGATGCCCCCCTCCCATCCCCCCTCCTCAACCACATAGCACTGTTACCTACCAAAGCTGTGAATAGTAGCCCTTGCGATTACAAGGTGATGACAACTCACCCGAGTTACATTTTAAGAGCCGTGTAGAGCAGGGCTTCCTCAACTGGATCAACTCAAGAGTCCAATTTGAAAGGTGCTTCCTCCTCCCCGCCCGCTCACTAAAATACATCACTGCCACATACTGTACACGGAACCAGAGCAGGAACTCATTACAAAGATTCAAAAAGCCCTTTGCCGAGAATTTATGCGCAAGAAAATATCTTACCCCAGCGCCAGTTTGGGGAACCCTGCTCTAGAGAAAAGAGTAAGAACATCAACACACACGATATGGGATTGGTACCAACAGTCAACATATTCTGCTTTAAAATTACAAAAATTCAAGAATGCTCCGATAGTAAATGTTCAACCACTAGATGCGTTTTTGATTTCCTTTTTTTTTTTTTTTTTGTTTTTTTTTGTTTTGTTTTGTTTTTTTTGTGTCTTTTTCTGATTTTTGCATAAAGCGTGAACCCGAAAATGGAGCCAATGCTGCCATTCCCACCGTCGGGCATTTTCAAAAACGGACTGCTAAACGTTAGAAAGATAAAACACATCTTCTCCGTTAAAATAGCTTTGATAGCTTACAGCAGTATAAAAGCCACAGTCTCCTCGTTTGAGCTCGACACAGAGGAGATCCCACAGATCTGTGACACATACAAAGAAAAACCAAATAAACCACTTCAGAGTAGTGGATCAAATGTGCCAGTTGAACACAGAACACAACTGAAGCAATGCAGTTGAATGAGAAGCAAAACTGGCTGCACAACTACTACTACTACTACTACTACGACTTAATGAACGTATTGAAATGGGGTGCACAGAGAGGTCGCTTCGACCTTTAGAAGAACCAAAGAAAGCCAATCACGTTAAAGGGGAAGTTACGTCAAAAATGATCTTTACAATAAATAGTTTCTATGCGCCCCCGCTAGTGTAAACCTAATATGAATAAAACCGTTTGTGTAGTAGGAATTCAACAGAAAAATCCGTCCCCTTTTTACCCACCTCAAGGGTGCTGCCATTTTGTCTTGTGCCGTCGACTGAAAATGACATCACGGGGCTCAGCTTGCCAACGTCATGTGACCAAACCCAGAAAAAAAAGGTGAGCCTTCACAACCTGAGCTCTTGGGCACCAAGATGCACCAGGGCATCTTGGCACCGCACAAAACAAATTGGCATCACCTGAGACAGATACAAACGGGCGGATATAATCTATTATTGTAAAGACATTTTTTGATTTCAATTCCCCTTTAAAAGGAGAGGATTGTTATACCATAAACATTGATTTGGCAGTACGTTGAGCCCCCGCTATTCGCGGAGGCTACGAACCGAGTCTAACTGTGAATAGCAAAGATTTACGACTAATCGAAACGCAAAAACGATTGTAAAAGCAGTATTCAATTATTAGTTAAAGAATTTTATGTCGAGGAAAAGGCCCATTTTTGGTTGATGTTTTTTTTCAACCATTAATTCCTACTAATTGCTATTTTGAGGACTTGCCCACTTAAAAATAATCAGAAAAAAAAAAAAAAAAAATCGGAAACATTTTTTTCATCCTGATGAAAATGCACAATTGGTAGGCACGTTTATTATGAGTAGAGTGTCAGGAATTCACCTACCTAAACATTAGGGTTGGGCTTGTGATTCAAGAAATCAACGTATAGTGACAGGCACAATAATGCAATGCTTGACCACTAGATGGTAGAAAATACAATTAACCTCTGTATCCATATGCTCTTCACGCAACAGAATTTCAGCTTTGTGCTCATCTAATCAGCAAATGTACTTTTTGGGACTTTTTTCTTTGGTGGTATGGCGTGGGATTTTTCTAATATATAATACAGGGTGCGAAACACTGCACTCGATGGATGGACAAAGCTCAATTCGAATTGAAGTTTGCATGTTGTCAGAGGACTCGGCATAAAAAGCAGAACCCGGATAAACTCGAGATTCGTAGCAAACCACTACTTACGGAAATGTTTAGAAGCGACAACTCCCCTGCTCTCTCCGGCGCACCTTCTGAATTTCACACGCCACAGAACGGCATGGCAGACCCGATCCCGCTCCTGCACTATGGAATACTGGCAACATACTGTACAGTATTTCTATTTACAAGGAAAAAAAAAAAAAAAAAGTGGAAATGTGGAGTCAATTTGGCAACAGTGGAGTGATTTGCAGTAAATGTAGTGGTCGTGCTGTCTCCTTAAAGGGGTATTAACACTTAAATCGCCAAGGGGGCAGTGTGTGTGTGGTGGGTTACAATCCTTTTGAGTGTAGCCACTGTAATTACAAAGTAGGCAAAAAGTAGATAAGTCATCTATGTGTAAGCAAAACTATTTACATTCAACAGAGCGTGTGCACTCTGAATTGGAGTTTTCTTTCTTTTTTTTTTTTTTTCTTTTTAAAACACCAACTGATATATATTCCTTACGATGAGCACACTGTCGTCGTGTGCAGCATGCACGGCGTACACAGGTAGGGAGAGAGCCCTTTAAATCGTTTGACATGGGCCCCTCTGCGACACACAAGCACTGCTGTTAATATAGTAGGTTCAACCATGAATTTGCCCGTAGAGAGGCTTATGTCATGAGTGTACACTTTGATGGGCAACACAAGAGACCCGAAAAAGGAGATAGCGAGTGTAGAGCAAAGCTGATGACTGTGTTCCATGCAGACATGTTTCTAGAAGTGGATAATACAATATGTGTATGTGTGTGTGTGTGGGGGTGGGGAGGCTTGCTCTCTCTCCTTCTCTCTCTTTGTGTCACACAGCACTTCACACCAGGTTGTACTCTTTGAGGTTGAGCTGCAGGATGGTGTCTTTGACGGCGGCAAAGACGAAGCGGATGTTCTCCGTGTCGGTGGCGCACGTGAAGTGCGAGTAGATGATCTTGTCGCTGTCCGGGTTCAAGTCCACAAACATCTTCAGGATGAACTCGCGGCCTGCCAGTGGGTCACGCTGAGGGCCTGGCCAAAGAGGATGAGAAAAAAATAAAATAAAGCATGCCACACAACGCGAGTGACATTTTTCCACTGAACAGCTATTAAACAATTATTACAATGTGTCCCTCTACATTGCAGATAAAAACGTTGGTACACTTAAGAAAATGTAAACATTTTGATTAAAAAAAAAGTTGTAATGTTAGGAGAATAAACTCATATTTGTCCAAGAAAAAAATGGCCCTCGATTTTACATGAACAAAGACATTCGATAGGAAAACAAAGAAGTTGTATTTTTCCAAGATTAAGTCGTAATATATTTTAAAGTCAAAACGTAACAAGGGAAGAATGTTCAAGAACAAAGTTGCAATGTGACAACAAGAATCACTGTTTTATGACGAAAAAAAGGTGCAACGTTATGTCGCAAAGATATGAATAAGACCTTACAAAGAGGAATGATACGAGCCATTTCATTGTAGTCCCCCCTTCCAGCCACAAGGCGTCACTATATGATGAAAAATTCATTTTTGCACTGATCACCGAAAGGGTTTTCTATTCTTTTAGCTTCTAGAATGCCCATACCATATAATGACAGGAAAATGGCATGTCCCTACAACTACAACTAAACAGCCAATTTTATTTTCATTAAAAGGAAGTAAGCAGTACCGTCAAACTCCGGGAAGTAGTCCACCAGGTGAGAGTACATGATCTTCTCCTCCAGCAGGTCCCTCTTATTGAGGAAGAGGATGACGGAGGAGTTTTGAAACCAAGGATATGTGATGATGGTCCTGAACAGCGCTTTGCTTTCCTCCATGCGATTCTGAAAATCCACAAAAGGGTTAGGAGAGCGAGAGAACTGCAAAAAGACTAACGAACACGAAATAGCGACACGTTCTTTTAAAAATGTAATCTTTACTACTGTAGGCAAAACTAAAGCGGGGTGCACACATATGGACCAAATTTGAGCAATTTCAATCAGTCTGCCAAGGGCCAATTAGCCGATATCTCTTAAAGATTGTCGCGGGCAATTTTCCTGAGGTGTGTGGGGTGTGTTAATTCAGTAGCAGACTTTTTCACTCATTGGTATAGAATGAGTTAAATGTCTCTGCGTGTGACATCAAAGTGCACGTTTGATTGTCCAGCCAAAAACAAAGCTAAGCTAATGCTAACGTAAACGGCAAAAGAGAGCGGCTGATGTGACGAAATCAGAAAGATTTGAAAACAAAGCATCCAGGGTTTGACTGGTGCGCAAGGTGGAGGCCTTTGTCTCGGGGCCTGTCAACACAGTCAGCTAATCCCATCACACTCTGATGCCTAAACACTGCCCAGTCATTCAGAAACACCTTAATAACAACACCACAACTGTCCAGCGTCAATGGCGATGTGTTTATTGAACAGAAACACGATTACCGGTAATCCGACTTAACTCATGGAATTGTGAAGGAAAAGCCTAAAAGAAAATATGTGCACGTAAGCCCTTATGGAATGTCGGGTAGAGACGTCCTGCACGAATTGAGACCAATTCTTTTTCTGCTTGTCACAACAGGGTGGAACACGATCCATTCTGTGACAGGCAAATGTTTTAAAGTCACAATTTAAACATTCCTAACAGTCATAGAAGTATAAAGAGAATTTAATTGCTGTATGATAAAACCAAAATTAAGTAAACCAACTCACTGCCTGGAAAAATGTATTGAATTAATCATATCGCTCATATCGGGCCAATAGCTCCAAATTTTCAACTTAGTAATTGTAATTTTTTTCACAAACCTTATGCCTGGTCAGTACAAATGTGCGGGTGTTTTTTTTTTTTTTTTTCCTGATTATTGCCCAATCTAAAGTGTTGACTTGCTTTCTTTGACGATGGCATGTTGATGATTGAACAAACGTGGCGTTTTTGGGGTATCCTGAAAAGTACTTATTTTGGAGGTACAAGGAATCCGCCCGATGCCAGCGATGTTGTAGTAAGCAGCCGGATGTGTTCGAATGTTGCCCTAAGCTCTATTTCCTGCTCAGAGGTTCTATGATCATCCGCCGCCATCACTTGTGCAATTTGATGCGGACGTAAGGAAAAGTCATGTTGGATAAAATGTTGAATATAACAGGAAGTAGACAGGATTTGCTTAAACAAATGACAACTTTTTGGGGCTTTCGTGTCTACGTGACATCGCTCACCTCGTTGTCCGACTCCACCAGCACCTGGTCGTACTCGCTGAGCGCCACCAGAAACATGATAGAGGTGACGTTCTCGAAGCAGTGGATCCACTTCCTCCTCTCCGATCGCTGGCCGCCGACATCCACCATCCTGAACGGCACGCAGCAAACGAACATTAAGACTGCTTCCCTACACGTGCGCCTTAACAATAACGACATCGGGAGGCGCATGCATTGATGAAATTATGAAGTGTCAAAGGAAACTTGAGGGCTCACATGAAGCGAATCAACGCAATTCAAACACTGAAAATGTTGAGGGAAAAGTGGCACTGGAGCTCCCAAGCAAACGATGTGTGTCAATTCAAGGCAGGGATGCGCTTTTCATGCAGGAAATTCATAGGTGCAAAAGGACGACCATCTTTCAACACAGATTTGGATCAAGTGCTAGACGATTACTGTGTTAACATCACATAAAACAAGGCAAAAAAAGAGAAAGGAAAGAATCTGCACTCAAGAGTATGTTTGTATATTTTTTTAGGTCTAAGTACAGTCACAGAAAAAAAAAAAACGGGCATCTGACATCTGAACTGCTATTGTAGCAAAAACCATTGGACTAGGAATTTAATCTTAAACATCACCCCCGACCCTACCCATCAAATTCATTCAACATAAAGTCATAGTTAGTCACTCGACCGATAATTGGTCATGGTGGCTTTCAAGAGGCCTACAGCAATATTAAAGCTACGACAGGAACTGCTGGCAAGAACTAGCTGTGTCCTACATGTGACAACAATTTCCCCTGAGGTTTTATTTTTTGGGGTTTTTTTTTTTTTTTTTTTTTTTTTTTTACATCTGGGCTATAGTGCAGGGTGGCAAAATGGAAGAATTTTCTTACAGTCTGTCTGGCTATCTGTAAATGGTTGCTCAAAGTCAGTAAATCAAGTACTGCCTACTTGTGACAACAATCTCTTCTACGTTCTATACGACTATGCTATGAGGTAGGGTGACAAAACAAAAAAACAAAAGGCTACTTGAAAGAAAAGGCTTACACCACCTATTGGATGCTATCTAGCTATGCAAGTAGGTGTGCCCTGTGATTGGTTGGCAACCAGTGTGTGCCCAGCCTCTCGCCCAAAGTCAGGTGGGATCGGCTACTGCTCACCTGTGACCAATGAGCACCATAGGGAATGGATCGGAATTTCACTTGGTTCCCATCAACATTTACCACTGAACAGAAAAACCTCGTCGCGATCGCAAAGGGAAAATCTATTCGAACCGGCCAAAGACAACGAGCGGCCTCAACTAACTCCATGTCGAACACCCTCCGTCTCGTCCTCTAGCGAGAGAGCGAGTGACCCACTTCCAAGATAGACTCTCCTCCTATGTAGGTTGAGCCAAGAGAAATGACATCTTCAAAGCCAATTAAAAGAGCAGGAAGTGCGACTGTTTATGAAAGGCTGCCTTGTTAGCATTGAGGCGGATCGTCATTGGAATATACAACATGTGCTTGTTCGCTACTATCTAGCATTGCGGGTGACATGCTCCACATTAACGCAATCAAACAATCATGTGCTTCAGTGAATACAGCCGGACACCTTAGTAGTCCCCCGTCCCCCCCCCCCCCTCCCCTCGCGTTTGTATTTTTGGCCTCTTCACTAAAAGCGAAGCCATTGAGAGCGCGTAGTGAGTCACCATGAGCGGCAGCCGGGCCGAGTGGAGCCTCTCAGCTTCGCTGCAGCGCAGCGGCCGGGAAGCTCTTGAGCGCAACCACGTTGCAGTTATTTCCAGCCTTGCCAAGCGTAGGAGGAGGCTGACATGATGGCTTCCTATCGATTTGCACTCTACTGTAATCACTCTTGCTTGTTCGCTACATCCATTTCTAGCTTCTCGCTTTTCTTGCAAGGGAAGGAATGGAAGATGCTCTATGGATTGGCGGCTGAGCTGCTTGTGAGCCAAATCTTGAAGGGATGTAGACCACAGAGGCACACAAAAAAAAAAAAAAAAAAAAAAAAAAAAAAAAAAAAAAAAAAAAAAAAAAAAAAAAGGGCTCTTGTGTAAAATCACATTTTGGCAAGCATGGGAATATTTAGGAAAGAAATACAGCTGCATCTCCGTGCATTTGAATACCGTGGAACAATTTCTTAATGGACTACTACTACTTACGCACAAACTAATGTTAACGCACATTTGATGAACTTTTCATGTTGGTCAAACTTTTGCCAGGACTTTTAAAAATCATTTTTGATCAATATCCATTCATTGTTGCAGCCCTAATATACATGTACTATGAATGTATGCCTTCAGAGCCGCCAGAGGGATCATGCCTGGAAATTGAATTTTTATTGTGCAAGACGGCATTTTAGATTCATCTCCGATGCCACAACACCGGTCAGCAGCAGTTCACAACAGTTCAGTGGCATTCGCTCGCTATGCAGCCAGTGTAAAAAACAAGGAAGAAATTAAGTGGGAATGGACAAATGAACTTTCTATCATCTTCTAAATTAATGGTATGCTCTGGTATTCACACACATTTCTGTGCATATCGATGTGAGGACCGTTATGGGACGCTGGTTTACCGCTGCCTTGTTTGTATATGGGACAAAAAAAAAAAAAGAAAAAATCCCACAGGAAATAATGCAAAATGAATTGGTCTGTTCTGGACAGGAAATGTAAAAATAAAACAAAGTGTGCTGAGAAACCACGCGCCACAATCAGTTCCAGTCCTGGTTGCATCGCTTGTGGAGTTAATCCCGTAGATTCTCACTGGAGTCTAACAAAATACCCTAAATACATGTGAACCGTCAACCAAAATCGCAGAACCTACTGTTTTCTTCTTGACAATGACATGGACGTAAACAAGGACAGGTACAAATGTAAATGACTCTACTGTTAAATTGGACATTGAGAAGTACATAATAAATACATTGGTACCTTGATTTATGAGTGCCCCAACAGATGAGTCTTTCCAAGTTACGAGCCGTTTGTTTTATTGATTTTTTTTTTTTTTTTTTGCTTCGGGTTACGAGGCAAAATGTACCCCTGCTCAAGTTAAGTGGGGGACAAAAAGGAGAGCAGCACTTTGAGCAGTTTATTGAAGGGTACAGTCAAACAGACAAGCACACACACACACACACACAGAGAGCACTAGCGACGAGCTACAGTGAGCTGAAACTTCCAGAAGTTCACACGAAGACTGACCGGCCATGTTCCTGACGTCACTCACAGACCCGAGAGCTGCTGTTGTCGTGACGCAGGGTACGTTGTGAGTCTTGGTCAAGGAAGGAATTCAACTCCTAAGTCAAGGTACCAGTGTAGAAGCGGGAATGGGCTCATTGGAGGTACGTTAGGCATGCTCGAAGTGTATTTGACATGTCGTTTGGAAATTAAACGGAAACATGGGCGGGGCTGAAGTTAGTCAAAGCGGTGCGATTCTTTTGTCTACCTGAAAATGATGCTTTGCAAGTCGAAAGGGTATTCTATGATCCCAGTGGTTGGGATTCGAACCCTAAGCACATCCTGTTGGGTGGGTAGATAGGAAGATTCAGCGATACGATCCAGATCGCTAAGATAGCTGGAGACAGGATGGAGAGCGAAAGGCAAGACAGAGAGAGAGAAAGAGAGAGGAAAGAGAAAGTGAAGCATGAGAGCAGATAGCACACAAACCCTCCAAAAAGCAAGTGGATCAGTTCAGATGTAACCAAAGGAAACATTCCCGAGCACCACGAGGGGATTAGATGAAATTTGGTGCCAGAACCCCCAAAGGAATTTTAGCTTCATCCGTGATGGCAGCTCCCAAAGACAGAATTTCACTCGAGCGGACTTCTATGAAGCCATCGCTTGAGTCTAACGTGAGCAATTTGCTACACACACATGCCAACCTCCTGACATGAAGTATAGGGCTGGACTGGAGTCTTTTGGGAGGTCGCCATCAGGGATGCATTCACGTGCAGCCCAAAGCTAGCTCGTGGCGATAGCGGCGTCGGCGGCTTTCGCGACCAGGCCAACCGGAGACGTCATGGGCAGCGCTCAGGCCACCAGTACCTGAAGATTATATTCTCCAGGTCAAACGGGTACTCAATGATGCCGGTGGTTGGCACTCGAACCCGCAGCACATCCTGCTGAGTGGGCACGTACCCCGACGTCGCTATTCTTTCTAAATCGCTAAGATAACTGTGGATGGGGGGAGGGGGGGGGGGGGGGGGCATATTACAGGGAGGCACACATCACGGATATGGACTCATCATACACAACATCACGTAAACCCTCCAATGTTACTTTTTTTTTTTTTTTTTTTTTTACTTTTAAGTATCATTCAGACAAATGTGAGGCCATCGCCATTTGACAGTTGAGGCATTTCAGTTTTTGGAAGCTCTTGCCCATGGCTTCAATTGACATTGAAGCAGCGTTGAAAAATTGCCACCTGGTGAGTAAGTTATTCTGCCCCCGACTGCAGCTCATCGCCAGCTCTATGGGTGTCACATTGCTTCAACGCATCGTACAATTTTGTACAAAGTTCAAAGGCATCCGCCGAGTGCCAGCGCAAACCTAAGGATATACTTTAGGCTTTGTGCAAATCCAAGTGCCGGCTCGAGAAGTTCGGCGTGGTGTTTGGAGCATCCCGTTTTAAGAACTTGCCAGTCATGGATGGTGTAAATTGTACTACACGTTGCAGCGGTGTGACGGCCATAAAGCTTCTCAAACTGGCACTGACCTGCAATCAAGGACAGAAAAACCCCCATTTTGCAACACTGCTCCAATGTCAACTGGCGCGTCACGGGCAAGGAAACGATATGCATACAAGAACCACAAAGCCTCAACGTCAACAAATGCTGAAGGCCTCACATCTGTTCCATTGATACTTTTGCACTGTTGGGACATGCTGCATCTCATTGATGTGCTTGCACTTTGTACTGCCTCACACAGTACAGTATCATGTAGATTTCAAATTTTGTATTGGATCTCGATAGATTCCACAGGTGTACATAATGTTGTGGCATGCAACAATCTAAAACAGGGGTGGGCAAACTTTAGTAATCGACCGCCACATTTGATTTTTTAAAAGGATCCATGGGTCAGGTAAAAAAAATTTACATAAATAATTTACAGTTATGTAGAATATTTAAAAAAAACTTTTTTTTTGTAGTTCTAATGACAACTAACCAATTATTAAATGAAACAAAACGTATTTACAAAAAACATGGACATCTTATTTACTGAGATAAATTGATTAAACAATCTACACAAAATGAATGAATACAATTTCACTTTTTTTTTTTTTTTAAATACAGCAAATTGAATGCGCCAAGACAGTTTGTAATGTAAATGCTTGCTGTTCCAGACTTAAGAAAATTGGGGGGAGGAGGGGGGGGTGTACGTATGCGCATTCGGTTGTTCATTATGCAACCTTCTTTGCCCACCCTTGGTCCACCAATTAAAACAGTGAAAACAAGCTCATCATAAAACAGTACAAAGAGAAACAAACGTACTTTGGAAACTGATTTAAGTTGGAATCCGTTAATATGGTAAAAGGGAACTAAACCTTAGATGTCAAAACTTCATATTTCAAAAGTGCATATGTTTTTCTGAGGCTCTTTACTTAAATCTGCGACGTATTTCTTCTAAAAGAACACATTTAAAACATGGCGTCTACTCGCCTACGGCGGCTGCTGCTTATGTCTTTTCACTCTTGCGAGTGTGCGAATTTGAAAGAATGGTTCTTGACGTTTTATTTACCAGCAACACCAGACAGAAATATATATGAAAGAAATATTCAGCAACGACAAGCTACACATCGGTCGGATCAATTCATCTAGCCAGCTAATGGCAGACGTGCGACTCGGCTGACTCTCAACTGATGTTCTCGAATTGTTCAGGTTTGTATCCCACCTTATATTGCCAAAATGGCGCAGCGCCTACGTTTTGAATTATTCCATTCGATTTGTATTCCGTGATTGCTATATTAATCAGAGTATCTTCTTTTGCGAGCTGGCACATAAAATGTATTCTTTCAAAAATAAAACTGTTTGGGTTTAGTTCCCCTCGAGTCAACTTTAAAAGAGTCCGACGTACTATTTGGTGGAGTCTGAGAGTTGGTACTCTCTCCTGCGGTCATAGGCCTCCTGGATGCCAGGGTCAGCCCACAGCATCTTGATGGCGCCGATGTACGGCTGATCGAACGACGTCACCATCTCCACGTCCACCTCGCGCACCAGCTGCGCATTGTTCTGAGAGGCAAAAACGGGCAAATCTATGAATGCAGGTAATTCTAATGTAACACTTTGAAAAGACTACAGGACCTTTGGTTTTGGTCCATCATCAACATAAACATTTTTTTTTAAACAAAAGAGTAAGTAAATACTGAAAAACTGAATTATGTCGAGAATCATTACTTATTGTGGATTTGAAAAGTGCAAAGGAGTAAACGTCCCACCACCATGCTGGACAAAATGTTAGATTTATTTTCAAATGTTATTACAAGAATAGCAGTATTTTTTTGGGGAAAAAAAAATATACTTATGGAACATGTTAATGTTTTTGCTCTTCAGAACAGGCAAAACATTTAAATCACTTCAGTGATGACACCAATAATTAACTTACGCCGATGTGAGTATGTTATTTATTTAAACATACTTACGTATATCTTAACATTGCTTACGTTGCTGATTTCAAGCCAATCTGCTTCTCTGACAACATTCTTTAACATCCCTTGTTAAAACACTTTTGGTATTATGCCTTTTTTTCCCCCTCAAAAATCATACAACTTTCTCATATTCCAACTTTTGATCCAGCTTAATTAACTTAATTCTTGTAATATTACATCCTTCTTTCTTCATAAAATGCATAGTCATGAATATTACGACCAAAAGACTTTTTGCATACCCTTTTTCACTTGGAACAAAAAAGCCAAAATATTACTATTCTTGTAAGATTCATATTACACCTTTTTGTGCCTAAAAAAAAAAAAGGATATAGGAAAGTTTTTTTTTTCCCTTTTCAATGTGTGCCTAATAGTACTCATTTAAGGTCGCAATTCAGCAGCTTCAATTTGAAACGAGTAAAATGAGGAATTTTCAACAGGACGTACTTTGTTCTGCTCAAACTTGTATGGTATCTTCAGGGTCTCGGTGGCACGGATCATGGACTGCATGGACGTAAAGATGTTCTGGTAGACCAGTTTGGTGAAGCCCTTCTTGTCTTCATCGGTGTAGCCTGAGCCATGGATGATTCGCATTTGCTTGATAAAAGTGCTCTTGCCGCTCTCACCAGTACCTGACGAAGAAGAGGACCACAACCACTGAAACAAGGACCATAAAAGGAGGGGGCCAGGTCATATACTTTGCCAATACTGTTCCTGCTGTCAAGTATGAGGGGAAAACAACACACTCACACATGACGATCTGTGTTGATATTTCTGTCAAGGAGAGCAAACTGAAGCATAAAACAGAGTCAATAAAGAGCTGTGAGAAGTAAGCTGACCCTGCGAGTCAGACAGCTGCTCTTCTTGATGCCATGTGAATTTGTGCGCTTAAAACGCGGCCGTACTTAGCGACAGACTGACCTCGGTGGCCCACCTCCATTCTGGCGCCGGTACACGCGACTGTGAAGGAATTTGCACCATCACGCCCTCAGGCAGTGGTCCAAGCCCTCCATGCCAAACTGTCTGTGTAACAGACTTAAAAAATAAAATGAAAGCGGCGTTTGCACTGTTAGCTTGTGGCTGCAGAGCGCTGCTCAAGCAAGGTATCTATAAAACATCACAGCTGTTTTAGATACCATACGTAGCAAAGTAAAACAACGTGATTTTCTTAAAGGATTGTATTGCTGTTTGAAAGTAATTTGGCAACCTTTGTCAAGTATTTCAAAATTGCACGCGATAATATCTGTGACTTTGAGCGTTTATGGCTTTAAAAGGTGCGCCTTGGCCTGGTGACCTGACGTGGGCAAGTAGTAAACCGTTAGCCAGTCTGCGTGCTGTTGAGTGGCCGCGTGAGTTGTAGCCATAGCAGCACATGTATGAATGCGTTTATTACATGTTAATTTTGTTACCGCTTGTTCAATAAAGTGATTGAGTGCCCTGGCGACTGTCCATCCTTGACCACTTGCGGGGGCATTGTAATATGTTAACTAGTGGTGGGAGGCTACTGTAATAAACCAGCTAACATTGGCACTTTGTGTTGGTGAAGGCAGACATGCAGTTGTGGTATGTTAGCTTGGCTTCGCAGTAAGCACATTTGAGTTTATCTTCTTTTTTAAGTGTGAAAGGATCCCAAACGGGACATTCTCTTTCTTTCACAGACTCCTTTGTCCTGGCTCACCGCCAGCACGGCAATTTATTTCCCCGCGGAGCGTTGCATCGGTCTGCAGTAGGGGTGGGCGATATGACGATATTAGATCGTTAAGCGGTTTAACGTGTTCACGATCTCATAAAGCCGAAAGACCGTTTGATCGTCTACATGGCACATTCTAAAAAGTTTAGCTCGATGGCGGCGCCATAGACGCGTATACCCGACCAACCAATCACAGCACACACAGTGCACAGTACGTGACACTCCCCGCCTCCCTGTTTGTTTGTATAGCGTGAGGTAGGGGGTGGGCGATATGGGCATAAAAAAAATATCGATATTTTTTCAAAAAACTTGGATAATTTGACGATATTCTCCAAAAAATATTTTAAATCTCCACTTTCTTCACATACCAATTGTGGATAGACAGCGTTTGTGAACAACGTCTCTTTTAACTTGCTAAATACAGCTTCTGCAAAACATAATGATATCCTACGACAATATTTAACAATAAAAAACAAAAAATTATGTTTAGACTTACATTGATTTTTGGGAATATTTATGTCATTTAAATGTCTGTGCTGTTATTCCATAATGATGTGACATTTTGAGCTGCAGTAGGTACTGGTGTGCCACTGCCAACTACTCGAGGAATCAAAATGAGAAAAAGGTGTTAACTACAGCGATCAGATTGAGAAAACATTTTATTTGATATGTGACGTGTGACGAAGTGTCACCCAGTGAGAGGGGAAAAAAAAGACGTCGTCATGACAACGCCCATTTCTCGTACATTGGCCAACGTATTCAGAATAAAGTTGAATAGCAAAACTGCAATTGACAGAAAAGTGCCTTTTACCCACTCATTCATCGCTGTTATATGTAGACTCGTGACTTTATTCTGGTTTGGGTGTATGCTGGCGTCACACTAGTAAACCGTCGTAGTTTGTGCAACATGTCTGGGGAATGCAGGCTAGTTATGAATAATGCGAACTAAAAGCGTGTAAACTGAATGTTAACCGAACATCCAGGATGTCACGTTTGCCTTGCTCGCTTAAGTACTGTGTGTGTGTGTGTGTGTGCGTGAGTGGGTGCGTGCATTTATATTTGTTGGTTCAACTCGGCGACTGTTTTCTGGGTGTGTGTGTGTGTGTTTAACCTTTTATTTAGCGTGCTTTCGCGGTCGCCAAGTTTTCCTCGTAAGCCATATGGCTCGTGGTGCAATAGAATTGCTCTTCACGGTGACCGTTTTGGCACATCCACCGACGTGTCTTGTCAACTCCAAACCATTTACAGACTACGGACAACGTGGACTCGCGCCTCGCTATAAATCCCCGCTCGACACTCCGGCATGAAATGAGGAGGAAATAGCTCCGCTCTGGTGCCGACAGAGTCACGTGACCGGGCCCTGCCCGCTGATTCGGCGAATGATTATCACTTCCTCCTCCTCTGCCGTCAATGCACATTGATTTTTCAGCATTTCCTCCAACTTTGCGGCCGTCGGCTGACTCGCTTCGAGGCACGTTTAATACTCGATAATGTAAAATTACACATGGTGTAGGAAAGATTGACGATGATATCGATAACGATATATATCGCCCGCCTCTAGCGCTCCCGCTATAGCGGCCGGAAAGTCACCGCGAAGCAGAGTTGGTCCCGAAAAGAAAGTCGACATCCACAGTGTCGATTTGGTTTGGCTTTTCCCTCGGAGGAGAAAGCGCAAACCAGTTATTTGCAAAGTTTGCAGAGACTCGGCTCGGACGTCAGCGCCGACAGCCAAATCCAGTCTGCAGTAACAGTCCGTGTAGTAAAGTGATAACTGGAAGCTCCAAGGCAGAGATTTTGATTGCCCCAATTCCACGGCGGTTGCCTTTTATACAAAACAGCAAAACAAAACAAAAAAAACATTTTGGGCTTTTACAGACTTTGTAAAAGGGATTCAAGCTTAGTTGAACTTGAACATAACATGAATCTCGTGTGTGTGTGTGTGTGTGTGTCTGTGTGCGTGAAATGGCTTCCAAACAAAGGCTCCATACATACATCGTGTATTAATAATTTCTCAGCCCAATTTACCATAGAAAAGTGCAGATAAGTAGGCCGGCCAAAGTGGGTTTGCCTGTAAGAGCATGTGTGTAGATAATAACGATGAGGGTAACAATCAATATTTGTTTGCGCTCTCACATGGCCTGAAACAAGAGTGAGATCACCTGTGTTTGCAGCTCTGTGTACGTATGTACGACTATTTTAAGACTACTTTTGACCCTGCTGAACCAAACCAGTAGGCGAGAGAAGAGTAACACACATCATCTATCCACAGAAGGGCCTTTAAGTAGATGCTGACAATCTACAGTCGCTATAAGGGGCTACTGACATGCCTAAAGTTGCACAAAATATCCATCAAAAAGAATCAAGTGTGAATTTTGTTGAATAAAGTGCACAGATGAACACAACAGTGACCCAAGCCCGGAACGTAAAAACTATCACTTATGATTGCCGTAATCGTGTGACAGCGGTTGTTTTACTGGGATTATTTATAATGAAGGACAAATTGGTCACACAATGTAGATGTAAAATAACATTACTGTTATAAAACCACAAAGCATCAGCTGATCGTGACTTGACTATCAACAAATGACGATTGGCATATTGGACAAAAGTATTGGGAGACTGCCGCCAAGTTTATGTGACTTCCGATTCATTCTTCTTTGTTGAGGCTAATCTTTAGGAATAAGAAACCCCAAGACAAAGCAAAAACAGTTCAAAGTTTGACGGTTGCTGAACTAAGGACGAGCCAGGCAATTACGGCGCCAACTTGCATGAGAGGAGTTAATTTTTTGTGACCTTAAGGAACTTTTTATTTTTTTTTTTTCCCCCGTACCAGAATCAAGTGTCATTACACATCCACTACAGTTGGTGGCAGCGGTACTCTCCCTTTTTTAATTCCAGGTAAATTGACACACTTCAAATCTTCGCTGTTGCAGACTAAAACACAATATTAAAGTTATTTGCTCTAAGTTCATATATATAAATTTTTTTTTTTCCTGTTTGTTGTCTTTAAAATTAATAAAGTAGAATGCTCTGCAGAGGTGTACTTCGAACAATTGTAAAGACAAATTATATTTACAATCACGGCAGAGAGTTGGGGAGGCGCAAAATCTTTTCTTTTTCCGATGGAGGGACAGAAAACTGATAAGCACTCACACACATGATGTGAAAATTCCCAAACATACTACAACTTGTCCTTTCGGCTCGTCTCATTCGGGGTCGCCACAGTGCGGCATCCGTTTCCCTCTTAGCCTATCTTCTGCTTCCTCCTCTGGAAAGCCAACTGCCCCTCATGTCTGTCACTCCATCTATCAACCTTCTCTTAGCTTCTCTTGTAGCTTGCTGTGCTGGTGGCTCCAGCCCCAAACACATAAAAGTGGAATCTCTTGCGGGCATGAAGAGCTCGGTTCAACAGATCCCATTGTTCCTGTGCATGAGTGGAAAAGCCAGCAGAAGCATTTCTCACGGTCAAGCTACTGTACATTCGCTCGAGCTACTCCTTAGGGTTCATGCTAGTTCCCATGGCAACCCCAGCTCCGGACTCATAAATACATGGCAGACAACACACTGGATGATAGGCTTCGTCATGTCTCCATGGAGCCACGGCAAACATGCAAGGCTTTTTTTTTTTTTCCTCGTCTCTCTATCTCTCTCCATACTTTGCATGGAGGTCAAAAAGTGTAACGTACATGATAACAGACTCATTCATAAAGAGCATTATGTCACCACATGCACAATCTTCTGTGCTGTATGCCATCTGTACATTTTTGCAGTCCTCGGCATAACTGAGCACACTCAGAGTTTGCTCGGAAAAAAAAAACAAAAAAAACAACATTCGCCCCCCCCCCCACTTGGATAAACGCGTCTGGGGGATCCTTTTCAATAAGTCAATGTCAAAACGTGTCAGAGTCAAACGAAACGTCAGCTTCTTGCATGAGAGCAGCAAATCTGGGGAGAATTCACTTCTGCGAGCATCTAACGGGATTAAATGTACAAAAGTATATTGTTTCTTCTCAGTGCGCCAAAGTGCGAGTGGAAGTTATCACCAAAGTAGTGCTCATGTCTCCGTCCGGGCTGATCAGTGCAATATGGCTCAAATAATCACTAGTGAATGAATAAAAACTGACATTAAAGTGAACATTCGTACATTCGCTTTTAGGCATTCAAAGACTTTTTTTGTGTGTGTGGGGGGGTCAACCAAGGTCTATTTTTTGCGGAAAAACGCACCCTTTGACAGTTATTGTGCTCAAGCCAAAGCAATGCTGCTTTGATGTCATTTGGCGGAATCTTGGTGTCAACTACTGTAAGGACAGTAGGTTGAATGAGTTTCAATTAGACACAAGTAGCGCTTTGCTCCCATTCTGTGGCATCTGGGGCATCAATTATTCGCGCATGGTTCACTACAATCCCTCCCTCTATACGTTTGTCCGCATGGTTTTTGAACGTCATGATCACTGTTAAATTGTTTTTACACTTGTGTGGCATTGAACAATAATAAAATGTGACGTACGGTGCTTCCCCATTTTTTTTAAATTCACTCGCTAATCCAATCACAAATCCAACAGCAGCTGTGTTAGGATGTGTGGAACAAGAATCAAGCAGCTAAAGCCATTTTCATCCATCTCAGGCGGCTGCCATTTTGACATCACACCGCCCTCTGCTGTCAACTGAAATGAACGTCAAAGTGCCTCGACGACTTGTATTACGCATCCAGCCAATGAAATTAAGCATCAACTCACGGGGAGAGAAAACCTGGAAACGGATCCCATTCATTGGGCAGGGCTATCTGGAGGGCAAAACCGACATTTGAGTCATGATTTACATGAAGATCAATAACCAGGAGCACGGCGCGAGAGATCCAAGTTGAAAAGTAAAGAGAGTGGCGAGGGAGGAGGTGCAAAATGTGACAAAAATGGTAGCCTGAGTAAATGATTCCCTAACACCCCCCCCCACCCCCCCACCCCCAAGCACATCAAACAGGAAGCGATATCCACTCCAGCTCAGTGCTAGCAAGGCTGGCTGGGGGCTTTTCTCACTGTACAGGAACCAAATGGCTGTCAAGTGGCCCTTTTCGCCCGCAGGGACTTTTCCCAGTGACACTTTTAGGAAGTGAACCTGCTTTCTGCCTGAAGGAATCCAGGACTTGCCACGACAGGAAAATAGCACTTTCGACAACAGCAAAAAATAATAAATAATTCTGGGCAGGTTTGCCTGTAGGCCAGTCACAAGTATGCAAAGATCATCCAGCAAATCATTAACTTTGCTGTAACAAAAAACACCTTTGGTCATTACATGTTTATATGAAGCATGCCTATTGACAAGCAAATTCTACTTTTGAGGTACTTCAGCAAATAAAATAATCAACATTCATGATAAATTATGACCCGTCAACCATCGTGACATAATCCTCAACGGTGAATTCAAGTCTGCGGGATGAAGTCCATCGTACGTGTTACATTTAACCATATGTTATCTGCAAAACAAAAAAAAAAGGAAAATCAAAGAAAAGAAAATCCCAGAGCAATCAGCAATTGCAACTTTTGACAACAGAAAAGAAAATATTCACAGTATCCAACTTTGTAAATATGCTGTGCTTGGATTCACACTTGCACAGGAAGAGGGTGTGAGTGAACAAATTAAAATTAATTTCTCATCACCAAGAACAAGGGAGAAGCTTTTCCACCCCCAAATCTCTTCCCACCATGCAGGGCGGTAAGACAGCAGAGACAAAAACCTTAAGGGACAAATGCAATAAGAGGAAATGAAGAACAGTGGCCATGAAAATTAAGAGTGGAGAAAGAAACAAAGATTAAGGCTGTGACAATATACAGAGGAAAAAAAACTGCAGGCCTGCATTATTTGCATTCGAAGTGCAACGATTGATCAATTCATCGACAACTGATGGATTATCAAATGAATCGATAATTATTTTTGATAAATAATTGTTTAAAGAGCTAGTTAAACCTAAAATTGTCCAAATCCTCAGAATGTCAGCCTCTCAAGTTTCCAAAGTCAAAACTGTACTCTCATATTTCTGTAGTCCTCCATTAAAGCAGACTGATTACGTTTGGGGTTTTTTTTCCCTCCCCAAAATAAGATATTTGCAACATCGCTTTCACTTTGGAAAACGATCACCATTTTTGCCAATTTTCTGCCGGATGTCACGGACCAAACCTGTAACTGAACCAATGAATCCACATGTGTGGATTTTCTGCTCTGCCAATTTGAAACATCCTGTTTTTGAATAAAGGGATGGCCATTACAACACGTCTTTCGTCGATTAATCAACAGATGAATGTATTAATAAAATAACCGTTAGTTGCAGCCCTCATTTGTATAACTCCAAATGTCATCAAAGGACGGAATGTGCATCGTCTTTGGGGATATCCACACCCCTTGTTCTCTTTTTTTTTTTTTTTTTTTCCCCCCCTATCCATGTGATGATGTCATGCTGGCTTGCTCGCACATGGGTTGGAAGAACGGAATTGTCCTTTTGGGAGTATAAAGCAGCCATTCTCGTAGGCTGCGATCAACTGATCTGTGTATGTGGAACACATTGTCAGCATTAACTTTTCTACCGAGCGTGGAAAACCATCAATATAGAAATGTGTCAAGCCGAGTAGGTACCCCCATAATCCCCTTTTTTACGCCAGCTGTAAAAAAAGAGGCCAGACAGCACAAGTGTGCATGGGTATTCTGCAACCGGGTTTAAGTTTAACACCCCGCGTTCACTTCTCTCATCCTGTTGTGTTAAATGTTGCCGGACACACTGCTCACAAAAGCTGCTGACATTGTCATGCGTCTAATGATCAGATCGCGGGACGCTGAATCTCAGCGAGAAAGCACACGCAGCTGTGTCGATATTCCGCTTGTCTGGTTTATGTGTAAAAGGCAAAGTCGGCCCTCCGTTACGACTCTGACGTGGCGATTTTGGGCGATCTCTGTGCAAAAGAGGCTACAGAGCGTGTGAATTGCGAGAGCACAGCACAGGATGCAGTTTTCACAAAAATTCCTGGCATACTTTTCCTTCTTGAGAACTTACAATTAAATTACTTAGCCCATTTTGGTTGCAGTTTAATCCAAATGCCAGTCGAATTTCCCAATGGACATGTGCAACACCGCTCAAACATGTAACAACTTCAATGAAATGTAACGTTTCAGGTACAGTTGCAAGGGATTCTAACTTGTGATAAGCCATGTCCCCCCAGCGGTTCAACTGCCAGGGTTTTGTGAATAAAAAATGAGACCAAGATAAATGCTCATTCTCCCCCCCCACGATTAATGTGACCTATAACCTGTACAACTCAATTAAAAATGTTATTAATCCTTGAGAAGGGATGTAAAAGAATTTCATGCGGTTGCATAGGTGTGCAAACCCTCCGAAGAAACCGACAGCGCGGCTTCGAAGCCTCGAGTAGGTGGGGATGGAACGGCCAAGTCGCCGATACAGTTACACAAATACCGAACCCACACTTCCAAATAACATTATAACAACCATATGGTTATACGGCGCGATGGACGTTTTTATATATAACCTACGAATCATCGTCGTAGTACGATCACACAGCGCTACACTAGCACAGGAAGGAGTCACAGGTGCCTCTCGCTCGCGGCGCTGCAATCGAGCGAGATGACTCTCCTCCGATTGTGAACAAAGCATTTGAAGACGAACGTGAGAATTTTATTGCTGGCTAGAAACGACAGAGAGGCAGAAGGTGAAAAAGACTGTTCATATTGCCCTAATTCATCGAAAATGAATTTGAGTCAATTCTCCAGGAGCGTTCAACAGGACCGTTAAGGGTGAAGCTAATAATCAACACAGCAGTTTCTAAAACTTCAGCCCCCGGGCCAGTTTAGTACCGGGGCTCTGTACCATCCCGGAGTCTGACACATATCTGCTGAAAGTCAGGGTGTGTCAATATGGCTTTGCTCAACTAACAGAGCTGCCAGACAAATAGTGCACAACTACAAACACGTACCTTATTACCATGCTGTGAAATGACATTTTTTTTTCACCGACTGGCTCAGACCTTTGGGAATGCAAATAGAGCGCGTGGCACCAAATAAGACAACCATGAAACCAAACACTGACAAATCTTCAGGGGGTTCATTGTACCCCGCCAAACAAGAGCGCTGCTCATTACGGGTTTGCGTAAAATTCAGCAGCTGCTAATCCTGTAGTCCAAGCCATCAAATAAATGTGGCATATGTCCTGGGCTGACTGGAAGACTTGAGACTATAATGGGCATAGGTTGGCTCCATTCATGCGACATGCTTGGGTGTTGCCTAAAAACAAACACTCATTAACCCAGATCGAGCAACCTGTTTGAGCGGCACGATGTGCCGACGCGACAGACGCGTGTGCTCAGAGAGTGTATGAATGCGTATACCTTGTGAAATTTAAATGTCAAAAGGCACACTTTGCTTTTCAATTGATGGCGGCAGTTAATTGTTTTTTATTTTTCTACTTCATTGCTGGTCTGATCTTCAGTGACATCACTATTTTGTCTGCAGCAGGTAGACAATTTTAGCCCAAGTCTAAAAGCTAACCGGCCAGATTGTTCATTAAAGGGCTACAATTATTAAAACGTGGGAGCGATCCAGATGCCAGTTGGCTTCCATTTTATGCACATTTGGGAACAATTCTTGCCAAAGTAATTGGAAATAATATGTGCTGGCAAACAAGACGGACGCCCGTTTTGCTGACGTTTTAGGGTGGGACCGACTGAGGGACTAACGGACTTCTGACAGACTAACTTACCTGACGGACTGACGATTACAATTCAGTTCGTCGCGAAAAATGATGGCGGATTAAGCGGACCAAAAGACTTTTATTCACTACGCAGCTAACCGGACCAAAACCGGAAATTAACTTCCGGAGAAGTGGCCTATAAGATTTTAAGTATTACGAAATGTTATTTGTCTGCTTAACTTTTCACAATAGAGTTGTGACTTTAGATTTTGACTTTTAATCTCTGCACAACAGATGTCAAAATGACATTCCAGTAGATCTTATGGTGGTATCTGTTACTTAGTATTGGTAACAGTGAGTCCTTAAGAGTCGAGTACTCGTACCGGTTCGAAAAAAAAAAAAAAAAAAAAAGTGGTATCGAGCATATCTAGCTTTTGCAGTAGTCATAATTAGAGCAAATAGTTGTATGAAGAATATTTTTAGGCCATGAATATGAAACAGTCGAATGAAAAGCAGCATGTCTGGCAGTCACTGGATATAACTTTGTGGGAGAAATACTGTAAAACTTTTTTTTTTTTTTAAATTGTATGTTGGGTCCGTCTTCAACTCAAGACACCCTGTACTGGTGTCGCATTTATGTCATGACGCTGCTCGTGTGTATACGAGGTATTATGCAATGCTGGGAGCACGGGACAAGAGTGTGAGGTTTAACACCAGACACTGATGTGTCAATTGTTGCTGTCCGACAACAATTTTATGTCAAACAGACAATGACATCGATCGAATAATATGACTGTGGCAAAGTCAAATGTAAAATGTTCGGCTCTTCTCACATGCATCTGATGCAGCAAATTTGCGGCATTTCTGTGAGAGAGGCTTGTTGCATCCTCTGCGTGCCCACATGGTTGCAACTTGCAACTAAGCCAGTCTTTGTTCCTCCAAGTTTTACGAGACAAAATGACAGCTAATTGAAGGCTATCAAGTGTGTCTTGTTTCATTAGCGTCTGCACATATTGATGCGTTTACAGTTCAAAGAAGACACTAGACAAATTGTTTTATACTTCTTTTTCCATCCGGCCAACTCGTGCAGATTTTACAGCTAAGACTGATGTTATATTGAATGTTGAGCTGAGTATAGCTACAGGCACTTCAAATGCTTCTTGGTGTTGCGCACGTGAATAGTGGAATGCCAAGTTTTCATTGAGAACAAAGTGTCAGCACTGGAGTTTTAATCCTAGATGGTATCTGGATTAAGGGGCTCAGGAGTCAGAGGGCTACGTGTGCTTCCTTCAATTTGCCAGATGATTTGTCATCACTTCTGGAATATAAAAACGGAATGTGTGAATGGCATGCTTACTGTGGGTCACCTCATTGAGGATCTTTCTCTACCAGTCAACCAGATACCACCCAACCTTTTTGAAACGTAATTAAAATGTTTTTTTCCCCCCACATCAGCTCATTCACTGACAGACATTCTCAGACTTTTTTTTTTTTACCCTAACGTTTCAAAAAAAATTGGAAAAAATATTAATAAATTCCTGGTATTGAATTAAATTAATGAAGTAAATTCGTCAATAGCAGTGAATGAGTTTAATATCAAGGAGGATACAGCAAAGGTGTTACTCTGCAAGCACTAGACTTCATAAAAGCTTTCAAAATATCATTAGGAACAAAAACACATTATCAAAACAATGCCCCAAAATGACTGCAAACCCAGTAAAACACATGTCAAACCAGAAGTTGGCAATAACTCACTCCAAATAAACACTATACACGTGTACCAACCACCACCCTTCTGGCACGTACCATTTGGTACCTGGGCCTTCGGTTGGGAGTTAGGAGAATTACCATATTTCTCAGATCGTAAATCATACTTTTTGCCATAGGTTGGCTGGTCCTGCGACGTATGCTCAGGTGCAACTGATATCAAAATTAGAGCTCGGACCGGCACCCAAATGCCTGTTCCCTAATCGTGTTGACCTCCTTTTGGAGGTTGGCAAATACTTTTTGTGCATTACCGCTGATGGCCACCGTTCTAAAAAAAAAAAAAAGTGTTAATAATGCAACAAAAGTATTTTCCAACTGCCAAAAGAATATAGAAGAACAAAGAGAAGAACTAGCAGTAGTCACGGCAACCAATGGGTGACGTACTGGTGGATTATACCTGGATCTGGAAAAACCAAATCTGAACCATGTACATGACTTATTTCTGTTTTGCGAGTTGATTCAGAGAAATAGATAATACTCACCTGGGTCTTAATGATCCTGGCCTGAACCCCATGTTCCTTTAGTGTACAAAATAGTAACTACGGTAATTTGTTCAGTGTAGAAACTATGTCAATTTTCTAGCAGTCATGGAAGAGGCAAGAGGACAAATGACTGTACACGTCACACTCTGGAAACAGTTCACTCAAAATGGCGAGACAGACCGTAAAATGTCTTCTTATCAAACTGTATCAACTAGTTGACTGTATGTGGGGTCAAGCAGCTGTTCTAGCTCTTTTTAGGATTGACACCACAACATACCACTGATTTGCATATTAAGAAGCCAGTCAAAAGCATGTCCATTTGACTTGTGGGTGCAATGTTTTGCATACCACAAGGTATACTGACATAACATGACACAAAACGTGATCATTTTGGAATACACGATTACAACGTGTAGGATGTTTATGCTTACCCAGCAGAAGCAGCTTCAGCTCCCTCCTGGCGTCCCGTTTGTCCCGCCGCAGTTGCTTCTCGATCTCCGAGTTGATCCGTTTGGACTCCTTCGCCTCTTCACTCAGGCAACAAGCCATCATGGAGTCAAGAGTCATCACCGCATGAGCCAGAAAAGCCCTGCCTGACGGACGAGGGGGGGCCGGGCTCGGAAAAGGCTCTCCAAGCTCAAGTCAATGGAATCCCGTTCAGTCGAATGGGATCTTGCTACTTTCTTTGCTCGTTGCCGGTGACAAATATTTGACAGCTTAAGACTTAAGTCGTATGCAAATTCGCTGTTTGAAAAAAAAAAAAAAGACTTGCCAGAAGATTGCTGGAAAAAAAAGCGACTTGTTAGATGGTGTAAAAGACAATTTTCTTCATAGGGAAAAAAAAACGTAGAAGCAACTAGCTAACGTGGAGGTGTTAAAAATGAGATTCCCAGTGTGCCAACACCTTTTTAATCATTTCCCGCACCGCTGTTCAGTCGTGGAAGCTTAACTATACTCACTCACAAAAAGCCTATTTTTATTAAACACTCGTGTCCCGGAGACAGCGGGACACTGCTGACCGCCACTGCCACATTTGTCGGAGCCCTCCCGCGAGCCTAGCCGCCCCGACGCCGACACTTCACGCCCGCGCAGTGGTAGCAAACGCCGCCCGTCAGTCCGTCCATCTACCGCACGCACACGTCGACGAGCTTCCGACGCCAAACACTCGAGTTGCACGTTGAAAAAATAATACTCATAACAATTCCCCACTTTAAAATGATAACGGGTTAAGTTATGGGGGAGTGGGGATGGCTAAATGGACGAGCTAACTAGTTAGCGAGCTACGTTAGCTTGAGCTAGCCATCCCTGGAATTGCAGTGAGGGAAAAAAAGAACAAACTGCCAGGAGGAACTTCATCTCTTGGAAGCGCTTTGTCCTAACGCTCTTTCCGGGGGTCAAAAAGCCCTCAAAGTGTTGAATCCTGACAGTCAAACTGGGAAATTCATCGTTCCTGGTGGTGCTTTTTTTTTTTTTCCTGGTTGGAATAGCGCCCCTCCTCGTCATCCACTCCTCTTCTTGTGACGTCACGATCGATTTATTTGATTGACAGACTCCTGCACGAATAAGAGTAAACGGGTGACGGAAGGCGGGACAATATTTAGAATTAAAATTCACACTGTTACAAGGTTGTGTGAGAGGACGCCATCCTTTCCTTCCTTCCTTTTTGGAGGCGTGTTAGCCCCTGGCCAGAGTGTGCTCACACTAAGCTGCTTCTTCTGGATGATTACACTTTAGCCTGACAACATCGCCTTAATTGAAATAGTTATAACATGGTAAGTAAGTTTGCCTCACAGTTCTGGGATTCTGGGTTCGAATCTCGGCTGTGGAGTTTGCATGTTCGTCTTGTGATTGTGTAGGTTTTCCAGCAGTTCCAACATTCCAAAAATATGCATTTAAAGATGATTAAAGGGTCCAAATTGTCGTTAAGTGTGAATGGAAGTTTGTCCATAATTGTCTTGTGATTGGCTGGCGACCAGTCCAAGGTGTGCATGCACTCCCTCTTGCCCAGAGTCAGCTGGGATAGGCTTCGGTACATTTGTGACAATACTGTAGTGAGTTCGAGAAGATGGTTGGATAGATGCATTATATGTCACCTTTACCCTCCTGCTACATTGATTTCTCAGAAACAGCAAAAATGTTCCTGGGTCAATCTGACCTGTAGAAAGTTTCATTATTCAAAGTGTCAGAAAGTAAGAAAATATCCCCAAAATAATGTTCATATCGCCATCCGTAACTCAATTACTAATCATTTCATCAATATTTAGTGCATTACCTCTCGAAATCATAGGGAAAGAATTTTTCTGGGTCAACTTAACCTGTGACAAATCAGGACTGTTAAAGACATACAGTGGTGCCCTGAAATACATCAGTCAGTCAGTCAGTATTTATGATATGAAGGGTTGAAACAACTTGGAGCCACTTGATTGTGTTCCACTTTGGGATGTTCCACTGAACACTTGGTTACACAGGTAACATAACAGCTAGTGTCAATATTTGAAGTAGCTTTTCTTTATTTTAGTGACAAATGACAAGACTGGGGCGAGGTGTCTCACCTTTCCAGTAAATGTGACGTTGCAATAAATAAATACAAAAAGGTGTCATGTTTGCTATTGTAATGTAGCAGGTGAGAAACAAGGTGACGCAATGGTGAGTAAACGGACAATGCAACTTCAGTTCAGTTGAACTGGTTTTGGGTTAAGCTTTAACGACAACAACAAAAGCGTGTCGAAGCGCGTCAAAACAATAATGATTTAAAAAAAAAAAAGGCAAGTAAGTAAAAGTCTTTTCTGACACCTTTTCGGGCTGCACAAATACCCAATTTGTTGGTATGTTTCAATGAGATTTAATTGCAGGAAATAAACTGAATACAATACGTGTATGTGAAAATATAAAAATAGATTATTTAGCCTGACATGAAGGACATATGGAACATATGCACAATTGTGTAGCACAATTAATTGTGCATTTGTACCATATGAAGGCAACACAACGCCAGCCAGAGGAGGGGGGGAGACAGACAGATACCTGTAGGCATTTGCAACAGCTGCTCAGTTATGTAAGCAAAGCTACGAGTTCAAACTGTCCCTGAAGGCAACACACGGCAGATGAACGGACAGACCGATAAGATTCTATTGAACCCAAGTGACACCTTGTGGACACTTGTTGAAAATGCAATTAGGTCAATCGGACACACCTTCCATGACGTCATACACAACCTTTCGCCTTCAAGGTATATTTTTTTCAGAGACTCCTGAGTAATGTACGGTACAGCACTCTTTGAACGTCATGATATCAATTCAACTTCACTTAGCTTCACGATAGTAGTGGGGAAGATCATTTAAAGGCAGAAATACAATATGTATGTCTACTCCGTTGTTTCCCAAACTATATTTTACACTAGAAAATTCTCATAGTACACCACCAAACAAAATGGCGGAAAAAAAAGTATCTAAACCGAAATAATTAATATCTCCTCTCAGATTACTGCACTAAAAATGCACTTACTCCTGGGCCTGTTTAGTTGAGCACAAAACTACTATTCCGTGTTATGAATGGCAACAGGTGAATGCACAGCTTAATTGTACTTTCTGCCATTTGGTGGAAGAGTATTTAATTGTTCTGCATGTCACTGTTGCTAGAATAGATAGTTGAACAAAGAGATATCATTTATAATAAATAATTTAAAATTAAGTCATGGAAAAGAGTGTAAACCAAATACCGTGCTATAATTCAATTTGTACTAGGAAGGGATTTGACGGAGAAAAAAAAAAGATTGTACTAATTGTTAAAAGTTAAGACAAATGTGCAAATTTGATACAGATTTTCAGCCGCGTAAAATAGTGACAACCAAATACTTAAGTACATAACCATTGTGTAGTTTAGGTTAAAGTGGGATTTGGTTGACACGGCTGTTGTGCCCATTGTTCTCTAAAACCTTCCCGGGTCAATGAACCCCTCGACAGCATATTATTTTCCCTCCATCCTCTGCCCCTCCATTCTGCCGCCCCACACAGCCTGAATTCTAGTCAAGGTTTCTTCCTTAGTGAGTTTTTGCTCGCTTTCATCGCACTGTGTTTGCTCATGTGGGGTTCACTTGATTTTCTTATATGCATACAAAACAACGAGGAGTGTTGTTCTCGACCGCCTTAATGTATAAAGTGCTTTGTGATAACTTATTTTGTGAATTGGGACAATATAAATCAAATTGACTTGATTTGGTGAAAAAAATGCTGTTAAATGTGAGGGAAACAAATACCCATTTTGAACAGTTTTTCTGCCAAAATGAAAGGGTCAAATCTATTTTGTCAGAAACATGAAGTTGACTTTATTCAATTCTTTGGGCCATATTAAATGATGCGGCAGGCCGGATCTGGCCCCGAGCCTTGAGTTTGATACCTGTGGTCCATGCTACCAAATTTGGACCACCTTTTCTAGACAGATGAGTGATGCAAAGTTGCAGAAATAATTGAGTTTTTGTCATTGCAGATGGGTGGAATGGTGAGTCAGTGTCATGAAACTGCAGATTTTCCCAGCTGACTACAGTATAATAGACAATGGTGACACCTAAAATTACCCATTGCATCTGTCAGGGCACGGCAGGGAAGTTTCATGACTCGTCATAAAACACAAACCTCTAATAACTCAGCTTCACAAAGTCAGATCTTGAGCAAACGGTCTCGCCCTGAACAGATTCATTTTGTTTTCCAGCGACCATTTAGGGTCATTTTGGCCATTTTCATTCGGCCCTTCAACGACATCTTTGTCCTAATGATTTTTGTTTGATTGTTACCAAAGTGGCGCCGAGTATACCAGACAGATGAGAGATAATCTGGACAGCGCGTGTGGGCGGTTGCGCGGCAGCAGAGTTCAATGACACAAAACATGTCCCGTGAGCATGGGCGACGCTAACTTGCAAAATGTTTAGTTTTCGTCATTGTTTTACTTCAGGAGCATGGAAGGGAAGTGTGATGACTTGCCACAAAGCACAAAACACTTCATACCTTAGCAGGGGCGTGGGGCAGACGGGCGGATGATTTATGTAGGCGCATTAAGGAAGGGGAATTTGGCTACAATTAATGGACATAAAGTTAGGAAAACTTTCATCCACACTACCCCTCATGTGCATTCAAGTTTAGAGAAGGTCAAATTAGTTCACCTGTAAAGGTTACATTGCATTTGAGATTAATTTTAAAATGTCGCCCAAAAGACCAACATCGCTAACATTTTGTGAGTAGTGTGATTTTACAGCTTGTTTCTTGCCATGGTGAAATTGGCTAGTTTGAGCTATTTAGCTATTTTTCGCAAATAGGCAAATAACATACTATTTACTTGATTGGTTGGTTTAATTTTACACTCAATCATTCAGTACCAGACATTTTTAGATCCTCTTTAACCCAAACGCTTGACAGAATTGGGGGAAAAAATATATTGAATGGTTGGACTGTGAAAAGACAAATATGTCTTTGGGATTTTACAGTGGAATTTTTTTTCAATTTTTTAATAATGTTAGATGCTATGTGGTCCCACTAGTTTAAACACGGCATTCTGATGAATATTATGTATGTGGAATATGAGTTAAGCAGTAAAATCCACCTATTTTTGTCCATCTCAGGGGGCGGCCATTTTGCCACTTTCTGTTTACAATTTGTTGTTTCTTTGAATTAATAACTAGACACATGCTGCCATCTATTAATAAACTTGACAAAAGCTACAGCAGATCAAATCGAATCATAATCCCACCGAGTTGAACCAAATTCAATCATTCCATTTGAAAAAGTATCATTCCTCCGATTGTATCGTCCCACATGTATCGAATGGTCTTTTTTTGGGAGCGAACCCATTCTCGCTGTCCAAATATTTCTGAACCAAACTGTTTGAATGTTGGCAACTTCAACTGTGTCAAGTCAAAACAATGCAATCTTGAAATAATTACGTCTGAGCGCAGCGTAAGATGTTTGATTTTACGAGTCCTTTCAGTTTAATCATTGATCCTGGCCTGTTTCCCACAGCAGCCAGCCCACAGGGGGCAAAGTCCCCTCTCTTAAACACTCTTATTACTGCCGGCCGCTGTGGGCTGGCTGTAAAGATTCATCAGAGAACGATAAGGGATGAGAGGCTCCTGAAATACTGTCGGATCACTCACATCGCAGGTGGAACGCAAGACACCTTCCACCCCAATGCATGCTGGGAGGATAAGGCGGATCATTTCCTCCTATAGTGGAGCTCACGCCCTCACACTGTGTTGCAATTCCCCATTGCATTTTTCCTTCCCTTTTTGCTCTTTACTTTCTTTTCTCCGTTCCATGAAAGCCGCGCCCTCGTATTCCGCGATGCGTACTTGGTTTCGAATATCATTGTCTTCATATTAAGGAATATAATCACCTCTTTTAATATTGTAAAGATGAGTTATGGCCGGAATGAATCGCTTAGGCCTTGGTGAGCGTGTCACAGTTTTGTGAAGAAATTCAATCCGTCGTGCGTTAGCGTTGTATGCACCCGATTCCCTTTTACTTACGGTCTGACACGTTTACCTCACCTCGTTTCCACGGCAACCCAGAGCTCAGATGATCTCCGTATATGAGAGGCAATGAAGGCCCGGACAGACCGGTCTTGCAAGGCACAAAGAAGACAAAAGATTGCCATCTAAAAAAGCAGACCAGCATTGCGGCGAGGGAGGAGTGACAAAATGCCTGCCTGCATTGCTCTAAAAAAAATTCAGCCAGATAACCCGCGAAATAAAGAGTCACAGATTTCATCGTAATTTCTGCACTGGCGCTTTGTTGGATTCACAGATTTTTTGGGAGCTCAACGCCCAAATGAGACATTTGAAATAACGGACTAAAATAAATAACGTGCTGCCATAACATCGCAATATACTGTCGGTTCTTGAGATACGAGTGACACCTATTTGCGAGCTGTTTGTGAAAATCTGCAGATTTTCGATTCAGCTCACTTCATGATCAGCAGCACTTTAGGCTAATCGTGAACAATTATTTTAAAAAATGGTTTCAAGATGTTAAATGCCATCCTGGTTAAAGTTTACTGTCAAACTAAACAAAACAAAGACAATTACACCTTGTGTATTTAAAAAAAAAAAAACAACACATAGCCTTTCAGTTTAGCTAAATGCTAATGCTAAGTAGCACATATGTTGCGATGCTTTTAGCCTTCAAGCAACGGCTTGAATACAAACATTGCAGCAACACACGGTGACAGACAATCTAACAGTACATTCGTCTAACTCTTTATCCTCTGCAAAGAACGACCATTAGTGCCCTACTGATGAGCTGAGAGTAGTTGAGAAGTCTCAATGAAAAGTATATCTGTCTTTCTACTTTATTCCAGACCCACATGCAGTAGGTGAAAATCCATGATAGATTTTTTTTTTTTTTTTTGATAAACATGTTCATCTTTTGTTTTTCCTCATACTTCATTTTGAAACTGCAGACAAAGAGTCTAGGCTTCCCGGCAGTGGAAACTTGATACAAATGGCAGGTTACAAGGAACGACGACAGAAGACACTTGATAGATTTCGGGCATGTGACTTTCAAAATAATATACTCTACAGTACTTTGTTACCGATGCTTCTTCTTCCCACGTTCTAAAAACCGTCAGCTGGGATAGGCCCCAGATCACCCGCTACCCGAACAAGGATGACTTATTAAACTAATAAGGATAAGATTACGTAATTGTTGATGACATTGAATGAAACTATTTCACGTGCTGTCGGCAATTCTTCAGTGGGTTCAACGTCAATTAATAAGGGAACATGTTGTCTTTGAAGTTGTTCTATAGAGTAGCTGTCAACACTGTCTGAGAGGGTTACAAATTAGCCTATCGCAGCGCAATTTATTTTTGTTCATCCCTCAATGCCAGCGAAATATAGTAGCAGGCGGAAGAATGAAACGCTCTTCCACAAGATGGCAGAAGGTACAATTCATTTGTGTATCCACCTGTTGACATTCATACTGTATAATTTAAACCAATCCTAATTTTGTGTTAAACAGGCTCAGACGTCCCACTAAATAAGTACATTTGTAAGTCAACTCGCGTCACAATTATTTCAATATAAACACTTGTTACTTTTTGACTTAGGTGGTGCGCTAATGTAAAACGTGCCTTAGCTCAATATTGTTCGGGAAACACTGCTCTAGGGAGCCCATGGAAACTATCGAAAATAAATTACTGGCGACCATTTCATATGTCAACAGGAAAACATGAATGTGGTAACAAAAGGGGCTCCTTAAATCATCTTTGTTTACATTTGCAAATTAGCGGTTGGGAAGTCAAGAAATACGTACATATAATATCCACTATGGTACTTAAGTAGATTATTCCGATATTTGTACTTGAGTATTTTCTTTTTAAAACTAAAACTAAAACCTACACATTTCTGGGATTTTTTTTTCAGTCTAGTCTGAAAAAATTTGTTGTTGTGCTGTTATCAATACACACATATCTGTACTTCTAATTATTTACCAGGTACTTAAGTATTTCTACTGAGTGTGAATAATTTCGCCAGCTCTGGCCAAGGCAAAGTATTTACATTAGAAAAAATGTACAGCACATCCCCAAATTTATACATCACTAGCCTCAGGCCAAAACCTCATAAGTCACATTTTGGTGAAATTAATATTTTTTTTCAAAAATCTATCCTGTCAGTCCACATGCCTGGGTGGTATTTTTACACATTATTGACCAATCTAAAGTGTTGAAAATGGCTTACTCTGTTTCACAATGCAATGCTAATGGTTGAACAAACTTGCCATTTTGGGGTCTAAAGAAAGTGAGGTACATGGTTTTGGGCCGACGCCAGCATTATGAAATTGATGATCTACTCTCAATTTACTCACAAATGTACTCATTCAGTGTGATATCTAATGTATGAAATATGTGATATGAATGTGACATTTGAGTGGATTGAAGTTTGTTGTTGCTGTGCCAAGTAATCAAAAACACCTATTGGAGAAAATTGACGATTAAAAAAAAAGCTTTTGTATTCAAGCAAATTTACGTGTGTTCTTTTTTTTAATTTTTTTTTTACTCATAAGTCCCAAGTATAAATGCTTTTAAATCCAGGTTAAAAACTATACTCTTACCCCATACCTAAGGTCTTTCAAAGCAGTTCTCCAAAATCTTGCTCTTGCACCGTACTACTTCTTCTTTTCGTCAGGTGCTTTGAGCTTTACTTTGCTTTTAAATGTCTAACTCTTTTGCTTGTAAACGCTTTAAAGTGAAGCTCATTAGTTAAGTCATTGTCATACTATCAACAGTCAGGGTTTCATGAAATAAAATGCAATTCATGTTTGCTTGCTGTTGTGTGGAAAATAATGGATGTACAGTAATTGACAATAACTGCAAGAATCAAACATTCTACTCCAAAGACGCACATTCTTTTGCAATTTGTATTCAGACTACGTAGCTCTGCCACTGATTTTTGCTTTCTTTATTGTAAATGGATTAATGGGCTGCTCCCTCTAAATTATGGGCCGGCTTCTTGGAGAAGAACGGAGGAAAATAATTAACTGGCACTGCATCGGCCCACCGGGCATTTACCCTGCAAGGCAGATGGCCAGTTCAGCCCTGGTTGTGAATGAAATGTGCTCAATCAATAAGGCTGCCACACCTTGTATTAAATACAGGATTTGAATCAGAACTACTTTTATAAGAGTCATTTTCTCATAAAAGCAGCCTATCTATAGTTCTACTTAACTACAGTACTGAGTACTTTAGCCATCTCTGTAGGGTTTCAGCGATACTGTTATTTTGAAGGCTTCCCCCCCTCCATCGCGTCTCTTCCGGCGCCGCTGCGGTCGCCTTGCCGCGTTCCTTGTCGCGTTCTTGCCGCGCCGTCGCCTCGAGCGCATTCCAGTCACGGCGCGGAGCTTGGACACGGAACATTCCTGCGTAGGCGAGGTGCGAGGTAGACTTACCCGAGCAGCAGGTTAGTTCGTGACAAAATAAATGACACCGTTCGGTCGCTCCAGCAGCACTTTGTCCGCAGGTGCACCAAACCGGGCATCTGTCGGGTCATGGACCGCGTGAAGGAAGCGTTGCTACGGGGACACTGACGGACTGAGCTCACTTTAAGGTACCGGACTTGTTTTGGTTTCTTCATTCGGGTGACGCTTGAGCTTTAACTTCATTTTATAAAGTTACTCCGTTTACCCTAATAAGAGAGATGTTGTAAACACAGGTGGCAAGTAGGCCTACTCGCAGCCTGTACTTTTGTAGAAGTACAGATTTGTGTTTAGAAATGACTCTGGTAAAAGTAAGCATTGTTTCTACTCGTTTACATTGGATATTTGACTCTAATATTGTATATGTATATACAACATATATATTATAACCAGAAAAATGTACTTACAGTAAGTACAAAAGTAAAAATAACATTTTTGATATACAATCAGAGGTGGCAGAAAATACTCTTTATGTTCGAAGTACAGACACATTTGAAAAAAAAAAAAAAGAGTCGGATATAGTTAAAACCACAGATTTAACTCCTTTGCATAAGTAAAAGTACAGACTAACAAAAGGTGAACATTCATCTTTACTGTCAATTCTTTACAATGAAAGAGGTGGCAGAAGTACTGTAGTACAGATACTTGTGTGGAAAAAAAAAACTCCGTTAAAAGTAGATGTAGCCTACTGATTTAACTAATTTGCATAAGGAAAAGTATAAAAGTACAGAAACTGAAATTAGTACAAAAGTAAAATGTTACTGTTGATTACCTACAACACAAGAGGTGGCAAAAGTAGTCATATCCCGTACTTAAGGAGCAGTGCAGATAGTTGGGTAAAAAAAGAAAGACTAGTAAAATAAGTACAGATTCAAACTATTAAAGAAAAAAAAATTAAAAGGGTCAACCCATTTTCAATACTGCTTATCCTGGTCACAGGTGAGCTGAAGTCACAACTGACTTGAAAGGCAGACTAAACCCCGGACTGGTCACCAATCACCAGTCTCAGGGGACAATGGGACATATTGTGCAGAGACAGACAACCATTCACACTCACACTATCACTGAGTAGGAACTGAACCACTACACCACCACTAAGCATAGAAGTAAAAAGGAATCATTACTGTCAATTATATAAAAATTCTGTTCAATAACGTGGCCCAATGAGAAAAAAAAACTGCACAGAATAGTGCTCATTGTGAACTACTGAGTCACAAAAAAATGATAAATTTGCTTATCATAATAGCAGAAACAAATACTACTTTTATGAGGTTTTTTTTTCTTTTTTCTTCAGATCAGACCATGAGTGTTTGAACGCCAGAAGCTATCGTTTTTAAGCTTAAAAAAATGCCAGCACATTTCAGTACTAGGTTTTTAAATCAACGAATAATCGTGTTTATTAATCGTGATTGAAATATCAATCAAAATATTTTTTTTTACACATTTGCAAAGCCCTAAATTGTACAATGTTGTGTTTACATCCATGCTTCTCTTAGCGGTGCTTGGTATTTGAGTTTGATGTTGTGGTATTGCCATGTGTCGTCATTTTGTCACAAAAATTCAGTAACTCCTCTCTTGGAGCGCATGTGTGATGGTTGTCATCATTTGGCACGGTCCTGCCTAAGGCTCAAAACAGGTTACCCCCAGAGGTGAGTTGTAAGGAACTACATTTACTCAAGTAATTTGCCAGAGTACATTTGATGCAACATACTTTTTGCTTTTACTTTTGAGTATTTATGTTAAGAAGAAAGGTTACTTTGACCCATATATTTTGAGCTGCGTTTTGCTACTTTTATCTATAGATCGATTTTTTGGTATTTTTTGTTTTCCTGCTTGGTTTCCTGCTTGAGCGCCGCTCGACATCATTTCACCAATCAAACAGAGCCAGTCAGCCACATGAGCGCACGCAATCTTTGCGGTCTTGTCTCATGCACTCAATCATTTCTGTGAAGAATGCCGATAGAAGTGGAGGATAGGCCACCATCGATGATTCCCCCAAGCCTCACGTTAAGCCAAAGTTTACGTTTCAAGTCTGCACAAAATAACAGTTTCATAATGAGCTGTCATCTACGTTTGTCCAAACGTGTCCAAATGTGGACATTTCAGAAAAAGTTTGTCTTAATAAAGCACGTTGCGGTAAATTGTAGATATTTTTATTGTTGCTTCCTTTTTTTGGCTGCGCATTTTAACGGTTGATTGTGGCTATATGTAACTGTCAATGCATCAATGTGCATCTTGTGGAGTCTTGTAGGCTCTCTTCTCGCGCAGAAGAGTACACACACCAACTAACGTAGTGCAAGCTGTGCAACGATCATAAAATGTAGTGACTAAAAAGCCTACTTTCTCAATAAATGTGATCTTCATTCAGTCATTTTTTGGTCCGTTTTAGTTACAGTGAAATTTTTCGAGAATTTGCACAATACAATTTAATTACATTTTTTTTCCTCTAATGTTAAAAGAATATAAAATCTGAAGTTCCTCACCAGTTACTCAGTACTTGAGTAGTCTTTTCAATGGATACTTATGTTATTTTCACTTTTGGAGGACTACTTTTTACTTTTTCTTGAGTCCTATTATTATAAAGTATCAGTACTAAAAATTTTGGCTCGTCTAGCCACCTCTGGTTACCACCATCCGAGAATTGAGTGTGCTAACCAGCCGGCTAAGAGCCCGGCTGCTAACTTACTCGCGCTAGTCTTAAAGTGACACTGACATGAGCTTTGCAGCGACGACAACAACCATCCTCTGGACTCCCTAATACTGTATCAGACTTTTTTTTGCAAAATCCTGCCTTGTAGAATTACAGGTCCCACTAGGAAAGTGTAATGTTAGCCTAGCATTAAATTAGCGGATTTTTTGGTGGGCGTGGCCAAGGCTCGCCTGATTCCACGTGCTTCTATTTACAAAATGAGTTGGTCGACGAAAAGGCTCGCCTGTTTCACGCGCTCGTTTACACACCGAGTCTTTGACATCGCTACTTGTACACAAAGAAAAGCCGCTAGGAATGACTACACACCAAGGTCGATAGCGGCGCGAAATCATGAAATACATTTGCAAAGAAGCATCTCATTTCTCTCATTTCAAGGATGGGAAAGAGATAACGCTAAATCACAAATAGCATTCGTTTATAACTGCAAAGAGTTGCACATGCCGCGTTACTTACTCACATGCTTTGAGCTAGCATCGATGTCACATCAACCGGGCTGTTAGCTGCGGAGCTAACAACTCAAAGAAGGCCACAATATATCACATACTGAGGGAAAATAGACTTGGACAGGGTTACTTGCTGCTCCAGAGAGAGTTGGTATCGGTAAGTGAAAGATTTCCTGCTAATCCACATTTGCATTGTCCCAAATTGCTGAAACAGTCGTCAGTAAAATGTTTGCCGCAAACCAACACATTTTGGGAGTTGTTTGGGCATATTCGATGCATACATTTTGATCTGACTTGAGACTGACATATTTTCGGCTGTTTTCCGGTGTCTATTGTATATAGTGTTTTGTGTTAATTTATTGAGTTCACTTGTATTAAGGCTACTTTTGTCGTTGTATGTAAAGTGCTTTGTTACAGCTGTAGCTGTTGTGAAATGTGCTATATAAATAAAATCCAACCACAAGCCTTATTGTGGCCCGGATGTAGGGAGAAGAAAAAATTTTTTTATTGTCCTTTGTAAAAGTACTTTGACTGGCAAATATGTTCTTGACTGGCAAGTATATACTGCATAAGGATAATTGCGAACCATAAATATTCCACAAACACTTTGATATCATTTCAATTTTATGTTACCCGGGAAATAAATGGCTTATAGATTATTGTAATTTTGTGTACAGTACATGTGACCAAGATTCTTTCCACCAACAACACAGGCTAAAGGTAGCTCTTGCCCATCACACTGTCCAAATATCTTCATTCAAGATGTATCACGTCAACATACTTGCTTGACAGCAGTTCCCATTTAGACTTAGACTTGACTTTATTGATCCCTTTGGGATGACTCCCTCTGGGAAATTTGCATTTCCAGCAGCAATAAGAACAAATAGGAAAAAAAAAATAAGGGCAGAAAAAGGCTTTGGCGCAAATAAGAGGGCCATTACTACACAGTCAGTAAAGGTTTTGTGTGACTAACGCTGCGATGTCGGTGATTTGATATCAGGTGTGTTTGGGCCATGGCGGGCTGCTTGGATCTTTGCCGGCGCACCTGCCTGTGCTGCCTCTCAGAGGAGGAGCAGAGGTCCATCGCCGTGGACAACGAGATCAAGAAGCAACTCAAGAAGCAGAAGCGGATGGAGCGGCGGGAGGTCAAAATCCTTCTGTTGGGTGAGTGATGCCAACTCCCTTTTCTGTTACGTTACAGGTATCAATTTACGGCCCTTCCACATTATTTCATGCACCGTGAAAATTGCCGGGTTGTTTTCCTCACCCCCGCTTGCTGGGGAGCTGGGGATTTTGGGCAGATTGGGTTACTTTTGCGGGTTCATTATTGTTCGGGCCCTGCAGAATGGGTTGAAGATTGGATTTGGGCAGGCTGAACAGCTTTAGCAGGTCACCATTTTGCTTGTGTATTGAAGTTGAAGTAAATTATGATGTAACATTCGAAGCCAATGTTGTCAATGGCTCAGAGGCTAAACACTGGTGACATTGGATGGGGGTACAAATCCTAGCCGTGGAAAATGGGTGGTTTGTGTCAGGAAGGACATTTGGCGTGAAAGCTGTGCTGAACATATCATGTGAGTGACTTGCTATGAAAGAGGGAAGTCGGTGGGGATGGGAAGCGCACTCATATCTCAGATTTGAATGATATCTTGGATTGTCATGATAATTACTATATTGAGTAATTTGATTAAAAAAAAAAAAAAAATACGGACATAATAGTTTTTTCCGGACTCCATACATTGTCATTTACATGTGTGTTTGAGTTTACATACGTCATCAACATTCTGTCGTACATGAACGGCACCCAGGCAGAAAGAAGTAATTAGTGTACTCAAAGATTTTTTCGTCAGCTGTCGTTGTACAATTGCCGAAGGTTGAGCAGCACAAATGGAATTTGTTACAAACCCATATGACATAGTGGCCGTACGGGTTGGAACGTTTTGGACTCAAGCCAGATGAATGCAGAGCGCCCGCCAACAGCAAGGAGTTGGTTTGTCTCATTTGTATGAGGAGCAAAGTTATTATCGTTAACGAAAACTAATTAACTAACATCAGGGGTGTCAAACTCCAGTCCTCGGGGGCCGCCATACTGCATGTCTTAGAGATTTCCTCGTCCCACACACCTGATTCAAATGATCGTAATCAGGCTCCTGCAGAACTTGCTGATGAGCTGATCATTTGAAACAGGTGTGTTGCAGCAGGGAGAGACGGAAAACAGGCAGGACAGCGGCCCTCGAGGACCGGAGTTCGACACCCCTGAAACTGAAAGCAAAAATAGATTTCGTTAACCAAATCAAATCAAAACTAAAATCATTTGTAAAAAGACTAAAGCTAACTGAAACTACATGTTAGGTTCATAAAAAAATATATTATTACCTATAGCGGAGTAGTTTGTAGTTTACTTTTCTTACACAATATTAAGTAACCTTTTTTTCGCACTCAAGAAATACTGCCTATATTTTAAAAACACTGAAACGAAAACTAATAAAAACTCAACTAAAACGAAGCATGTTCAACAACAACAAAAAAAAAAATACAGACTAGTAAAAACTAACAAACTTGCTCAAAAAACAAATGAAAATAAACTGAATTTAAAAAACAAAAGTCGAAAGAAAATAAAAAACTAACTAGAATGAAATATGGTTGTTTCGCATTCAATTTGACATCCCAGCCAAATTCTTCAGCTGGTAACAAAACGCACAGGAGGACATGGAGCGACAGCTTGCAATCATAACGCCTCACTGCTAGCGTTACTCACGCAATAGCGAAAGAGATGCAGCCGTTCAACACTGATGAGAAACCAGCGTTTAAAAGAAATGCTGCCAACTTCTGATAGGCAGACCTAAAAAAAAAAAAAAAAAAAGATTTCCAAAAGCCAGCCATTTCAGCCCTGCAAACAGCTCGAAGAGGATATTCTGAACGAGATAAAAGACAAGTCATCTTACTCTGCCACTACAAATATGTGCTTCTATGTTATGTCTCAATATTTAAAGCAGAAGTCTATGCAAACATGTTTTTTTTTTTTAAACAATTTGTTCTTTGCAGGCCCACTAGTTGAAACACAGCATTCGGATAAATATTGTGTTTGTGGAATAAGAGTTAATCCACCCATTTTTACGCATCTCGCGGTGGGGGCGGCCATTTTGTCACGTCTGTCGACATCAAAAATAAAGTAAAATACAAAAATTGTACTTAAAGGGGAAGTCAACCCAAATTTTTTTTAAGAATATGTTCTATGCAGGCCCACTAGTTCAAACAAGGCAATATAATTAGTATGAAATATGAGTTAAGCAGCAAAATCCACCCATTTTTTGCCATCTCAGAGGGCGGCCATTTTGTCACTTCTGTCGACTGAAAATGACATCATACAACCTCAGGATTGGATGCAGGGATGCAGAAAGCTGCTTTCTGAAGCTGAGCCATGATTGGTTGTTATCTGAGTCCTGAGGTTGTGCTATGTCATTTTCAGTCGACAGAAGTGACAAAATGGCCGCCCCCTGAGATGGCTACAAATGGGTGGATTTTGCTGCTTAACTCATCCATCCATCCATTATCTGTACCGCTTCTCCTCACAAGGGTCGCGGGGCGTGCTGGAGCCTATCCCAGCTGTCTTTGGGCAGTAGGCGGGGGACACCCTGAACTGGTTGCCAGCCAATCGCAGGGCACACAGAGACAAACATCCGCACTCACAATCACACCTAGGGGCAATTTAGACAGTCCAATCAACTTACCATGCATGTTTTTGGAATGTGGGAGGAAACCGGAGTGCCCGGAGAAAACCCACGCAGGCACGGGGAGAACATGCAAACTCCACACAGGGAGGCCGGAGCCGGGATCGAACCCACGACCTCTGAACTGTGAGGCGGACGTGCTAACCAGTCGACCACCGTGCCGCCCTGCTTAACTCATATTTCATATTAATTATATTGCCTTGTTTCAACTAGTTCATCAATTCCATTCATTCTTTTCACTACTCGCGGCAGCGCTCAGTCCATGTCAGTGTTTCCTCACTGTTCAAATGGTTATGTAATGTTGCACTTGTGATTTTTGGCCGACTATTCCACCCTTTAGCAATTCTCCATTTACGGTTGTATGTCATTTGGCCGTTTTCTAAACAGCATCCAATGTGGCCTGTGATGGAGACAAGTTTGACACCCTCGTGTTCAAGTATGTTGTATAGCCTGGCCTGTTTGGTGGCCTAACAGGAGCGGGAAATATGCCAAGCATGTGTCCACGTGTCAGCGTGTCAAGAACCGCGCGGATTGCGATCACTTTATGTGAAGTCAAAGTCACAAGACTGCAGAGGAAAGTCCCACAAACCTACAGGCCTCCTTTCCAGCTTGATTGATGGCTTTACAGCGGCACAGTGGGGCCTGCAGATAAGGCACAAATTAACGGGCACATCTGTTCCTGCGTGGCCATAAATTTCTCTCTCGATTCAGTTTGTGTCGTGCACAGTATTGTCTTGACAGTGCAGGTCACTTTCTAGGCATTCGACGGGCCTGCTCTTTAACACTATTATGGAATCAACTGTAAAGTTGATTAGATCCTTTAATGATTAATGAGGTTCACTGTTAGAATCACACAAAACAAGTGGGCATCTGTATAGATGATTAACAACTTCAGATTGCCTAATTACTCTGTTACATGGTTGAACTGTCACTATTACAAAACATATTATCTGTACAGGCAATGTTTTAAACGGGAAGTCAACGCAAACTTTTTTTTTTTTTTTTTCAAGAATATGTTCTATGCAAGCCCGTTGGTTGAAACAGGGCGTTCTGATCAATATTGCGTTTGTGGAATAAGTGTGAATCCACTCGTTTGTTCCACTGAAAATGACATCACAACTGCTCACAACGACCAATCACGGCTCAAATTCAGAAAACAGGTCTGCCGTGATTGGTCGTTGTGAGCGGTTGTGATGTCATTTTCAGTCGACAGACACAAATGCAACATTTCATTCCAATATTCAGAGTGATTGGTCTGCTGGCTACAACTTTTAATTCTTTTTGATAAAGAGGTACTAGGGTGAGACAAAACTTTTGTAATCTTACAACCCTAACCCTTTTTTAAAGAAAAACGAAATAATAAAGTCATATTTTCCAAGCTAAGAAGTTGTTTGTTTCGAAAAAAGTTGTAATATGACAATAGCGTTGTTTTTGTTAGCATTTTTAAAAGAAAATATTAATATTATATTACGAGAATAAATATATTTTTTATTTGATTTTTTTTGCTAAAACTAAACAAATTGAGACAACTAGTCATAACATCATGGGAATAATCAGATTTTTCAGAATCAGAATGGTCGAGTTTTTATAGGAATTACGTTTTTTTTTGCTAAGCTGGTAAAGCTAAAATAAAATTAGAAAACTAGTCACAATATAATGAATATTTAAGTTGTATTTTGGATTAAAAAAACATGTGCAAACTGGAATAATCTTTTTTTTTATGAAAAAGTAATGAGAAAGGTCATACTTTTTATTGAAATATTTCTTTAGCTATAAAGTCCTTTTTTATTTTAAATTAAAGTACTGTCTCACAGGAATGCTTTTTTTTTTTAATTAAAAATATTCTGAGGAGTTTAGGGAAATTCAGCTACCAGTAGGTAAAAGCAAATAGAAACTACTTTTTTCTCAAACAAAAAACATTCTTGAAAATATGTTTTTTAATTTTGTGAAATGATTATCAACAACTTTATTCTTGCAATATGATTTTTTTTTCTTTTCAGTGTGGCCCTAATAGCGCTTTATAGAGTGTGACCCTAATAGCGCTTTATAGAGTCCATCTTTTACACCTTCAGGCAATTCAGAGTTCCTTCACACTTGTGTTTTAGGAGCAGCAAACAGCGTATATGACTACATATTGGTGTCATTTGCCGCTTGCTTCCTCAGGAACTGGCGAGAGTGGCAAAACCACCTTCATCCGCCAGATGAGGATCATCCACGGACGGGGCTTCTCAGAGGAGGACCGGAAAGAATTTGCCAAATGCATCTTCCAGAACATCTTCACGGCCATCAAGGCCATGACGGGAGCCATGACCGCGCTCAAAATTCCCTACTCCAACCCAGATAACGAGGTACGCTTGCCAGCACACAAAAACACTTGCCGCATGCCCACTGGTCTCTAAATACTGCAGAGGTAAAAAAAAAAAAAAAAAAAAAAAAAAATTCAATTATGAGCACAACCAGTTGCACTTGTCCCAGAGGTGGCAAAAGTATGTTTGAGAGATACGAGTGACCCAACTGCCAATTTTTTCAAGATATGACCTGTTTGGCCGTTTTTTTTTTTGTTTGTTTTTTTTTCATTGACTTGTGAGCAAAAACTAGCTATGAGCACTGTGTCGTGGCAGTGAGCTCAAATCACTTCACACCAAGCTAGTGAACAATTGTTCAAAAAAGGAACTTCAAGCTATTTATTGAGACTCCTAGTTAAGGCTTACCGTCAAACTAAACATAAAACAAAGATAATAATAATTTGTGTATTTAAAACAAACAAATAACTTTGCCTTCAAATTTGCTAGCATAATGCTAACACATCTTGGGGAACGCCACAGATGGGCTCAGGAATAGCATCTGTGTCTCGGTGTTATAACCCATTAAGCAGCAGATAATTGAACACAAAACATGGAGCAACACATGCAGGCTGAAAATATCACAGTAATCACAGACAGATTCTTTATCCTCTGCAAAGAACGGCTATGACTGTGGCTCAATATGTATCAGTACAGTATGTCTGTATTCTACTGTTGCCAGGTGGCCAAGTCGCGCACAGTAGAAGGAGCTGTACAATTAAAGGAAAAAAATTGGAGACAAATATTACATTTTTTCCATTCTATTTAAATATATATATATATTTTTTTTTTAATTTTTATTTTTTTACAAAGGACATTCTGTTTTTCTTCTTTTTGCCATTTCCACTCATTTCACTGGGACACAATGATTTGAGTGTTTTGTGTTACAAGCATGATCACGGAACGAATTAAACTCGCATCTCAAGGCATGTTGAATTTCCATTTCGACACACCAGTCAGCGCTGCTTTGCCACTTGTGTGCCATGCCGCCATCTTGTGGCATCTATATGCTATCACAAACCTTTTAGAGGCAATTTTCGCTGTTTGTGGCAGGCGGTGCAGCGGGGGTTCGTTGTATTTGTACTTGGTCATTTCCACCACTGCGCTTCTCACTCACACTATGCCCGCAGTTCTACGCCAGTAAGATGGAGAACGTCAACACGGTGCATGTCACCAAGCTGGAGCGAGATTACGTGGACGCCATCCGCCGCCTCTGGGCCGACTCCGGCATGCGGGTCTGCTACAGCCGGCGCTGCGAGTACCAGCTCCTGGACTCCACAGAGTAGTGAGTGCACTATGAATTTTTTTTTTTTTTTTGGGGGGGGGGTTTCAATAAAGTGATGCAAATGAAAACATTTCAATTTTAGGTCTTTTTTTCATTTTTTTCATTCATCAATTAATCGTCAAAATAATCGGCAATGAATCGATTATTAAGATAATCGTTGGCTGCAGCCCTAATACAAATAATACGAAAAACGTTGAAGTCATAATAAAAATAAGCAACAATCAAAATGATTGAACTGAAATGAAGTAGGAATTGGCCTTCTAAAAAGTATTTGAAAGAGTCTACATGAGTTTTGTTATTTCAGTTGAACTAGCAAAATAAACTTACTGTATCTTATCTACCATATCGTCGCTGTCATGTGAAAAACACTTATCTCCATTTTTTTTTCATTTGCTTATTTTTACCTGAATCATGTTTCCGCGTTACAGACATCGCATTAAATTAAGTTTCCAAAATTGGAGGTAAGTGTTTTTCACAGGAAAAGCGACGATATTCTAAAATCATATTTGGCTCCCCACTTAACTTTATGTGGCTCGCAAAGGCAAATCACGCGCGTCGACGTCTTGCTAAAATATAAAAATTGTCTTTACTTTTAATAACATTGAGATGTTGCAAGCATTTTTTTTTGTGACTAATAGCCCTTTTAAAACCACTGAAAAACAGATGACCATTTTTTTTCACTGGCTTCTAATCTCAAAACTAGTTAGTTATCCATCAATTTGTTGTGCATATGTAATGAGGCATACATTTATACAATTTATTTGGGTTCACGGTCACAATTTCCCAGAACTACAACGTGGAACATGACAAAAATGAGTTTGACACCCCTCTTCTAAATTATAGGGATGCACCTGTATATTTCCTGCTTACGCGTCACTCCATTATTATATTTTGATTGAGGGGAAATTCCAGAAAAACCTACAGAATCTTACCGTAACATTTTGTTGACTCATCACATAATAAAATGAACAAATAAGTCAGGAGCTGTTCCTGTTTTATATATTTCCATATTTTCCCCTTCCAGTCTCATGTCACAGCCTATGTTCAGTCTCTAATGAAAAAAAAAAATATGGACGGAAGAAGTGGCTTCGGGGTTTTTCTATTGGAAACATTGATCAAAGGAAAAGTCACAGTTTGCCTCTCATGTTCGTCTGTTTGCTGAATAGTGTGTGTGTGCGTGTGTATTCCTCAACAGTATCCATGTACACAGTGGCTCGGCTCCCTTCTCGTCTTTTTAATCACGGCTAATTTATGACATATCCGCCGTCACTTGTGTTTGTTTTGCACACAGGTGGGAGGCCATATCATAGCTGCAGTTTCCTGGTTTTTACTGATGTTTTTATTTTTTTTATTTTATTATTTTTTTTTACACGTTTGTGTGCTTTCAGCTACATGAGCCAATTGGACCGCATCGCAGAGCCAGACTACATCCCCACGGAACAGGACGTGCTGAGGGTCCGATTCCCCACCACGGGCATCCACGACTATTCCTTCACCATCAGCAAGATTACACTCAGGTGTTTTTTTTATTTTTTTGTTTTTTGGGGGGGGAACTTTGTCAAAGCATGTAGAGTAAAATTTAAATGTTCGGGGTCGCTTAGAAATGTCCCAATTCTTCTTTTTTTTTTTTTTTAATTAAAAAAATATTTTTGTTTTAAAATGACGAAAACGTTTATCAGAAGTAGAGTGTAGATGTTCTTATTATGGTTTAAAAAAAACGAAAAAAAAAACATTACTGCCCTGAGCATTGTCTAATTATACAAAAGTATTGTCTAATTATACAAAAGTATTTGGTGGCATCTTTTTCGTGGTATGTTTAAGTGAGTTGAGGAGCTTCATTAGTAGTGTTTTGCCGCCGCAGGGGGAAGGAAATGACTTGTGGATTTTCGCGTTCCGCTGCTACTCGGTCCCGCTCTTCAATTCCACTCGAATGACCATCTCCTAAACATTTTCCTCACTTTTTTGTCTTTTCCTCCCGTGCTCCTTCGGCAGGATCGTGGATGTAGGCGGTCAGAAGTCGGAGCGTCGGAAATGGATCCACTGCTTTGAGAACGTCACCTCGCTCATCTTCCTGGCATCCCTCAGCGAGTACGATCAAGTCCTGGAGGAGAGAAAGACCATTGTAAGGCTCATTAATGAGTCAAGTAAAAGGATCCCAATTTTTAACATCTTAAACCAAAAGCGCTCTGGTTTTTATTGATATTTAACAGATTTTTGTTTTCCTCAATTTTGGTTTGAGTTATTTCGTTAGTTTCTGCGAACTAACCTTACACACCACACGTAACGACATTCCCACCAACTTTAGGAAGAATATTCTCCAAATCAGTTCCCTGTCACAGTAGCCATTAATCAGCCAGCACTTCCCTTCCTCCCCACCAAGTGTTCCTCTCAATATCACTTTGCCTAACTGCCAGCAGGTGTCACTCTAACGCAAGAAAACCTCCCACTCAAGATTCTCACCTTAATAACCATTTTTTTTTTTTTTTTTTTAAATCGCAGGTCAAATTTGACCCTGTACAGCCTCGCTTGACAAACATTGTGGCACCTTTGCTGAAGAATGGCATTTTGAAAAATATTTTTGCGTATGTAGGGTCACTTTAGGGAAAAGCCGTCAAAGTTCAGGGTGAAAGAATGACATTTACGTTATTTTCAATGCTGACAAAATGCGCAATGTGTGTGCGTGCGTGCGTGTGTCTCAGAACCGCATGGAGGAGAGCCTGGCTTTGTTCTACACCACCATCCATTCGCCGTGGTTCCGCGCCACCTCCATCATACTCTTCCTCAACAAAACTGACATCCTGGCTGACAAAATACTGACCTCTGACCTGAAGAAATACTTCCCCAGTTTCATGGGTAAGCCCCATTTGCGCAGGTTGACAATTATATGCTAATTGGCTTTATATACAGTCCCCCTCCCACTTTTTTTAATAATAAATTATATAATGTATTATAATATATTATAATATATTATAATATAATATCATATATTATATTATATTATAACATAATATATTGTAATATATTATAATATATTATAATATAACATAATATAATACAATACAATATAATAAAGTTCTCCCTTGCCATCTTGGGATTCACTTTTAGCCCATCCCAGCACATCCCGGATTTTTAAAATCATACATATTCAATTTTATATTGCAGATTTTTCGGTATATCGCAGGATTTTACAGCGTTGATTTTTCCACACGGACGACTGTTATTAATGCTTATCGAGCAATAAATGCAAGCCAGGAAGAAAGAGTTCATAAAAGACTGGGAATGTCCAAAGTCATTCACTCTTGAAAAAAAAAAAAGAGAAGAAAAAGTGCAACGTACGCCTCTACTGCAAAGCAGAACTGGCTTACCCTACTGCGTCTATGGTTAGCAATTTTACGATAGCCTACCACCGCTAGCGAATTCCAACCCCTCCGCAGGCGACCAAGCACATACGCATTTTTATGTGTTAGCTGCACAGGCACAACAACACTAAACTGGCTAACTGGTTAGCCAACTCTACAGTCTCATTGGGCGGCTCCCACGTCACTCAAGAAGCCAGGCCCCGCCTTTTAAAGCCACACACATTCAAAGTCACAGGTACTACAGTGTAGAATGTGCAGATGGCGACCCCAAGTGGATCCAAATAATAATAATAATACCTGTACCTCACATGGATCTTTTGTATTGACACAATGCCTAAATAATACAATTTAAAAGAAACAATAAATTATTAAACCAACTTTTTTTTTTTTTTTTTAACATACTTTTGAACTATTTTATTCTCTCTCATCTCTGAATGAGCTGGCCCATGTGTCCTAGTTAAAAATCAAATGTGGCCCTTGCCTTTGCTATACTGCGTCGATGACGTTCTCAGACCTCACTTTGAGGACATTTTCTTGAATGGAAGGTCTCTCACTTTTGAAATCACCTGACATTGTCTACTTGATTTCAAGTTGGGTTCACGAATGACAAACGCCGCCATGTTACAGGTCGTCATGTTGATTTACTCCCATCCCATTTTCCCCCCTCCTCATTGTGTGACTCATGCACCCAGTCACAAGTCATTTGCAAAGTGACTTCCGCCCCCCCCCCCCCTTCAGATTTCTTTTCACCAAAGTGAACCATAATTAGTGGCTCTTTTGTCCATTCTATAATTTGCCATCATATGACTCACTTCTTCCTGAAGGTACTTTTTTTTTTTTCTTTTTTTTTTTGCATACCGTATATATTTCACATACGGCCTCTGCTAAACGTCTGCACGCAGAGCGCTGCTGTGACACTTCCCATCTTCCACCTCCAGCACCAGAGCCCTCGTCCTCCTGTAGCCCATGGCAACCACAGACGGATAGATCCCCTTCCCCCCCCCCCCCCCAAAATCCCGTAATGTGCGTTGCGCGCGCGGGGAGGGGTTGCGACAGTTGCATGTACAATGAACACAAAAAAAAAAAAAAGATCGCTTCATTGTTGTTGTTTTTTTTTTTAATGATTTAGGACGGTATGAGAGAACCTCTGCTACATATGATCGGATGAAAACGTCTTTGTTTTGACATGGTGAAGCAACATGTGGCTCATTATCCACAAGATGGAGCCAAAGCCATAATCGATGCCATTCGGTTTTGTTTTTATAGCACAATAAGTCACTGATCAAACCGTTACACTTGTCTGCACTGTTCATTTCCGAAAAAGATAAAATATTGATGTTGTGCTTTCCTAAAAAGATAACATAGATGCCACCCGCTGGCCTTGTTCGATTTTGCTACCCCATCAGTTTGTTCACAGTCTGTAAGCTTGAATCATTTTTATACATTTTATAATAATAATTATCATTTTTTTTTAAACTTGCAAGGACGTCAGCCTTTGTGAGACTCTTCCAGTCTCTCTGTATCTTTGTTGCAACCTGCTGACGACACTCTGTGACACTCTTAAGATCAGTGGCAACTTCCCTCTGAGAACATCCTGTTCGAAGTCTCGCAATGGTGAGGTACTGCTGATCACTGGGGATGTAACGATTCACTCAAGCTCCCATTCGATTCGAATTTCCAGTTCCCGATATTCGATTCGATTTTTTGAAAAATTGCTACCATGCTTGTCCCTGTGCACTAGTGTGGTTCTGCAGCCATCCGCAAACGCAATATGCGATGATTTTTGGTGCAAGCGCATAATTGGATCTACACATTCAAAATGTGATATGCATCTGGAATGAAAAAACGTTTCAAGACATAATTGTCTGGATGAATCTAAGCATATTTTCGAATCGATTAATCGAGTGTCCGCTGATAGTGTAGTGGTACACACGCCTGAGTTGTGTGCGGGCAGCGTGGGATCGATTCCCGCTCAGTGACAGTGTCTATGTGTGCCCTGCGACTGGCTGGCGACCAGTTCGGGGTGTAGTCTGCCTTCGCCCATTGACGGCTGGGATAGGCTCCAGCAACTCCCCGCGACCCTATATAGGATAAGCGGTTTGGAAGATGACATGACATGACATGACATGATTAATCGAGTTCTCGAATCGATTAATTGGGTATATTAAAATATAAATGCATATTAAAAAAAAAAAAAAAAGTCCCAGACAAATAGCCAAGTTAGAGCATTCTGACTGATGTTTGAAAGCTCGTAGAATATTGTGGACAGATATCACCAATGTACCAATTTTATATTTGACAAATTATTTGCTCTATATTTAGTAGTAATAGTATTTAGTAGTGTGTGTGCATGCCTGTGCGTCATGCCATGCGCGTGTACATTATCGCTTCTACTTCTAAACTTCCATCCCTTTTGTGACACTCTTTGTCAAAGATTTAACCTGACTTTGATCAATCACAAGCTGCTTGTAACTGTTGACTCTCCAGAGATCCAACATGTTCACAAGCGTCCACCTTGTTTTGATACACGGTGATCTCATCCAAAAGCGACCCAATGCTGCCATCTGCTGGCCATAGTGGTTTAAAAAAAACAAAAAAAAAAAAACTTTCCCAGCTTAACGATCAAATCAGAGTTGGCCAAGATTTTTCCCCGCCCATTCCCATTAAAAAAAATATGACGACGGTGCGCCTTGTTAAGATTAGCATTGACAGCAATTGCTCTGTTCAAAGAGTTAGCAAACATACTGTACCTTTTTATGAATAGTGCAGGTTGTATTTGATTTTCCATCTAAGCCATGTCCACCCGCTTCTGAACAACATCTGGCCACTCTCCCCCCCCCCCCCCAGGAAGGAGACAGGACGCGGAGGAGGCCAAAAAGTACATCCAAAAGCTGTACCGGCAGCAGATCAGCAACCCGGACAATAGGGAGGAGGGGAAAAGCCTCTACACGCACCACACCTGCGCCACAGACACGGACAACATCCGCAAGGTGTTCAGCGACATCAAGGACACTGTGCTGCTCAAGTCTCTGCGAGAGTACGGCATCTTCTGAACATTGACACAGCCCTACGGACGGCTGTTTGTACGACTCTCCGAAGAAGTTGCCCTGAGAATGAAGGACAGCTTTTTGTTGCACACGCGAAGGAGGCGGACGCGGACGGACACGAGACAATCGCAGGGCACGCACAAGCATTCATCCAGCCATTTTTCTTTAGCAAGTGTCCTCACTCGGGTTGCCGGTGAGCTGGAGCATATCCAGGCCCGACTTTTTTTTCCGCCGGCCAATCGGAGGGCGCGTACCGTGCGGATCAACAACCATTTCTATACACATTAGTGTGCGTTGTGGTCAGGGTCGGCTCACGTGGCTTTCGTTTGGAAAGTTCCCTCAGGTAGCCCAAATTGTAACGTTTGTACAAAATGCTACAAAAGTCAATTGAGGATTGTTCAAGGCTTTTGCACAGTGTTTGACTGTATGAAGAGTGCACAACTGCTCCTTGTACGTTGACATTTAAAGCGGACGTCAACCCAAGCATATTTTTTTTTCAAGAATATGCCCACTAGTTGCATTCTGATTCATTTTGCGTTTGTGGAATATAAGTTAAGTAGCAAAATGCACTTGTTTTTAGCCATCTCTGGGGGCAGCCATTTTGTCTTCTGTCGATTGAAAATGACATCACAACTGCTTACAACGACCAATCACGGCTGACCTGCTCTCTGAATCTGAGCCGCGATTGGTCGTTGTGAGCAGTTGTGATGTCATTTTTCAGTCGACAGAAAACAAAATGGCCGCCCCCGGAGATGGCTAAAAACGAGTGGATTAACACTTATTCCACAAACGCAATATTTATCACAATGCCCTGTTTCAACTAGTGGGCTTGCATGAAACCTATTCTTGAAAAAAATATGTTTGCTTTGACTTCTGCTTTAAGTACTCTAAGCGCTCACATGTGGTGACATCATCCTGTTCGTCTACAGTGCATTTTCCGTGATAGTTCACACCCAGGTGCCAGCGCTTCTCGGTGTTTAAACGATTTTCCAAGCAGAAAATGCAAATGAGCGTTACAGTGGCACCTCCAAAGTCCAACACAAGTTGCACCATAGGAAATAAAATGAATCCATCCCAGATGTTATTAAAGTTACAGGGCCTTTTTGTGTGTAAAAAAAATGTTCGTATGAAATTCTAACACAAAAATGATAAAATACTACCTTAACTTGGAAGCTACCGTTTGATTTTTTTTTTTTTTTTGACGAAAATTGCCATGAGGCTAGCTCAACGTTTGAGTACCAGTGTGACAGCAGCTCAAAAAGGTTTTCGATTGTTTATGACAATAAACTGAAATATACCACAAACTATCATTTCCACTAACAGCCCAGTTTAAACCAAGCTCCGCCCAGGAGTACAAAAAGATATAAGTCTTAATTGACAGGCATCACTTCGACATACTTCTGTGACGCAAATGACGACTTCCCTACCAGTCGGGGCTTTGCCGCCATCTTGTGGCAAGAGAGGCCTGCTGTCCTACTTGCACTAAACAAACGTACAATTGTTTATAATTTCGCGCAGCACACGCTGACCACTGTTGTTAGTAAAAGATTTTTAAAAAAAATAAACACACTTAGATACCGCGATGACACTGGTGATGACGATTCAGGGTGAAAAATGTGCAAATAATATTAGAGTCGTGCTCTTAATTATGTGCTATTTATGATATTATCTTTGAGAAGGGGAATGTTTGAAGAGTGTGAGCTCCTCCTTAGCTTCGCAAATGTGTCAATATTGTTTATTGATTGTATTTTTTTTGTATATTTTTTTTTTTTAGATGTTTTTACTCACCTCGTCATTGCTTTTTGCTTTTCAGGTGTTGTGCTTTTGAATGATGCCTTTTTTATCCAAGCACATTGTTCACCACATGCACATCAAATGTGACGGTGCAGTTTGTGGGCAGGTTTCGGGGAAAAAGAAGGGTGGGGGGTCGCTAATATTTAAAAAAAAAAAAAAAAAAAATCATGAACACATGAAGTTAACACTTGCTCTTATTGGCCGGTTTGGAAGTTTGTCCTCATCACTGCACTGTGACGTCATCGAGATCGAGTGGATTTATAACAGTGGTGAGACTTGATTAAAAATAAATCTCCCTCAAGGCTTTGTAATTTTTTTTTTTTTAATTCAGATACTGTTAGTTATGAAAACATTTTGTAATTACGTGAATTTCTGCAGCAATTGGACCTAAAAGTCAGCACATATCTGACAGCATAACACAAAACAAAAACCAAACAAAAAAATCCCGACTTTGAAGTATGGTGGTGGGTGTCATGTTTCGCAATTGCTTTGCTACGTCAGGGCCTGGACGCGAAGCGATCATCGACGCAAAAAATGAATTTGCAAGTTTCTAAAGACATTTTTCCAAGAGACGATTCGACCTTCGCACAGCCAATTGAACCCAAACCGAAGTTGAGTAATCAGACAGAACAATGTGGCAAAGCACTAATTGAAGAAAAAACTGCCTTCAAGAGTGAAATGCACTGGAATGACCTCAAGAGAGAGCGCCCAATGTGGAATGGTGCAAAATTCCTCCTGACCATTGTGCGACTCTGATCTGAACTGGTTTCGTGGGAATTTTTGTCGCCAAAGGATGCTCAGCCACTTAATCACACAATCGCACAGCATGATGATAATGCCTTTCAATTTCAAATGCTAAAGCCCGGTGAGTCATCGAAAGAAAGAGCTGGCAGCGTATCATACAATGAATGTAAAACGGCAACAAACAAGGGCAAAAACCCTGGGCAAAAACGATAAAGGCGGACAACGGGTGGGAGTCTGCCCCTTTGCTGATAATGAGCTGCTTGGTTTGAGGGAATCTCCGACGACTTCTCCGTCAAATAGCAATGCTGCGGCTGCTCTGATAAACGCCGGGACTGTTAAAGGCCAGCTTGTGTGATCTCTGGCACCCAAGCCGAGTTGACGTGTGGGAGGAAGGTGAGCCCGGCCGCTTTTTGCAAAACGACCGTTTTATTGCTACGCCCGTCGATGACGACAGCTTTTCAATCCTTCCAATGTTCCGATAGCGGCCGTTTTGGACCGGGGCAAACCCACTTATGCTCAATTCCAGTATCTATTTGTTGTGCTGCTTTTTTAAAAAAAATTGTAAACCATAAATTCTGGTCAACACCATACAGCTTGATGAAATTTTTCACCAAAATCTGGTTTCCGATTTTTTTGGCCAATTTTTCCACTTTGCTTATAAAAAGAGCAATTGACACAAACATTTATTACAGCAAGTTTTTGCTCTTTGTTTTTGTGCCGCCGCCGAGATTTGCGTCATTTCTCCTGATAGAAACAAGATTTTTTTTTTTAAACATTAACTTTCATCAAAAAAACGATTTAAATCTGAAAATTGGTTTTGATTTAAAAAATGCGAGTGCATGGAATCAAAGCGAATCGAATCGTTCCAAATATATCGAGGTATTAAATCGTCTTTTATTGGCGAGATATATCTTCCGAGGAAATGACAAATTTACATTACGGACAAATTTATTCATAATGTATGTAAAAAAGTCAGCAAAAAAAAAAAAACAATTTCATTATATCCTCTTGAACTGAGCCGTACCATATCAAATCGAATCACACCGAATGTTCCACTTTAAAATTGCAACCCATCTATCAAGATACACATCCAACATATCGAATCGAAGAAATGCACCAATTGACAACAGACACGAAAAGCCAGGACCCTATAGATGAGGGATGAAAAGAAAAAGAAAAAGAAAATTCATTCTCCACTATAAAGGTGTGGTATTCTTCTTGCTGGCTTTTCCACCTGCTCGCCTCATACTACGCCTTGTGCGTTAATGACTTTCTGAAAAATGGCTCCAGAGCCTTTGTTTTATTAACGTGGGGATGAGTGCGGGAGAGAGAGAAAGCAACACAAAATGTTCCCAATTAAAATGACGATGAATCGCAGGCAGCGGCGCTTTCTCATGTTTCGGAAGAAAATTCCACGGGACCTCGTAGACAAGGTCATTAACCCTTTCATGCGTAGTGGTCACGACAGTGGATAGCTATTTAAAACTTGCTTTCGCCGATATGAATTCATCTCAATTTTTAAAAATATTATGAACCCTCTCATGAATTGATTACGATTTAATGTTATTATTTACGATATAAATCTAATTTTTAGATACAGGCGAAAGCAACTTTTGAATAGCCGTCCACTGTCGTGACCAACTTTGCATGAAAGGGTTAAAGTGTCGACGGCGGCGCTTTGTGAGAGCTCAGCTCGCCAAATCATGTTTACCAGAAGCAGACAGCCAGACGGGGGGGGGAGGAGAACATTTGCGACAAAGCATACTTACGAGGCACCGCTGGACATGAATAATGCAACTCATTTTCGACGTGATGCGTCATCTTTAACTCAAGCTGGGGGCCTTGCGCAGTGACTTGAGGCTCATATCATTTGTCGGATCTTTTTTGAAAAAGTGTACACATAATGGAACAGACCGTTCCAAAAATGCTGAAACACTGAACTGAGCAATGCTGCCGTGGCTTCTTTAGAGTGCCTCGTTGTCCACCGTGAGTGTGTGCATGTCATGGAGAGAAGGAGGTAGAGTGACGTTTTAATTATTTTTAAAAAAAAACAACAAAAAAAAACAAAAAAACATGACAGCCAGCATGTGGACCCGAGCTTTAAAGCCCTGCAACATCCTGGCGGGATATGTTCCACCACTGGAGTTAGTTAAGCGTCATCATAAGAAAGTTGCAAGCATCGATTTTTCTTTTTTTTTCCAGGTTGTAGCAGTGGTATTTGATTGTCAGTTGACAGTCAAGCGGGGCGTGGTTTCAGCGCCTCCAGCCACAGCATTTGAGAGCTGGGAGAATGGCTTTGATTTTCATGATTTCAAAGCCGCATTTGATACACTCTGCAACAACCGTTATTTTTAACAGCTGGGTTAAAAATAACACCATTTTGGGTTAAAAATGCATCGATCCACTAAGTGGGTCAATTTGACCCACCTTCTCGCATTGTTTTGTACAAAGCAGCCCATTTTTTTGGGGTTGCTTTGTACAAAACGACCCATTTTGAGAGTTTGTTTTTGCAGAAAATTGAGTCAAATTGACCCAAGTAGTAGATCGTTCCATTTTTGACCCCAAATTGTGTTATTTTTAACCCAACAGTTTTGCGTGTCAATGTTTTAACCATTCAAATTCAGCAGCGTCGTCTTCTCGGAATTTAGACGACTTTTTTCAATTAATTTTCCATTTTAAAGAGGAGATTGGTAACAAAAACGGCAATCCTTCATATCGCAGGGTCGTTAAAGTGCAAAAATGGCCGCATGAAATCCCGTTGCCGGCCTTGAGTTTGACCCCAGTGGAAATAAATGTTCCCCTGTAAAGAAGTCCCTGGAGCCAACAAGTCTGAGATCCCTTGCTTGGAAGCAGCTCGAAATGTCCGACAAACGATTGTGCGCTCTTGCCTCCCCTGGAGTGTGTTGAAGTACACACTCGAACACACGTACACACTCCATTCCAGTTCTCCAACACAGAGTTGAAAGAAGTTATTTTTCCATCCGGCCAGACACTCAGCGAGCTTCACGCTGTTTACGCAATTATCGCCCCCCCCTGACCGCTGAAGTCCAAATTAAACAGCCAAGTAAACACACAGATTGTGTTGACTGCGCTTGTGAGATATGAACCTCAGATTGGACCAACAGCGTTTTTTTTTTGTTGGTTTTTTTCCCCCTATTCATCTTCAGCTCATTTAAAAGAAGATAAGACAACATCGGACACATACATAAGTGTCGCTGTCGGGGGGGGGGGGGGGGGCTTACGGCGGAACAAAGCGAACGCCGTCACCTCCTGTGACGCCAAGTCGACCCTTCAACAGGTGTCGGCCTGCTGCTGCACTTAGTGATGGTTGCTATGCAATTTTCAGAGCTGGGTGCTTGATCCTTTTTTTGACGCTCCGTCCTCTGTCCGTCACCCAGGACGTATGCCAGGGGAGGAGCTATGGGTGGGCCTGGGTGTGCACAGGCCCACCCCAGATTGACAGACTGTCTACAGAGTGAGATTCATGAAAAAAAAAAATATATATATATATATATATTTTTTTTTTTTTTTAAATTTGCCTTTTGTTGTGTTTCTCTATTTTATTGACTATTAGGAAAGGCATAATTGTGGTTGTCTAAGGAAGATCTGAATTTCATATTATTCAGTGTAATATTATTTGATTATGCTCAGTGAGAGAAATATTCAGGCCCACCCTGATTTCCCCCCGATTAGCCACATTCGGGCTCCGCCATTGACATCTACTGTACATCGCGCTTGACTCCAGAGCTTCTACTCTCCACCCAATTTTCCGTTGGCATTTGCGAGCGCGCGCCTGAAAAGGCAAAGCCGTTGTGAAGTGAAAGCTCTCCATGTCTGAGTGGTAAAATGTCTTGTGATAAAAGTAATTACAGCATTCAGCCGAGCGTGTCGAAAACGCAGGTAGCGCTGCCTCTCTGACACAATTATCCCCCGCCGACGGCTCTGCCCGTCTGCCGCTGACAATTACAATGCGCTGACGAATGTCGCCGCGCCGCAAAGTGAGCCGCTCTAATGTAAATAAGCACTTGTACTACGAAAAGGACGGCGGGCCCATTTTGGGCCAAATGACGTTCATGCCACGAGTGACATTTCCTCTGGTTAAATAGCCGGGTAATGTTCACCGCGGGCTTGAATGTCCGCTATTACTCATCCTTTTCATTCAGCCACTTCCAGATACACTGTGTGCCATCATATTCATTAGAGATAATTAGCCCAATTAAGCCATTGTCACTTTGCTTTTAGCTGATGAAGCTGAAAATTGCTTGATTTTCACCATCAGAAGCACTTCAACTCCGGGGAGGCAGGCTGCTGCTTTTTTGTGTGCTGAAAGACACACATTTGCACTATAGTTGACAACTATTACTACTACTGCGGTGAAAAAGTAGTTGACGCCCACACAAAAAGGGTTGGAAATGTCTACGGCAGTGGTTTTCAAACTGTGCGCCGCGGCGCACTAGAGATATTGTCAGGTGCGCCGTGGGAAATGATCTCATTTGTGCGGTCTACCGCCTGGCAGCGTAACCATGGAGTTACTAAATTGTAGTACTCTTTCCTACCAGCAGGTGGCAGCAGCAGCAGCAGCAGGTAGCCAATTGTCTTTGTTTAGAGACAAGCGAATTAGTGACGCATGTTTATCCAAACGGCCCATGTTTCACAAAGTATTAATATGAAACATAAAATACTTTTTTTCTTTGTGTTTATTTAATTCAAATTCAAGACGTTATAACGTCATTCTTCAATGTTAAAAAAATACACTCTTGTTAAAATAAGCTTCTTTTTTTTCACAATTACAGATGCTGGTGTGCCGCGGGATTTGTTCAATGAAATAAATGTGCCTTGACTCCAAAAAAAAAAAAGTTTGAAAAACACTGGTCCACAGATACCACAAGATGGCGGTAAATCATTTTGTATTCGGACAAATTTATTGACTGTTGCTTTGCATTCCAAAACAAAGATTTCGTTCGCGGTTCGGGCGTGCCTCCGACATTTTTTTTCCACACCAACTCAGACTAGTGTTGTGCTAACTAATCCTTACTGCGTGAATTGATCCTTGTTGGGCTGCTCGATTATGAAAGAAATAGGAATTATTTTAGTAATAACTGAAATCAAGATTATTCAAATGATCATTTATTTTTTGGTGCAAAACAAGAAAATGTCTGAACATAAAAACTATAAAGACAAATACATTTCTTTGAGAGACTATAATTTTAAGTTCCAAACTAAATTTATTAAATTAATTATAAAATAAAAAAAGGCGCAAATGTCTAAATTCAAGTATGATTTCCTTGTGTGTAAACAAACAGTGCAGTGCGTTGGGTATAATTGCATACCGTTTTTTTTTACGATTATGCCAATTTTGTGATCGTGGAGTGTAATAACTGTAATTGAAATTCGATTAATCGCACAGCCCTACAGTCCAGTTGCGATAAATTACGAAGAATAAAATTGACCTGGATGAATGACAGTATTCGCCGTCACTCCACTGGCAAATTTCACATATACCAAATAAGTGAGACTTCGCCATATTGCAAAAGATACGAGAGCCGAGTTCTGCCAGCATTGTAGAAGTATCATTTTGCTTTTTCTTTCACCTTTTATTTGAAGCGTTACTTTATCTTCTTGAGTTGGTTATAGCAATTATGGGGTGGGGTGGGGCGATTCGGAATGAATGTTTCATTCCAGAAGGACATAATGACAATGACGGCCCACCCAGATGGCATCTGTAAGCTTGCTGATGTTTTCGAGCACAAAACATTTCACCGCCTGCAAACCGCAGAGAGACACGTGCAAACTTAATCATTTTTGATGATTACCCTTGCGCTGCGTTCTCAGGACTGACTGGAAATGAAAGACTGCTCGAGCTCGCAAAATATGTCGCGGCAATCACGACATCCAAGTTAACGGTGGACACACGGTTAAGGGAAGCGCATTGCTCTGTTGTTTTTAGCATTAGCGGGATTGTTGTTTTTTTTTTTGTTTTTTTTTTACTTGATTTGTTTTGACGGTCGGCAACAGTCTGATAACGTGGAACAGCCACAATCTCTACAATCTATTCCGTTTGAAAGACAGATAATATCGTTTAGTTGTATTGTAAATGAATGATTATGGCTTAAACTCAAAACTATTAAGTGCCCTTTCAGTAGATGGCAGAAGGTACAATTAAACTGTGTATTCACCTGCTACCAATCACACAACAGAATAATAGCGTGTTCAACTAAAGAGGCCCAGATTTCACAACGGGTTTTTACATTTTTGAGTACATTGATACGAGATCATCCATATTTCAGCGTACATACTTTTTGCATTTTTGTTTAGCATTTTATCACTTCTGTCGACTGAAAATGACATCACAACTGCTCAGGGTTAAGGTAACGACCAATCACGGCTCAGCTTCAGAAAACAGGTCAGCCCTGAGCCCTGAGCAGTTGTGATGTCATTTTCAGGCGACAGAAGTGACAAAATGGCCGCCCCCAGAGATGGTTAAAAACGGGTGGATTAACTCGTATTCCACAAATGCAATATTAATCAGAATGCCTTGTTTCAACTAGTGGTCTTGCATAGAACATATTCTTGAAAAAAATTTGTTTGGGTTGACTTCTACTTTAAAACTACATTAAGTTAGGCCAGTAAACTCAAAATCAAATCTCTTGACAATAAGCAGCACTTTGCTAAATTGTGAACAGTTATTGAAAAAGAGGCTTCAAGCTGTTTAATGTTGACGTTTAGTGTCAAACTAAACACACAGCTTGGAGAATTCCACGTGTATTTAAAACAAGCACATAGCTAGGCCTTTAGTTCGTTAGCATGATGCTAATGCCAACACAAAATGGGGACCAATGGGGATCACTGTATTTTTCTTTCTAGGAATAGATTGTGTAAAGCGAACAGGCAGTAAAATCAGAATGCGCTCATGAGATAAAGTTAATCTCATGAGATAAAGTTAATCTCATGAGATAAAGTTAATCTCATGAGATAAAGTATCCTTACCGCTGTCTGCATTTTTTTTTTTTTTTTTTTTGTGGTCTTTCCAGTGTTTCTCACCTCCGACGCCGCCTCGAGCGAAATAAAGTTTCACCTACGTAGTCTTTGTCCTTTTCCCTTTTCTCTGACGGTAGAGAGAAGCGCATGGGGAAGGCGTTATGGATTAATAGCACGGCGGCCACGTGCAAAATCACCGGCGTGAGCCCGGGGTACAGCATGTTAAATGATGAGCCATTATGGCGATTTTATAATGGAGCTCTAATTGGGCCTCTGCGGTACAGCTGCACCATTTTCACGGCAATTATTTCTCTTTCTGGCACTCCGCATTTATTCGGACTTCTTTTCTTCCTCGTTTTGTTTCTTCTTGCTCGTCCATCGTCTCAATTTTTAATCAGGACATCTTCAGCGCCTCCGTCTTCTTACTGTCATGGATGTGTTTGGGTCCATTGCATCATCCATGATGATCTAAAGGTCGACTATGAACATATTGTGAAACACAAAGTACGCTAGTTGAACTTTGAAGGACCGTGGTTGACCAACTAGAGTGAACCCCGACATATTTGTTTTGTCTTCTGCATTTTTTTTTTTTTTATACCAATACGTTTTTACGTCAATTATATGTCGATTTTCACCCAGTCGCCATTTCCCGCGAATAGCAACTATTACAATAATAATAGTAATAATAATTTACATCAAAAAGCAAATTTTTTAAAAATCCCCAAAGTTTTTATTTTTGAATTGCAATTAATAATGAACGATAGATACACGGACTATGAACTTACTTTTTTTTTTTTTTTTTTTTTTTTTTTTTTTATAGACCGTGAGCGTGGTATCTTTCAAACTGCAACCGTTTTGAGATAGCAATAGTCTTTATTATATGTTTTCTGATAATTTCAAAAAATACAGAAATGTGCAAATTCTTGGTTAAGGGAAGGTGACAACGTGTGATTAGCTAATCAGCGGTTCTCCACTCGGGGATACATCACAGGCCGGATGCTGAGTGTGTAATCACACAAATAGATGGCGTGTGCGTGTGTGCGTGTGTGTGCGGCTGAATCACAAGGTTGCGAATGAAGAGCTGTAACCAGAGCGCATTGGGGTGGGTTGCCTATATTTGCATACGGTGACGGAATAATGGACGCTTGATTGTGCCGAGGTGATCAGCGTGACCTTTTCTATCTGTATGAGGGCGTCTATATAAAGTAAACGCAAACATATGTATGCTATTGCTTCAAAACAACATTTCGACCTATTTCTATTAAAGCAACATCTTAGATGTAAGACTTTATTCGACACCTCTCAGAAAAGGGTCGACTCGCGTCGCTGATTTTATGAATTGGGACCTGCTTGGCAAAAACGTCTTAAAGACTCAACTCGACTTGGCATTCATGAGACTCGACTGACTTGAACTCAATGACTTGACAAGGCGTTATGTTTACATTTAAAGCTACGCTATGAGATGAGGGCTGAGGTTGCCTCATTAAGTGTCACGGAGCACGCCCCAAAGATGAATACGTTTGGATTCAAAGTATTTTCTTTTTGGTGAAACCGGGAAAAAAAACAACAATAGCAGCATTCAAGGTTTTCAACTGAATGACAAGAAACAATATCTACGGCGTTTCCTTTCAGCTTAGACACAGGTAAGCTAGCTGTGTGAACTGTGACGCTAAGTTAGCTAGGTTAGCTTACCAAGAGCTGATCAAATAAAACAAAGTGATAGATTACACATTACGGAGACTTATCTCGAGACGCAACGATTTCAAAAACGATTGTGGTTTTAGCATAGAAATGTATACATTTCTTCCACTTTAAGTGGCTTTTCTGTCCGACATATTTGATGTGGCAGGGCCACTGGTAAACTAATGACAATGTCAACACGAATGAATTTCATAAAGCTACAATGTGCACAAAGTCAATGCCTCTCATTCCACCTCATTTTACACACACGGGTAAATTTGGGTAATAATTTGGCACCAAAAACATAATTATGTCGTTTCTAAATATGATTATTGCGGTACACGTTTACTCCCATGTACAGGGTAACGTCAATTACAAGTATACATAAATGGACACAACCAAAAAACTTTGCCTTAAGAATACCACCGCTAGCTTTATCCTAACACACAATGCAAAAATGCCACAGACAGGCTTACAGCCCTTTAAACAACAACTATTTGAACACAAATTTGGCAGGTACACATATACGGGGTCATATTATCAACGAGCATTCATGCTCTCATCCCTAAAGCCGAAGCTGCGATTTCATATTTCTCTCAGAGGTTCCTGCACCAGCAACCTCACCTCTTGCTTTATTGACCTGGTCTCTCGTCCGCCAGATGCTCGCACCTGATTATCTCATCTCGTCATCCTGTCCAAAATCGACACCACTCGTCCGTCCCTCGCAGATTCGATAAATATTCATCACATAAATCGTGTCTGCCCTTGGCTCCGCGTTCCCGCACCGAACCGTAACGCTGACTTTTACTTCAAAGAGTTGAATCGGAACTTTACGTTTACACCAGTGTCAGTTGGTCTGACTACATTTGCCAGATTTACTCGAGAGGCTTTTAAAACGATACCTGTACCCAACTACCGCACTAATCAGATTGCGCGGGCTCTGGCTGGAATATTCGTGTGAGCTCACGGCAAAAAGCTTTGCTGAAACTCAGTTAGACTGTATAATAACATTACTGCATAAAAATTTTTTTTAAAGTGTTGTAACCCGATTTCCATAAAGCATGTTATGCATTTACTTGTGGGCCAAGAGACATATTTGATTGTCCATTTCAAATTACACGATAATGACAAACTCACGCCGCGCTGGCCTTGGTGGCCCAAGCCATCAGCTGTACAATTTAATTGACGAGAGAGTGTAGGTAAGGTCATGAGGTGATAAATAATGACACGGCCCAATCTTTTTCACTTTACAAATATCAAATAACGAGCTCCGGGGTCATGCTTTGGCTGCATCTACAGAGTGATAATAATTGCCCGTAACGACCCAGGCTAAACTTAGCTACTCCCCCGACATACAAAATAGTCTCTCAATCCAGATTTGTTCAACATACTTTCTTGACACCAATTACTACTTTCCTATCAGCCAGAGTTTTGGTGTCATCTACTGGCATCTTAGAGGGGGGGTGAGAAAGTTGAATAGCTGAGCATGAGAACCAGACAAAAAGGCGGAGGTTCACTGTGTTGTATTTTCGGGGGCTTGTTGCCGTCACATGCGCTCTCCAGCTAAATGGGAAGCTCCATCCTGAGGCAGCGGGGGGGGGGGAAAAGAAGAAAAAAACAAAAAAATCCACCCAGGGGGACAGAAAAACAAAAGCCTTCAGACAGTTGAGAGTGCACCCATTAAAAATGTGGCTCCCCCCCTCCACCGTAAGCCCTCCGACACCGATGGCGGCGAAGAGCATGCTGGGTCTGCTTTGGCTGTAGAATCGTCAGATATCCGCCATCTCTGTGTGCTGTCTAACCATCAAAATGGCAGCTTATAACCTCTAAGGGCCAATTAAGGCGCACGCACCACACGTAACATCTGATGTCTAATGTTCGGCACCGTGGACTTGCGGCGAATGTTTTTGCAAATGCAGAAAACAAGGGTATTGCATATAAATGGGGCTGTGATACTGCAGCAGGCTTTTGTTTTATTTTGCGTTCACTTTTGTGCCTTGACAGTCTTTCATAATATTGTGGGGATCAGGGAGCAGTTTATCATAATGAAAAAAAGCCTTTACAGCAGCACTAAAAACCCATCGGCAAAGCTGCCCCGGGGAAAGTAGGGTTTTTTTTTTTCTTTTCATCGAAAACAACTTGGACCTCAGCTTACCGGGCGTTCGGAGTCAGTCAGTGAAAAGCAGACTTGCTCGGTGAGACACAAATTGGGACTTCTTTAGTGGTTTAAAAAAAATAAAAAAATAAAAAAAAATAAAACATGGTTTCTGTCACTCAGTCAGAGAGAAGACATCGGATAGAATAGTAACAACGGTGCACCACGATTTTCAGGCTGGTGACTTATTAGCGTAGCATTTGGTTCGTTTATTTAGCATAGATTGTCGTAGCGTAAGAAGGATTGATTTAGGTTGTTCTGCTGCTGTCAATCACAGCCAGACCACGCCCAACGCTGTCCTACCTCGCGAGCCCATATGGCAGGGGCGGAGCCATGGGTGGGCCTGGGTGTGCACAGGCCCTCCCAGATTGACAGTGTGCCCACCCAATGAGATTCAGGGAAAAAAAAAAAAAAAACATTTAAATTTTTAGTAAATTATTAAATTATTTTTGAATTTGTGTTTTTTTTATTTTATTGAATATTAAGAATGGCGTAATTGTGGTTGTCTAAGGATTTTATTTGAATATACGATGTGTCGGGACAGGAGGATTGTGCTCAGTGAGACAAATAATCAGGTCCACCCTGATTTTTCCAGGCCCACCCATTAGCCACGTTCTGGCTCCGCCCCTGCCATATGGTTCTCCAGGCAAGGCCTCAAACATTAAAAATATGAAGGATTGTAAAACAGTCAAATGTCCAGCCTGTCATTCATACGTTTACTGTTGAAAGCGTTAAGGGACCAAAAAAGAAGTGATCTTATTCACTGTGTATAATTTTTTTAATTAATCGTCCAATTAATCAATTTTCAGAATTTCATTCGACCTTAAAACAAAGGCTATGTACCCGCTATTGTTCTACTGCTGCGTCATAGGCATTCCATCAATGTGCTAACTTTGTCTTACTAGTGAGGACAAAAAGTGTACTGGTGCATGGACCTCAAGATGGATCCATCCATGCAGTAGGCATAGCGAATAAATGCTCAGATGGCTTCCATAAGTGCTCTCAAATTGGGAATGAGGGACTTATGAACCTCTCTTGCCTGCCTGAATGCCTCCTCTCAAGCTGAGCATTTTTTCATTTGCTTCCATCTCCCAGTCTCTCTCACCCCTTCCTCCCATCCAGACCTCCCCCCCCCCTCTCTCTCTCTCTCTCTGTGTGTCTGTCTCCCCCCCCAAATGCCTCCCCCCCATCTCTCTGGCTCTTATCAGACGGCCAGTGAAGCAAAAAGAAGATGTCTGCGCTGAAGACAACAGCGAGGCAGCAAAGGCTGTGAAATGCTGGGAGACCAGTGAAGGGATGCCAAGGGGCTGGATTTAAGGCTGTATGTTGTATTAAAAAAAAAAAAAAAAAAAAAAAAAAATATTGGTGCCCTGGGCTTGATATTAGACATTACGAAAAGCTGAACATCTCCTCAGGGGTTACAGTAATAATGGCGGTAAAACTAAGCTCATGATCACTCTCGCAATGTCATAGTGGAAGCCGTGATGTCGTTTTTCAACATATTGAAACTCAGTGGCGTGCAGCGGTGGGGGCCCGAGGGGGCTGTGGTCCCCCCGGCAACCACCTGAGGGGGGGGATCCAAAAGCAGTCACCCACACCCTCGTCGACCGCAAAAATGTAATGGGTATCCGAATGTTGTTGGGCGTGATATATACGCCAGATGCATATGTAGCAAGCAGAAAAATTTTCAGTCGTCAGAAGACGCTATTAGCTAATCCGAATTTGTACGTCCAACAACAATGCAGATCTGGTTTCACGCCTCACTTTTCCAGAAAGATTTTTTTTTTTTTTTTGTGCAACATTCCCACAAATTCTTTGACTTTATAACATTTACAAGTCTCACATTTGGCCCGACGTGTATGCACGCGTGTAAAGCGGAAGTCAACCCAAGCATATTTTTTTCAAGAATACGTTCTGATTAATTTTGCGTTTGTGGAATATAAATTGAGCAGCAAAATGCACTCGTTTTTAGCCATCTCTGGGGGCGGCCATTTTGTCTTCTGTCGACTGAAAATGACATCACAACCTCTCACAACGACCAATCACGGCTGACCTTTTTTCCCGAATCCGTGATTGGTCGTTGTGAGCAGTTGTGATGTCATTTTCAGTCGACAGAAGTGACAAAATGGCCGCCCCCAGAGATGGCTAAAAACGGCTGGATTAACACTTATTCCACAAATGCAATATTTATCAGAACGCCCTGTTTCAACTAGTGCTCTTGCATAGAACATATTCTTGAGAAAAAAGAAAACGTTTGCGTTGACTTCCGCTTTAAACAACAACGATGCAATAGTTTGTTCCAAGTTGCTCCAATCTGGTTAGTCAAAATAAACTATGTTGTCCCAAACGAAAAGAATCGCAACGATCAGATACGTGTCAGATAAAGGAGAATAATGACAGTCAGTGCACATCTTGGCCTGAAACCTTCATTACTTCAGTGAACCTTTCTCTACCCCGAGCTTGATATTTTATTAAAATAGACTCAGCTCTTGCAAATATTCATTTTGCGCCATATGCTCAGCGATAAGTTTAACCAATCGTCGGCATGGCAACAGCCGACAATGAGCAAATGAAAGTATGTCAGTTTCAACAAAACGCCGACAAATACACTCCAGCTGTGACCGCTGGAGAAATTGGAGATGCAATACATGCAGTGGATTCAAAAGTCTACACACCCCTGTCCGAATGCCAAACGTTAGTGATAAAGAAAAACGAGACCGAGGTGAATCATTTTTAAACTTTTTCAATCAATTGAAAAAAAAAAAAAAATTGAGAGGGGAAATAGAAATAAACAATTGAGATCCTGTGGTTGCACAAGTGTGCACACCCTCTTATAAGCGGGGATTTGGCTGTGTTCAGAAATAAATCACAACCAAAGTCATGTTAAATGGGAAGTCATTATACACCTGCCACTATTTAAAGTGCCACTGAAATAAAATTCTCATGTTCTAGTAGGCTTTTCTTGACTTGCTTTTGTCTGCTGTTACGTCATTCTACCTTAAAAGCCAGTCGGTGTCTTTTTTTTAATCCAATTCTCCGGCACTTAGCCAATTTAATGCATCAGAATATACACGTGAGGGTGGCGCGAGGATGTCGTGGAATTTTTTCGAGCCGTAGGCAGGCTAATGGCGGACGCCGTCCATCGCCCGGAGCTCTGATAAGTAACGGCAGTGATATATAGTCGACGCGCACGATCAGTGGAAACAGTCGAGCGTGATATGATATGGTTTGTAGACAATGACGATATTGACGTCTTTGTAACAGAATAGAGGATGGTAATTATCACTCGATTTTTTTTTTCCTTTTTTTTTTTTTTTTTTTTTTTTTTTTAATCAAAATGGTGCTTCTCTTGCACTGACACGTTACTTTTACATCATCGATTGAAACAGTAAATAATAAATTCTGCCTGTGTGAAAGCCACATGTGTAAGCTCTTTAATTCTTTTGGAATGATGTTTCCGTCTGCTACAGGGGCTGAGATACGAATCATTTTGTAAGTGTTGAATTTCTGGGAGAACTTCAGGTTTTCAAGGGTAATTCCAAAAGGCGACCGACGGTTTTGGGGAGCTGTTGAGACAGGCGCTTTAGTCCTGTTTAATCTCACTAAATTGCTTTTCTCTGTCACCAAAATAGTTTGCTAGAGGTTCGCTTAGTTGGTCGGACGCCGCTTGATTGCAGAGTTCAACTAAGTGGGCGCACTTATTTTCATTAGGTCCTTGCTTGCTTCCTTCGTCATTGAGGATACGAGCACCCTGCTGACTCACTGGAGCGCCCTCAAATGTGGTGACAAGGACGAGTTGGATTTTCCTGTGCGGTCAGGACAGTTTCGCCCAAACGGGTTGGCACAACGAAGGGACTGAACAACAGAGCATGTGGATTTTTCTCATGCGAGTGAGCAAGGCGGTCGGGGGAGGTCAAAGTCGGGAGTCATCCAATTATCTAACAGAGCGGAAAGTTGCCGCTAACTTTATGAGAAAATAACCCGTCTAACTTTCAAAGATTCCTCTGAGGAGCTGTCATGGGCTTCTAGTTGGCAAAACTAAAGCTGCTATAATAATTCACACACAAACAGAAAGACACATTGTATATTTAAATAAAAGACACGCTTCGTTTTGAAAACGTAGCGAATGCTAATGTCAGTGTAAAATCCTATTGACATGCTAACGAGAAATTAGCATCCACTTCAGGAGCGATATTCTTTCAAATAAATATTCACATACAAAAGCTGTAGAAAGACGTACTTATAAAGTCAATACTCAAAGGCACAAATTCTTCCCCATCTGGGAAAAACAAAGTTCTATTAAAGAAGCACTGGGCAAGAATTCAACCTTAATAAAAAACATTTTCACAACTCTTTTGATGAAACATTGACTTAAAAGTAGTTGAATGAGACTTTTGTCATGCCCTGGGGTCTGTATCGTTTTTACTGGCACCAAGCAACTTTCAAGAGGATAGAAGCAACCCTGGCACCCAAAAAAAAAAATATACAACTATCCTGAATTGCTTTACGGCATACTCACTTCCTCCCGTCGCTATAAGGACGGAAATCAATTAGATTCGAACGACTACACGCTATTACTGGTGTCATGGCAGAAGCCCCAAAACAAACGAAAAAACAAAAGTATTGTTTGAACAAAATTAAGATTCATTACCTCATCGCTTTTCATCTTTCACACAGCCACTGGAAATAGAAATGTCATTCAGTCCAATTTGCAGGCCAGCGAGAGCTCAGGATTTCACAATTTCACGAGACGACGCGACACGCTGGCGCATGGGAAATGTAGTTGACTTTTGTCAAAACACTACCGCTTTTGTCCACATGGCGCCGCCACAATCAACAAAAACTGACATGACGGTTTTTCTTTGTTGTTTTTTTAATTGCTACTATAAGAGTATTGTCATTTGACTCTTACCAATTAATGTTTTTGTTCCCCTTTCAAGTTATATTTAGAGGTGAGTTGTTAAGGAATTTTACTGTCTTCAAAATTCAAGGACACAAAGAACTTTGGACTTTTTTTTGTCATACCTACACAAACTTCCACGTATGGCACAAAATACGATAACCGAAATCCCAGCTTAGCCCAGTACGCCCCAACACTTGTGAAAATATAGAACAATAACATAGATTAAAATGATTACGATAAAGAGATAAGGGAGGTGCCAATTCGCAGATTGAATGTGAGCAAATATGCAAGGCATCAAAAGGTGTGGAGGTAGCAGAGTGAAAACGCAAGAGGCTTGAATTTCACATATTTACATATTTATATATTTACAGGGTCGTTGAATACTCGACAACAAGAATCGAGAGTTGAAGAGGAAAAGTGTTCAACGTGCAGGGATGACTGGGCATGAGGCTATGATGATAGTTTTGAGAGATTTGACTTTTGGTAGGTGAAGAAATACTACACTTTGAAGTCAATGAGTAATCGTTTTATGAATTGTGATTTCAAACTTAAGCGTGATTATTATGATTATGATTTCCATAATCGTCCGGCCCTACTCTGTCTGGACTCATTGTCACTCCTCCCACCCACCACATAAGACTGTCACAAGCTAGTTCAACAGTTCACAAATTGTCCCCCAATTTCTCATTGAAAGCGTTGCGGCGCGTCAAATGATTTTTTAATTAAAACGACTGCACTAAAAAGCTCGTTTATCCAAGGGGGCGTTGATCTCAAACGCGCGGACATTTAGCCACTCTTCATTTCCGATGACTTTAATTAGCTTTCCAAGGGCGTCACCAAGTGTGACCTTTCCCAGATGATATTGCGAGCACCTGTCATGAACTTCTTTCCAGAGAAGGGAATTAAAATCCCCCCTGCTAAATAGCGCCGAGTTGATCCGTCTAACTTGTAGCCATCGTTTGTCATTTGGCAAGAAGCGTCTTTGTCGTCGTTTGGGAAGTAGCAGCTTTGTTGTCGTGTAAAGCCCAGCCCGGTAACTGCGGCAAAAAAACGGGCAGATTTATTAAGCCCTCAAGCCAAAGGAGTATATATACCGGCTCGTTTGTCTGCTTCGTGGAGCCGCACGGCTCTCGGGCCTGCTGACGGAAAAAAACAAAACAAAACAAAAAAAAACACATGTGAAGCTAATCCTCCTGTCACTCTACTAAATCTTCTGCGGGACAACATCCGATCCCATCGGGCTTGAGCAGAGAAGCGAAAAGGGACAGCGATGGAACGAGATGTTTACAGAAATGGGGAGCGCGCACGTAGTAAAGAGCTCAAGCACGTGCATAGTGGAGGCTATCAAGCTAGCATCACAATCGAATTGTGAAGCTAGTCTATCGTCAGTTGTCTGAGTGTGTGTCAAAGTTGAAAACGTAAAGTAATCATACGTGTCAACTTGTACGTTTTCCCCGTATTTTACATGTTTTTTTTTTTTTATCATTTCAAATTGTTTACGTCGTATAATAATTTTTTGTACGGGGAAAAAAAAAAAAATTTAAAACTCGTTTTTTGTTAGACCGATCTCGTCTTGCCCATTTCGGTTCTAATCCGCAGCGTCCGTTAGCGATTCCGACTGCAAACTTCAGCCGACATTCACGAGCAAAGTCGCCCGAGTTGAACGATAAACACCGTGTAAGATTATATACAGAAATATCCGTTCCGTTTCCCCCACCTATGCCGCTGAGTGATAGGTACTGTGTACGATTAAAAATAGATACTGTGTAAGATTATATACAGAAATGTACGGGCAAATTACAACTTTTGTAAGATTCAGCACGGCCCGGGGTTGACAGGTATGAATAATCCGTTTGTCAAATTCGACAGTGTCGATTTATGAGGCTCAAAAATGAAATGCGTGCGTGTAAATGTGACATTAGGCACATCTCCTATTCAACCAGGTTCTAAACATGTATTGTTGGTGTTTTTTCTCCTCCCCTCCCTTTTCTCATTGTTTATCGCCACATTCCCAAACCAGTTTTTCAACAGGTTTCGTCTTCCCGCTACTTTTTTTTTTTTTTTTTTTTTTGCTCTAACTTTTCTTGTTGTTTAATCACGGGGTTTTCTAGTCCGACAGGTGTTGTCGTCGCCGCCGTCGCTGTCACTTTTTATTTTTTCATTGCTTTCCCCAGATTCACCAAATGGACAAGCAACAGGTGTCGTTGCTGCCTCTTGCGCTCTCTTTTCTTCTTGTTTATTACCCCAAACAAGTTCAAGTTCTGTTGCTGTGATGTCCCGTTTTGCGGCGTTACTTTAACACGGGCATTTGCGATACGCAACGTTCATTTTGTGCCTTTAGGCTTCCTGTAGCTTTGTTTGGATAACGGGAAGTCGACAAGCGACCAATAGCAGGAAAGCTAGCGCTAATTATTTTTCTTGAAGGAGAGAATTAAGATAGCGGAGCGTTTCAGTCATTTTGAATAGGTTACGGTAATTTAGCTATGTACTGTGCGTGTTCAGTTCTTATAAAATTGCATAATCTGTGTTGTTCGAGTTTTACAATGATTAAAGGATGAAAAGGAAACTTCAGATTCATATTTGAGATTAGCTATCTGCTGAGCTGTGTAGCGGGAGTCACATACACATGCAGATTTCAGTCCCCCCCCCAAAAAAAAAAAAATTGAAATGTTTTTTTAATGAGAAAAATATATAAATATATAATATCGTACTTTATGAAAACATACTGGATGACATAATTGAGTAAAATGACATAATTAACCTTTTTTGTTAGTTTGTTTTGCACACTGTTAATTCTGGTGTTGGCTTTAGCCACCCGGAGGCAATTTAAGAGACTCCGTACTGGAGACTCAGCTCCTCTCTTGGCTTCTCAATACAGCAGTAATACAAGTCATTCTTTGCAGAGAATATACAGTATACATACTGTATATGCAGTATGCCTGTGAATGTTATTCCCTCTCAATCTCCCTCTCCCAAAGCAAAAAATAAATTAAATAAAAATATTTTTAAAAAACACAGATCGACAACTTGTACCTCGAAAAACTCGTAAATTGGGTCATTCATATCTCAAGGCATCACTCTCCTAGAATAAAGAGCATATATCCACAGTATGTATTTTCAAGTTTCTGTATCACTTGACCAACATCCAAAATAAATGATTAGATGCCAAATCTTTCAAAGTGTGTTAGAACTAATGCCACCTTAAGTCTAGATCATCCGGACTTTTCCTGTCATCGCAGCATTTGTCAAAGGTAAGAGCGCATTCCCAATAAGAGCGCAAAAGTCGCTCTCATACTTTTCCGAGCTCGATTTCGTATTTCTCGCTGCAGGATGCCAATTTAAAACGAGGCAGCGCTTTGGGGATTTCAAATGACGAAATGAGCGTTTCCCCGAGCGGGCGCCGCACTGCCTTCCAAATATAGCTCGGAGGAATCGATCAGAAGGTGCAGGCTATTCCTCCCGAGACACGCATCGCAATCGCACCGACTTTGATGAATGTCTGATCGGCGCATATAATTCAGTGTAAAGAGCAACGGGTGAATTAGAGGAGGGGATATCGGCACCTTGTTTACTCTGCGCCTCGTCACGGCCCGGCCGGAACCCGAGCGAGAGTGAGGGACCTCTGCTTCGTTACTTTGAAAGCACCGATCAATAAGGAGCCGTCCACCCTGATCTCGGCTCGGGGTAAACTAATTGGCTCTCGCCGTATGCGGCTGGCGCCCGCTGAAGAAGATTAAATAAAAAAAAAAAAGGAGTAGACTGAGGCCTTCTCACCCCCTTTGACAGCAACCTGTTGTGCGACCGTAAAAGCCAAGTCTCACCTTGGAAAAAAAAAAAAAAAAAAACATTCCGTGGGGAGTTGAAAGATTCTAATGGAGGTTGGGTATTCTCTCACAGCATGACCTGCAAGTATTCAGCCTGCCATACCTACAACAATTGGTTACCTCCACCAAGGAGGTTAGGCTTTTAACGCCTTGTGCTTGTTTGCTACAAAAATATGCATAACCCTGATTTGAAACCGAAACTTACACTCTTAGTCGGAAAACTTAACCCTGGCCCGAAATGCTACTTTGCTAACTGTCTTAACTCATTCACTGCCATTGACGAATTTACTCGTCTTTTCACAGTGCAGCCATTCAATCCCAGGGAGTTATTTATATTTTTCCTCAACATTTTTCAAACGTTAGGGTCTGAAAATGTCTGGCAGTGAATGAGTTAAAAACCAGGCCTCCCCAAAAAGTTACACGTACACAAAAGAGGGTTTTGGTGAGGCTTTTCTTTTTGGCGCGAGTGAGTTTTGTGGTGTCGCTGAAAGGTGAAAATGTGAGAGGTTTTGATGTATGTAAGAGGTTTTTGCTGGGAGTTTTTCCTGGCCTATGTGAGGTTTTGTTCTTAGTTTGTGTGAGATTTGGTTTAAGTGAGAGTTTTGGATGTGTCTGAAAGTTTTGGAGCTTGAGCTGTAATTTGGTGTAAATGATACGATGTGAGTGAGTTAGAGTGTTAGGCGTTTTTTGATGTGTGAGTTTTTGTGAGAGTGAAAGGTTGTTGTTTTTTTTAATGTGAGAGATTTTGTCTGTGTATCTTTTTGATGTTTTTTGTTGGAAGTGAACATTTTGGGGCATTACTTAGAATTTTCTGGTTTACCTGAGAGTGTTTCTGATAAGTGCGAGTTTTTTAAGTGAGAGTGAGCGTTTTTTTGGATGTGCTTGAGTGGTTATTTGGCGTCAGTGAGGTTTTGTTTCCGTGTGCCTGGGAGATGTTTTTGGGGGTGAATGTGAAAGCTTTTGTGTGTGAAATTTGTATCAAAGTGTTTTTTTTTTTGTGGTGAGGCTTATTCTGTGTGAGTGAGAGGGGTTTTAGTGTACATAGGGAGTGTGAGTTTTGTGTGTGAATTTTTTGTCATGTGAAAGGATGGTTATTTGGTCTATGTGAGTTCTTTGTTTGAGGCGTTTTTTTTGGTTTATCGGAGAGGTTATTTTTTCTGGTGCAAGTAAGTATGAGAGGTTTTGGGTGTGTGAGTTTTTTGGGGTTTGTCAGTTGTTTTTTTGTTGTTTGCTGTGTGTGAGAAGTACTTGGTTGCATGTGAGATTCTTTTGGGGTGGGGGTATTTTGATGAGTGTGAGAGGTTTCTTAGGTTTTTTTTCCTTTTGTGTGTGTGTGTGTGTACATGAGACATTTTTGGGGAGAGTGTGAAAGGCAAATGCTATTTGTAGTGAATAGTACTTTTAGCTACTGTATCCAATCACTCACTGATTTCCCAGGCGGCTTTATATAAATGTATACGCCATCATTTGTTCCACAGTTTGCAACGTTCGATTCTCACACTCAAGGAACTTACTTGGCTTGTGGGTCCATGCGGAGGCAATCAAAAACACAAACAACGTGCCGGCTTAATGACTGTGAACATGCGTGTGGGTTTTCTTTACTCGCCGTTTCCGTTCTTGGTCTTTGTTGTGGTAATCACGCCGCTCGGGTCCAGGCCTGCTATTATCATCATCATCACCGGCCCGCGTTTGGCCGCTTCATCAGGTGTCCTTCTTTTCAGCCCGGCCCCGGCAATAGAGCCTCTTTCTGTGTAGTTCAAAAAGACGCACCTTGTTTCAACATCAATGCCAACACTGGAGCACGACCAATTTATTTTTAAGGCCAACGCCGATTACGATATTTGCGGGGTAAAATTCAGATAAGTGACAAAATAGATCGCTTACAAAAATAAAGATATCAACTATAGGCAGAACATTCGACTGTTTACAACACTTTAGTTACGTTTTTTTAATACAACAGGGAGAAAAATCGGCTGCTTTTTTTGCTGATTGCGAGCAGGCGTCTAAATGAACTTGTTAGAACACCAGACAATGCAGCCGGTGACTCTCTAAAGTTAGCAGCCAATCAGAACAAAACAGAACATAGCCGCAGAGCACCATTTGAACTGCAAGAATTTGGCTTGATTCCTTGTTTCGATTCTGATTCCAAACTATTCTCGATTTGGATTCTTTTCAAGGCGTCCAAACGACGGCCGTTTAGATTTAGCAGTTCGCAGCACAGACTGAGAAAACACTTGACACGGCCAGTGGCACTTGCCTTCCTTGTACTATTGTCTTGATTTTTTTATACAGATTATAGGTAACATTTATGGTGGAAAAGGTTTGAAATGGCTTACCTCGCTGTCATATTTTATCCATCACAAAACCCTGGAATTCGAAAAGGGGGGGGCGTTGACTTTCTTTTTAAAATAAGCGCTGTATTATCAGACACTATTTTTGGCTCTCACATTGGAATATACTGACTCCCTCCACATAAAGTGTTGTGGGAGAGTGTGTTCTTTTTCGCAAATGGCTTGAACCTTTTTAGTGTAGCATAAAGGAAATCCATTTGAGTGGCTGCGATCAATCGAGGCATCAGCAGGACTGCCGGCTGAAAGAAAAACGTGACCTACAATACAACAGGCGCCCATGCAGAGTAGAAAAGGAATCCAAACTACACAAAATAGCTCATCGGGGGGAATGTGGTCTTGTTTCATCCTGAGGCGAAGGATCTGAATGAAAGTTGTTGGTTTTTTTCCTATTTTTTTTTTTAATTACAATAATCTCACTGTAACGGCTTGCTGAAAAAAATCTTGCCGAAGGAGAACAAGTTGATATGATGTCATATTTCAGTCTAAGCAATCGCAGCTCAGGTGAGACGCGCGTGAATGGTCGAATACAAGGTAAGAGGAATGTGGAAAGACAACTTTGTGGAGATATTCACACGCTGTACCTGCGTCTCCGTGAGATACAGTCCAAATCCTAAATGGTGAAAATGTGCCCTCTAAAATACGCTTAGAATTGCTTATTTCAACATTTTAAAACCTAAATATACTCCCGCTTATCATCACAAAACAATTACGCAATTCCAACTTATCTTACATTACTCCTTAAAAGGGAAGCCAAGTCAAAAATGTTCTATGCGGCCCCACTACTTTAAACCAGGGTTATAATACTTTGTGATCTTTCATTATAGTTAGTGTTTCTTTTGTTTTGACTTTCGTTTTGTAAATTTAGTTTGTTTTAATCCGTTTTTTGAGCAGGTGGTTGGCTTTTTACCAGTTTTTATTTTTTGATTTGCTTCAGTTTTGTTATTAGTTTTACTATTAGTTTTTTTTTTTTCTTAAATATATGGAGTATTTGTCGGTTTCCAAAAAAATGGTCACAAAGTATTGTGTAATAAAGTAAACTACAATTCTCAAATGACTTTTTGACCATCATGATACCAAAACAAATGCATGCAAAATGAAACCCAATGGCTCATGTAAGATTATATAAATTGACAAAGATGAAAACGTCAACTACAGACATTTTCACTATCATTTTAGTTAGTGTTATAAATATAAGATGTAGTTTTGGGGAAAGTGTTTTCGTTTTTATTTATTTTGTTAAAAAACGTTTTTTTTCAGTTTTAGTTCATTAGTTTTAGTTAACCATAATAACATTTATCTAAACACGGCATTCTGATTAATACGGCATATGTGCAATTTGAATTAAGCAGCAAAACGCACCCGCTTTTGTCCATATCAGTCGGCGGCCATTTTGTTGCCTCTTGCTGTCCGCTGAAAATGACATCACAGTTGCTCGGGGCTCAAGTAACGACCAATCACGGCTCACCTTGAGTGAGTCACATGACCAAACTCAGAAAATAGGTGAGGCAGACGTCGCAGCATAAAAAAAATATATATATATGACTGTGAGTACTGTTGTCTTGTCTGCACCGTTTGCGCTCAAATATCAGTTCAAGTGTCAGTATCACTGAACGCAGTCATGGATTGAATTGAATACTTTTTCAAAGTATGTGGACAATCGCTTCTTATAGTGAGTCAAGACCAATGAGCCTTTCGTGTGTTCAATATGGGAAAAATACGAGCTTGTACTACCTCTCCAACTCCAATCTCATCAGACAGACGGACAGCTGTCCTTTTGAACGCCAACTCTTTGATTTTCACGCCTTGAATGGACGCTCGTCCCCGCGCACCTCTAATTAAGGTCCCGTTGCCGCGGATCTGATGTTAATTCACAGGTGTCTGCTCCCCTGCCGGTCACCATAGCAACCTGGAGGTATGCCGTTTTAATCCAGAGCGCGCGCACATTTGTGCCCCCATTTTACCGGGACTGATTAATCCGAGTAAACGTTGCTCGCTGTGCCGTTGACTACGTGACGCTGAGTCCACTTCAACAAGCGGGGGCGAAAAAAAGTCGAACTCAAACATTGTAAAGGCTTGTTCATGGAAATGCTTGAAAGGTCCTGAGCTAGCTTTCCTAACTGCCGCTACTTGGCTTCTCTTCCGCCGCATCCCTTGTGGAAGTGTAACTGAACAAATAAAAGTTATGTTCACGACGTCATTTTTCGATGGATTTGTATGTTGAGCAGAATATCACGTCAGGATGTTTTTCCTCCCCGTGCAAGGCAGGAATAATTTGACAACAGCCGGCACCCAGCAGGCTAATATGTTGAGAGGCCAGAGAGGAGAAAACAGTCTGCATGAGGTTAATCAACCTGTTTTTATTTCCCGGTGGCCACTTTATTGTTTTTCATGGTTTAGAAAAAAAAAAAAAAAAAATCAATAAATTAAAAAAAAAAAACACAGCTTTGTATGGCGTGTACAGAGATGGGCGAATACAAATCCGAGCAAATACTGATTTCATTGCCCAAATGCCACACCATTAAATCTCCATCACGGCGGTGGATTTGGTAAAGTCCGGCGCAAAAATAGATGACAATTAGTGTCTCATTAGTTTTGTGTTCCATCAATCACTTTTCCAGTCTGTCCTTAAGGCTTCCGCCCTCCCTCGCCTGTGTTAAAGGTTCACCCGTGTTGCCAAGGCAACCCACACAGGATAGTTACCTCCGGCTCGCATCCAGCCGTCACGGTGGCAGATGCTTCAGTGAGCTTCTTTTTCAGGCTTGTGTGTTTTGCGCTCTTGCAAAAGTTTGTCACGCTCTCACTCTGTGCTTAACTTCGCCGATCAGGGAGGTTGCAAAGTATGTCAAAGCCAAATGCAACGCTAAAGGATTTGCAGGAATTGCTGGCAAGTGGCTGCGTGACAACAATCTCCCCTGTATTCTTGTTGCGGGGCTAAGGCCGGAAGGAGAAAATAAAACACTTGAGTGCAATTATACTGGCCGGCAATATAAACAGCGATACTGAACCTCCCCCAAGCACACACTTATTTCATTCCTTCACTCAGAAGACACTCTGCTCCTCGGTTGCCATAGCGATCCCAAAGCCAATAACAGCCGTGAACCTTTCCGCCGTGTTGCCAAGAAAGCCGGGGATACAAATTGCCCCAATCAAATTTGCCCTCCGGTGGATAGCTTTTCATTCCGTCGGCGCCACATCTCAGATGGCCGCTCCGCCGCCTCGCCAGATGACAAAATTACAAATCAATTTGCAAGCTGGGAAAAGGACGGAAATGAACAATGGGGCCTTTTGGGGGAAACAAGTCTTTGTTTCCGTAAGTCCACGTCAGAAACAAAAAAAAAGTACTTTTTTCAGCGCGTGTGCGCATGGCCCAGGTAAGCAGGACTTGTGTGAAGTGTGTGCCTTGTAAAACTCTTCAGTCAGGCAGCTTTGCTAAAGCTCATTGCCTTGATGATTCACAATGAATCATGTTCAATCATTGAACTACAACTCAAATATTCTGCTGCTGTGGAGAAACTATTGAAGGAGCTGGTGCGCACACACACTTTTTGGCCGGGTTTACATGGAGAGTTTTTTGTCATTCCAAATGAAGCTCTCTGATCAGATGTTTAAATGTGACGTAATCTATTCCGATCGGCCGTTTACGTGGGCCACCCTGTTAATCAGATCAGCCGTGTCACAGCCGTGTGACACGCTAAAATCGATGCAAACATCACGTGATCCATCAAAATGGAGTTCATCTATTTAGCACAGTTTTCGCTATTGTTATAACACTTTTATTACAGCGGCGTCTTGATAAAAACAAGTTAGGACTACAGTATTTTAAAACAAGTTCTCGCGTCACAGACGATCTCTGGTAAGACGCTGCCATTTTAAAGTGCGCAAACAACGACGTCACTACGCATTTACGTCAAAACAGAGCATGCGCAGACCGGACGCAGCCTCGCCATTCCGATTGAACTGTTTACGTAACGCTCGTTCGGATTGGCAAAAGGAATGTATCACCACCCCTGTGAATCCGAATGAAATTCCATTCGGATTGGGTCTTTTTATTCCGATTGGGTTATTTATATGGAGCATTTTCATTCCGATTGGGCATTCGGATCATTTCTAATACATGGCTCCATGTAAATCCGGTCTTTTGATCAGTCACACATGTGAGGGGGACGGACTGCCTCCGCTAAGGAGAAGTGCTAACGAACATATATTTAGATAGATTTGTAAACAATATTTATGAGGAACAGGTCTTTTGTGTACACAGGGAAACGTTTTAAATCTTTGACTTCAACTCATTAAAAAATATGTTTGTGTTCAAATATTACAAGAATAAAGTCACAATTTACCATAATCCATAGCAAGCATAATGATGCATTTTGGGGGGAGAGGAAAGTTGTAATAGCACCACATTAAAAGTACACAGTTTTTGAAATAAGCAGAAATGCTCAAATATTGCGTTTTAGTATGAGAAAAATTAAGTCGTAATTTTAAAGAAAAAAACGGATTTACTAGGATAAGTAATAAGTAGCAAAATAAGAAACTAACTCACAATTTATTCAAGGAAAATTATCAGATTAAAAAAAGGAATTGTTGGAGCCATTTTTCAATCAATTTCAAGGGTATGTACAGGTATCAGCAGGGCTTCCAATACATAAACTCACGATTTGTTTGTTCAGGCGAGGAGGTCGGGAGTCAAGTCGTGGTTGCTTCCAAATGTCCAAATGATGCTTTCAGATAATGCTGAACTTGAAAAACATTATCTAACCGAGGCCTGCTTGCTAGCCTAGCTCTTTGTCCACACGCACACACATCTGAATTAAGGCGGCCATCTTGCCTTTAACCCTTGACCTGACAAAGGAGAGCACACCTCTAAATCCAGTAGCCATATCTGGCCATTGAGGGGCATACCAAACAAAAATGACCATAAAAAGTTCAAGACTTCAAGAATGGAACTTAACTACAACAAAGGTCCAACTTCTACATTAATTTAACTCAACTATAACAAAACAATTTACTTTCATCCCACAAACAAAAATAAGTGATTTACACAAAAATACAACTGCTTTCAGAGAAAGTGGCTCCAACAGGAATATTTCTAGAATTAAGTCAATCTTTTCCAATTAAAAAAAAAAAACACATTTCTAGAATAAAATTGTAATATTAAAAGAAATAAGTTATTGAACCCCCCAAAAAATATTTTTATTTTTAGTTGTAAGATGATCAGAACAGTTGTCGTATAATGAGAACATAACAGTAATAGTATAAGAACGAAGCTGCATTTTTTTTCGAGAAGATTGAAAAAATAACGCAATAGAGGAATTAAGAAAAAAACATTTCAACAACGATACCAATTTCAATCTTCCAGTTCTGACAAACGGTGTGCGAGGACCCCATCCTCGCCGCTTGCGTCTTTAATTACGCATTGTGGCTTTCAGAGAAACCGAAGACAACACATCCACTTCAGGTTGGTCGAGTGTTTTTTTTTTTTTATTCGTCAAACTGCTGACGTCTTCCTTTGCTACATGACAACAGTTACAATCACTTGGCAAACAGAAGTCCACTTCAAAACCACATAATTGGCGTGAACCCGACATTGCCGGCAAACCTACACATGAGAGCGCGCGGCAGCCGACATCTACGCCACCGCAGACTACTTGAGTCGCATTCTGTCTTGCCGACGCGTTTGACTTTGAGGCCTTTGTACGCAAGACAGAGTCACAGCAGCAGTTTATAATGTATACAGAGCAGAGAAGTTCCACTGAAGCTTAGGAGAGACCTCTTCTTTTTTTTTTTTTTTTTTCTTTTTTTTTTGCAATCCAAAACACTTAAGGATGCGGTCGCATGCGAGTGAGGCCAGGATGTAACGCTGGACATCGCCATGCCGGTGCACAGGCTGAGAAAAACGTTATACATTTTATTGTTGGAATTAAAAAAAAACAACAACAAAAAACATGCTAACGTCACACATCGAAAATGAGCAACTTGTGACTGAATGTCATGTTCATACACACACTCAGTGGCCAAAACATTAGGTAAACCTGCAGTAGCAACCGTTGCGCCTTAACAGACAAGAATGAACTCGTGTTAGCTAGGCAACGGACAGCGTGGTGGCGCAGCTGTTAGCACGTCTGCCTCATATTTCTGAGGTTCAGGGTTCGAATCACTCTTTTTCAGGTTTTTGTGTAGCACACTGCTGCCCGTCTTGATCACACTTTTACTCGGTGCTTAACCAACCAGATGAGGGAGGCTTTAAGAACGTTAACGCCAAAAGCATCACCAATGGATCTGCAGGAATTGCTGGCAAATACCTGTCGTGTCCTGTGTGTGACAACAACCTCCGCTGTATTCTTCACATTTGGGCGACAAATGACAAACCGGAAGGCTTATCTCCCAAATAAAGTCAATCTATAGATCTCCCATCTATAGGTTGACGTGAGTAAGTGTCATTTGTCTATATGTGCCATGCGATGGACAGGCGACCGGTCCAGGGTTTACCCCGCCTCTCATCCAAAGTCAGCTGGGACTAATATCAAAATCGCATCACAGAACATGGTAGGCTGGTGACAGAAAATTAGTCAGGCAGGGTGTGAAGAGGTTTACAGCCACATTAAATGAGATGCAGGAACTGCTGGCAAGTAATGTCTATAAGTGACAACAATCGCCCGTGAATTTTCTTGGCTTTGGGGAAGGTTGTAAAAATGGAAGGCTTGTCTTGCAGACTATGACAAGCTAACTGTGTGTCGGAGAGAGGGAGTGTGAATGGTTGGTCAAAGTCTAAGGCATTCTTACTAGAATTTTCTTAGCCAGGTGTTGCTACAGGTGTACCTAATGTAGTGTCCGGTACATAGTCAGTAAGGCTTTAGGGTTTCCACGCAACTATCCGAGCACGCGTTCATGCCATGCAACACGCCGCACTTGCATTGTCGTTCTATTTTTTTGCTCGTTTGTTCCCCTCCCACAGGATCAAAGCATCATTTGCACATCAGGACGTCAAAGCAGAGGAAGGGCGTGTGGGAAGGGGGGGGGGGGTCGGTGTGGGGTTGGGGGGCGGTTGCCCACAAAAGCGTCTTTGTGCACGGCCGCACGCCGCTTGTGGCCGAGGTGTCGTCACATTACAATCAGAATCACAGCATGCGACACATGTAGTGATGTGCGCAGTGGGGAGGGGGGGGGAGGGGGGGATTAGGGTTACTTCATACCAGGCGAGCTCATTTGGTTGGCTTGACGTGACGTAACATTGGCGACAGGCGGTTCGAGCACCAGGAAATATCCGAACATGCTACTGATAAGGAACGCTTGAACCGAGCCATGTTTTCCAACCAACAATTTCGCTTGATTGGTCCCCAAATTGTTATTTATTTAATACAAATAATGTTGAAATTGTTGAAAATGAGCAGTTTGAAGTTGCAATAATAGCGCTTACCACCAGATGGCAGACTCTGGATCGAAGCTTGCAGAGTGTCCTTCTGCACTAGTACAGTGCTGTTACTCTTTATTGAAAGGTAAGAAATACATTTGTGGTGTTTTTTTCTGGGGGGGGCAATGAAATTTTGATTCATTTCGGTGGGGAAAATTTTGAGTGAACTCAGCTTTGTCACAGACAAATATTGTTTCTAAGTCTAGGTACCACTCGAAAGTGCTCTTCCACGGTTTATCTACCACGATCCCGCCACATCACTGATTTGATTTTTGTGGAATGTTTCCGTTGTGGAGCGCAAATACCTCTAAAAAACACTTGGGTTAAAAATAACGCAATTTTGGGTTCAAAATGGACCGATCCACTACTTGGGTCAATTTGACACAACTTACAACCCCTCAAAAAATGGTATTTTTGTCCAAAACAACCCCCAAAATTGGGCTATTTTGTACAAAACAACTCAAAAAGTTGAAGATCCCAAATTTGCGGATCGATCCATTTTTGACCCCAAATTTTGTTGTTTTTAACCCAACTGTTTTTAGAGTGGCAGAAATCTGTTGTTCATGGTAATTTTTTTTTTTTTTTTTAGGGGTAAAAGTTTCCCCTTGTATGGCGTCTATGGACCCCAAAAGATTGAGAAGCCCTGATTGACAAAACGGAGGTTTCAACCATTCCAAAGCATCCTGGAATGAAGCGTACGGCCTGGCGTAAACGTCACGTGACCTAACCAGGGGCGGAGCCATGGGTGTGCACAGGCCCACCCAGATTGACGGACTGCCCACCCAGTGAAATTCATGAAAAAAAAACATATATATATATATATATATATATATATATATATAAACTTATTATATAAATTATTATGAAATTATATTGGAATGTGTGTGTTTTTTTTTTTTATCTTATTGAATATTAAGAATGACATAATTGTGGTTGTCTGATCTGAACTTTGTCATATTTGAATAGACGATGTGCCGGGACGGGAGGATTGTGCTCAGATTGTGCGAGAACTATTCAGGCCCACCCTAATTTTTCCGGGCCCACCCATTAGCCACGTTCTGTCTCCGCCCCTGCTCCTAACATAACGCTTTGTGGAGCAGCGCCAAGAACTCGGTTGAACTGGTGGACTTGGTTTCTGGTCGCTCTTGGGCGTCTACACCCCCGAGAGCAGCTTGCTCAGCAGCACCTCGCGCTCCCCCAGCAGAGTGTTCCTTTTGAGACTGGTGCCTTTGTTGACCACCTTGAGCTTGAGCGACAGGTCGTTGACCTGCAGCGGGCCGACGGCGTCGAAGAAGAAGTCCTCGTTGAAGACGGGGTTGCGACTGTTCTTGATGATGTTGCTGCGCTGCTTCTGCATCTTGCCGGGGTTCAGGTAGAGCGACACGCAGCAGTTGATGCTCTTGATGTCCACGCGCTTGTCGTAGAGGCTCTCGGCCGCCAGGACGCGCACGCGCAGGCGGGAGGTGCCGGCGTCGTAGTGGGCGCTGATGCGGACGCTGCCGCCCTTGTGTAGGTTGACCGTGTGCTCCCGCTGGGAGCCGTGCTCCGGAGCCGGCCCGCCGCCGCCGCCGCCGCCGCCGCAGTGGAAGGACGGGATGCGCAGGCGGCGCTGGACGCCGGGGCTGGGCTCGGCCGAGCTGCACTCGTCGGTGGAGAGGGAGCTGTGGCGGGCCAAGGAGCGCTTGGCCTTCACCACCTTGGCCTGCGTCTCGTGCGTGAAGATCTTGAGCAGCGAGGCCGAGCGGGACAGCAGCGGCGAGCTGAAGGGCGACGACTCGGCCGAGGAGCAGGTGTCGCTCTCGCCGCCGCTGAAGTAGCGGTACGGGTTCATGTGGGAGGCGTTGAAGTCGGCCGGGTTCAGGTGGTTGCCGCCGCCGCCGCCGCCGCCGCCGTCGCCCTTGCCAGGGGTCTTCCGCTGGCTGTTGGGGGAGGTCATTGGGCTGCTGATGTCGCAATGGAAGAGCGACTCCTTGCGGCGGGTGTGGGGGCTCTCCTTCAAGGTGGTGAAGCCGTAAGAGGTTTGGGTTTTGGGGACGTAGGGGAGAGACATGGCGGTCCGCGACTGAGGGTCGGCGTTGGTGTCCCCGCCGTCGTCGGCGCTCTCGATCTGAATGATGTGGCGGTTGGCCGCCTTGAGCAGGTTCTTGGTGTCCCCCGCCAGCTTGGCCACCAGACGGGGGCTTTTGGGCCCGCTGATTTTCCTCCCGCCGCCGATGGTTTGCTCCGACGTGGACGGCTGAAGGCCCTCATTGGGCTTCGCCGCCTCGGCTTCGGGAGGGCAGCTGACTAACTTGGGCGGGATGAAGAAGTCCGGGATCTTGTCCGGCGTGAGGACGTTGGTGTAGGGCGGCGCCGCGCCTTTCTTGTCGCCGCTGTCCCCGTGCCGCAGCACGCCCGTCTCCACCGAGCCGCGGATCTTATCCAGAACCCACATGGTGCCCCGCCCCCTGGATGGCGGGCGGCGTGGGCGAGAGGGCGGCGGTGCAGTCAGGCGGAGCTGCGGCTGATAACACACACGGGGGAGCCAGGGGGTGTAAATCACGAGTCCGCTGAGAGCGCAGACAAAAATAACAGCCGTTTTGTTTTCCCAGTTATCAGCTTGCGGCTTTTTTTTTTTAAATCAACAAATCACTTTTAGAAGTGTTAGATGACAATATCGGTGACAAGTGAGGATCGCGCACTCTCTGACGACTTTTGCTTTTACTCCTTACGGTTGACATCGAATAGCTATACTTTTTCATCGTTACACATTCAAACAAGGATGCCTACTGCCTTGAGGACGTGACGTGAAAAAGACACAGCAAGCGCGGCAAAGTCATCTTGGTTGATTGATTTTTTTTTTCGGGCTTTTAAAGTGGAAAGAACCAGGGAGCATAACAATGATGCAAGAAATCCCGGGAAGCAAACTATCCCCTATCAGAAAATATTGACTTTTTTTCTGTTTTTATCATTAGGAAATTTAGCGTCTTTCTCTTCACAGCTTTAGCCAAGCTGGGAAAGTGTTCTTTGTCGTTCCTCGAACATGTTTTTGGTCCTCCTCTCAGTATGCGCACTATAAATTGGACTATGAGTTGAAAACTATTTTGTGTGCATTCTTTTTTCCATTGCGCCAAGTTGTCAAAAGTGTATATAACGAACATTTCAAGTTTAAACTAGTGAGAGCTGTTGCAAATACTTTGCTCATTTTATTCACTGATAATTACACTAATAAACCCAATGTCAACCATTGCAATACTTTAAATTGTGCTTATTTAAAAATAAAATACATTTTTAAAAATGCATTACTACGTATGCTGTGTATGTATGTGTTGTTATTTAACAAAACCAATACTACCAATTACGCTTTTGTTGTATTAAATAAATCATTCCACATTTTAAAATATATTTTTATATATTTTTTTTTTTGGGGGGGGGGCCTTATTTGACAACCGTTACATACATATTTATTAAATCAACACCTAAAAAAATGTTTTTGCACGTTGATGTCATTAGGTAGTGCAGGTGTACCTAATGTTCTGGTCTCTATGAGCTTTTGAGTACGTCACACCTCTGAGAAACGACTTCGGTGGACACTAAAAGTATCTCCAGGGTTTCAAAAGCAGTCCAAGTCAAGTTTGTCCAAATTAAACATATTCTAAGTGTGCGCAGACTAAGTAAAATCGTAGCTTGTTGCTGCAGAAAAAAAAAAGGAGAGAGACAGCGCTTATATACTCACAGTGTTGAGAGGGGATGAATTCCCCAAAAAAAAAAAAAAAAAAAAAAAAAAGATAAGAGATGCTTTTCGGTCCGGCACGTCTCGCTTCTCGCAGCCAGCCACAGGTGTTCCTCTGTCGTATGAGAATGTGCACTTCTCACTGCTGCGGAGCTCCGGGTGCGAGCTTTATATGCAACACTACAGTCGGAGTGACCAATCAGCTTGAGCCATGTCTGTTTGTGTGACACACACACACACACACACACACACACACACGCACACACTGAGAGCAGTTCGGTACCGCGAGTGTTTCAGTAAGCAGCTCACTCGTGTGAGCGAGAGAATTTTTGCAGTGTGCCAAGATCGATCCAGTAGTGTGCGAGAGCTTGTTGTAGTTCGCGCAAGAGCATTCCAGTCGTGTATGTGAGAGAATTTTAGTAGCTGTGTGAGAAGAGCGTTTTAGTAGTGTGCCAGGACCGTTTGTTGTAGTTTGTACGAGAGCATTTCAGTAGTGAGAGAGAATTGGACCAGTGTTTGAGAGAGCGTTTTGGCAGTGTATACGCAAATACTGAAAACAGAGCAACTGCAGCTGTTGCATTGAAATCTTCTTAGATGCTATCAAGCGGATTCATTGCACCTGCTGTCTAATTTCAATTTGAGTAACTACCCCCCTCCCCTCCCCCCTCCTCTTCCTCTCTCCAGCGTCTCGCCTTGTCCGTCCTCAGGTTTAAAGTGCCGCTTCCCTGGAGACTTTGCTATGGCAACACTTACATCCGCGGGTGGCTAATAAATAGGGGGAAACCTCCTGACTTGGACACCGCGCCTGCAGGAAATGATTTGTTCAGCGCCACCTGTGAAACGACAAAGGGGCCGTTAATCAATTGCGCAACAAGTGACAACACGTGAGCAAAGGTCTCGGGCCTCCACTAGCTAGCTCTGTATCAATGGATCCTGCGACGTTGAGAAAGCTTTACCCGCGAGTGCGTGTACTTTCTGTCCAGCCTTGGGCTTAAATCTATGGCCGCAGCTCTCTCCTTTCCACGTCACTTGCCCAGTTTCCAATAAGTAAATATTTTTTTTAAATTGTGCTCAGGCAAAAGCCATGTCTAATCTAAAAATATGCCTATGGCGCCATCTTGTGGAAAGAAACTATATTGAACTGACGGAAGGAGTTGCATTTAGTCAGCCCGGTCGGTGTAAGCAAAAAAAAAAGTTCTTTCCCGCCATCTTGTGGCATTTATAGGCAATTACACACTTTTTTTTTTTTTTCGAAAACCAAATTATTCAAAAAAACAGACGTTCTCAAGATGTCAGATTAAAAAAATAAAATAAATAAAAAGGTCAATCTTACAAGATTTTTTTAAAGAAAAAAACTCGTGGGGTTTTTTCCCCAAGAAAATTATTTAAAAAGAAATGTTTCATGACAAAAAAGTAATCATATGGGTTTAAATTGAAAATTAAAGTATTAAAAAAAACATTTAGGGTACATTTTATTTTTGAAAGAAAATGTCATAACTTCGCCAGCAAAAAAAGTTGTGCTTTCCATTTGTAGTATTAATACCACAATTGCGAATCACTGAATTCTTGTATTATACAATGATAAATGCATGTTTAAGAATGTTCATCCATACATTTGCAAAAAATTACCCGCAAAAAATTGTGTAAAAATATATTAGGTCACCGTATTTTTGTTTTCACAATCCTGTAACGAGTATATAAAACTAGAACAAAACTGCTTTGATGATTCAATTAAAGTGTATTGCACATCAAGTTTTAATTGTAAATAAAAGTTTGAAAACTATCAATAACTGAAGATGAAATCAACTGAAATTCAAATTCAACCGACCTGTACTTAAGGTTGATTTTTCGCATAACAATTGAGAGTAAATAAAAATATGAAATCATAAAACCGGTGCCATATGTGAACGTAGCTTTTGTCTAATTCACTACTACTCATTGTCTGTTGGAGGGTCTAACGTGGATAAAATCTGACCCCAAGAAAAAGGGCATTACCAAGTTTATAAGGACAAACGCAAGATCTACGTACCTGCCAGTGCAGATGATTGCAGAACACTCAACCAGTCATTCCAACGTAAAGGCGAGAAATAGCATCAGTTTCCAATAAGACTTCAGAGAACCCACAACACGAGCTGATGTTGCCCCCTTGCGGCAGGATCAGGTCATACACTTCACGTGTTCAAGCGAGAGCATCGTTTCAGGTCTCCAGACTCCGTTTTCACAAAACCCTGTAGTAAAAGCTCAATTTCCACAAAATAATTTTACGTGTCTTTCAGGCAAAGGCGGTTTAAACTCGTCATCATGCTGTTAACAGTGTGACATGGATATACTGTAAAACTGAGTGGATCACTTCTTGCTCATGGAGTCCACTCAATACCTGAAAAAACATGAATCTTACCTTCTTCTGACAGCCACTCCTTCAAACAATAGCTGGAATCTAATAAAGATCTTTATTACATTCTTTTAAATATACAAATACAAACCATAAGGAAAAAAACCTAACAAATCAAGTGATCATCAAAACTATCCACGTGCATATCAAGGTAGATTGTAAACAGTCCAGGAAGTCCGAAAGTCAGCCAGAGGGATGTTTTGTCTTTTTTTCCTGAGGTGTTCCAAGTATTTTGAATAAAATTGCAGCTTGTTTAGGTGATTTAAAAAAAAAACACATTCAATATCTTGGACAGTGTCAAACTATTTTTGTTCAAGATCGTGTAATGGATCTCTGGCGTTTGTGCTCAAACAATCGGCTCAATGGCATCGATGCAGGGGAGGGGAAAAAAAAAAAAAAAAAAAGAGAAGTCCAAACACCATCCCGGAAATGAAAACATTGAACACTGAAACAGGAAAATTCCCCCCCACCCCCCCAAAAAAAGAAAAGAAAACCTAAGCAACAGTGGTTCCCATATGTCAGGTTCACACCAAGTGAGACATTCATAAACAATGCACACAATGAGAGAAGCCACTCTACAATATTGTCTTATTACTTGCAAGGAGAGCGCAGGGAAGTGTACGATTACAGTTCCTAAAACCCTCTGCCCGGCTCCTGCGCCCCCTTTTTTATTTTTCTTCGGTGTCCCTGATAACAAAGGTGCTCCAGCGCTAAGGGCTAGGGGAGCGAAAGCAGCTGGAACACTACGAACTTATTTTGTCTATGTGTGTGTGTGTGTGTGTGTGTGAGCAATTAACACACACGTTGTGAAAGCAAAGCACACCAAGCAAGTTGGCCTAATGATAAAAATCAAACACATGAATAATAAAATGCATTATTATTCTTACACCATACTAAGGGGCGGTGCCCAAATGCTCATCAAAGCAATGTGTGTATTTTTTTTTTTTTTTAGTAAGCTTGGGGGAAAAACTTGCAAGTTTAGAAAAAGGATACTAGAAAATAACAGTCACGGAAGAATGTGCCACGAAAGCATCAGACAGACGTTTGCTATACAATCCGAGTGACTTCCAAGGAGGACACGAACGGCGGCTTCCATTTTGTGGAAGGAACAAGGGAGATATTTCACCCCCAAAAAATGGCAAGGCTTCGACACTCAATTGCACAGTTGGCTCAATGCCATCGGGCCTTGTACTTCCCCTGATGATGATGTGGTATTTGAGAAAGGGGAGGGGGGGAAAAAAAAAAAAAAAAAGTCAGTTGACGCACCACCAACAAAATCAAAAGGGACGAGGCCGGGGTTGAATGACGTCAGTACAGCTGGAATTCGTTCCCGCTGTCACATGAGTCAGAGCAAATATCCCTGCAGCTGTCGGCGCAGCCTTCGCCGAATTCGTCGTCATCGAAGTTGTCGTTGTCGTCATCGAAGTTGTACAGCAGGTTGGAGCCGTCGTCCGTGGGCGGCACTTTGGTGCGGATGCAGTAATCCTCCAGTGTGACGGGAACCTTGACGCCGTCGAGGTCCGCCTCGCTTTTGGTGGCCTGCACCTGCTTCCTGCGAAGAAATTGAAGTCCGAGCCATTTTTTATGACGGGTGCTGCAATCAAAAGTTTCACTACGCACGGTAACATTTCCAAACATGACGGTCACAGCATCAAAACCTTAAGCGGCAATACTCTAATCATGCACGGGACACGAAAGAGGCTTAAATGTTTGGCAAGCCCCCTCACGGTCCATTTTTAAAACTCTTTTGAATTTCTGTTCTTTGGCTTTTGACCCGATGTTAGACTGACACTTTTCGGCTGTTTTCCGGCATCTACTGTATATAATTATTTGTTTACTGTATTTTCCGTATAAGCCGCTACTTTTTTCCTAGGTTTTGAACCACGCGGCTTATAAAAAAGGTGTGGCTATTCTATTCAGGTGGAGGAGTTCAACAGGATGTACTGTTTATTTTCTCTTGGTTCTGTTCTGTTTTAAAGCAAAGTCAAACCAAACTTTTTTTCTTCAACAATGTTCCCAGCAGACCCGCTAGTTGAAACACGGCATTCTGATTAATTTTGCGGTTGTGGGATAGAAGTTAAGCAGCAAAATGGACTAGTTTTTAGCCATCTCTGGGGGCGGCCATTTTGTCTTCTGTCGACTGAAAATGACATCACAACTGCTCACAACAACCAATCGCGGCTCAGATTCAGAGAACAGGTCAGTCGTGAGTGGTCATTGTTGTGATGTCATTTTTAGTCGACAGAAGACAAAATGGCCGCCGTCAAAACGAGTGGATAATAACACTTATTCCACAATTGTTTTTTTTTTTTTTTTTTTTTTTTTTTTTAATAGAGTGGGTGCGGCTTATATAAAAGTGCGGTTTCTAGTCCGGAAAATACGGTAATTTATTGCTTTCACCGTCTTTGTCGTTATATTATTGTTATTTTGTTGATGTAAAGTGCTTTGTAACAGCTGCAGCTGTTATGAAATGTGCTATATAAAATATTGTACACAGGTTAATTGGATATTCTGACATCTAGCGGAAGAGCATTTAATTGTTCTGCTAGTCCTACATTTTTTTTTTTTTTTTTAAATCCGAGGTGGACCAAGGTCCAGGAACAGGACTGTTACGTTAGACCCGCCGAACTCGATTTCCACTGCGGTACCTGATGATTTCAATGTACTCCTGGTCGTCACCCTTGCTCTCCCTCCACCTGCGGTACATGACGGAGGCGTCCACGTTGGCCGGGGAGAAGGTGTTGGGCTCGTTGAGCAGCGAGATGACGCTGAGCAGGATGGTCCTGAGCGGCGAGCCAAATCAGAAGCCAAGGATGAAGGTAAAACCAAAAGGCACCGAGAGTGAGCGACGGCTCGCGAGGCGCGGCTTGAAAGACCTCGAGCCCCGAAATCATGTGCCGATAATAGCTGACGAATTTGACCACAATTCCCCCGCTGCTTTATAATAATCAGCAAAGGGTAAAAAAAAAAAAAAAAAAAAAAAAAAAAAAAAAAAAAAAAACCACTGAGCCTTTTTATGGATTATGTCAATCCAGTATCACTTTTCAATTTGATAATTACCTACTGTTTCACTTCAGTGATGCCACCGTGGCGCATCACCTGACCCGGCCGGGGGGGGGGGTGGCAAACTGGTCTTACCTGACATTCTGCGTGGGGTTCCACCGCTCGGACGGCAGCTCGCCGCTATGGGGGTCATCCACCGGCGGGTGCAGGATCGAAATACACACTTCTCCGTTCTAGCCCGTGGACGTGGTGAAGAAGACAAATGCTTATGTAGCATTCAGACGGAGCGACAGAACCCAGATGAACAGAGCTACCTCATAAATGTTCGGATGCCACATTTTGGTGAGGAAGCGGAAAGAAGGCGGAGAGTACGGGTAGTCCACCGGAAACTTGAGCAGGGCCTGTGAGAAATCAAACTGGGCATTAAGACATGCGATGCAAATCCACTTAGACATTAATTGACTGTCATATAATGAAGCATAAAAGAAATGTTTTTTTGTTTTTTTTTTTCCTCAACGCTAGTGCTTATTAGCAGAGATGGGCATTCCGTCCCAAGGACGCAACGGTCCGTCAAAATAGGGTCAAGTGACGGCATCATCAACATGCTCCCAGGCAGGAGTGGGAAGGGCTAAAGTAAAAACCCTATGGTGCAAAATGAGAATTTTGGAATCTTACTTGGGGCCTTGCGGTGCGCACAATGTAGCGCCAGTGCATTAACAGATCCAAGTTGGAATTATAAACCGACCTCATGAATTTGCGGTTTCCTGTGAGACCTCAACTTACAACAAGACTTGAGTTCAGCAAACATCGAGGGATTGATTGTGCATGTGTTTTGCTTTGCAGCAAGACTCCAGTGCATAAAATTCCTCAGCGGGATTATTTAAATCTTTATTTTGATTTAGACGGGCGCTTTCTCTGACCTTTTTAAAGGCTACAACCTCTTTTAATTACAATCATAGATTGTAAGTTTTAACAATTACAAAGTCAATGTTATGTTTTTTTTCTATAAACCGGCAGAAGTACACACGCACTTGAAAGACTTTTGATGGCGGCGGCCTAATTTAAAAAGTGCCGTGAACACACCCACTTGGCAGAAAAAAAAGTAAACCAGGTCAATGCAAAGACCCTAAAAGAGAATAAATCACTTCATTCTTTACCTCCTGTCTCCCTCTCTTTTTCACACACAGGATATAATCACATCCATACCCAACGGGGCCCCCTGTCTTATTAACGCTGGAAGAAAAAAAAAAGTTAAGGGAACACGACTGGTTTGAATTGTGTTTCTTAGTAGTTGGACAAGGACAAGGCAATGAGACCGCTTCCTGCATTCAAAGCTATCGATGGAACCTGAGTGCAAAGCTGCGATACGAGCACATAGTCCTCAGCGACAAACAGCTGCAGCTCACGAAGCAGAGTTGGGTTAGGGAAAAAAAAAAAAAAAAAAAAAAATTTGAATGGATTTTTCTTTTCATAGTCCGATATCGATTCATAAAACCAGTAGTCGATATGTAACCGATTTGACCAGTCTTCCAAACTCAAGGCCATCACAAACGGGCGCACTCGTTCAATCGAGGGCGTTATGTTCTGTTGTTTGCCCTCAAGAGAAGAAAACGGGCAAACAGGTTGGATGGAAACCCGGTGCAAAATGAGTCACGGCCACACGGAGGATTTTGCAGGCGTGCAGGATTGCGCAGAGGCGTGCTCATGGAACTCGGCAGGCTGTGGCGATGACTGGGTGCAAAATGCTCCAATCGAAGTTGCTGGGAATCGGTATGGCTCAAGCGTTAATACAGTATTAAAACCTCCCGTCGTTGACGGGGTTACATTACAGACAACCCCCACAGTAAGTAAAATCCGCCATATAGAAATACCCTTTAAAATACTCCGTACTTATAGTATTTACTTTCTGTAGGCATAAAATGCAGGATGAAAGAAGATTGAGACATTCAATCTCTTCAGTAAAATGAAGCTGAGCTTGAAAAAACACCAATATTACTTTTCCGACCATTTTCACCCCCCCAGAAAAAAAACCCACTCAATATTAATTCCTAATGACACATTCAACATAACAGTCACATCATTCCCAGTCGAAATTTGCAGCTCTTTCAATTCAATTTGGGAATGATTTTCAACATTCCAAAAAATTCCACACTGCAGCGCCGATGGAAGTCTTTGGTTTCCTCCTAAAATAACCGTGTTATTTTGAAATACTTGGTTTTTTTTTAATGATAAAAATTGAAAACACATTACGTTATAATGGAAAATTTGGCAATAAAACGCAATAGTAGGGCGAACGGGGTCGGAGGACGAATATTTTAAGGACGGACGGATGAGGACGAAAGGGTGCCCAAGAGGACGGATTGGCAAAAAAAGGGGTAAAGTGCCCATCTCTGGGAATTATGTTATCACATGCAATCCTTTTAGTTGGTCAGGTCCACGACACAAGCAGTCAAGCGCCATAGCGTCTATTTACCCCGTGCATAACTAATCTCTTTTGAGTAATATCTTGTACAAATACTTTATATCTGGTGCACATAAAGGAGGCAGTTGGTCCGTGACCACGTAATATTGGGTCACAGCTCCACTACATCCAATTTTGTAGCGACCCAAAATTTCAGAATGTGTATTTACGCAAGGTATCGTTCTATGGCTTCGCGGTCTAGTTTGTCCTTGTAAGTTCCCACCAGCGGTTTTTTTTTTTTGGGGTTGCTATTTAACATGTTTTGGACTCGCAAAGACTTATGACAATTGGTCAGCCTTCATTGTATGCCTCTGCTTACAACTCGCCGTAGCCCCCAAAATGGTGGTTGATGACGTACGATGACGTGGTGCACTATTGGTAAAGATGATTTGAGGTACGCGGTCACAGACCAAATTGAACTCGTATCTCGAAGAACCTCAAGTCATGGTCAAAGAGACGACGTACACGTTAGCCGTCTTAAAGGTCAGTAAAGAAAAGAAAAGATCATTTAGAAACTTGCAAAAGAACAGTAGTAGCATTTAGAAAGTGGCAAAAGAACAACAGTAGCTGTGGTGCTAGCTAAAGTTAGCCACTCACCTTAAAATAACCGCCCTCGTAGTGTGTGTTCGGCGGACCGAAGATCGCCACTTCCCAGTTGTACATGTCCGACTCGTTGACCAGAGTTGTTTTGAAGCCCTCCACCGGCTCGTCCTGGAGACTTTTCAACTCCAGCATGAGTGCTTTCTGGGAACTGGCTACAGGATTTCCATGCTGAGCCATATTCCAAACATACAAACAAAACGACTCGGACAAGTCGTGTGAAGCCGCCCCAGCGCAACGACAAAAAATAGCCGAAAACCAAGCTGAAGAAAAAAAAATTAAAAGGAATTTAACTCCCGAACAAGAGAATGGTTTCAACTCTTGTGTTCGTGTGAGGAAAAACAAATCTGAAGCGGCTTTATTGGAGAAAAGCCGTCTTGTGTTTTGTCGAACAAGACACTGTGAGCGCCACACTCCAAACCCCCTACATGAGCTTTTATGTAGCCGTACACACTTCCGCTAGCGAGTTTTCGAAGTAAAAGCCATATGGGAGGATAACATTGAATATGAAACCAATTTACACACGTGACTGTCGTGAGCTGTAAAGTGCGCAAGAGGGCTGGCGTTTGGCCAGTGACGCCTTTGTTTAAAACACGCGTCACGGCTTCATGCCCACACGAAGGACGACTCGTAACGGCATGTTAAACGCGTTAAAGTAACACAGTTGGATTTCCATCCTCTTCCGAATGGATGCGATCTATTTATCCGTCACACACAATCCTAAATCGGTAGGTTGAACGATATTTTTTTTTCATTCGCATCATTAATAGAACTCTTTTTTTGGAAGTGTGTAAAGGAAGTTTTCCCGTATTCCCACGTGCTTAAACCCTGTTCGCGGTCACACAACAATAACAAATAAAGTAAGACTGACATTACGGTATTATTTTAACTGGCCATTCTGATGAAGTTTACTCTGCTACTACTCGTCAAACAAAGCAAACCAGTTCTGTATTTTAAACGTTTCCTTTTCTAATTCTGATAAGTGCTTTGACAAATAAAAGGCATACACAGTCGCATCTTATATTTTTTATTTTCACTTAAGTAGGGTCATCTTTACAGGGAATGAAGATCATTCACATCCCCCTTTTGAAACGTATGACATTGTACAGCTGGAGAGTATGGAGAAACAAGACAGTACCTTTGGAAATCTGCGGCATGGCGGGTATTTCAATGTCACGAGCCAAGAAAGTTATAAAAAGAACACTACGGTCGAACCGAGAGAGAATTAAGACGGGTAGTCCCTCACTGCTGCCCTTCTTAACTGGGAGCCCCCAATGTCCTCAGTATTCCGATTTCACACCACCCCCGTTCCCACCTGCGTTTTCATAATTTAAATCATTCAACTATATCGAATTTATTCCCCCCCAAAACTTAGAATGCATAAAAACAAATCCACCATGGTCCAAGTATACTTAATAAAAATCTCTAGAAAGAAAACAACAGGACAAAACGGAATGACAATTCAGGTGAAAATGTCCATGGAAGAAAAAAAAAAAGGATAATAAAAAAAGTGTACATTCCTAAATCATGCAATATACAAATTGTAATGCAATTATATAATGATCAGAAATAGGTGACAATCGTTAAGGGAGAAACTCCACTGATAAGTAATTGTCTGTAACAGGTAAACATTTATCATTTTCTATAGACATTCCTGCAATTTACAGCTGACCACACATGTGGTCAGACTCGTGAGGGAACGTTTTCGCGTAATGGAGGACAAACAAATAACAGATGGTAACGGTTAGTCTTGAGCTTGCTACTTCGGCAGAAAGAGTGTTGGCCTGCCGTGATGCAAATGGGAAAGCGACGCAGGCGCACGTGAGGACACAGGCTGTGGTGCCATACTGATCATTGTGTAGCGATACCTTAGTAAAATTGTATTAGCGATGAATCATGGATGTCTCTTTTGGCCACCATAGGGACCTCAAACCTGTCTGCAGCGTTCCCTTGCTCTTTCGCGGCTTGCTACTCGTAAATGTTATTTTGAGCCTGTACTTTGCTGAGAAAAAAAACAAAAACAAAACACCTATTTTGAACATTCAAATACTGATCTTACAGAAATGTAGCCCCAGTTTTTTATTAGACAGGCTCTGGTGCCATCTTGGTGTCAATGAACTAGGTTGAAGTGAAGTGAGAGAGAGAATCTTCGTATGTCAGGGAGGAGCCAACGTTAGAGTGGTTAGTTAGCGGTGGAAGAGCCGAGTTTAGCCTGGGTTGTTGGCGGAGGTTATGGAGGGTTAGGGTGGAGGGTACTTGTGCACTTCTAATGCTAATGCCGTAAAATGAGTGTGAAAATATATATCATTTTAGGGGATCATAGTTTATGGTTTTATAGTTTTAACGATTCATAAAGACAAATTTGGGGGTACATCAATTACTCACACTTGCGTCAAGAGTTTGGCCCTTATTACTGTACCTAAAATATATGAGACATTTCCACAAAAAGTCCGGACACCTTTTAATTACTCAACTGTAGATGGTCGCAACTGGAACTGGACTTTAAAACTCAGTAATGGACTGGTTAGCCGTGGATCTAAAAATGGGCTCAGCGGTCAACTTCTTGAATCTAAGTCGGCATTTTCCCGTCCTTGGGATCCATATGGACTGGTCAGCCAGCCAATGTGTCAGCTTCCGACGTCCTATCAGGCGTAAGAGCCAGAACCAGATGTGAATACGGAGACTAAGCATCCAGACCACTTTTGAGTCGGATGGACATCCCAAGCCTGGTAACTGCGTGACCAAGCACTACTCACAAGAAGTTTAGACAAAGTCATATTAAATTCACTTCAGTAAAGGTAATAGTGCATTTTAGCTTCATCCAGAAATGTAATCTGAAAGTCCAATGTCCTGAACGTTTTGTGAGTGGTGCAAGTGGCTTGAGCGTCTGATCTACTGCAGGCAAGAAACCCGGCCGGGTAGGGAGTACGAATCCCTCTTTTTCATTTTGAGAAAGAGACAGTCACTTGGTTCCAACAGCAGTCGGATGTTTACATGCGGGCGCAAACACACACAGAAGGCGCAAGCAGGCGTTCAGACCCAAAAAAAAAAAAAAAAAAAATACACATCAATGACAAAATTGTTCAAAAACAGTAAAAACGCAATTCAACCATCAACAGCAAAAGTCCAGTTGTCAACATTACGCCACAGGACTGTCACAGATGGACAGCGGAGGGGAAGAGGTGGAAGTCGGGGGTGGGGGGGGGGACTCCAAGAGCTCAGTCGAGAAGAAAAGTGCGTTGCGGGAGAAGACGGAGCGAGTCTGTAAAACGACATCAAGTGAGTGTGCTGAAGAATGTAGCGGACAGAAGAGCAAAGGCGAGGAAGAGGAGGAGGAGGGCGGATAAATAAATAGGGCGACGGCGGCCGCAGTGTTTTTAGCGTGATCATGGTGTGTTTTTTGTGAGGGAGGTCGGGCTACCCGGGGACACAATCAGCACTGAGAGAAGGTCTGTTTGATCTCATCCAGCAAGTTCCCAAGCAGCGCGGGTTCGTCACATTTGGCGTCGATGGACACCGTCTGGTCGGACTGCGAGACAAGGAGGGGGCAAAGTGTCGCTCGTCAACACTCACCTGTTTTTAATTAGGCCTTAAAATATCCTGAGGGGGGGGGGGATTTTTTTTTTTTTTTTTGGCCATTCAAATTTTGGGATGGTGCCTTCGAGGTTGCATGTTTGAAGGAACCAAAGGGCTAAGCAGGAAAATGTGATTCACTCACGGTTTTGACGAGCAGACAAACATGGTGACCCTGGATAGACCTGCTATACATGGAGGCACAGGAATCCACCCTCTCCACAACTAGTTGGAAACAACAAATTATTAGAAACGGTAAAAAGTAATTGGCACACATTAGTATATGAGAATCATTTGCACTATTATGCAAGGGCACTTGATGGGCAAGAAATGCAAGAAATGGTCCATTAGGGCTTTTTAACCCGTTGACATGGCCAAGTCCAATTAACTTCTTGTTAGTGATCATGATTTAGTGCGACTGGAAGTCTCTTTTTTTTTTTTGCCAGAATATTTTTTTTTTTTTGGTTTGACATTACTCAATGCGTTGACCAATATTCATATTTCGAAGCAACTGTAGATTACTTATTAAAAGCCAAAATTGACGTTTACATCCACGATGGGCAATGTGAACTTATAACCACAGCGTAAATATGAAATGAGGATTTAAAAAAAAAAAATTTTTATGTTCTGTTACGCTAGACTGTTGCGTTCTACAAAGCGTATCGTAATATCCACGCATGTTTTCACATGCAACCAACTGAAACGGATCAAGTTGTGTCTGCGTGTACCGGAGAAGTGGTGATGGAAGCAGATCCTGGCCAGAAGGTGGTGGAAGGGCATGTTGACACCTTCTAGTTTGACTGAGCTGCCCTTCAGGTCCCCGGATTCCAACAGCTTTGCAAATGCGTCGCTAGCCAAAGCAACAAACACAAAACAAAACAAAAAAACGTTAAAAGACACATGAGTTTGCTTTTAGCATTTGAAGAGGTGGAGCAGAAAGTACATTTTGTTTCAGGAAACGCCCTAAGCCTTCGGGCCAGCCACAACAATTGATATGTACGTACATTTTTATTTGTACGGAAAATATATGTATATGTGAATAGGTTGTTTGAATAAATTCATTCATGTTTACTGTCAAACTAATCATACAACAACAAAAATGTACACATTGTGATTATGATGGCGCCCATATACAGATGGTAATGTGTCCTCACCTGTAGCATGGAGTGGTGATTAAGTAGGAGGTACAAGTAAAGTGCAGTTTGAAGTCCAGTTTCTCATGAGTTGAGGAGTCTTCATTCTGAAAAAAAAAAAAGGGGAAAAAATAACTTTTACAATCCCTTGATCTGTTTGGCTGATGAATTTCCCCTATCAAGGTGTTACAATGTAACAATATTGTTTGTTTTCTAACCTTGACAATGAAAGTGAGCGTTCCCTTCAGTTTCTGTGGCATCACGATGCTCTGCACGGTGAACACAAAGCGAGCTTCATTGGACACTCCTGCGATACGAGAGACCGGTTTATTAGGGAAAACCCCCCCAAAAAACAGCATGTTTGTTGTACCATTCACGTTGCATCTTCAAAGAGCCACCAGATAAAAAAAAAGAATAGAAAAAAACAAAAAAAAAAAGACTATTTGGACATAGTCATCTCGGGGGGCGGCCATTTTGTCACTTCTGTCAACTGAAAATGACATCACAGTTTCTTCTCTGGGCTCAGGTAACGACCAATCACGGCTCACCTGTTTTCTGAAGCTGAGCCATGATCGGTTGTTACCCGAGCAACTGTGCTGTCATTTTCAGTCGACAGCAAGTGACAAAATGGCCGCCCCATGAGATGGACAAAAATGAGTGGATTTGACCTTTAACTCACATTACGCAAACACAATGATAAATATGAATATTTTATATATGAGTTAAGTGCAAAGTACATGTATGTATGTACATAAACAAAGAGTGAGTTATACAAAACATTTCATCTTATGGAAAAGTCTCAAAACATTTAATCATTTCATGCTCGTTGACTCAATAAAAGCTCACGGACTGCATTATAAGCGGGAAATTCCTGGCGCGCGCATTGCAGAGAGCAACTGACCAGGCGGGAGCTGAAAGGGGACGGTGAGACCGTCGTGCGCACCCGCCCCCTCCGGCCTCTGCAGCTTGGAGTTGAGCGAGTCCAGCACGTTGAACTCCATAGATTTCAGGAAGCTGTCACATTTGTTCTCGAAGATGACTGACACCACCACTTGGCTGCCATCTTGCAGGTTCCCCTGGATGTCATACACCTGAGTAGAAAGGGAAGCTGAACACGTGAGATTCCCTCTTGACTTATCAATGGGGGGGGGGATTAAGTTACACAGTTTAACCTCAAAAGTCAAACACCTCCAAAGACGGGCAATTTAGAGTCAAACTTGGTAATGTCTTAAAATATTTTCCTGCGTTTTTCATGGGGGGGGGGATTAAGTTACACAGTTTAACCTCAAAAGTCAAACACCACCAAAGACGGGCAATTTCGAGTCAAACTTGGTAATGTCTTAAAATATTTTCCTGCGTTTTTCATGGATAAACACGCCTGTGTCACACACACACACAAAAAAAAAAAAATCTGAAAAAAAATATTTTCAGTTGGTGGCAACCCATTTTTAAATCACAACTACATTCTTTATCACGATCGTTCAGCCCTTACATTGAGGTCAACCGTACCAGACTGTGATCGACCTTGGAGGTTCCACTGTATAATTTGTCGGACACAACATCAACCACAAGGCTTTTTTTTTTTTTTTCTCCGCGAAAGCAATACGAGAACAAGGCAGCAAGGGCAGAAAGAATCTGCGAGGAGGAAGCAGCGCTGTGGCACGGGGAAGCCAATTGATGCAGGCAAGAAAAACAAAGAAACACATCTAGGACACGGCAGTTGTAGTAAGGTTCTGCTCGTCACAGAACTTTGACGAGTACCTGATCGGCATCTTCCATCATCTTAAAAGAGAGGGAGATTTGACAATGAGCCTTATTTAGAGAGCTGCAGCTGCCTCATAAAGGCTCGATCACTCATTGGAGGCACGACGTCTAACCCCGTTTCAGAAGCATCCCGAATCCTGATTACTCACCATCTTGATGTAAGCGTTCTCTGCGAGGAGGCAGTAATTGGACATGGGCTGAAATGAAAGAGCAGCCCGGGTTAGGATTAAGACATCATCTGTCAATCGCTGCGCAGCCGATGCAACAAGCACGTTTGTGAAGATGCAAGTTCCACTATAGCGCCGAAATCAACCAATAGCAAATAATATCATAATTACTACAGTGAGCTGTGAATCACAGGGGGGATACGTTCCAGACCAACCTGATAAGTTCAATAACGTATTAGGTACAAATTAGAGCTAAAGAACATATACAAACTTTCTTTATATATTGTTTGCTTTAAACTTAACATAAACCTAAACCGATTGCAAGTCGCACGACCGCGTTTTGAGCAGGAGCCCCAAAAAAAAAAAAAAAAAAGCACCGACTATGCGAAAATGATCGATTTTCAAATTTGTGATTCAAACACCAGCAAAATACTTTCCAGTTGGAAATGACGTACATTTCTTACCTTAACGCCTTCCCTACAGCCCCAGGTTTAATTGAAATCGACATCAATCCATGTATGAACCAACAAAAAGTTCCCTCAGGGTGTCAACAAAACATTTTTGTTGCTAGGCGGACGCTGAAAGGCCGCTTCCGATTGGTCAGAATTAACTCATGCATGGCCGCACGTCCGGGGGCAAACCATATTGCGAAATAGTAATAAAATGAAATTGAAAATTAACAATTGCTCAAATGAATGGAACATTTTACAAATGAATTGTATACAAGTTGACTATAATCTTCAGATTTTCATATGACAGAAGGGGAATTACAGGATCTCACTGACCGGTAGAGGCTCTTCCTCCTCCACTGTGCCGTTCTGCACAGTCCCCTCTCCACCTCCATCACTGTGGTGGTGGTGATGATGCTTCTTTTTCTTTTTCTTGTCCTTCTCTTCCTTCTCCTTTTTCTGCTTCTTCTTCTTGTGTTTGGATGACTTCTTAACATTGGGACGACACCAGAGAGAGAGAGAGAGAAATTAATGGCCACGACAGCAGGCATCACCTCTTCTGTTTTTTTTTTTGGTTCTCCCGAGAAACGGTGACATCGGAGGCGGTGACTCACAGACTCCTCCGTCTCTGCGTCCTTGGTCTCGTCGGGATCAGAGTTTGCCGCCGTGCCAGATGCTGCCTCTGGCGCGGAGGCTGCTTCTGCTGCTACTGTTCCTGCTTCCTGTAAAACACACAAACATCAATTCGCAAGACGCACACAACATACCGCGCCGCTGACCAATTTCTGTGTCAACAGAAGTAAAGTTAGTGAGTTCATTCAAAACAAAGAAAAAGGGATCAGCCACAATGAGTTTTGAGATGCAACTGCAAGAACGGCCAAGTGGACGAGAGTAATTGTGTGAACATGTGCACCTCGAGTTTAGTTGTCATTTTTGCAAGACAAAATCCTATTAAAAAAAAATAAATAAAAATCCTAAAGGGGACACTTTGAAGGCATGCACTCGAGAGGTGAGCAGTTACTACCTCAAGTCTGACTACATGTGACTGCCTTAAAATAAAACGCATATTTCCTTCAGATGTAGATTGGAGTGGCTGCTTTAGAGCGCCTTGTTGTCAGGCCTGAGTGCGTGCACGTAACGGAGAGAAGGTAGAAGAGCTTGATTTTTTTTTTTTAAGGGACTCCAAGACTTTTTAAAGGAACCGCTGGCAACAGTATTACAAAAAACACGCTGCATGAATTATTATGTTACATGAGTGGCCCACGAAAAAGATGAAAACGAGTGCAATGACGCAGCGGCTTCAGGAAACAAAGGAACTGACCCCAGGCCACATTCCTGTGGACCTTTTAAAAGATGACAGCCGCGCTCTTATCACTGTCACGAAGTAACCATGACAACATCCACCAACATGTGAAGAACCACTTTCACGGAGCAAAAAGGAAACGGTGGAAGAGGCACACTACAACGTACAATACAGTCAGTCATGCTCATAAACAGGAAGGCTGGTAAATGAGAGGGGAATGTGTTGCGCAACCTGTGAAAGAGAGAGAGGAAGCCGACATGTGGATGAGGAGAGGACTTGTATTGAGAGAAAAAAAAAAAAAAGACAAATAATGGCAGAGTTATGAGAAGGGTGGACAATTACAACAAAGTGATGGGGTGGGGGGAGGGGTGTTGTGGGAAGACTCAACCTGGGCGTTAGAGGGCACTGGAGCGTTTGAGAGCCAGAAATCCAGATCTGAACCCTAGAAGAGCAAGGGAGGGAGAGGAGGGCGAGGAGGTGAGATGGGGGAGGGGCCAAACGCACTAGCTTACTACGATTCATCAACACGCTGGATACAAAGGTGCACTATTCTTTTTCTTGCATAAACAATCACTTGTTGATTCGAGCACTCAAAAGGAAACTACACTCTTGATTTTCTGAGCGGGCTGAAATTTGACGCGGCATTAAATAATCACTCCAATTTCAAAAATAACAGCTTAGATGTATCGAGAGCCTTTTAAGAGACCCGAGAAAACGTAAAAGAAACACACCGCTTCCCCAAAATGTCGTACCTCGGCAGTAGTGGAGGTGGGAGGAGCCACCAACTCACTGGGTCCTTCTGATTGGACGACGGGCTCATCTGACTGATTCCCCAGAAGATCCACCCCCTTTTCGTCATGTTTGTGTTTTTTCTTCTTCCCCTCTTCTTTGCTCTTCTGCCAAAAGGAAATGAAAGATCACTGAAGAATTTCAAACGTGAGCTCATCACACACTTGGTGCGCTTAACTTGTTTGCAAGAATGGGACATTTTGCCAACCTCACCTTCCTGTCCCTGTCTTTATCCTTCTTCTTCTCCTTCTTCTCTTTGCTGCTCCTCTTCTTGGCTTCCTGCGAGGTGCTTTCCGCATCTCCGTCTGGGCTTTTTTGAACTTCTGTCGGACGGTGAGACCTGACTGGTAGCTTCTCGCTGTCGGCAAGAGGCCTGGGCATAACAATACGGGCAAAACGTGATAATCTTCGGTTGGTGTTGTACGAGTACTAAAACGCAATCCGTGAGCGTAAAGGCCATATTTAGTAGACATAGTTCTAACGATTCCGGCCTAGGTTTGCGTGTTTGAATCATTTCATATGTATCAGAATTGGATTTTTCTGTACGCTCAAATAGCATTGAAGATGGCCCTAAGCCCGAGCTGCCACTATTGAATATGCGCATGCACATGTGCTCTCCACCAAGCTAACTCATGGACCGACTAGTGAGATTTTGGCGGCGTTCATAATCTATTGAGAGGTATCCGCAAAACTAGGGCGCTTTCCTACAGGCGCAATCAGGCAGATTATTTCAGATGCAGTTAAAAGCAAAACCAAAGCCCGACAACATCAGCAGCATCCAGTTAGCGTTTTGACGCGCAGTATTCCTCTTTTAAAAAGGGCATTTTCTAGAATTTTTTTTTTTTTGTGGGAAGGTCACAGAAGTCATTGAAGGAATGACGCTGATTTTGCCAGGCTTGAGAAGGGCACGCTGAACGTTATGCCAGGTCAAATGTTACATTCAGTCCATATAGAAAAGTAAAAAAAAAAAATAAATAAATAAAAATCGCGTGAAGAATCAGTGAAGAAAAGCTATGTTAGCGAGGCAGCTAATTCGAGAGCGAGCAAAAGGGAGGAAGGATCGGAGCGGCGGGTCACATGGCTGAGGTGCTACTCACCTGCGCCCAGCCATTTCCACCAAGCTGCCCGCACAAAGTGGGCAGTAGTGGGGTGTGAGTATGCATAGAAGAGAGGAAGCAAAAGGCCATGAGAGTCAAGGTGAGGAGGGAGGGGCGGAAAGGCCACGTCACATCGGCAGCGATGCCGTGGCCAGGAAGCCCAAAATGGATTTCTTACAACACATTCATATTCAATTGAAGAAATGATTTCAGTTTAGCCATCTTTGGATTGGGCAAAGCCGGAGACAGCGGCGACTCACTTGTCCAGGTCGATGTCCAGCGCTTTGTGAGGGTCATTGGGATCTTTGTCATCCTCATCACTCGGTAAGGCATTCTGAAGGCAGACCAATCAGGACGAAGAGGATTCACTTGATGACTGATCATTTTTAAACTCTTTTGTCTTAGAAATGATGCGCGTTGCAGACAAAACGTACTGGGGATCCCCTAAATATAGTGATTTGGTCGCTTTTTTTTTTTTTTTTCCCTTTCTCCGATCCCACGAGCAGCTATTTGTCAAAAAAAAAAAAAAAGCGCCTAATCGCTCTATTTACGGCAAAGAAACAGACGAAATGAATCGAATTGTTTTTTACATTGTTGCATTGAAGAAAAGAGCCCAGTGGAAGGCAATAGAGAAGTAAATCGCACCAAACATTTCCCCCCAAGACATGGTTTCCATTTACACGTTGCTAAAAAAGTCATTTAGAAGCAAGTTGGAAACTTTTGACCCAAGGTATGTGCTTCCAAGCCTCAAATATTGTGCATAGGTTGTCTTGCTCAAACTGCACAACTCTACACGAGAAAAGGCCACGAGACAGCATTTGATGATATTCAATTGGCAGGATTGTCTTAGAATTTCGATGAAAATGACAAGGAAAAAACAAACAAAAAAATTATTTTGGATCTACTTTCCATACTCAGACTTACATAAGCCATTTTGTACTTACCATTTACGATAGCAATAATAGAAATGCTAAAAATCTTTTTTCTTGTTTTCCAAAAACATCCAAACATGAAGAAATATCAATGAGAAAAGATGAAATGGCGACATCGTCACCTCTGGCATCTCCTCGGTGACGATGTCGACCATGTGCGCCGGCGTGATGTCCTCCTCGCTCTCCGGACCAGAGTTGTGTTTCTTCCCCCGTCCGCTGCGCTTCTCCTTCTTTTTCTTCTTCTCCTTCTTTTTGTCAGCTCTCTCCTTCTGCCGGCGCTCCTCCTCCAGCTTCACGTACTGGTCGGACATGGGCAGGCCTGAGGGAGGGGAGGGGGATTTACGTGGGGAGGAAAAAAAAAAAAAGGATTCCTTTAAATATTATATTAAGCTTCTGACCATCAATCGATTAATTCGAATTTGTATGTCCGGACAATTCATTTATTTTTAAACTTTTTTTTTTGGTTAATTCGCCAGGGTTTAAATTTAGGACAAATATGTCTTTGGGATTGAATGAGTCAAAGGTGCGGCCTGGCTCGGTGAGTGACGTGGGAGTCAGCAAATGAGAGTGTAGAAACGTTATGAGCATGGTCGTGGAACAAATTCAAGTTGCATCTCAAGGCACCACGGCATTTCAGGAGTGTTTATTTTGATGAAGAAAAAGAAAACCCTACCTGGTACTTTGAGAGGCACACTCAGATCAATCTGAACGACTGGGATGTGCTCCACTCCAGGGTTGTCCTGGTACACCTGGAAGGAAAATGACAATTTGGTGACGCCTATCAATCTTAATCTACTTGGAGACATACACGTGTCTAATAAGTCCACTGGCACAATGATATTGAAGCAACGAAGTGACGACCAACAAAAAGAAAAAAAGACCTTCTGAGAGGAAGGCGAGGCCTTGATGTAAAAGGGGTTGTTGGCTTGCTCTTGCTTCCTGGCTTCTCTTCTCTGTAGGTAACAAAAGAAATAGACACGTGTACTTTAGTTATTTACAGAGCTGGGCAGTCCTGTCCCTGGATGTCCATTTTCGGGGCGGATTGGTGGGGGGGGTGACAAATTTTTGAAAAAATAGCTGGACTAAGCATGGCCGGAAGTGGATTTGAGTCCGGCCCACTAATCGGCCCTCATGCGATGCACGTGACGTGCTCGCGAGGCGGCCATATTTCATCTCGGCCTACTCGGTGAAAGGCTTCTTTTTCGGCTTCTTTCAAAACAAATTGTGTCCAGGAGGAAAATCAAGCTGCGCGCATACTCAAGTATGACACTGGCACATCATGCACTTTCCTACTTCCAAAAATACGCCGTAGCAAAACTGCTGTGTAGTGGTTTGCTGGCATGCTTTTATTTTGAAGGCCGGGAAGTGTGTAGGAGGGGAAGTGTGGAAAATAAGTAACTTGTTGAATGCGTGCAGACTTGTCGTCTGTTGGACCCAAATAATACAATACGACAAAACCAACCCCAGGGCTCGCAATGGAAGTATGTACACGCAGCTGGGTAAGTACGTGAGTAAGTGGTGCGTTTGAAGCCGGCGTGTCCACAGCGGGTTTGAATAGTTAGCCAGCTAATTGTCTTTAAATAAACCTCTTCCGTTACCATCTCTTCCGTTAGCATCTCTCCCGCGGGGGCGCCATGCACGTTTTTTTTTTTTTTTGACAATGTTTATGAATATGGCCGGGGGTTCGCGGCCGGACGGGCAAAAAAGGGTCAAGTGCCCAGCTCTGGTTATTTTATTACGCTGGTCTATAAAACGGAGCCACTTATTGAATAATCGATGGTCGCACCCTCGCCAGCTCCTTCTCGTCCACCTCTGTGTGTCTGGGCCGGGAATGTTTGGGCTCCTCCTTTGTAAACATAGCCTTGGGCTGCTCGTCCTCAGACTCGCTCTCAGATGGAGGCTCGTTGATCCAGGCATCCAGGTCCAGACTAATCAGTCCCACGTGGTGAAAAAAAAACAAAACAAAACAAAAAAAAAACACAGTTATTGCAACATACTAAATTCAATAGCATGCTGGTGTTTGGGAATAAATAATCTCCTTCCTCACAGTACTACTATTTTTTTTTGTTATTCTGTGTGTTACTGGGATACTCACCCCTCAGGGACAGGCACTTTCTTCTGTGCCTTGGGGGCTACAGGATTGAGTTCTCCGGCAAACAGTGCAATCACTTCCTCTGCTACCTCGACTTCCTTCTGCTGCAGTTTCTGGATGTACTTCACCAGCTGCAGGATGCAAGATGCCTGTCGAGTGTAGTTGGCATAGAAGAAGCATTTAAAAAAAAACAAAAAAAAACAGAATTGTCGACTACAGGTTGCCATACGAAGGACGCTCGATTTGAGAGGCATTTCTAGCGTCATCTCACCCTCTCCTGCACTTCCAGGTTGGCGCTCTGGACAAAAAGCGGCAGGCGGTCTATCATTAGCTGGCTGGTTTCTTGCGCAGTTGTGCCATCCGTGTTGTCCTTTTGACTCTGCAGCACGGTGGCGAACAGCTTGGCGGCGTTCTGCACGTACACGGCCTGGATGTGGCCCGGCAAAGTGGCCACCTTCGGCCGCAGCATGGCTTCTAGCGTCTGCAACGGGTTCTCCAGGTGTCTAAAGGAGATGAGTCAAGTTAGTGTTTCCATTACGAATGTCACGTAAGACTATCGATTGGTCACATAAAAGTATTGATTGGTCTACCACCAGAAATACAACTGTAATTCTATGAGAACAAAAAGACATAATGCATTAACTCATTCACTGCCATTGACGAATTTACACGTCTTTTCAAAGTCCATTCAATGCCAGGAATTGATTTATATTTTCTTTCCAGTTTTTTTTTTTTCTTCAAACAATAGGGTAAACGAGGGTCTGAAAATGTCTGGCAGTGAGTTAATAAAAAAAATAAAATAAAAAAAAAAATTTGTAAAAATTAATTGAAAAACATGATTGTTAACTGATGACAAAAGAGAAAGCGACATACTCCGAGAACTCGCCGCAGATCCAGGCTGCCGCGTACAAAACTTCACAGATGCCATTTCTCTGCATGTTGCCGGTCAAAAGGTGAGCGTTGTCCAGCAGGGTGGCCATCTGGGCCACGGCGAAAACTCGGATGGCCTTAACCCGGATGGCAACATCCAGCATCTGAGAGGCGATGAGGTGACCGTGCCTCGTGCCCTCCAATCGGGTCAACTCTACAAGGATACTGATGTACCTGTAAAGCACGCACAGCTGAGAATCGGGTCAAAAATACAAAGTGTCGGCAGGCGACTGCATGGAGGCAAACCGACCACTCAAAGTTGGTGATGTACTGGTAGTTGCTTTGGCTACAGATGTCGATGATCTTGGTGAGCAGTTCATCCCTGTACGTAGTTCCCTCTGCTTTGTCCACATGTAGCATCAGTTTCTTCACAATTTCCATCAAGTTCTTTTTGGAGACCTGCCGAGGAATACAGCTTAGCGTTAGCGGAGGGGCAAAAAAATTCAGACTGCAAATGACATCGCAACTGCTCACGGTAACGACCAATCGCGGCTGACCTGTTTTCTGAAGCCGAGCCGTGATTGGCCGTTACCTGAGCAGTTGTGACGTCATTAGCAGTCGACAAAAGTGACAAAACGGCCGCCCTCTGAGATGGCTAAAAACGTGTGGATTTATTCACCCAGAAACTGAATATTTATCAGAATGCCTTGTTTCAACTAGTGGGCCTGCTGGAGAACATATTCTTGAAGGAAAAAATGTGTTTCGGTTGATTTCCTCTTTCGTTGGTCTGAATAGAATAATCTATTCAGCACAAATTTTTGCTAATCCTCATATTCCATTCCTCCGACTAAACCTGAACGACACATTGAAAAGGAGCACATACCATGCCGTAGAGTAGGTCCAAAGCTCTGAGACGGATGGACTCATCCTTGTCATCCAGACACTGCAGGATGAGGTCCTTGTGGCTCTGCACCGACTTAGGGTGGGTCTTCAGGATTTTGGACATGGCCAAAAGGCCCAGATACTTCACTGAAGGAACATATTCACACACACACACTTGCTGAGTCGACAGAACACTACGACGCCGTTGTTAAGAAATGTACCACTACCAATGCCTGTGTTATTGGAACGCTCACACTGCATTCATCTATTCTACTGGTAATACAGTTAGCCGTAGCTGTGTTCATCCACGTTATATGTAAATATCACAAAGGTAAAAGTCAATAAAACACAAAGAGCAATGGAAAAGACACACACACACACACAGCACAGGACAAAACGTGCGAAACCTGCCGAGTCACAAAAATTGCTATCAGAGGGCAAAAGCCTCTCACATTCTAATCGGTAAGAGCGGCGGGGGATTTGGCTGCAGTGAATACATTACAGCCGTGATGAGCGCGGCCTTCCGTGCGGCTGCTTGAGACGCCGACCACTTCGAAAGTACTTCGGACTGTTAAAGAGAGGATGACGACAGCAGCGGTGATGAAACGCTCGGTGTGATTTGTTCAAAGAGAGGGGAGGCACAACTTTGCCACAAATACTCAATTTCACGTAATCGACCCAAACTAGGGATGTCAAATTTAAAGCGATAACGATGGAGATGAATTAAAATTTCGTAACGCACTAAAAAAAAAAAACGAACTCCGTTTTATTTACTCCCTGTAGCAGCTGACCTCTGAGAGAGTCACTGTCGCCAAGACGGACTTCTACATAGTTTTACGTCTTTGGTGTAAAGTTCAACTGTTGTATTTTACGGGAAAAGAATCGTGGTCAAGGATCAAAGAAAGCTATTCGAACGGTCTTGGAATCCAAATATACTTTTTGATTCCAAGTTTTTACTCAAGTAAATATCGGTTGCAAGCTCCGTAAAAAAAATGTAGTTGAAAAATGCGATTAATCGCGATCAATTATGAAAAAATGTGCGATTAATTAGTTGAAACATTTGAATCGCTTGACATCACTAATCGAAACACATCTTTATTTATCAATCTATGCCAGCGACTTATATTCACACTGAGTGTACATTTGTGAGTAAATTCAAACCCATTTGTTCACCCATATGCAATGTCACGTTTGTGCTAGTGAGTTATTTAGGCTAGCATGCTAGCTAACACCATTGATGAGCCTCAGGTGTTTGTGTTGAATAATTGAACTGCTGAATACAGTCGTTCATGTAACATGGGTTCATTGGTGTGTACATTCTAGATGCATATGTTGATGCTTTGCTGATTATTATTTCGAAACAATTTAATCCAAACTGAAGAACGGTCTTTTCAGTGCTTTGCCGCCATCTTGTGGCATCTACAGGCAATTACAAACCCATTTTAGCGGGCGGTCTCACTTAATTTGCAGATTTGGTGGCGGGGGTTCGGACCGCTGAATACTGCGGTCTGACAATTTTCTTTGCCGGTGTTGCCGTGAGATTTTTTTCCAAAGTAAAAAAATGATCGTTTGGGAAACTCAGAGACTGCTCAATAGAACGGTTGCCTTTGTGGCCTTTCTGGGGTTATTCCCGTTGATGGTATTCTTCTAAATGTGGAAATAGGTCACGCTTTCATCTCCTTTTTCGCTGTGAATTTTTCGCTGTAATTTGAGTGGCACAGATAAACAACACCTTCAAGTACAGGTTCACAATCTACTCTAGTCACACCAGGGCGTTCTGGGCTGAACCGACTGGATATTTGGAGTAGTTACACCCTCTGAAATGAGTTTTCTGACGTACCATATTTCCAATAGTGGCCACAGATGGGGTGGGATGAGTCATGTGGGGAGGTCTTAATAAAAATAAAAAAAACGTATTGCTGGAACAATATTAAAATGGGACGTCCATCCATTTTCTATAGGTCTTGTCCTCATTACGATTACGGGTGAGCTCGAGCCTGTCCCAGTCGAGTTTGGGCGAGGTGGGGTACACCCGGGGCCGGTCAACTAGAGCCTTCAGTCTTGGTTAGCAAGCGAGTTCAAAACACACTCAGCGGTTAACTGTGGGCGCGAATCTGCCTGAGTCATTGATTTGTCCTCACTGCAGGACGCATCCTGGCGCTAATTACAGGACGTGCATTTGAGGAAATATGGTACTAGAAGCAACAAATGGGCGGCGTAAACAATGACACGGTCGACCGACGTTAAGACCGGTGAGTGTCAACAACGAGAGGTTCTTTTTGAAGACAACTCGGTGGTTAGTGAGGACCAACCGGTGCAACCCACGCTGTTAGTTGACAGTCTACTCTAGACAAAACTATCTATTAGTGAGGGTCGGTCCAGATAACTCGAATGGATCCTCAATGTTATGCTATGACCACTGTAAACACGCCCCTTTTCTGGGGGGGGGGGGGGGGCTTATGTGATTCAACTCAAAAAAGCCTACAGGTTTTTTTTGTAAAAAAAAAAAAATTTTAAAAAAGGATATATTGTTCGAGTTATCGAGATGAGATTCGGGGGGGGGGGGGATCTATGGAGTCTTCTAAAAAAAAAGGGAAGTTGGACTTGTGGTCCAAGAGTGGGAAACACGCAGACAATGAGAAAATGACACACTGCAGGCATTGATAGAAGGCTCACAGTTCTGGTCAGAGTCTTCAATCAGGATTCGCAGTTTCTGGACACAGAGCTGGAAGACAGAGAGAAAAGTGTGACGCGATGATATACCGACACCTGACTTGAACGGGACGAACTGAATGGTGAATAGATAAATGTGAGTTGATAAAAACTGTTGTGACAGAGGAAGGGGGGGGGGGGGGGGCAGTAAAGAAAACATGCACTTTGCATCAACTGGAGTGCAACGGGACCACATGAGAGCGCAGGCAGCGATGGCGTGAAGAAGTGTACCTGGATACTAGCACTGTGGTTGGGCATCCCAGACGACAAGGAAATTAACACTGAAAACCAGAAGAGAGCAGCGATCAGATTTTTGGTGACGTTTGATTTTTGGAAGAAGGCATAATGGGCTTTTTTTTTTTTCCCCATTTAAAAACAACTGCATGTGACTTGTAGTATTTAACTAGAGTACACGGGTTCCTCCGTTTACAGCAGGTTACCCGTCCGTGCCTATGACGGCAGCGTAACCCAAATTTGTACGCGCCGTAAACTATCACAAACCTTTGCTAACGCTGTGCTAAAGTCATAATTTGAATTTAAAAAAATAAAAATAATTAAAAAAAACACTTCTAAAGCACAAATGAAAAATTGTGCCATGTATGTTGCGCCGTTTGTAACCTTGAAACCTCGTATGTCGCGACTGTCATGAACCAAGTGCACTCTGTATGATTTATATATTACAAGTACTGACCTGCAATAACTGTGTTGACACACTCGTACAGCAAAGACATGGCAGATGTACTGCAAATTGGAAAGGGAGCACAGATTGTAAATATGCGAGTGACCATCTTAGGCTGCTTCACAATTGAGGGAGGATTTTTGTTTATCTCACCTGTGAATTAGATTTGTGAGAGGTTCGATCAGCTTTTTTCCCAAGCGGGGCTCCAGAGGAGTGAGCGCACCAAACTGTGAAAACAGAGCCAATGTCACATGTACAGGCAAAGCCAAGAAACTCATTGTTCAAGTGACAAGTCATTTTTTTTTTCATTTTTTTTTTTTTTTTTTAAATGACGCTAGTTGACAGCACAAGTTTTCTCGAGGCATTTATCACCAGTCCTATAATATTTACTGCATTCCTTTAGCGTTTTTTTTTTTTTCCTGTAAATAAATATTGCCATTTTGTTTTTTAACAGTGTATAAATTCTTAGTTAATGCAAATGCGTTTATTGGATTTGTTTATTCGGACATATAAAACAATTGGTTAATGGAGTAATTGAAAAGAACTAATTCCACAGATGGACGCACGCGTAGATGCAAAACCAACTTTACATGTACATTTATTTACTTTAATCAATAATTGATTTCCTGATTGAAACGGTACTAAAAGGAGAATGAATTCTTGTTATTATAATCAACTATTTTACATATTCAAAATTGTATATATATATATATATTTTTTTTTTTTTAACCTAAATCTAAAAATTGTATATATATATATATATATATATATATATATATATATATATATATATATATATATATTTTTTTTTTTTTTTTTTTAACCCAAATCTAAAAATAGCCTAACTGTTTTGCCCAAAGCAACATGGATAAGGAAGCATGTCTAATGTTAATTCGATTAACAGTACGGGTGTAACGATTAATCGAAAATCGATTTAAAATCGATTAATTGCGCCAAATCAATTAATCGATTCTAGAACTCGATTAGTCGATTCGATAATATGATTCCTGTTGACTCACCAATTTAATAATCTTAATAAGAACCCAGTTGTTAGTGGAGGAGGTCATGAGCTTGAAGAAGAGTGGTGCCAGTGACAGGTAGTTTTTGGGATTCCTGCGGGCCAGCTCACAGATCACGTTGACCGCGGCCGACTGCACGCCTAGAAGGGGAGGGACAAGCGCACGTCAGGCTTACTGCAAGCATCCTTTAATCGGCGTTATGGACACCGCACAAGAAGAGTTAACACTATGTCGTGACATTTTATTTATTTATTTATTTATTTTTTTTTGATTCTTCATGACGACGCAAGAACCTAAAATAAGGCGGTACCTGGATCTGGGTCTTCAAGTTTCTCCTTGAGCCTGGGGAAAGCAGGACGGAGGGATTCTGGGTACTTGAGAAACACCTTGTACATGATCAGCACTGCTTTCTTCCTGATGTAGGGTTTGGTGTGAGACATCTGGAGCGGAGGAAAGGACGACAAAATGGAAAAAGACACACAGATAGATGGAGATAAGGAAATGGTGTATCAAGGTATGACATTTTCACAAGATGAATACAACACAGACGAGCACAAACAGTATGACTGATCCGTGCCGGTTAATTATAATAACTGCCACCTTGCACAATGGAAATAAAACCACGACAAAAAATGTTGCGCTAAATTGCAGTAATACTGAACCTCATTTTAGACCATCTTATATCTTCAATTGTAAAATGCAAGCGACAATTCCCGACCGATCGGCAGAGAGCAGCTTCACCTTACACGAGCGAATGAAAGAGTGCTGAAAAGTACGACAGTGCAGAATGGGGGGGAGGGACCAAAAAAAAAAAAAAACATAGTGAATTTGTGTCTCACCAGTGTCATGATGTCGTTGGCCAGGTCCCGAGCCAGGTCGGGGGTGACGAAGCAAGACAGGCCTGTGAGGGCGACGCCTGTGTCGTACTGGTTGGGACTGCTGAGATCCTGCATGGCCGAGAACCATACTGTTGGTCAGTGGTTCTCAAATCTGAGATCTGTGAGATGCAACGTGAGAGTCTGCAAACTCATTTAAAATTGATTATCCCACTATATCGTTTTAATGAAGTGCACACCGACATAAGGGGACCAGCACACCAATAAAACAAAAATACTTCAAGCGGAAGCCAACTCAAACATTTTTTTATTTTTTTTTTCAAGAATATGTTCTATGCAGGCCCACTAGTTGAAACAAGGCATTCTGATAAATATTGCGTTTGTGGAGTAAGAGTTAATCCGCCCGTTTTTAGTCATCTCAGGGGGCGGCCATTTTGTCAATTCTGTCGACTGAAAATGACATCACAACTACCCAGGGCTCAGGTAACGACCAATCACAGCTCGCCTGTTTTATAAAACTGAGCCGTGATTGGTCGTTACCCGAGCCCTGAGCAGTTGTGATGTCATTTTCAGTCGACAGAAACGACAAAATGGCCGCCCCCTGAGACGGCTAAAAACGGGTGGATTTTGCTGCTTAACTCACATTCCACAAAGGCAACATTAATCAGAATGCTGTTTTTCAAGTAGTGGGCCTGCATAGAACATATTCTTGAAGAAAAAAAAAATGTTTAGGTTGACTTGCGCTTTTACCAATGACTCTCCCTACCTTAGCTTTGGGCCGGTACGAAGATAGTGACACATCACATCAAAGTAACATTTCTGCATGCTTGCAAAAGCGGCGAGAGTTTGGTGCCTCGCATTTCTTTGATGGTGCGCAACAGTTTATACTTAAACGCTCATATTTTGCTCATCTTATCTATTTAAAGCGCATCAACGGAAGCAGCTTACCTTTCGGATCTGATTGGTGGTCAGCATGATGACATCGGTGCTCTCGTGAAAGCACTGCGAGGCCGCCAGGTAGCCGATCCTCTGCGAGGGAGCCCAACAACAATTACCCATCGCGCTGCCGCATTTTCGCCGCCCCGTCGGCGCAACGCCGTTTGTTTTACCTTGTAAGTGAACTTGGAGGAGCTCATGACTTCCACAATGTTGAACGCGGCCCAGCTGACGTCATAGCCCAGCATCTGAAGCTGTTACGCACAAGGGGAGGGGCTACGTTTACGCGGACAACATTTCTTTCGTCTTTGGATGGCAACAAATGATTCCGACACGCGGGGATTGACCAAATACACCGTAAGTTGAAGTAAACGAAGCCGCGGCGATCGGTGTGTCGACAAAAGATCCCTCCGCCCATTTCTGCTTCCGGGATTTAACAGAAGCGCATATACTGACGTCGCAAAATAAAATGCGCTTTTTTTAAATCGCAATTGTAATACTGAGGAAATAAATCAAATCTAGATCTTCAGGGTCTCCACATCTTCAGTGATGTGTAAAAAAAAAAAAAAAAAAAAAAAAAGCGCAAATAAAAATGGAACCTAGTGAATCCTTGGTTCTATAACAAATCAATTGATTTTTTTTTTTTTTCTAAGGAAATATTGCTAGTGCTTCCACTCAAACGGATTAACAGCTGTGACCTCAAATCAATTCATAAATAATGAGCTCGACTGTGGCGGTCGAGTAAATGGAAAAGGTTGTCCGAAAAATGCGTTCTCAAGTAAACGACAGCTGTGAAATCTACTCCAGCGCTTCCTACCCGCGGTCGTGAAGATTCATCCGAGAGCACTTACGTAGGTGAGCTTGCACACGGCATTGGCTTTGACGGCGATGTTGTCCTGCTTGAGCTCCTGTTTGATCTCGTCAATGCAAGTGGAGATGTACTTGGCCTGAGGGCAGAAAAAAAAAAACAAAAAAAAAAAAACAGGCAGACACCAGATCACATTAGGCAGAATGATACAGTATATGCCACAAGGGCAACAAGAGCAAAGCAGACCACAATTTGAATGCCGCATTTTCCAGCTAATGTCAGGTACACATAACATACGCAGAAAACTGGACCTAATTTGAGCTTGTTTTTTTTTTTTTTTTACCCCCATTACTGATTGTGTGGTGTGTTAAGATTTATTTGTCTCCCTTCCTGATCCACGATCCACTCGGGAAACGGCCACGGCGGACAATCGGAAATGTTTACCCCTCTTTGATATTTGCAATAGAAAATGCAACTGCAAAGAGCACCGGGTGTTTCATAAGATAAGGCATTTATTGGAGAGACGGTTTTATTTGGTTGTTAATACATTTTTAACGACGATCATGTTTCCATAAATAGTGAAACATCAATAAAATATTTATCATGTGTTTGATCTGATATAGTTTTGATGAGGGGCGGAGTGCTTTTTGAGTATCATTTTAATAGCTCGAGGTCGGGCCCAGTGTCCACTTTTTTGGGAAATCAAAATATGGTCACCCAGCTGAAACCGTAATATTTTTTTTCTCTCGGTTAACACGGCATTAGAATTTGATAATGGCCCATGCCTGTATGTTACTCGAAGTCAATGTCCAAAAAACAGCAAGCATTTCCACATTTATATTGTTTTTTTTCCCCCTCTAATAAGAACAATGATGACATAGAGGTGCTGCGATGAACTGATTAATCGGCAACTAATCGGTTATCAAATGAATCGATAAATTGTTTAAACAGCTTTTTTTTTTAACTTTACAATTACACAAATGCTCAAAAATGTCACAATTTCAATGTCAATTTGAAATAATGCCCTGTTTAAGGATAAAACTCAAAACTTGTTTTTGTTTAATCGGATTCATCGATAAATCAACAAAAAAATCCGCAAACTAACGATCATCAAAATAATCATTAGTTCCGGCCTTAATTATAAGCAAAAAAAAAACATTTTTAAACAGGGATCTGAGCGGCATTGAATCAACCAATACACTTCCAAGGACGGACATTTCTATGCCTTTCTGTGACTCTTCCAGTCTCTCTGTATCAATCTGCTGATGACACTCTGTGACACTTGAAGAAAAGCGGCCACTTCCCTGTGAGGATATCCAAAGTTTCAAAACTTTTGGAGTCACTTTGTTGGAAAACGTTAAATTAATCAAAACATACCATGGAGACTTTGTTGACATGGTAAAGAAAAATTAAATAAAACATAAGGACATTTGTAAGCAACTCCCAAACTTTTAAATGGTAGCCACGTACACGATAATGTGTTTGTACGAAAAACTTGAAATTGCCTGGATGACAAATGTGCTTTTAGGACGACTCCTACACTACTTCACCACAACCAAAATACATGATCGCCTCAGCTGAAGCAGTAATTACAGCTAATAGCCTATTCAGCGGCTCCCCCGTATTCGCTGAAATACGGCCAAAAAAATAAAAATAATAAAAAAATGACACCACTGGCCCAACATTCCATCTGCGGACGGTGGTAGAAGCCCAAGCGAGAGCAACCAATAACAAACACTTAAAGCTCCGAAGAGAGTGAGAGTGGGTGCTGGTCATGTGTGTGCAGTCATGAGACAGCACAGTGACAAGGCGATGTGTGTATATGAGAGTGTGTGGTTTCAACATACACACACACACAAAAAAAAAAAAAAACATCAGCAGACCCACACCATGCGTCCACGTCACCCAGCGCCATAATGCTCAATTCAGAACCAATTGAAATAGGCGAAATAGTTGACAAATAGCTGACGTGGACACAGTGGATGTCACATTTGTAGAATGTGTAGAACTGCCAAGTAGAATGACTTTTTTTTTTTTTTTTTCAAGTTTCAAAATCGCAAGAAAGAAATGAATAAACAAAGCAAAAAATGATCATTACAACTGATTTATTGTGACGCAAATCAGATTGTTTATCTAAGGCCGTGGAGCGGAGCAGCGCATTGAATCCCAGTCAAGTGCGATATTTCACTTGACCTGTAAAATGATTTTTTACACAGGAAAGGGTTGACAAGCCTTGTCCTACCTTTTGATGCTACCTCAAAAGGCGGAGTACCCCCACATTCTGTCAGTTGCTGACGTTGTGTAATTATATGAGTGTGGGGAAGCCGCAACAGCCGTGCGAACGTACACGACCGAGACGGAAACGTCACGTGATTTTGCGACATCTATACACAAAACAGCTCCAGGGAACTGGAATCAAAGCAGAAACTGAGAGTTTTTACATCAAAATATGTTATTTGTTGGAAAAGAAAAAATGCTTCCTGGAATGGATTGTTGATTTTTGAAGGTTCCCCAACTAAACAGGTGTCAAACCCCGATCCTCCGGCGCCACTATCCTGCATGTTTTAGATGTTTCCCCCTCTTCCGCTCCAACGCACCCGATTCAAATGATCATCACGATCCTGATTAAACATCTAAAACATGTCCGGTAGTGGCCCCAGAGGACCGGAGTTTGACACCTGTGCCCTACAAATATGAGGAACTTTGAGATGCCTTCACACATATATGCAAACATGAATAATTTAACAATCTGTTCCCTGTTGGCTGGGCAACCATCACCTTATCTGGGGCTGCCAGGTTGGGTTACCATTGACAAAAAAAAAAAAAAAATAATATATAACCTAAGACGAGCAGCAGCCAAGTCAAGCGCCGGTGAGCCGACACAATACAGCAAAGACAGTCGCTTCTCTTCAGACAAACGAGGACGCTTTCGACCTGCTCGTGTGAAAAGTGTGAGATTCTGAAAATACTCCGAATTTCACACCCGACCCGCAGCTGGCTGAGTGTGTACACAACCTTGGATGCGAGCTTGTAGGGAGCCGAAGTTGGGAAGGTCAAACGCAGCATATATGACCGGCAAATGTGAGATAAACTTGTCAACGCCAGTACGGATGGAAATTGGCAAGAAATTTTGACATTTAGTTGCCATTATCGATACTGCTTATCGATTCCTTCGTCAATTGCCCTACGGATTTTTAATGGGTGAGGAAATGAAATAAAAATCGTTAGCTAAAGTAGTTTTTAACTTAGCGTCACAATATTAATAAACCACCTCAAAATTATTTTTCTTACGTCTGTGTAGATTCTTAGTCATACAGCTCGTGATAATCTGCAAAGGCTGAAACGAGGCAACTGGATACTTATTGTGTGTTGAATTTGTGTATTTTCCAACCCCGCGTTTTCCCCAAAAAGAGTCAAAGTTGATTTCAGCAATTATGCTGCTGTTAGGCTAACAAAAATATATATATGGGCAGGCATTGTAATTATCTACATCATTACATTATGATAAAACAAAAGAGGGTTTTATATCCCAATCCAGCAACACATTTTGTATATTAAAAAAAAAAATCATGGATAAATGATAGATGAAAAGAAAACAAAACACGAATACTCAGAGTAAAAATACCAAAATCAAAATATATTGTAGTATAATCAGATTTTAAGGAACGTGTACATTGTGATGTCATACATCCACACTCCTTTGCTAGTGCCGTAAACGGGTATTTGCGGATGATGTAGTAGCGTTACTGCAATGATATTAATCCTTCCTTCATTTTTCATACACTGTTAGTTACACTAATGTAACAGTTGGGTTAAGCGTGAGTTGGTGTGTTGCCGCCTCGGACGCTATATTAGCATAGGGGCAGAACTAAAACAAAACCCATGCATCAAAATAACGATATAAACGATAGAGGGCTCGATCTTTTGATTAGTGCCACTAAAACAAATACTAAAGATATTATATTCATTAATAATTAATCATGATAATTTTACATGATCTGTTCATCTGAGGATGTAAGAAATTTTAGCAGAGGTTGTTGGCAGCATCCTGAAGAGCTGATTAAGTCAACAAAATATAGAATGTTAAAAGATGATATAGGCCATTAAATTTAGCATGGGAACGATATCCACTTTTTGTGATGTGTTTGATTGGGTGGTGTCCATGTGCAGTGAGACTTTTTCCAATGTAAACTATGTGCCTTGGCCCAATTAAAGGTTGTAAAACACTGATTTATGGTCCTTTTCGTCCACACAGTCAGACATTTAAACGACTCTTGCGCTACATACTACAAATTACGAACGGCGACAGGTAAATATAGTCAGTATTAGTCCAAAACAAAACAGCATCCGAATGCTAAATTAGTTTAGACCCATGATTGAGTCACCACAATTATCCTTCCTCGAGCTAACTTTAAGGCTAGTCATTAAGCCTTTACGTTGTTTTTTTGGTGTTTATTTTGTAATTCAATCACAAAAAAAAAACTCCCTGGGGGTGAAAGTCACGGGTTGCTAAATATTCAAAATCATGCAGCAATTATTCAGCTAGCAGAAGGTCTTGTTTGGTGACTGAGGCGAGCTAAGCAGCTAATATGACAGTTAGCGGTGACGCTAGCATTTTAGCCAGGCTGCCTTCATGCTAATTCAGCTGACACGAGTCGCCAAACATAACGGTCGTGCACGCAGGAGAAGGTGAATGACGTGAGAAATGAAACACGGGGGACGTTTATTTTGTTTAATTTCGGTTACCTCGTCATCCTTGTGGTTCCTGATGCCACGTACTAAATCCTGAAGGTTTTTGTCGAACATCCGATCGATGCTCCCTTTGACAATCTTCAAAGCCATGCTCGCTGCTTGACGGCGGTGTCACTGGTACCGGTGGGTTTTGACCGAGCCCGGAGACGGTGTCTCATCCACCCGGGGGTTGCTGCGGCTGATGCCGGGGTTGTTGCCGTGAGCCCCGCGGGGTGGGGGGGGGTGGGAGGGACGACGAAGCTGATGGAAGGCCGGAGAGAGACGGAGCGTCCTAGGCTTCTGCGTGCGCACAGACGCCTGGCTGGCAGTGGCTCAATGGAGGAAAAGGCTGACAAAATGGCGTCCGCAAGTCAGCTGACTGGAGTATTATGCGAGATGTGGGAATTAAAGGTCCACGCACACACTCAGTCAATATCGATCTCGATCTACAATGGGAGAGGGGGGGCATAGTTTGTATTCAAGGGCGCCACGTTTGATTTTTAAAACGAAGACAGACCATAGGGGAGAGGGGGGAATATGTAATTGTGTAATTTTTAATAAATTATTATTGTAAAATACTACTAAATAATGACATATTAATACAATTACAAAGTTTATTAGTTTAGTATTTTGTATTTAATTCATGCAATTTTTTTGTAGTTGATCATTTTTTAAATTATAATTTATGAAACAATTATTTCGTACATAAATATTAAATTGCTTACTTATGTTTTTTTTTTGTGAGTTTGTTTTAAATAATAAAAATGCTCTTTAATTTGATCCATCATTTATTTTCCAATATTAAAAAAATGGACCAATCACTGAATACAATTTTAAGAAATGCTAATTAAGTTTTTTTTACAGTACTTAATTTCAACATCAGAAATCATTCTCATTTTATGTATTTTGTTGATTTTATTTAACCAATTTAATTAGTTTTAATTGTAAAATAATAAAGGTCTGTGTATGATATATACTTTTACTATTTTGTTTATTTATAATTTAACTAGAACTATTTAACCAATTTTTAACTATGTGAAATTGTTTACCACTATAACCTTTTTCTTTAGTAATATCATTTTTCTTTACTTTATACATTAATTAGAACTAACCAATGAACACTTTTTGAATTATTTCATAATTATATATATATACTGTACAATTTAGTTTTGAAAAATTATTGAATTAGGACCAATTAGAAAATGCAAAATGTACATGTAAAAGCTTTTATTTGAATAGCATCACTTAGACTATTTTGCAGCTCTGTATAATTTTGCTTTCGTACAAATTAAAGCACTAACCCAGCTAATTGTGGCCCCAAGGCCACCCCTGATTTTGAACTTATATTCAAATAACCTTTTTATATTAGTATGAAACAGAACATCTTTGCATCCCCGTTAACACCGGCGGATAATGCGATGTGCAAATTCACACAAATGATGGCACATAAGAGCAAAACCATGCAGAGGCTTTTTTATTAAAGTCTCAACTAAGGAAAGGGTAGAAATGCTAACGTACACCACCTGCCGTTTGTACTGTTTATTATTGAGGGATTTCATTGAAGTCTGCAGCTACATGAGATCTCCACACTTTTTGGAGGGCAATTATGACATCAACACGCCAGTATCACAAGCAAACATTACAGCGAAACAATGCGTGTGTGCGTGTAATGCCACAGATTTTTTTTTTTTTAGCAAATATGTGAAAACAAAGCTATAAAAAGTCAGTGGACCTCTTAACTCATTTCATTGCCTTACACATAAAAAAAAAACACACACACAAACTTAAGACAAATTCACCACTCTCAACATGTCAAATACAAACAACAGGTGCTCTTTGTGACGTTTTGTAGCATTTATATATTATTAAAAAAAACAAAACAAATTGAAGGAAGCCAACAGTAATCCGGGCGTCTAAGTGAAAAATTCATCAAGTTTCAAAATTCATATAGCATACTTTTGTCAGCCCAAATTGAGTTCACAAGTGCACGTATTAAACCTCTGTGTACAGTATGACAGACAGGTAAAAAAAAACACACAAAAAAAAACAAGACCCAGTCATGTAAGAGAAGACATTTCTGCAACTTAAAGATGTGAGCAACACAAACGATCACAATAGTAATGTTTCCTTTCTGCGCTGACGAAACGGTCAAAAAAAAAAAAAAAAGTATCTACCGAGAGTGTGAACAGCTGAAAATGTCCGTAGCATGGACGCCGACGTACAGCAGACGGTGGTAATTGTGTCGCAGTGTTGTTGGCTCCTGTCTGTCTTCCATCTTTAGCACTTGGTCCACTGCAGTGGTTGTTTGAAGGGTGTCTTTTGTTTTAACTTTCAGCAGGGGATGCCTCCATCTCTGCAGAAATGTTGTTGTTGTTGTTTTCTTGGGTGTATTCATCAGTCTGCTCCGGGCTGTCTGGGCTCCGCCTGTGCAAAAAGTATAATTCAATGGAGTCATTCTTACAATTCAGTTTTGTTCCAGCAATGAAGTGGTTTTACATTTCCCCTCCAAATGTTATGGTTTAGGGCTTCATTAGCCTAATTTTAAGAGTACTATTTCTGAAATAGTACTCAAGTTTTAAAAACGCCTTTTCATCAATTCACATAAATTACGTAATGACGATTTTTAAGAATAAAGTCGATATCTTACAAGATTATTGTATTTCTACATTAAAAAGTAGTCAAGTGGAAATACTCATATTTTTCCAAGAAAAAAAATATTTTGTTGGATTTTTCAAATTTGATAAAATAGTAATCATATAAGCGGAAAGTATTTTGGTACCTTTTTTGGGGGGGGAGCAAATAAGTTCATAAAGCATACTTTTGTCAGCCCAAATTGAGTTCACAAGTTCATGTATTAAATCGCTATGTGTATCGTATGATAGACAGGTTAAAAAAAAACCAAAAAAACTAAATTCCGTGAGAATCCCCAGCACCTGGTGCTCGGTACGCTGTCACCTGGGGGTCTAAGAGAATTTACCCTCATGGTAATGAATCACTGACAAATGAATAAAAAGAACAAAAAAGCATGTCACATTCACCTGATTGGACTTGAATCGGCGTGGTCGTTGCTCTCAACTTCGGCTGTTTTTTCCTCTCCGTCTTCGTCTTTTTTCTCTTGCGACTCTCCATTCACGGCAGCGGAATCTAGCAAGACACATTCAAGCGTTTTGATCGTCACATATACGCCCTTCGTGCTGTCAAATGTAATAGAACTTTTTTTTTTTCTTTTTTTTTTTTTTTACCCGTGTCTTGTGTCTCCTTCGCATTGTCCTCTCCTTCCTTGTCCGTTTTCGGTTTAGCTGCCGTTTCTGCTTTGCCCACAAAACGAAGTTTTAACTTGTTGTACACCTCACTGGCCTTCTCCATTACGGCGGAGCTGGCCTTATACCGCCGAATCTGCATGGAGACATACAGACATTGGAGAGCACCGAATAGTTTACGAAGGACTCCCGTCAGCCGAATTTCTATTGTAGGGGTCACAGTCGGCGGAGGGGACGCACCTTTTTAAGCGTGGCGATGACGTCGGCGTTCTTGTGAAGGATCTGGCTGGTGACGGGCACAGCTTCCAGATCTTCCAGGGCTTGTAGACACCGCTCGATGTCCTGCATGGTACACAAATAATTGAAATTCTAGCCTTGAATCATAATTTTTTCCATTGCAGCTAATCGGCAATGTGCGCGAGGGTCCGTCGTTGTCTCCCTTCTTGTCAATGGGAAAATGATTCCACTCATGTCTGTTTCCGAAATGTCGCAACTGAATCGGCGAGTTGACTGACAGCTTCCATTTGAATAATTCAACAATAACGAATGGAGACACGTGACAGGGAAGCCACTTACGGGGTTGTCCACTTTGAGGGCGAACTTGATGTCTGTGTGGAGTTTCTGGAGTTTTTCCTCCGGTGACGGTTCTGACATGAGATTGACAGAACAAGAATTTATATCCATTTCCAATTCCACAATTCCGGTGTTAAGCTAAAGCTTCCGGAAACTTCCTCAACCGTGCTCTGCCTCATTGCAACTCAGCTAGAGACGTCCATACCCTTTTTCTTTTCTACTTTCTTCTGTGGAGGCCTCTCTGGTTTGTGTTTAGGTTTTTCGGGCTTGGACCTAAAAGTGATAAAACGCATTTATTAAATAATTCATTCATGGAGTATTATTACCAGGTCATGTCAAAAGGGGGGCCCCACCTGGCTCTGGACTTCTCCTCAGACCGTTTGGCTTTCTTCTCTTTGAGCTCCTTCTCCTTTCTCTCCTTTTCCTTCTTTAGTCGGCCTTTGTTTTGGTTGTCCGACTTCTTGGCTTGTTTCTTCACCTTTTGACAAACACAAACAAACGGCGGTGGGAATATTTTTGGAAAATTCATGAATGATTGATCAGGACGGCTGTGGCTTATTTCTAGCATTTCTGTTTTTCGAATGTGCAAGGCACAGGTTATGAATTGAATAACCGGCCTGGCAGACAATACTGTATTTAACATTTGTTTATCCTGGTAAGGGAATTGAGAACAGATTCTCATTTGTAACGCCAACCTGGCTGCAGACAGCACAGACGGTAAAATAAAGGCAAATACAGCCAACTGTACAATGTGATGTACTGGTAGTTATATTTTGCATTCTAGGCTATGATGAATAAAATGAACACAGCAGGCGCAGCAATTACAGGTGCAGTGATCACGTCCAATATCCGTCACGAACTTTTTAAGCAATAATATGTGGATGAACGATGTGAGTTGTATTTTGTTGTTGTAGAGTGTTCCAGTCGTTTAGGGCAGAAAATTGAAAGGACGAATCCACCAAAGGTAGTGGAGACTTTGGGAACAAACAACTGCCCTGAGCAGTTGTGATGTCATTTTCAGTCGACAGGAGACAAAATGGCCGCCCCCAGAGATGGCTAAAACGAGTGGATTAACACTCATTCCACAAATGCAATATTTATCAGAATGCCTTGTTTCAACTAGTGGGCTTGCATCGAATATATTCTTGAAATAAAAATGTTTGCGTTGACTTCCTCTTTAACTGATTTACTGCCAGACATTTTCAGACCCTCTTTTACCCTAACCCTTGAAAATTTTTTTTGAAATAAATATATATAAATTCCTGGGATTGAATGTCTATACTGTGAAAAGACGAATAAATTCGTCAATGGCAGTGAATGAGTTAAGAGTGGGGTCACAAATGAAACTGGTAGTGGTGTGCCGTTTTCCAATTTAAAATATGTGACTTGGCCTGAGAAATGTTGGGAAACACTGGCCTGGTGTGAGTGTGCCCTGTTACCTCCGTAGGTGGTGGGGAGTCGGAGTCAGACGGCGCTGGGATCGGGGGCGGGGGGGGTTTCTTGGACCTCTTCAGCGGGTGATCGTCGACGCCTTCATCCGAACTGCTGCTGTCGCTGTCCTTTTTCATCTCCTTCTCTCTTTTCCGCTTCTCCTCCTCCTCCTTTTCGCGCTCCCGTAGCCGGCGGAGCTCCTCCGCCTCCTCCTTTTTCCGCCGCTCCTCCAGCTCCCGCCGCCGCTCCTCGTCTCGTTTCTTCCACTCGCTGATACGGTCCGGCTCGCTGTCGCTGTCGGGACGCAGAGCCCGACGCCGCTTAGAACAAGCCGAGGTGTATGAACACATTTGCCTACTTTCGAACATTAAAGTTACAAACAGTCGGGGGCTGCGAATAAAACAATTGAAGACGCGTACAGCCTTTTGGAATGTCACTTGTTTGTAAGTAGGGACGCTGTCTGACCTGTCGCTGTCAGACGACGACGATGCTGCTCGCTTTGGAGGCGGAGCTTTGGGTTTCCGCGCGCGAGGCTTTGGCGCAGGTTTTTCTATGGACGGGAACATAGGAAATTCGAATTAAAGCAAGCAAAAAAAATAAATAAATAAAAAAATAAACAAAACGGCGAGTACAACAAATCTTTCAAACTTGCCCGCAGCTTTTTTGCGCGCCGGCGGAGCCTTCCGTGGAGGCGGATCGGATTCCGAGTCAGACTTTGAGCCGGACTGAGACTCAGAACCGGACACAGCTGGTCGGGGCTTCTCGTCCTCGGAGTCGCTGTCTGCCGCTTTTTTCTCCGATCCAGATTCTGAGTCTGAATCTGAGTTGGATGAATCTTTCTGAAAGGGCCCAGAAAGAAGTATTTCATTTGGCTCTGATAATCAATCATACAAAAAAAAAATGTATTCAACCATTGTAGAAGGAACTTTCTATTCAACTCTTGACCTTTCTACTTTTGGCCAAGTATATTTGAGTATTTCTAGTTTTTGAACGTATGTGAAAGTTTTTCCAAATATTTCAAGATATCCAAAGTGCCTGAGTTGACAAAAGGTCCTTTACAAGCTGGAATGTATGAGATTGTGCCTCAAAATATAGCTTCACATCATATCCCTCTAATTTTACTTGTTTGTGAATGCAAAATGTTTTGAGTTTCTTGGCCGGTTGTTTAACTCCGGTTAGCAACTAAAGCTAAAAAAAAAAAAAAAAAAAAAGAATTGGAAAACTCTGTTTCATTTCAAGGCATATAAAAGTGTTGTTTTAGTCACGGACCGCTGCATATGGACGGCTGCAACCACCAGCGCTGACGTGACCGTTCCCCTTGGGTCATCGGGTCACCTGATTGCCTCGCTTATGCTTTAACTGATTTTACATTCCAAAGAATACAGCGTCCAACCGGTAACATTTCGTTTTTGGCAATATTCCATGATGGACAAAATCATGCTAGCAATGGATCTGCCTTAGAGTGCTGCTGAGCACACGCGTTAGCTAGCTAGGAGCGTTTCTTTGGGCAGGGGGGTGGGTGAAGTGAGGCTACATTCAAATCTTGCTAGTAGCTTCAAGACTTACAAACTCCACCTTTACATTCACATTTATAATCATTCGCCCAGCACATTTCAAATGAAAACATTGCAGATTGTGTCAAATATGCCCCGTGACTGGCTGGCCAACAGTCCAGGGTGTATCCCCTCTGACACCCAAAGTTAGCTAGGGTAGGCTTCAGCGCACCTGCAACCCCAATGAGGATAAGTGTGATAGAAAAAGGATGGATGGATACATACTCAAACAATGAACCTAAAAAATACATAATTAAATTCTTTTATTAACTGAAATGCTAATAAAATGCTGTGTTTCTGTATTTTATATCTATGATAAGTGTTGTCAGGGGAAAAAAAAAAAAAATGGTAATCATGTACCTTTTTCTTCCCCCTGACTGCTGTTGCTGCTTTCTTTCCACCACGCCCAACTGCTTTCTTCTCCGGAGTAAAATCCTGTAAAACACCAAACGTGGCATGATGCCATGTTGTTGTTGTTTTTTTTTTTTTAATTGTTTGCGTGTTTGCCTAATAACCTGGTCGCTGTTCTTGCCAGACTCCGACTCCGAAGGGGTGGCTTCTGACTCTGACGGTGATCCGCTTTCTTCGTCTCTGTCGCTGGATGAGCGGCGAGTCTTTTTGGGGGGAGGTGGACGCTACGAAAGGACACGAGACTTATTTGCAAATAAATTATTAGAATGTATTTAAAGTAGGGAAAACACAGAAAGGTTTAAAAAAAAAAAAAAAAAAAAGAAATTTGCAGATGTGAACCTTAGATGCCGGCGGCTTCCTCTTCACCCCTCCTCCTCGTCCCCTCCCTCTTCCTTCACTGGCGGAATCTGAATCCACCTCACTTGCCGACTCCGCCTTCCTGGGCACGGGAGCTTCTTCATCTTCGTCCTCGTCTTCATCGCTTCCTCCGCCGGCATTGTTGCCCTCGCTGTCGGATGAGCTGGCGGGCTAAGGACAAAAAAAATAAATAAGTTATAAAACCTAAACCTATATCAGCTCTATTCACAATTTCACCTATCCTCAGTATATTGTAGTGTTACATCTCGACAAATGAAGTATCTATCAGTTACGATATTTGTATGTCGGGGAGGAGCTCAGTTTAGCCTGGCTTGTTAGCAGATGTGACAGAGTCTTCGCCGCATGTGTATGTTTCCGCTCTGCTGAGTGGCTATAAAATGCTCAAGCTAACAAAACGATAAAATTCTTGTTATTACTTGACAATTGCTATTCTTACTGAGTGCGAAGGCAAAATAATAGGTGGATTTATTTTTATTTATTTATTTTCCCCAAATTAAATCTTCTGTGATCTATTAATTTGATCTTGAAATTGTATTTAAGTGTTTGGGGAATCATAGTTTGTGGCATAGTTGAACTATTCTGGACAATTGTAAACATTTTTAGGGAAGCGTCAATTACTCTTGTTTTTTTTGCAGGGCTTCGTCCCTATATTTAATGTACCCTCTGGAAAGAGGCAAGTAGGGGCGAATTACCACAGGTGGAGCACTGTAGGAGGCATGTGGATTGTTCTGGATCTCCCATAAGCCTTCATTGAAGCCTTTCCTTTTGTTGGGCTTTCCATAGCGATCGCTGTACTTTTCATAGGCAAAAAGGTCCTTGGCTGCCAGAAATGCGCTGCACAACGACAATGTAACAAATTGAAAAATTAAAAAAAATTAAAAACAACTAACTATATAAAACCAATTGGGACAGTCAGAGAATTTCTGGTTCTTTAGTGTGCAACCATTAATTGGAATGATGATAATAAAGTAATCCTACACTACATCGCAGTTCACCAAATTTTCCTGTAAACCAGATCACATTTGTTTTATTGGATTGTTACTAGACTGTAATGAAACAGCCCCAAAATGCTAATCAAATATAATAGACAACAATCCATTGGACATCACTGTTATGATATCAATGTTTCAGCAACTAATATCAACATGAAACACCACAATTTCAATATTTTCTTCATATACGTAACATTTGCAAAATCAGTAGTTTACTTTCGTTTTGCGAGTCTCAAAGAATTTATTATAGTGTATACGGTGGCCAGATCTTCAATCCACCCGTACAGACAGTATCACAATACACCGAATGGGTAGTAAACAACGCATTGGAAGAAAAACACGCATGATAACGGTCAAACAGCGTGATGACATAGATTGGTGTTAACATGGCACAGTATTGACACAGATATCTGTATTTTATGCAAAACAGTTGTGTACTATCATTTTGGGAGTCCCAAACAATAACATTTGAATTATCAACCACGTATAAATAAACAACAACATAAACAAAAACGGTTTGAGCACAAGAAATGCAACATTTCTGGGTGATATCAAAATTTGATGCACTAGTATCAAAACTGAACCAATATCATTTTTATTAACTTACATGTCATGAGTTACAAATAGGAACAGTAGAATTTTACCAAGTGAAAGCTCCACTGTACCAAATATACCACCAGTATTGCGATACAGTAATTGTGCTAAAATCAATGCATTGGATGAAAACCACATAGGATAACGGAAAAACAACACATAGAACTGTCACTGGCTGTAAAGTGTCACATTGTACAGTGACAGGTTCGATACTTAGTCAACTATTGTCAGTATTTAATGCAACACAGTGGAGTACTCACGTTTCATGAGTCCCAAAGAAAAAAATTGGAATTTTATTAGGTGGAGGCTTCACTGCACCATCAGCTACGTCTTCAATCTAAAGAATAAAAAGTAAATTACATTATTAACCATCCCAATATCAACATCGTATCGCACCGTCGACACAGCTAGTCCTCTACAGCCGATGTCAATCATTTTGTCGTTGAGGTGACGAGGAGTTTAGGGCAGAAAAGTTGCAAGGTACGTCGCACTACAGTCCGAAAGAAAATAACGTTCGTTTCGCTAGTAATGTATGAAGACGAGGCCGATATCATCGCATGCAAACCGGGATTCTTCTACCCTTCGTGCATGCCCACAGAGACCAAGTGTGAAATGTAAAGCTAGATAATGGTGATATTATATATGTGTGTCCAGGTCGCACGGCTGCAAGGATGTCTTCGTCTTTGCCTCCCCTCCTCCTCCGCCTCCTCCTGTCGCCGCTGTTAGCTTACTACTTACCCTGGCTGGCCAATGGGGGTAGCCCTTCATTTTAGCGAAGACCAGGTCTCCGGGCTGGAAGTTGTGCGGCATGGCCCCACTCCCTTCGGCGGCCTGGTAGCAAAAGTAGGAATAAAAGCCGCTCGGCCTTCGACGTGTCTCTCCCGGTTCGCGGTGGCCGGGTCGTCACGGAAAGCTGAAAAACGACAGTGTTAGCTATGGAAAGCTAATAGTGTATGAAGCTAAGCGTTACCGCGAGAACATACAAGCGCAGATAACAGCGACAACTTCCGCTCGGGGTGTTCTTCTCACGCCTTCAGAATAAAATAATTCCTGTTGGAAAATAAATGTAGTGTTTATTTAAAAAAATTTATTTTCAGGTATGCTTTTGAAGGCACGGCAAGGCAGATTTATATAGCAGAGACATTCCATACACATGGCAAATCAATGTGCTTCGCACAAGCAAAGACACAACACTAAAAGCATTTGCAAACAAGAGCAGTTAACGACATTCAGAAGCAAAATAGAGGTTCCAAAAGTAGCTTACAGGATCTAAATATATGGAACATTTTAAACACATCGTCCATACGGTGTCATTGTCCATGCAAGGCAAGTTCTTTTTTAAATACAGAAATAAAATTCATAACTGCAGTGCAGTCTGAAGGTCCTGAATACGAATAATTATTTCAGCTTTATGTGCCTAAATCACCACAAATATGTGGTCATAATGGTTTTTTTTAAGTCTTAAAAGACGTTTAAAATGTCTGAACACTGGTGACAGTGACGTTTTTTGCTTAAATGATGTTTCGTTTCCGCGTTGAACTGGACACAGTCGTTCCGTATTATAAACAGCTTCACTGCTTGCTTCCGATCTCACCCTCTGATTGGCCACCAATGCCGGAAACGGGCACCCCTGTTGACTCCCGATTGGCTGCCTCGAGCTCGCGTTCCCATTCGCCCAATGACAGTCGCCCATGCGAAAAGCAGCCTCGCCAGCGTGACCTCCTCCCTGTTCACCTCTAATGTGCAGCCATGTTGCGCTCTTTTCGACGTGTCCAGCAGCTAAAGTGCAACTTGCGGACCTTGCCGAGTGTCCGCGCCGACTGTCATCTCCTCATAAACCCGTGCAGGATGGCCAGCTCGGACTTCAGGATCGAGCGGGACACGTTCGGCGAGCTTAAGGTCCCGGCGGACAAGTACTACGGCGCCCAGACGGTCAGATCCACCATGAACTTCAAGATCGGGGGACCTTCGGAGCGAATGCCGCTGCAGCTCATCCACGCTTTCGGAATCTTGAAGAAAGCGGCGGCACAGGTCAATAAAGACTACGGTCTGGAACCCAAGATCGCGGACGCCATCTGCCAGGCGGCGGACGAGGTGGCGACCGGGAAGCTGGACGATCATTTCCCTCTGGTGGTGTGGCAGACCGGCTCCGGAACCCAAACCAACATGAACGTCAACGAGGTGATCAGCAACCGAGCCATCGAGATCTTGGGAGGACAACTGGGTTCCAAGGATCCGGTCCACCCCAACGACCACGTCAACAAGAGCCAAAGCTCCAACGACACTTTCCCCACGGCCATGCACATCGCCGCAGCAACGGAGGTCCACCAGGTTCTCATCCCGGGCCTGCAGACATTGCACGACGCTCTGGCAGCAAAGGCATGTACCACATTTTGAGAACCGTGGCTCTGCAATACTGTATTGTGCTTTATAAATATATCCACTTCAGTAATAACATAATTACACAGAATGTCAATAATGTAAGATTTTGTGCATCACGATTTCATGCATTTATCGTGCATTTTCCGAACAAAACAATGCAATACAATCAGCGTGAGTTTTGTGCCTTGTTTAAATTGAAATGTGGACATTCAAGAAAACTTTTTTTATTAACCTTTTTTTTCTCTAAAATATATAATTTTTCTCATGAAAACTCATGAAAATATTTTTTTTTAAAGAGGAAGTCAACCCAAACATTTCTTTTTTAACAATATTTTCTATACAAGCCCACTAGTTGAAACAAGGCATTCTGATAAATATTGCGTTTCTGGGAAAAAAAGTGAATCCACCCGTTTTTAACCATCTCTGGGGGCGGCCATTTTGTCACTTCTGTCAATTGAAAATGACATCACAACTGCTCAGAGCTCAGGTAACGACCAATCATGGCTGACCTGTTTTCTGAAGCTGAGCCGTGATTGGTCCTTACCTGAGCCCTGAGCAGATGTGATGTCATTTTCAGTCGACAGAAGTGACAAAATGGCCGCAACCTGAGATGGCTAAAAACGGGTGGATTTTGCTGCTTAAGTCGTATTCCACAAACGCAACATTAATAAGAATGCCGCGTTTCAACTAGTGGGCCTGCATAGAACATATTCATGGAAAAAAATGTGTTAAGTGTTGATTTCCCCATTAAATCTCTAAAAAATAAAAATCTCTTATCTAATATATACACAGTTTTGTATTTTTTTTTCCCCCCTCACAAAAATGTTTTTTTTTTTTCCTGGATACAACATATGTTTTTTTCTTGTAACCTTGTACCCCCCAAAACAACACGTTATTTTTGTAAAATTCTCACATGAATGGTGTTTTATTATTTTTGTTTTCACAAGGCCGAGGAATTCCAGGACATCATCAAGATCGGTCGCACGCACACGCAGGACGCCGTGCCGCTGTCGCTGGGCCAGGAGTTCAGCGGCTACGTGCAGCAGGTCAAGTACAGCATCGAGCGGGTGAAGGCGTCCATGCCGCGGGTGTACGAGCTAGCGGCCGGCGGCACGGCCGTGGGCACGGGCCTCAACACGCGCGTGGGCTTCGCCGAGAAGGTGGCGTCCACGGTTAGCGCTCTGACCGGGCTTCCCTTCGTGACGGCGCCCAACAAGTTTGAGGCGCTGGCGGCGCACGACGCCCTGGTGGAGCTGAGCGGCGCCCTCAACACGGTGGCGGTGAGCATGATGAAGATCGCCAACGACGTGCGCTTCCTGGGCTCGGGCCCGCGCTCGGGCTTGGGCGAGCTCATCCTGCCCGAGAACGAGCCGGGCAGCAGCATCATGCCCGGCAAGGTGAACCCCACGCAGTGCGAGGCCATGACCATGGTGGCCGCCCAGGTGATGGGCAACCACGTGGCGGTGACGGTGGGCGGCAGCAACGGCCACTTTGAGCTCAACGTCTTCAAGCCCATGATGGTGAAGAACGTGCTGAACTCGGCGCGCCTGCTGGGCGACGCCTCCGTCTCCTTCAGCGCCAACTGCGTGTCGGGCATCCGGGCCAACACGGAGAGGATCGACAGGCTGATGAACGAGTCGCTCATGCTGGTGACGGCGCTCAACCCGCACATCGGCTACGACAAGGCGGCCGCCATCGCCAAGACGGCGCACAAGAAGGGCTCCACGCTCAAGAAGGTGGCCGTGGAGCTGGGCTACCTCACCGAGGAAGAGTTCGACCGCTGGGTCAAGCCCAGTGAAATGCTGGGACCCAAGTGAACCCCATCAAAGTTCATCACGGACGCTTAATTTAATACATGGGAATCATGTGGGGGGGGGGGGGGCGATTGAATGTTGCAATGTCACAGCACACAAGAGTAATGGGTGTGTCCGTACAGCTGTATTGGATTTTTACATCATGTGCCATGCGATTTGTTTCCAAATGCAGTTGACACTGTCTGATACGTATGAATTAAAACGCAAGACTGAAGTACATTTTGCATTTTTTTTTTCTTTAACGCACTAGGCATTAACGACTAAAAAAGTTGTATTTTCAGAGTAGAAAAATATTTTTCCAAGAAATATGTTTTCTTTGGGGAGCAGTGAAGGTGCATTCTCCAAAGGTGCATTTGGAGACAGTCATATTTACATTTTCAAATGTTCCCCCCCCCCAAAGTATTAAGTAAAGAAGTGAAGATTTTTTTTTTTAAAGACATGTAAAAGAAGAGAAAAAGTTATTTCACAAAGCTGTGTTTTTGGGACAGTAAAAAAATATTTGGTAAAATTTTTTTTAAGACATTTGCATTTTTTTAAAGGGAACGTCGAGTTCAGATTTTTTTTAACGTTGTCTGGAGTGTCTTTTTTTGCGGGGGGTATTTTTTTTCACCCCCATGAAAAACATGTCCCCATAGGTGGACAAAAAAATTTCAGGAAAAAGTTGTATTTTTCTTTTGTTTTTGTGTCGGAGTGTGAAGATTTTTTTTTTTGCCTACAAGGAAAAGTTTTTGGCGATAGTCGATTTATTTTTAAGAAAAAAAATTGAAGAATAAGGTTTATTTTTTCCCCTATTTTTTTGTTAAAGAAAAGTTTCCCCCACCACCCCAATAAGTTTTTTTTTTTTTCCTAAGAAAAAAGTAGTACCCGTTCAACCAAGGTCATATTTTAAAAGAAAATATATTTTCCAAGTTTGCCCCAAAAAAACTTATCAGAAGAAAAAAACGTTTTTTAAAAAGTAAAAACATCAGTCTAAATAATATATGAATAGTTTCCAGTATGATCGTCCTGAAATTCCAAAGCGAGACCATCACAAGTTTCTCATTAGTCTTTAAAAGAGCACACGAGACACTTGTGACTTGAACACAAAATGACCAAATGTGATCACAATAAGCAACTTTTAATTGTAAATACATAAAACTAGCATAACATGACTTTCAAAAAACAAAAATGGAAACTGTTTACTTGGTCCAGCTGACTTTAGGAATATCGTAATGTTCTGTCAGGTTGTCCAAGTGGCGATTGAAGTCCTGCAAAAAAATATATATATATTCAATGCTGTTTATTATCAAACACAACATATTTAGTTTGAAGAAAAGAAATGGAATCCCAAAAAGTCGGATGTATGTGAGGACATACCTCCACTCTATGCTTGTGTGTCTTGGAGGCTTTGTTCAAAATTCTCTCCATTTGCTGTCAGGAAAGAATTCAAATCAGCTTTTCAAGGAAATTGATGCCTAACTTTTCTTTAAATGAAGTGTTGTCAAAGAAAAATCTTAACGTATTGCTCTTCAAGATATTTTTCTAAGCAACACGGTCATTTTTACCCCCCAAAGTCAATCTCTCAAGAACTTTTTGCAAGAAAATAAATGTTCCTTTTTCTTCAAGAAAAAAAACAATCACAAAAGGCATTTTTTCCCCAACCAAAGCGTTTTTTTTCCTAACATTCCCCAAACATTTTATTTTGAAAAAATACAATTTCACTCAACTTTGAGATTGACACTCTTTCCCCTTACCTCATCTGACACCCCCCCACATCTAACCAGAAAGGTGCCTTTCTAACAGTGTCACAATTTATACGCACCCTCTTTTCCTGCATCTTGTCAAAGGCCATTTGCGCAGGCGTCCTTTTGTCCATGTACGCCCGTTTGGCTTTCATCTCCTCGTCGTTCTGATTGTTCGCAATCTGCTCCATGCGATGCTTGCTCTCCTTGTCCTTCTTCTTCTTCCTGGAACAAAGTCATCGACATTTGGTTGTGATTGAGACTGCCTGAGATGGGATTGATTGAGCACTAGCTGCATTACAGTAAACACTCGTTTATTGTGGGAAATAACGTTCCACAGGATAGCTACTATATAAAAACTCTCCCACATTTTGTTAAAACTTTGCATACACACAACAACAAAAAAATATATTTAAAAAGGTATAAATACTGCACGTATTGTAGTATGAGTGTTTTGGATATATCCTTTATAGACCAGCCCTCAGTAGAAAGAAGTTCAAGTTCGACACTACTGACTCACAAATACGACATCGAAATTAGCAAATACGTATGCTAAAGATGGTGTCGTTATGGTGTAGCGAAGACATTCTTGATGATTTCTTATTTTCGTTTTTCTTTGTTCAACAATACTCCAAGTCAAGTGGTGGGAGTTTTAACCTTAAGTTTTTATTTGTTCACTCTACATTTTAGACTGAACAAATAACCAAAATATCTCAGCTAACGCTATTGTTGTTAGCATGAAGGCTAACGTTCGAGCGACAGCGACGTAAATTGAAAGCTGGTAAATGCACTGCTTCTATCGGACAAACGTTAAAATTGCCATCAACTAACTAATATGTGCGTTTACTTACTTTTTCCCAGAAGAAACACTTCCAACGCCCTTGATTTTCAGGGCACTTTTTTGGACATGTTCATACTCCGACATGTTTAGCTGAAAGCGATGTGTTCTTCCTTGTTGGTATTAATAGAAGATAGCAACGAAGCATTAGAGCTACGTAGCGCCATCTAGACATGGATTATAGTGCTAGCACCAATCAACAATAAAAACGGCCTTATTATAAAATATCCGATCTCTCTCTCGCTCGCTCTCTAGGTGTTATCGTTTACGCTTAATAATATGGAGGGAGTGATTTAGGTTAGGAATAAAACAATAGGTAAAATAGTATGGTATTTTGCATTGTGTAAACAAATGTATTTTATATTTAATAGTAATATAAAAGGGACGCATAAGATTGAAATAAAGCCAGTTAAAAGGGTGATTTATATTTTCAGACACCCGGTCGCTAAAATAGCATGCAGTGTATTTTTTTCGTCCACAGGGGGCAGTGCATATTTTAGAAGCAGCGTCAAAACACAGTGGCCGGAAGAAGTAGAAAATTGAATGTCAAGTTGTAGGATGGTACGCTAACGTCGTCTGTTGTAACCAACTAACTGTAATAATGACCGGCCGCACTTTATTTAGCGTCGCATTGTTAACCAAACACATCGCAAGCAATGTGCCACTCCCAATCTTCCGCAGGACTAACGCGTTAAACAAGTTACAAGCGTGTGGATATGCGAAAAAAGTGGGTGAGTAACGTCGTTTTTCGACAAAAGTGCATTTCCTTTCCTTCAAGGACGACGCGTTTTCAATAACAAATGTCGCCCGCTCCCCCAGCCGCGAAAAGCAAAGGGAAGGGGATGGTTAAAGAGGAGGTTAAAGGACCAGAGGTGTGCAAAGATCCAGCCAGACTGACTTCTTATGCAGTGGGGGCCAACATCTACAAACAGGGAGAAGACCCCAAACTCAAACCCGTGGAGGAATACCCAGAGTGGTGAGAACCTTTTAAATTGTGGTATACATTTGTACTTCCATATTTGGCAAAATCATACCAGTATATCTACAAATAAAAGACATGAGTTGTAAGGTTTTGGTGTCAAGCTTAAACTGGCTCATGGTTAACTACAGTGTCATTTTTTTTTGGTCGAATACATTTGGACGCAGACACACAAAGTAATGAGGCAGCTCAATTTCTAGACCTTACTGCATTCCTCAACAGTAAACAACATGACACATCACAACTTGTATGTTTTCCCCCATGCAACCCATTTTTAACAACAGCTTTCTTTCTTACATGTAAAATGAGTATTTTCCCATTCCAGGCTCTTTCAGTTAAACCTGGAGGGGCCGTACAAGCTTCATGAACTGGAGGAGGACACCTGGGAGTACTGGAAGCGTCTCCGAAAGGAAAATATTTGGCGTCACAACAAATTGCATAAAGGAAAGAAGTTCTAGACCGCAACAACTGGATCAGACTGTGTTGTTTGGATCATGTCGTTTGTATTGAATGACTTGAGAGTGTGTGTTTATATTTTTTGATTTCTAATGTCCATCCGTCATTAAAAAACAAAACAAAAAAAAAACACCGTTTGTTTTGCATTCTATTTTGCTCTAGTTTTAGTAGTAAATATCCAGTTCAGTCCATTATCTTGTTTTGCCAAATACATCTGGAGAACAACATTCTTGTATCATTTCTAATTTTTAATGTTGGCTCCCCTTGTTACAATAGAAATTGACAGATTTCTAGATAGATTTTTATTCATGGGATTTACATTACCAATTTCATTTTATGTTAGTGCCAAACAAAACAGCAAACCATCCAAAAAAACCGTGTGCGTCTCTCTGTTTTTAGTGGGAACAATCAAGTGATGAGGGAGGGTGTGAAAAAAAAAAATGTCCATCACCCCGTAGAGACCAGCTCTGACCGAGGAGACTGGACACTTCATTAGGTACACACAGGCAATCCAAAGGCATCCGATAAAACGGGTCGGCAAACCCGCGGCTCTCGTGGCTAGGGAAAATTAATTATAAGTGTCTGATTGAGTGTATGTTATTTGTCTCAAAAACGTGTCATTCTCTTTATTAAGTCAAAAGTTTTTGGGCCAGGTCGCATATATCCGACATGATGTCGTGCAGCCCAAAATGCGCTCCGTGTGGGCGGAGGGAGAGTGCTGGCAGCCGGGAAATCGAATCTACAAAGTTGTTTTGACTAACAGTATTTGACTTTAAATTCGACTTTAATCCCATTAGAAACATGAAGCATAAAGTGGACATTTCTTGCGTCAGATTTTATTAGCTTGTGCATGTGTACCTAATAAAGTATCCACAAAGTGCATAGCTATCTCTGCCATCCCTCACACACGTGCGACTGCCTCGGCATCCCTCCGTCCTCTCCGTCGTGCAAGTACGTCTCGGGCTCCGGTTCCCGGGGGCTGTGGCGGGCCGAGCCGGGCCTGCTCACGGACGACTGGTCTTGCCTGAGGCCGCGTAGCGGGGACGAGGCGGGAGAGGCCACGTGCTGCTCAGGAGAACTGCGCTCAGATTTGATGTGCACGCCGAGGCGGGAAGGATGCGTCAAGGTGGAGGAGAAAGACTGAGAGGTAAAAGAGCGCACCCCGGTGGACATCCTGGGAACGACAACAGGAGTCACAAAGTTAGTGTCACAACACTCAAAGGACATGATTTATGTACGTACATTTATCTAAGACGAAAAAAATAAATTGTTCTTTAAAAAAATAAAATAATTGAACAATGTATTTATTATTGTGGTTGTACATGTCCGTGAACATACTGAGAGGATTACACAATACTGTTTCTATTATATAATCCAATACAATAATTGTATGACATACAAATGCAGTGGGCCCTCGATTTACAAAAGCCCCTGTTCATGAACAATTCGAGTTATGCACAACATTTTTCGTAGAAAAATGGCATCTACTGACGGAAGTGTATTGATCTATGTTGTGCTGCTTGCGCTGGGTAACCATCATTGGCAACATGCCTAACACATGTACTGTAAACTGAAAAATAGTTGGATCCCTCTGCGGCGGAAATCTGTTGCATACAGAAATAATAGAAGATGCCTAGAAATTATACTATTGTAACTTTATAAATTGGTACAATTATTTAAAAATTCGTAGCCATTTTTTTGGTAATTTTTTTATATAAGCATGTGCGCGCACACCAAAAAGGAATATCACAACTGATAGTTTGCATAATATATGTTTAAATATATCTACTTAATATATGCATGATCAAACATTGGTATTTTTACAAAATGAACCCTGATGTAAACTAAAGTTGAAATATACATACAGATAAAAAAAAATGTATATATGTAGTGGACGGCCGAACCTGCCTATTCACCTAAAAAAATTTGTAACAATTAAAAAAAATGATTTTGGAGGGGGGAGTCAACCCGTTGTTGGTTTTTTTTGTGTGTTTTTTTTATGGGAAATACTTATTTATAGTATCTCGCCATTTATTGTAAAACAATAATATAGTAGTTGCGGTGACATCATAAATTGTCACAAAATTTCATTAAGATTTTGGGGTGTATTTTTGAGTGATTGCATCATTCCCATGCCAACAGCTCCGAGTACACCACAAAAATAAACACGTTCGGTTAATACCTTACCAAACTGAGCGTTATATCTCTGAAGGCAGCTCTTTCATTTGTTTGAGTGTACCTAATGTTGTAGCCAGTGGGCGTGCCTCCACTCTAATGCATTTTAATGCGTCCTTACCCTTGACTTAAATGAGGCCCATGGAGCTGGTGCGAAGGCTGCGTTGTTTGCCAGGAGTTCACTGCTCCCCGCTGCAGACTCACAGAGTGATAGAAACTTGGTTGGCTGTACTCTTAAAGGAAAAAACAAACATCTCTAAGCTATACATGCTGAAATAATAATATAAAAAAAAAAAAAAGTAAGCTACCTGAAGCGCCAGGGGAGGCGAGACCATAACCAGCCAGAGTGTGACCCAGTAGCCCGGCTTTGCCCATGGCGCCGTTCAGGCCCGTCTGGTACAGGAGCCCCCGGCTCACGGCGGGGTTGGGGCCGGTGCGTGAGCCCTGATTGGCCGCGTCTCCCGGCAGGGTCAGAGGGGACTGAGGAGGAGGGGTTTTCGGGTGGAGCCCTCGGCTCACGTGGGAGAAGACGGAGTAGCCGATACCTGTGGAGAGAAGTGAAAAAGATGATGTGGGCAAGTGTGATACCTTCACACTTCTTCTTTCTCTTGCACCTTTTCCTGACTGTGTGGAAAGAAACACAACATTGTATAAACCGTCAAGCTCAAAATTTTACTTAAGCCGAATTTTTAGCAGTGCCGGGCAATTAATCCAAATGTATTCATAAATTAGATTTTGGCTTCTCACGATTATATTTAAAGATTGTGCCAAATGGCGTGGCATGTATATGCGAGTTCCTACATTGTGAAAGCACCCTGAATGTACCGTTACGCATGATGACATCTCTTTTAAAACACAGACTATTGTTTTTTTTCAAAACCACATATTCCTTGTTATTTTTGTAATAAAGTAAAATGGCACTGTGTTCAAATTTTTTCATTTTTAATTTACGTATCTCAATGTCCCCAATGCTAAAAGACGCAAAGACGGTTTAACATTTCCTCTTTGCTCAAACCTCTGTCCCGGCACAACATTAGGGATAGACAGATTACGCTAATGCTAGGGGGGAAAATGCCTGAAAAATTTTTTATTTCATAGCTTGTTTGGTAGTGGGAGAAATAAAGCAAGTTGCTAATTAAGCAAAAAATAATTAAAAAAATAAATAAAATAAAACTTTTGATAAATGTCATTATCATGTGATGTGGGGAAAAAATAGATAATCGTGAATCTGTACTGTAAACTGCTTTAAGTGTCACTGTGGAGTCACTTTTAATGACATCATCACAAAGACAGGTGTGACAACAACTGTAGGCAGAAACCAACGATGGCCACAGCGGTGAAAAAGTCACGTTTCGTAACATACACCCAAACACGCACATGCACCACGCACTTCCTTTGAGGTGACGGACAGCTGCACACACACTATTTCAAGACTATGGGAACAACTTGTGTGAGGATCGACAGCCAATTAGAAAGCAGACTCATGCAAATCTTGAGTAAAAATGGATGTCTGTGGATGTACCCGAGTGCGGCGGTATGAAGGAGGTGTGAGCTGCTGCTGGAGCCGGGCTGGCACATTTGAACGCCAGGGGCCTGTGGGGGGCCACGCCGGGTCCGGATGAGACGGGGAAGCTGCTCTCCGATACCAGGAACTGCGCTTCAGGGGAGCGCAGAGACGGAGCCTGCAGAGCGACATGATCGTATACACTTCATTAGACACAGTTGACTGCCACTATTTTAGGGACGATAAGAAATGAACCTTGCCACGAATAGCGGAAAAACAAGTACTTGACGCCTTCCTCCAAAAAATATAATGCCAATAGCAATATTTGAAAAAAAACCAACAAAAAAACAACTAACATTTCAAACTTATCTTACAACACTACCCTTAAAAATGAATGGCTTACAGATTATTCCATTTCAAAAACATGAACTGGAAGTTGGAACTACACAAATGTTCATATACGGCGAAGACTAACTTCCACCAACAACCCAGGCTAAAAATTAGCCCCTCCCAAAAATAGAGAGATTGAAGCTTCTCAGTCTAAATATATTCACTTCAACATACTTCCTTGACACCAACCACTACTATTCGATTAGCCGGAGTTATGGCATTTTAGAGTGTCATAGAAAGAGCACAAAAAACAAACAGTCTTCCGGCCAATAGCTGAGGATCCCGGCAGGCCCACTAGTTGAAACACAGCATTCTGATTAATTTTGCGTTGATGGAATACAAGTTAAGCGGCAAAATGCAGTCGTTTTTAGCCATCTCCGGGGGCGGCCATTTTGTCTTCTGTCGGCCGACAATGACATCACAACTGCTCATAACGACCAATCACGGCTGACCTGTTTTCTGAATCTGAGATGTGATTGGTCGTTGTGAGCAGTTGTGATGTCATTGTTCGTCGACAGAAGACAAAATGGCCGCCCCCAGAGATGGCTAAAAACGAGTGCATTTTGCCGCTTAATTTATATTCCACAAACGCAAATGAACCAGTGGGCCTGCTGGGAACATATTCTTAAAAAAATATCTTTGGGTTGACTTCCCCGTTAAGTACTTTGGACCACTGTGTGTGTGTGTGTGTGTGTGTGTTTGTGTGTGTGTTTACTGACATAGAGCCGCTGGCGGCCCGCAGACACATCCACCCCGTCGCCATATTGATATTTGTGGCTGGCCACCTGCATGCTCTCCTCGCTGTCAATCTCCGAGGCGTCCAGATCAAGGCCTTTCCTCCTCAGAGTCTGACGGAAAATGAAAAATAAGAACCGAGAGGGGACAACCCCCCCCCAAGACCGACAATATTAAAACTAAAGTTGGTGAATTCTCCGTACCTCCAGTATGTCGGTGTTGGTGCGACTCTCGTGAGGCTCGCTGTACTCTGTGTACTTGAGCAGAACCTTGTCCATGTCGGTGCTGGCGTACTGAAACAGTCGGTTGGTGCTGTTGAAGATGATGAGGGCGATCTCGCAGTCGCACAGCACGCTCAGCTCGTATGCCTTCTTCATCAGGCCGAACTTGCGCTTGGTGAACGTCACCTGCGTGCCCAACAAAAAAATGTATCTTACGGCACACTAGCACCAGACAAAAATGCCGTCACACTAATGTGTCTCTGTGTTTGGAAATCACTGCTGAGCTCAAAGTAAAAATTAAAAAAATAATTTGTGGCTGGCTCACCTGTCGGTTTCTCTGGTCCAGAATGCGAGAAATTTGTATTTTCTTTCTTCCCATCTTTCCTGTGGTTAGAAACCTGTGTGAAAACAGGCAAGCATGTGAGAGAAAAAGCATGCAAAGTGTATTTATATTAAAAAAAAAAAAAAGTTTGACATGTAGGTTCAACTAGGTGGCATCATGTTTTGTAATAGCAGTTGCGATGTCTAATATTGGCAGAAATGATCACTCTTCCCTATAATTTTGATAGATTTTAATAACCCATGTATATATTCGAGACATAGCAATGCTCCACTTGCAAAACTCGTGTAAATAAACTGCTCATCATGCTAATAGGTATTCAAACTATCTGGTGGATATAGTTGGCAATTAGCATGCTAACTTTGTCATTTATCTATGCGGCAGATATAAGTGAAGGAGTGGGTGCATTTATGAAAATCAAAAATCCGGCTTTTAAGACAGTTCAGCATTACACATGAAAAGTACTGAACCTTAGTGCAAATGTCCGCCTGGTTTCAAGTCATAAGTCTCCGCTGAGGTTTTCTGGCCAATTAAAAAAAAAAAAAGGCTGTGACGGACGTCATTGAGCACACCGCAGTCCACCCATGTCATCACGTAAGCTGCCCCTCTTCAGTTCTCATCGGGGCTTCTCAAGACCACGCATGAGAGAGGAGTGGGTGGCTGGTATAGGTTCACAAATTGCCTCCCAAACACACTGTTTTTCTTCAACAGCTAGCCTCTCACTATTGGCCGAACAACCTTTATAAAAAAAAAAAAAAAAAAAGTCATCCGTTATATATCGTATTTTTAACCGGGTCTCTTGGGGACGAGCAACGCGGTCGCGCACTGCTGCCAGCCTGACTCGGCCCGGTAAGCCAGACAGCGTGGGTGTTAGACTGTGTGGACTTCAGGGGCCGCGCTAACTTTAGCTTGCGTCGCCTCACGGGGGTAAAAATACACCATGCTCTTACCGAGGGGACTTGAGACACTTTCAGTGAATTAACGTTGTTTTCCCATAAGAAATCTGTCGACGATAAAGCATGATGTTGCATGTAGAAAAGTAGACCGTGATAGTACAGAAGTCTATTTGAAGAACTCAGTTCGTAGAGTGTAAGGGCCCGACAGATTAATCGGCTAGCTAGCCAATTTAATTGGCCGAGATTAGCTCTTAGTTTAGCTTTTAAAATTGCATGATTTTCTTTTTTGCCAACTGTTTTTTTTTTTTTTTTTTAAACACATTACACCATAATAACACATGTCCTGCCTGTGAATCATATTTTTATTGTAAGGGTTAAGTGACCAAAAAATACGCTATTTTATTCATTAAATTTTTATTCATTTTAAAAATGTTATTGTTTTTTTTTTTTTTAATTAATCAGTCATTTAATCAGGATATATCAATACGGCAGCTATGTTTGTTTCAATTGTTCATTTTTATAACAGAAATCTAGTCAAACACCCATTCCGGGATTTGTGTCGTCTATAACGTTTTGAAGGGATGTCTTTGGAGCTTTGAGTGACAGTTGGAAATAAAAGTTGCATGTCTATCCATCCATTCATTTTCTATACAACCTGCACTCATTAAAATCACAGGTACACGTTCACACTCACACCTCTGAAACGATTTAGTCTTCAGTGAAGCTAACGCATCTTTTTGAAAAGTGGGTGGAACCCCGAAGACCTTGGAGGAAACCGGCACAAACACAAGGAGAACATGCAAACTCCACATAGGCGGACCAGAGCCAAGATTCAAACCCAGAACGGTGCAGCGGTCTGCACTCCATCCAGTACCACACGTCTGAACCTCTGACCCGTCTGTCTAGTCCGGAGGAGTTTCCACTGGTTTTCCCCCCCCTCAATAATGCACATGTATTTCTATATTTAGGCACTTGTCCCCCACTACTGATGATGCCTCGGCGGATATGGCGGCAGCGTTTTCCCACGACCCCTGACGTGTGCTGCGTACGCAGGCATCTTGGGCATTTAGGGAGGAAATGCCCACCATATTACCTTATAAAGTGCTGAGATAATCATATTCTTGTCAAGTTTTACCAATTGTCAGGGCAACAGACGTTAATGGGGAGTAATTTAACTAGGGCGATTATGACATGTTGGAATACTTGTCATATAGCCCATACTAAAAACAAAGAGGACCAATTTGATTTGTTCTGGAAAAAAATGTGCCCTAAAAGTCAAACTAAGCTTGGAGTTTAAAATCATCATGTGTGATGCCAGCAGTTCCAGTCGGACTTAAAGTGGAAATCAACCCTAGTTGAAACACGGCACTCTGATTAATATTGTGTTTGCGGAATATGAGTTAAGATGCAAAATCCACCCGTTTTTAGCCATCTTGTCTTTTTTGTCGACTGAAAATGACATCACAACTACTCAACGACCAATTACGGCTGAGCTTCCGAAAACAGGTGAGCCGTGACTGGTTGTTACCTGAGACCTGAGCGAGCGTGATGTCATTTTCAGTCGACAGAAGTGACAAAATGGCCGCCCCCAGAGATGGCTAAAAACGAGTGGATTGACTCTTATTCCACAAATGCAATATTTATCAGAATGCCTTTTTTCAACTAGTGGGCTTGCATAGAACATATTCTTGAAAAAAATATGTTTGGGTTGCCTTCCTCTTTAACTGAAGCGTTGAAAACAGTGGTGCCACCTAAAAAAAAAAGCTCAAGTAATACCATTATGACAAGTAATAAAATGCAGTACAGTAGTAGGCTCAAGTGTACATAGAAAAAACAGGGTTATATTCCAAAAAAAAAAAAAAAAAAGAATATTGTAAGCCACTGTCACTTTAAGATGGACATTATCAATGTGCTACAACAGCGAGAAAACAAACATTTATGAACAAGTACTGCAATTAAAACTGTACTGTAAAGTTAAACACAACTCTTCTCAGGCAGTAATTGTTTTTTTGTACCAAGAGCGGCACTGCATTTTAAGAATCTTTGGTGGTCTACCACTTTAACTGCACAAGTGTTTTTTCTTTGCCTTTTTTTTTTTGTGATGCTAGGGCACCTGAGATGGGAAAAGAGAAAATGCGGAATGATCACCTCAGTACTGGAACTCCAACTGACTGCGACGTAGGAAAGGGTCTGGCTGCTCAACACAATCTGAGCGACACAATTCATTAAATATCCATTGCGCCCAAATCAAAGGTATTGCGCAAATGCTAACGTAAATAGCCTAATGGCTAATGTGGAGAGGACCAGAAAAGCTTGTCAGCAAAGCATGTCGTGTTCCCTCTTCGCTATGTGGTCGTCAGGTGTCTTCAAAAGGTTGAACAGTTTATTTTTAAATTAAATTAATTCAAACATTTCTCACAGCGTTAATATGGATTCTAAGATGGCGACAATGTGAGCCTGGACAAATTGGCTTTACATTACTTGCTTTGGGGACAATTGTTTTGAAATGACTTACTTTGGCAGTTTCTTGCTGAGGCCGTGAGTTGAATTGCATAAATGGGAGAGGAAACAAATAAGGGCATCTGCATGTTGGTTCTGCGTCAGTGCTGCTCAAGCCATTATGAGTCATTTTAGAGAGATTCTTTTTTTTTTTTTTTGTAGGTCACAAGTAGGATTGCAGGCGGCAGAATATTTCTCAAGTTTGATGAATTTTGGAAATACTTTTTTTTGTCTTTAAACATAAGAATGCACATTTTGTTTTGACATGATGCACACAAACTACTATTTCAAATTGTACATTCAGTATATAATTTGTAATTTTAATTTGTGGTGCCATCATTGATTTATTAACATATCAAGCTTTTATATGATAAAATGCTTTACATATGTAGATAAAATCGATGTATAATACCTGTGCTGTATATCGAGTGTGCCACAATTCATGACTCAGTTACCACAGTTATATTTGAGTATGTTTATTTGATTTGATTGTGTTTGTTATTCATGTGCATAGAAGCTCATTTGATGCAACTTTTAATTATATATTTTGAAATAGAATTTGATGAGCATTGGCACATGGTTGAACTAAAACTGGAGAAACATGTTTGTGCTAAAACAGGCGGCAGAGAAGTTTGCAAAATAAGGTGTGCTTAGTGTGTTTTATTAGTATTGTTTTACTGATGTTATTTGTGCCCGCTCGTTGGATTAGACTATTTCTTTATTTTTTTCCTGAGAATTGTTTTCATGGACTTGCGATTCAATAAATGTATAGACCTTTTCAGTGGCTATAAAAAGTCTAAACACCATTGTTACAATAGCAGATTGCTGTCAAATTGACGGGCAATCATATTCTGAGAGGACAATTCAACGCATTTATTATTATAATTATTATAATTTTTTTTTAGGTACACCAACACGTGTACATCCAACTTTCACTTGAACAATGGACAATTTGTTTATTGTTGTGGTTGTATTTTGCACAGAATGAGCACAATAATAAACATGTTGGTGAATCCCCCCTCAGACTGAGCATTATTAGGGCGGATGTAAAGATAGAAACATTTGCTGGATTACTTCATCATTGCACATGGGAGTGGGGTCAAGCAGTTCAACGACGGGCCTTGGCCAAGTGCAGTAACGTGCGGGGAATATTTGTCTAATTTTAACAGGGGATAATTCAATTGCCCTGATATTTTTGATAGAGTCAGCATGGCAACAGAACGGAGTCTGCATCACCAAATAAGTTTTAAAAAAAGATTTCCGCGCACAATTTAACCTGTTGAACCGCTGACGTCGGTTTAAGAATAGCCCGGGAGTTGCCGAGCATCTCTTTTTATTAATAAAGACTCTGCTTCTTGCGCAGCAACGCAAGCTATATGGCCACAGAAGTGAAATATGCAGAAATCTCACCTCTCTCTGTTCACACTCGAAGGCGCTTGCGCATCAATGAAGGCACGGGAGACGTCCGATCCAGAGGAGGAAGTGTGTGTGACAGTGTGAATGTGTCAACGGAGAAGACAACCTGATGTAGGAGGAGAGCACTGCCCTCACACAGCTGGCTGACTCAAACCGCCCTCCTCCTCCTCCTCCTCCTTCTTCTTCTCCTCCTCCCGTCACTGTGCATGCAAGGCAATCCAATGCAGATTTCCTTTTCGCCATTTTTGCATCAATGGACCACCTAGTAGCAACACACTGAAAAAAAAAGTTACAGTTAACACCATGTCCCTTGCTGGAAAAGTTTGCAAAAGCGCAATTTAGATCAGATAGAAAGTTCAGTCGCTGACAGCGAATTAACTATTTTATTTTAAGGACGTGACAATGCAACGCACTAAAAATAAGAAATGTAAGCAGTCAGACGAGACACACTCTTAGGTTGGAAGCGACTCAGAAACTCATCATCCTCAGCCGCATCAAGTCTACGCTGATGCAATAGTTAGCAACAAACAACGTCCAGGGGATTGTGCACTTGACTCCCGGCGAGCTGGGGAACGTTGTTGTGCCATTCATGCTTCAGTCTAAACTCTTGTGCAAAACGACAGAAAGGAAAGGACAGGAAAAACACCACACATCACCTTACATGCCTTCAGCACAATTCACATTGCCAACAGAACGTTGGTGGCGGAGTTGAAATTTTTTTGTTTGTTTTTTTTTTTTAATTATTTGAGCTTTGCTAAAAGACCATAAAACTCATTCTGAAATATAAAGTTGAAACAAAAATGTATATTAGTCTGTGCAACAATTTTTCATTTGTTATATTGTCGTATTTTTGCTGTTTAATAAAATCTTTGCTTCAGGTCTCTGGGATTAATTTGCAAAAAAATGTGCTCCTCAAAATTAAGAAGTTGCCCCTCAAATGAAGTCGTAATTAGCAAAACTGCTGCGTGAAAAAAACTCCAAAAGTTATTCCGAGCCTAGCCAGAGAATATAACAACACTAACAGGTGTATTTTCTTTATCCTCGACAGAAAACACCTAATATTACTGCAGTTTATGGAGTCGTGAAAGTGGTTAATAAATGTTCTTAAAGGCATTTAAACAAAGTCAAGTGCCGGTAGTTTGTAATACTCAAACGTTTGACGCTGATATTTTCACTTTCACCGCAAACAAATACCGGCTCCAAATATTGTTTATCGGCCTCCTTGACTACTAATAATCAGTATCTGCCCTGGAAAAAAAAGAAAAAGTACAGTGTACGAGGGTATCACTAGAATGTGCCCACGCATTACATGTGAAATGAAGAAGCAAATAAATGTGTTGTTTTCTGTCAACTTCTACTTGATACAAAAGCCATTTGAGTGAAAAGGTGCTTACGACCTGCCACTTTCCTGAAACTTCTCACTTCTGCTTTTAGCAAGTTAAAGCATGTGCCCAAACCACAGCAATCAGAAATAGCCTGCTTGAGTTTTTCCTAATTTGTGCTAACACCGCAACTCTGTTTACCTTTTGGCTTTGACATGATCCGAGAATCAACCAATATACCTTCCCGAGGATGTTTACTTCTATGCCTTTCTGTGACTCCTCCAGTCTCTTTGTTGCAACTATGTGGATTTAAAGAAGGCAAACATTTATTTATTTATTTATTCATTTGTGAATTGTTATCCCCTTTATACAAGTATGCAAATAGGTGTTTGCGTCACATTTACATCTGTCAAATCACTGCTTCCATATTTGTCATCACGATTTAATTCCGGGCATTATCTCATTGTGCTTTCTGTTCCGAAGAAAGAAAAAATCCATTGTGACTGGGAAATTAGTAATCTGGGGATTAGACGCACATCACATGAGCAAACGGGATATTGCGAGGAGGAGGGACGTTCACGCGCCCTCGGAAACAACACACTTGTCATGTAGCTGCACATTTTTTTATGGAGTACTTCAACCGAAGACAACTTTTTACTAGTTTTACCTTTTACCAATAAGATGACACACTCTTACAGTCAGCGGTCCGTGGTTTTCCTGTCCCTACTGGGGATTCTATCGGCTATTATGTCTGTTTTGTCGGTCATCCAGATCTTCCAGCTGCAGCCACAACACACTGCCACGAAGGAGTATCCCCCCTCGGTCGTACCCCGTCACATTCAGGCCTTTCTGTCACCGGTGTCCACGGTGCTCTCGGCTCTGTCGCTCACCCTTAACCTGAGCTCGGTGGTGGTCTGTCTCCTACATGGCTACTTTTCCATCGAAGTGTGCCGAGGAGAACTGGACACCGAAAGGTAATGGTTCTAGAAATAAACACCTGTTGATAAAGGCTACATCTCGCCATTTTGGGCGTTACGGCTGTTTAAATGACCAAAAAGTAGTTCCGGTCGTTTTTAAAAAGCGGCGTCACGTTCGAAGGAGTACCACACATGCGACCGCATGATAGTCAATTAATGTATTCATACGCGCGTGGGGGGCCTGCAATGATTTTGATATTATCATCAACTGAAAAGTGTCAATTGGAGAAAACATTCTTATTTCCCGAGTTAGATATTCACCTTAAAGTCCTTGAGATTTTCTATTAAGTGAATCATCTCCACGCTTATAGGCCTCTGGTAATATGAATCAATATTATTTACAACTTCGACCGCATTAACATTCGCATCTTTGTGATGAAACGTGTCATTCGTATCCACTTCATCTTTACTGCATCCTCCTCAATCAACTGACACTGACAGCAGTGCAACTGCTACTGGCAAGAAGTACTTGAAACTGTGTCCCGATTACATTTTTTGGACCCAAGACTGAGTCAGAGTCATTTGTCTTTTGAGTATCTGCCTATAACGAACCTCAATCAGATACCTTGGCAATGCATTGTGAAGGAAAAAAGAAAGAGCACATGTAATCGATTAAAGGTATCCCAACATGAGGGCTGGGTGATATTACCGAAAAGCATATAAAGATTGGTCAATAGAAACATTTAATAATTGTCTCAGCACAGGAATTGATCCCAAATCCCCTTTGTCCAAACTCAGAGGTGCGACCCACTGATCCACATAAACAACAGCAAAACCCAAGTAGTCAGACTTTTAAAGGAGAGTTTAAGGTTTCAAACACAATCCTCCAAGCAGTCGTGATTTTTGACAGCTGTCCCAAACTTCATTTTGAAAAATCCAGCTGTCAGGATGTGTGACCTCTGGTTTTAAAGCAGACGGGGATTCAAAGGAGGCTTTGTCTTCCATACAAGTTTTAAGAGTGGTTATGAAACTAAAAATATTCATGAATTGACGTGTAGAGTAAAATTTCAAGTTGTGAATAAAAGTTGACAGTATCCCCCCAGCCTCTCAATTTCAATAAGCACCTTGAAACAATCACCTTTTCATTCCGTAGTCAGCGCACGGCCTCGAGCTCGCCCTTTCCCACGTCGGCTTACAAATCCAGCCAGCCCCCCCTTTCTCTGGAACGTGTGAAACAGTGACGAGTGAGCTTCTAAATTTGTTGACAAATACTGTACATGTGCAACGAAGGAGCCGTTTTGCAAGCGCAGAAGAAGTACGTGAATGTACAGTCTGACGTTTGTCTCCACAGAGCAGATTGGTTCCTGCTGGAAAGCGGAGCTATGCGACATGTGGCCATCGGATTGTTCTGCCTGGGCGTTTCAGTCTATTTAGCAGGTATAAACAAAGGGTGGGAATCACGCATATCCCCCCCCACACACACACACACACACACGTCACCATATTTTGCAGATAGTACCCCAGCACACGTCATGTGCGATAAACGATATGTCAGAAAAAAAAAAATAGTAGAAGGAAAGCAGCTTTCTAATTGTAATTGAATAATTGAAGTGAGTGAACTTGTTTTTTTTATTAATAAAACAAGGTAACAATAATCGAATGTGTAAAGTAACACAACATTGACCAAATTAAACATGCTTTTATTTGTTGTTTTATTCGTTTTGGGGAGAATACATTTGGTCTTACTGCAGCAACATCGGTATCTCACGCTTGCTCGTGTAGCGGTAACGATACATCACAATACTGATATTTGTCTATCAATTCTGTAGTAAAGCGATAACGCTCCAATCAATCACAATATCGGTATTCGATGCAGGTGAGACGCTAAACATAGCGGCACACTGCAGTGTTGGCTGGAGGAGCTACAGTATCTCCTTGTTTTGAAACGTAAAAATGAAACATAATGCTACAGCAGAGAAAAGAGCAGCGCTGTTCTTCTCCAGCGAACAATGCATCCTTTGAGCGGCGTCCATGACTTAAGTGCTTTTTAAAGCTGACCCTGGCAGCGCCGGGCTGCTCTGCTCCACTGAGCAGCTTGTGCTCGGGGCAGCGGGACCAGGGGGCCGAAGGGGATTAGGACCTTTACCACTGCGCTTCAAGCAAGGAGCACAAAATGACTAAATGCCGGAAAGGGTTGTCACATTCCAGAGTGGCGCTTCTCTCCAGCATCCCTCGGCATATCCACCGTTCTTCTTCTGCACATCAAATAAGACAAAAAAAAAAAAAGTGTTAGCATCATTTAAAACAATCCATTGGCTCAAAAGAAAAACAACAAAGGGACTACAGATGAAAAATAGCTTTTTGGCTAATTCTGGATTTTTCATGTGTTATGTGAAGTTGCACTGCCCCCTTTCAAATAAACGTATCTATCGTACCTTCCCTCATCTCTTTCAGCTATGTCCATTTTTATGCTGCTGATATTTGAGGCGGAGACGGGAATCGCCGGCGCCTGCGTCCTGGCCTCCGGCATCTTGATCCTTCCGGTGGTGGTGATCCACTCTCTTGTCAAGTTTTCCCGAGTGGCTAAACGCGGCCGAGAAGACCATCTCGAAACTATCTTTCGCAACGAGCACAGAAGCAGCAACAACAGCCCCGTGTCGTGGCCCTGCGAGCTCAAAATCGGCGTGGACAAACTCCGAGTGCCCCGCAGGCCGTCCCACCTCCAGCATCGCATGTCGCTCACGCCTTCCGGCAGCCCCAGACACCAGCCGCAGGAGGAATACTCCCCTGTCGGAGAGGAGTCGCAAGGCCACGCGAGCAACGTGGACGGCTACGGCGGGGGCGGCAGCTGCCCTCGCTCACACAGGAGCTTATCTTCAGACTCGGTTTTACTAAAGGCTAAACCCTGGAATGGCGTCAACAACGAGATGAGGAGCGTCCTGGCGCGCAAGTCAGGGATCTCGGCAAAAGACTCCACCCTTGTGTGACAAGAGGCTGATAAAGAGGAATGAAATAAGTGGCATGGATATACAACTGACATGTAACAGCTTCCCACCTGGAAATATGAGCTAAAAAAAAAAAAATCCACTCTTATGACTCTAGGAAATGTTTTTTGATTGCTTGATAAATTAATCCAGTTGTGATGATCTACTGTTTTATTTGTATGATACTAAAATACAATGATTGACAACCTAATGTGCCGTGATAATTTATTCAATTTCACTTCATTTGTCTGAAAACGTATTTACTGTAAATTTATATTTGTTCATGTTATAGTGACACACGAAACAAATAAATGCTCTTCCACTAAATGTCAGACGGTACTATTACTTGTGTGTCCCCGTTGCCAAACAGGAAACTCGATTCGTGATCAACTAAACAGTTTTTGAAATAAATCTTTTTTTGAACCATGGTTGTCAGACATGTATTGATTCATCAGCAATGTGAATTCAATTAATCCTTGAAAATCCTTGCTTCTGTTGTACTTGTGTGCCGTTAGGAGGAAGTACTGACCTTGGACATAGCTCTGTCATGAGGAGGGCGAGGTGGATGAGGCACGTGTAGCAGCAACAAGGGGACTGGGAGAAGGGTTGGCATCATGCAAACTTAATGCAGGTGAATGGGGGGGCAAACAAACAAAAAACTCAGGAAAATGTGATACAAAACAAAAAAGAACAAATGATTGGGTGGATAATCTAAACAAAAGAAATAAGGTTACAAATACATCACCGCTGCTTCCTTACCTGCGTCCTTGAGAGCTGCAGATCTGCTCCTTCATGCTGATGGCTTGTCGCAGGAGGCTGTCAATGTTTTTGAAATACACGCTGCTGTTGGCCATGCTTCTTACGGCACTGCAGAAACAACAACAAAAGATCAGTAGAGGGGTTAAGAAGCATGCAGGCGAGCCAGCAAGATGCAGAAATGTCTATCCGTCATAATGACAAACCTGCATGCATATTCGACTGAGTAGATGGCTCCTTGACTCTGCTCCTCCCAGCTCTGCATGTCTGTCTATGGGAGAAAAGCAAGCAAGACAGAAAAATGGATCAATATCTAGTGACGCTGGCCATGACGCCGGGACATAACGTATAACATCTCCGGTTGTAAGCGCAATTATCTCAGTTCAAATATGAGTGTGCTCACACGTGAAAATTCAAGTCCCTGTATATTTGACACACTACAGAGAAGAGTGTTAACAACCCTGCCAAAATGTAATAATACCAAGTATATAACTTTAGGCTTCAAAGTCATGAAAACTCAAGCCTTTCACTCCGCTTTGGAAACCTGTGGGCGTGTCTGCTGAATGTGCTGAAACCGTGCACACGATGCAATCATCACTTTTACAACCTGGAAAAATGTATGCCATTTCATCTAGCTTTTTTTTCTAATGCCTACTACAATTGCAATTTACGCCACAATAACAAACACAATGAAGAATAGGTCAATTGAAACCTCAATGTCTTTCTCAATTAAGTGATCACCGAAAATGCAAAAATTACAAATACAACTCTTGTATGGGATCTGCGTTTGTAAGTGTCTAAGGAACGTTTGGGGTGGATTTGTACTTTACCTTATGCTGCACCAGCTCTGGCAGGGACCTCCTGACGTGCTCCTGCAGTCTGTATAGCGCCACGGACGGTTCGTTAGCCAGCACGTACATGCTCTCCGTGAACTTGTCACTCACTGTACATTAAAAAAAACAACAACGACGACGACGACAAGTAATACGAATAGCAGAAATTAAAATGGTGCCGAAACACTAAAAATCAAAGGACACTGATGTAGTGGCTAACTCGAGCTAGCTACGTCACTATGTTAACTTCCATGAAAAACTAGTACATGTGTGACACTTACCTCGTCTGACTTTGAGCTGCATCTCTTGGTCTTCCATGACAAAAGATTAAAATTACATCCACAAACAAAGAAATAGCTATAACGCGACTTTGGGCTCTCCGATCGGCAATACTTCCGCGTTATGAATGTTGCCGTGCAACGTCAAAACCTTCCGGACAGGAAATTAAAAGACAATCCGAGAAAGGTTCCGCCATCGCAAAACATGAAAGCTCTCGAACACGGATTTTATTCAAACCTAACGTGGTTTCATTTAATGTATTTCGACAATTAATGTTTCGTTTGACACCATTTAATGTATTTTACCACTCCTCGCCGACTGTCGCGACAGGTGAAATAACCTACTTTCACTTTTGGCACAAGGAAGTTGGTGCAAATTAGGCAGCAAAAGCTGGATGTGGTGAGTTAACGACATCGTGACTGAATTTCTACTTTGAACACTTGTATGCATTAAGCTTCTTCACTTTTTCCTTACAGTGGGGATAATGGATGCAGGAGGAGAGGAGGACCAAAATAATCACACACCAAATGCTAAATCGTTGGAGTACAGAGGTGAGAGCAACAACGCATGAACCTCACTAGATGTAGACTTCGTTTTAAAACAATCTCTTTAGATTTCAAATTACTATGGTTCATCTACAGTACTTAGAGTTGATTTGTACTGGGCACACGTGCAATACGAATAGAGCTTTACAAAGATCATTTTTAGAGGTCTTCATCTAAGAATATGCTAATTATTGTAGTTGTAGTTTGCAATGGATGATGTTACTGATATTTCACCTCCCTCAAATAATTACTTTGGACCAGAGGCGAGATAAACCTGGACTGGTTGCCTGTAGACAAACAGCCATTCACACTCACATTCAAACCAATTGTATAACACACAGCAAGGCCAGAGTCCAGATTGAAACCCTTAATCTCAGAACTGTGAAGCAGATTTGCAAAACACACGGATGCTGCGCTGCTAAGATAATTAGGGTTACAGTTGGCTCACTGGCATGGAAACAGGAGTTCACAACATTCAGAACACTCCCACCACCTTAAAAACAATCTCTCGATTGTTCATTTTCCACATAGTCAGTCAATGACATTTTAGTCAAACGTCTATCCCTAATAGTAGCATTGGTGTTTTTTTTATTTTTTATTTTTAAAGCTTCTTGCGTTTGTTTCACATAAACGGCCTTGCGCCTTTAGAGATTGCTGATGTGGACGAAGAGGGTCTCTTCAACCATTCAGACGCGCTCACCAACAGACAACGTGGCAATGAAGTTAATGCACGCCCGGCGAAGTTAGACTGTGAGTTTACACGGTCATTCAATTATTATTATTATTTTTTTTGCAGTGCTTGACTGGATTAATGTATTTAATTTATCGTTCCTGTTATAAGCTCTGTCCATACATCAGCTGGCTGCCCAGGGTGAGGTTTTACAAGTGGCAGTGCAACTAAGTAAAGGTGAGGCATCTGGGTGTGACTGAAGTGACATGAACATAACATGTTTCACATATTGTCTGACAAAGGGGTTCTCAAACTGGGGTCCATGAAGCGTACAGTAGCTTGGGGGCTGATGTTAATCAGGTTGATAATCAAGTTGTACAGGTTTTAGGTCACATTAATGGTGGAAAGGGTTTTGAAATGATTCATCTTGATCACATTTATTATCACAAAAACCTTGTTTTGCAGACATTTCATTGCTGAGCAAACAGGACGAACGGGGCTTCACTCCTCTTATGTGGGCGGCAGCGTTTGGAGAGAAAACAGTGGTGGATTTGCTCTTGGAAAAGGTTAGAGGGCAGGAGGAAGAAGACTTATCAGGAACAGTCACTCACTGATGCTGTTGTGATTTTCATGTGCCAGGGCGCAGACCCTAAAATAGTTGCAAGGGACCATGAAAGCGCGCTGACGCTGGCCAGTTCCGGAGGGTACGTGGACATCATCGAGGCTCTCCTCGGACGTGGGGTAGATGTCAACGCCTATGACTGGGTACATTTTGTGTAGGAGCTGCAAATTGTCACAATTGGGCAGAAACATCTAATGTCCAACTTTGGTCAATTTCATATTTTTCACATCGAGATGACAGGAGCGCACTGTAACTCCCCATAAATTCGAAAACTTCCTTCTGACTTTCTGTTTTTAGTCTGAGAATGTGAAAATTAAGAGGTGTAATACCATTTTAAATTAGCAATAGAACATGAGGTGGTGTCGTTTTATAAGCTGTAAGCTATAATAACAAATTGATTGACATTGTGTTTGGTAACTCAAGCAAGATGGCTTTTTTTTTTTTTCAGATTTCCTGAAAGTAGTCATTTTTAAGATGTGAGGATTCCCCCCGACAGCGATGAAATATTTATAAACAAAATATGAAAGTCATACTGGTGACACGAAAGATTTTCATGTGGCAAATTTATTAGCCCATTGAGACTATTTGTGTCAGAGAGCATCCAGCCTCACGATCCATTTCAGTGAAACACCCAGAAAAAAAAAGTGATTGCTTTCAGATTAAAAACTGATGTTTTGATGACAGAATGGAGGGACCCCGCTTCTGTATGCTGTTCGAGGAAACCACGTTAAATGTGTCGAGGCACTCTTGGGTACGTTCGTTTACTTATTACAGATATGCGACAGATGTCTGGTTGCTATACCAACTGATCATTGTGTTCTTTTGTAGCCAAAGGAGCGGACATGACCACAGAGTCCGATTCTGGCTACAGTGCAATGGCCTTGGCCGTTGCCCTCGGATACAAAAAAAGTAATTATTGTAATCTTTCAACTCGACAGCATTTAACGCTATGACTTGCTTATTTCAATTGGGTTTTATTTTTTTCTGTGTGTGTGTGTCATAGTTCAGAAGGTGTTGGAGGAGCATATTCTCAGACTCTACAAGCCAGCATGCCGATAAATTACAGGGACACTGAGAGTGCTTTTTTTGTTGTTTATTTAGTTTTTATGCAAGGCAGTATAACAAAAAATGAATAATATTTGCCAACTGTGCAGCAGGATTGTTTGGCTGTAGACCAGCAAAAATGAATGTAAAGTTGTAATAAATATGTATTTTTTAATAATATGTAATAAATATTGTATTTTTTGATAGTCTGCTCTGCCAGAATAATCATTCATGCTATGCGGCATTGGACTAAAATTCCATTGATTAACTCTGGCTGATTTACACTGCATGGTTTAAGTGACGAGGCAAGTTTTGCTCACTAAAGGGGCAATCAGGATATGCGTCTTGTCAGCACAAGCTTGACATCTAAAAACACTCATTCGTGACATATACACCCCCCCTCCTCCAAAACCGAACCCACCCAAATGCTCAAAGGTGCCACAAAATAGTGTTAAAGCCCTGTCTAAATAGGAATTGGTCTCAAGGAAGTATGTTGAAATCACTGAGAGATGAGCTTTGTATGTTGGCAGGAGCTAAGTTTAGCCTGGATTGTTAGGGGAGTCTTTATCGCGAATGCATGTGCATTTTTCTGAAATCAAATAATCTGTAAAACATGTTTTTAAGGGCAGGGCTCCAGAGTAACTATTTTTTTAACTTAACCTGAAATTTAAGGCCACGTACTGTAAATTGACTTGCGAAGTAAATATTTCAACTCATCTTCCCTATATCACTGATAAAGGGGGTGAAGTGTGGAGCAGATGTTTGTCCATAACAAAAGATATTCAATAATAAGGGTGCAACTAAATTATTTTAAATAAATCGATTCTGAACCATTTTTATTTCCTTCCCTTTATTCAAAAACTGTGCAATATTTCAAATTGACAGTGAAGAAATTGCACAAACAATTGATTCAGTTACTGACATGGTCCATAACATGTCAGAAAAATGCAAAAATGTTTGTTTCCCAACTACAAGCAGATGTTTTATTTTGATTCAACTCTACACCTGTTATGTCATTTTCAGTCGACAGCAAGTGGCAGTAGCAAAATGGCCGCCCCCTGAGATGCATAAAAACGGATGGATATTTTTTCTTTATTCATATTCCACATACACAACATTAATCAGAATAACGTGGGTTGCATAAAACATAATATTGTACAGAACATGTTAGACTTGGAAAAAATATGCACATAAATTGTACGTGTAAATCTATGGTTATGGTTTGATTGGCTGTAAGGGCACAAGAGGCTTTACATCTGAATGTTCATGGTTTTAATTTTTAAACCTCGACTGTTGTCATGGTCTTCTGCGAGTGAATCATCAGCACCTTTGCCCGTTGCAGTGTCCATCCAAAAAAAAAAAAAAAAAAAGAAGCAGCATTCCAATGTGTTCACGTGTTGGCAGCACAGATATCCAATATCTCTGATGTTCTGCATATTTCCTCTCATATTCAGAGAGTGGGTCATGAGGATTTCTCCCCCAGGACGTCCAAAGTATAAACAATAATTCTCCCAAAAAAGTCGGCGCTGTTCTCAAATGTTATTTTTACTCTGTCCACGGCGGCCGCCTCCGGTATGGGAAAGCAGTGGGTGTGCAGTTAAGGCAAGATAATCTTTGGGTCATAAAACCCATCAGTGAATCATCAGTGGCCATGGCAAACACACTCAGTAATAATATTATTAAACGCTTACGACCCTGCGCAATTTGCTGTCAACAGGTCCAGGGTGTAACAACTTACAACCTCCCAATATTTATATTTAAAAAAAGTTAAATAAAAGGCTTCTAAGTTGACATTGACAAAAATACTGAAGGATATCTGAAGAGAGTTGTTGTCCTCAGGGTAAAAATGACTCACTACTGTGAAATCTCCATCTACTGAACAACCTGCAGAGAACAACAAGAGAAACTGTACATGCTGGGTCAAACGTTGCTACTATATACACTTTTTACAGGTTCAATAAATAGTGACAAATATTTTATGTCAAGAACAATAAATTAATTCTAAAGCAAAATTGGATAGGTACTGAAGGAAGGTGCAAAAGTAGTTTTAAGTTAAGGAAGGATGCAAAATAAAAAGCGGGTCTAAGGAATGGAAGGAAGGCAGGAGGGAAGGGAAGAAGAAAAAAATGGTCTGAGGTGAAAAGGAGCAGCTAAGAAAGAAAGGAACGAATGGAGGAAGGCAGAAAAGTCAGTAAATAAGTAGGTCTGAGGCAAGTGGAGAAAGAAAGAGGTCAGAAAGGAAGCTAGGAACAAAGAAATAATGTCAGAAAAGAATAGGAAACACGGATGCAAGACGTGCATAAAGAAAACTGAGTTTGGGTTCCCAGCTGGGGTTTTAAAACAGATGTATGAATTAAAACAAAAAACAGGAGTGAAATAAGGAATGGGGGTAGAAACGAGAAAAATACGTTAGGGTGAAAAAAATACAAAATAAAGTTCAATATAGGACCTATTGTTAAATATGACGATTAAACCTAAACATTCGAAAATGGAGATATTGCTTAATACTTTTACCTTCCATCTTGCAGGTTTTGGCGGAAAAGCCTCCCTGGAACTGAACTTTTAACTCGGACACTCTAACCGACTGGGGGAAATCCAAAATCAACCACTGACAGTCACCCTAGACAAAATTCAAACATTCATCAACACGCCTTTAATGACCGATAAACAACCAAGTACCGACACGGATCATCAGGAACGACTTGCCTGGTCTGAGTTCCAGCATGTCTCCTCGTTGCTGTCAAACATGAACTTCTTCCCAAACTGTTTCACATCTCTGTTTAGGACTGAGCTCACCCTGTAAATTAGCACAATTTCACGTTCCTTTCCCCATCCTCATAATTTTCAAATACATACGCCACGTGTAATTTTCTTTTCCTACCTGTATTGTGTATCGCCGCATATCAAGGACTCGGCCATGTTTGTTGTGGCACATTCTGCCATCAAGCAATTCGATGCAAGTGTCGCGCTTGTAAATTTTACGACAGTCACCGTCGGTTGCCGTTACAATTAGCTCCCGCTAGATGGGTGTCAGGTGCCGTCATATAGCAAGATCAGGATTTCTTTTTTAATAGTATGAACGTATGTCTCAAAATTTTAACGGTAGAATATAAGGAGGCGACTTGTTTGGTTTGGTGCTCTCCTAACAGACGGTGGAAGATGGGAAGCAAAAAGGAATCGAAAAGGTAAACGTCGTTTAAACTTTTGGGAATGAAGCACAGGTGGTGGTGGGAATTGGAAGTAACGAAGTACAAATACTTTGTTACTGTAGATTTTGGAAGTAAGAGTACTTTACTTGAGTGTTTAATTGTCTGCCGGCTTTTACTCCCTACAGTTGAAAACTATAATATCTGTACTGTCTACTCCTTACTTTGTCAATAGGCTCATTGGATGGGGTTTCAGAAGCTGTGGTGAGTGATTGTTTTTTTCTTATCACCTATTTTGTGGAGGACTTTGTGTTGCTTTTTGGTAGAAACGTGCTATATAAATAAAGGTTTGATTAACCGAAAACTGAAAAGGCTATTCAAAATGTTCTTTTTTAGCATTTTGTCTCCAGTGACGTGAAGCACTTGTTCTTGCCAAAATGATCCTTAGCTACAAAAAAACTCTGTGAGCTATTTGGCTGGTTTTGCATACACTTAACTCACACAGCAACTTTTTGACACCTTTAAAATTGCAGCCTCACTGAAATAACCCATAAAGTTGGGATATACAGTGAATCCTAGTGAATAATTTATGACATATATTTGAAAACTATATTAACACTTCAAGCCCTATACCTCAAATTATGATCTCAAAAACACTTCATTGTAATTTCTTACTCATTTTTCAACATTAGTCTTAAAGTATTAGAACCAAAAGTATTAGAACGGCAAGGTCAATACCTCGGTTTGCTTACTGTATGCTGGAGACATTTGTGTTGCATATCACAAGATGAATATCAGACAGAAGTTGAGAATGTCAGCTTTTATTTCATGCTATTTACATCTACAGTAGTTGTGTTTAACAACTCAGTACAGAGTACCTTTTGTTTGAAGGCACCCACTTTTCCATCCATCCATTCCAGTGTGCAAAAGTATTGGAACGGTCAATATTGAATTAACGTAAGGTGAACAACATTTAGTATTTGGTGGTATAGCTCTTGCAATAACTGCATTGAACTCCTTAACAAATTCTGAAGTTTACAAAACCATTTAGTCAGAAAAGTGCATCCAAACTAATCGAGAGAAACTTCAACAATCATGCAACAAGATAATGACCCAAAACACACTGCCAACACAACAAAGGACTTCATCAGGGAGGAAAAGTGGAATGTCTTAGACTGGCCTAGTTAGTTACCGGATCCTAACCCAATAGAGCATGCATTTCACAGACATCATTCTGAGTAACTCAAAACTGAACAGCATTTACTGTTTCATCATACGAATATATAATTGGCAAAACTCCGTCCGATTACGATTATTTTGAATAGAATAAATATAATGGGCTGACCGATCAACGGGTTGAGTCCGAGGTAGCTTGTCAGGCCTCTTTGGGAACCTTTCATCGCGCTGCTGTTTGCTGTCATGCCAGCCGCCTTCACGAACATGGCATCTTATAAGGAGCAGGGCATCTTGTGGCATTATAAAAAAGTGTACAAAATACTTAGATAGGTGCAGATATGTGGGTTTTTTTTGGGGGGGGGGTGAAAAGTAAATTCTACATAAAAAATTATGAATGGGACTTGCTGTGAAGTGCCTGGTTTTCCATCATCCCAATATAGCAGCTCATACAAGGCTGTAACGCAAGTACCTGTGTCAAGAAGTCGCGCATTCAGTTTGATTTAGAGCAGTACTAATGTCTTTAGTGCTATGTGTGCGATAGTGTGTGTGCGAGGCCGCCGGCTTACTTATTAATTGAGCGTTGCCTCGTGATGAGCTTGCATTAATGCATTCCAATGGCTCTGCTGGCTAAGGTCTGTGTGTGTGTGTTTAACGGCGAGGACCATTGATAGTTCCAAGATGAGCTTGCATGTGCAGTGCTCTCAATAAAATCATTTATTCTTTTTTTTTTGCCCCATAAAAAGGAAAATTATGACCCCTGGTAGGTTGCCAGGCAACCATTTCAAAAAAGCCCCCTGCTGTTATTCTGTGAATTAAATAAGGTATTATATATCAGCAAGAGTCATTCAGGTGCAGGAAGGTGTTTTATTTTTTGCGGTAAAATAAGTGAAAATAGCAGCTGTAATTAGTTTTGATTGGCAACAGCAACATAAAATTGTGATCTTCTCTATATTGAGGTTTGCTGTTCACCCCATCATATGTCCCTCTCCTTAACTGACACGTGTGATTTCAAACAAATGCTTATCCAATTTCTCTTTTTACATAGCCTAAATCCTTTTTGTGTCACTATTCAGCAATTTATTTCACCTACGTTATTGCCAGAGCTGGGCACTTGAACCCTTTTTTGCGAGTCCGCCCGCGACCCTCCACCCTTGACCTGGGTACCCTTCCGGCCTCGACCCCCCGCCCTTATTCATAAAAATGATCACCCCCGCCCCGTTTCGCCGCCCGCCCCCCCAAAAAACGTGCATGACGCCGCCGCGGGAGAGATGCTAACGGCAGAGGTTTATTTAAAGATGATTAGCTGGCTGATTTACTATTCAAACCCGCTGTGTACACGCTTCAAACGCGCCACTTGTACTTATCAAACTGCACGTGCTTACTTCCATTGCGAGCCCCGGGGTTGGTTTTGTCGTATTGTATAATTACAGTATTTGGGTCCAACAGACAGCATGAAGTCGCAGTCAACAAGTTACTTATTTATTTTCCATACTTCCCCTCCTTCACACTTCTCGGCCTTCAAAATAAAAGCAAACCACCACACAGCAGGTTTTCTACTCGTGGAGACAAGTTGTTTTGAAACAGTTGCGTTCCAAGTCTGGGGGCGTCGCTTTAAAAAGACAGCGACAACAATGGATATCGTGCCTGCTACAACCATGAAGGGACCGAGATGACTAGACGATGCATTTAATTGTATTGCGAAAACGATCTGGAAGGTGGCGGCTAAGGGGGAACGTGGGTGAGTAGCTTCTTTACACACACATCCGTGACATAACAGCCACACCGCTGCCAAACTAGTTTGCTTTGCAGCAGCGACCACATCATACGCATGAGGGCCGATTAGTGGGTCGGACTAAAATCCACTTCCGGCCCTTTTTTAAAATTTGCCAGTCCCCACCCCTTACCCCAAAAATGGGCATCCGGCCGGGCCGGACGGACTGCCCAGCTCTGGTGATATGAAGCTCCTCTTATACTGCTTGTAAAAAGCTAATTTTCACACCTTTTACCATGTGACCGTTCTGTATAAATAGCGTAGCCATTTAGGAGGGGGACAATTTCGACACGGTGATTTTCCGTCTTCAGAGGTACAGTAGTTCAGAAGCCCCTTTTACATTGCCTGGAAAAGCCTTCATTTTCCACCTTTTTTCCCATGTTGCTCTTGACTGTATGTCAAAACTCTACATTCAAACAAGGCTGCCTTTCCATAGCAAGCATGATTAGCAGGCATCAAAGTGCTCCATGGGAAAGCTCCTGCTTTCTGTCTTTGGCCGCTGGAAATATCCTTCAATATCTGATAGATTCTTATCTGTCTTGTCCCGATTGATTGTTTGGATTGAAACGATAGCAGACAATTAAACCAAAGCTGTTTTTCTGTTTCAAGGGATTTATTTCTATGACTAGGTTCAGTGACTATTTATATAGTATTTTCTTGCATTGTGTGTGGGGGGAAATGAATTTGTCTCTCATAGTCAACGTTTCTACAATCAAATCTCAGAGAATTTTCTTCTCTAATATCGCAAAATCCTTGAGTTTTTTTTTCTTCCCCTACACAAGAGAGAAGCATCCGAGTGTTTCACAGTCAAGTTGCGACCTTGCACCGCAACATTTAGCGTACTGATTTCTGGGCATAATTAGATTCCAGCCTTGTCCGGATGACCTTTCTGCTGCTGCATTGTGGACAAAAGAGTTTGGGGATGTATGACAACTGATTACAGTGGAACCTCCACTATGGAGAGCCCTAAAAGTGGTATGGTATGACCTCTGACCAAAAGCTTCTGTTGAAATATGTATGTCGGATCAAAAGTGCTAGCAACAAATTTGATTTGTATTTATTTTTTTGCTCGTAGTTTTAAATCAAGCAGCCGTTGTCATAAGTAGCACGTAGCTTGCCCACAGACACACACAAACACACACCACTTTTTGACTCCAGCAATGTTGTTTTAAAAAGTAGTATAATGGACCAAAAAAGATGTTTAACTTCAGGATCGCTGTTTGGAACACAACCACACATAATTTGAATTGGATTTAGACAATCTGCCTAATGATTAAACACAAGCTCAGCCGCCTAAAGACACAGATGGCATCTGCTCTAAAGTGTATGTGGGAGAAGTAGAGGGACATCATGCATCCCGACAGTTGTAAATGAGCCAATCGTGGAGTGGGTAAAGCAGGAAATGGAGAGAGAGAAAACAACATGAAGCACATCTGCCAAACCACTGCAGAAATTAACACGGGATTGTTTTTTCTCTCTCTCTCTCTCTCTCTCTCTCTCTCTCTCTTGCTCGGCTGGGTGTCGAAATTTTCCGCTCCAGTTTGAGCGAGGTTCTTTAATTAAATCATTAAAAAGCAGTGCGTTTGCACAATATGCACCGCTGCCTTCATTACAACGCACAATCACTTGTAATTTATTCACTCACCGTGAGGGAGGAATGTGATTCCCTATTTGTGAGCTCACTTGCTTCTAGCATTGTAAAAGGTGGCGAGGCGTGCCACTGTGGTGTTAAACCACCAACACACTTTTTTTTTTCTTCTTCATCTTCATTTTACCAAGGTATTTTGGATTTTTTTTTTTTGGGGTGTGGGAGGGTCCTTTTCTGAAAGCAAGGTCCTTGAAGGCATGCATGTGGAAGAACTTGATGTGAGCCCCCCTAAAAGCATTTAGTTACATTTCCGTTTTTAAATGCATTATTTTAAAGAGAAGAAGCAGAGGTTGGAGTAAGTTACATACTAGAAGTATGTGCAAGTCAAATCTTAGTGCTTAGTTTTTACCTTCAGTTTCAATACAGCATCATGTACATCAAGCAAGTCGCGCCGCTGCTAGCGGTAGCACGACTAACAATTTTGTGTAGTCGACATCTAACGTGAGGACAGTCGCAGTCGATGACATCACTGATATTTTTTCAGTCCAGAACGACGATGACCAACCTGGTTTCCACCACGAACCAGCTTCCCAAAAAGGCGTATTTTGATAGATCAGCACAAGGAAAAAAAACAAAAAAAAACAGTTGTGGTGTCTTATACCAAACACAATCTTACCAATTTTTTTTATTTTGGGGATTTTGAACTTGAAGTTTCACCTTCTTGTGGATATGGTGGAGAAAAATCCAGAGGGACACAAATAACATCAAAGAAACAAAAGTATGGCATTCACAACATTATTATATTATTCATTGTTATTATCCATGAGCAGCTGCAGCAGGCAGATGTTGAGTACATTAGCGACTAACTGGCGAACATTTAGCAGCTAAAGAGGCAGATGTTTCCCTCCAGAGTTTGTGGTGATCAAGACACAAGTAAAACACCATGGGCTGGAGTTTTGACTTTAAGGGCTGTGTTTTTGTAGACAGCGAATGTAGACTCAGGCGTAAAAACTGGCGCATCTTGAATTTCGACGCGTCGATCTCACGCATGGACTCCAGCGAGTCACTTTCTGCTTCCGCCATGTAAACCGTTGGCCTCTCCTGCGCTCAATTTAAACAGAATGCGATGCGCCGCTTCCATTGTCTGGGAAGCAAGTTGTGTTCACGCCCACAATGGCGCAAACGCCCGTTTTCTAACTTCACGCGTCTGAGAAAATACCAAAAAGAAAGAAAACTCCACACAACGCGTGTAAATATGGCCCCTAAATGTTTACAAAGGGGGCGAAACAGGCAACTCATAAGAGCTCTGAAAGCTCAGTCAAAATCGCAGCCAGTTAATATTCTTTGCAAATTAGACCATCACTTATGTTATTATGTCCATATTCTTTTCCAGAAAATTAAATGGAAATGTCAGTGATCTGCCCAATATCAGCAACAAAACATTCAACCATGAAATTGCATTTAAATAAGTCCAGTAGTTTTGGCATCACGTTTCAAACAAATTAGTTTTCAAACACAAACATCTTGGGTGAAGATTTCGCTCGACATGATCCTCTTTTCATCAAATTTAGAGATTCTAGCTTTTAGTTGGACAGCCAGAGACAAGACAACTTTCATAATCACCAACGCTTTGAACAAATTTAATGACATAAACGTGTTCTTATTGGGTTGCACGATTCATTTTCACCCCGTGTAATCTGACAGGCGCCGACTCCGCGCTTTTGACTTGCTGCAATTAAAAAGAGAACGGAGCTTTTTTTCTCCCGTTGATGGCTTTGATGTTGACTTGCCCCTCACGCTGACAGCGTGCCCGTCCGTGGCTCACGGGGTCAAGTAGTGCTGACAGCCGTGCGGAGGTGCTTGTGTGTCAGGTTAGTTGTTTTCTGTACAGGCGTTCTTGACGGGGCGAGTTGTACTGCACGCCGGTGTGGTGGGTTCCCGTCAGATGGGCTGCCTCGTTAATCTGTGCCGACAGCTTTGTAATTGGACCGCTTCCTGAGGGGTGGGAGCTGCACCTGATAGCACTGCTACCAGGAGAAATAAGGAAGGTGGAGGATGCATCTGGAGAAGCAGTTGAGCCTTTTAAAGAGGAAAGTAACCCAAACATTTTTTTTTTTTTTACAAGAATATGTTCTATGTAAGACCACTAGTTGAAACAGGGCATTCTGATAAATATTGCGTTTGTGGAATAAGAGTTAATCCACCCGTTTTTAGCCAGCTCAGGGCCGATTTTGTCACTTCTGTCGATTGAAAAGGACATCACAGTTGCTCCAGGCTCAGGTAATGACCAATCACAGCTCGGCTGTTTTCTGAAGCTGAGCCACGATTGGTCTGAGTCCGGAGCAACTGTGATGTCATTTTCAATCGACAGAAGTGACAAAATGGCCGTCCCTGAGATAGCTAAAAAGGGGCGGATTTTGCTGCCTAACTCATATTCCACAAACGCAATATTAATCAGAATACTATGTTTGAACTAATGGGCCTGCATAGAAAATATTCTTGAAAAACATATGGTTGGGTTGACTTTTTTTCCTGTAAAAAACCCAAAACCTTTTAGCCCTTTTTCATATGTTGCCTTTTGGCACCGCTACGGAAAGACGGGACGTCATTACACCAATTGCTGGCGAAAATGCCACCTTCTTGGGTCTTGTCTAAAAGCCCAAAGTGGCTCTAATGCGACAGCTTTGCACTTTCTTGGTGTGAACAATACCTCTGAAACTCTCTGCAAAGGTGTAAAATTGCTGGGTTGACTTCTTCACCCCATTCTGTGTTAGCACCGTTTTATAGAATGGCAATCAGGGGTTGAAGATTTGGATATATTCAGATTGTATTTGACATTCGGCTGCCGGCCTCATTTTTGCTAGCATGTTTCCACGCACTTGTGGCATCCATACATCCATATACACTGATGTCACTACTTTGGGTCATTTTACCCAACTTTGGCGCAACTGCTTTCATCTCTGCTTGTGCAAACAAACACATACTGCACCCAAAAGGGATTTTCTGACCCTCGCAGTCTTTTATGACCTGTGCAACTCTTTAACAACCTTCTCCAACAATGGTGACTATTAATGGTTCTCTAATTGCATGTGTAACAAAATACAGTATATTAATCAAATGGAAAAAAACAAAAAAAAACGCTCTGACAACTTCTCCTGTCCATTTGTATTGAAAGCAAGTGCTACTGTCCAAGAACTACCGTATTGGCCCGAATATAAGACGGTGTTTTTTTGCATTGAAATAAGACTGAAAAAGTGGGGGTAGTCTTATATTCGGGGTCTAGACATTATACCCATTCCCGCCGCTTGATGGCGCCAGATATCATTGAAGCGAATGCTGAACTTGACTCCGCAGGCCAAAGCAACCCCCTGTCACGTGAGGATGACGTGCTATGGGAGGAGCCAGAGGATGGGATTAAGGACGGCGACACTGAGCACAGCGAGGCAGATAATTCTTTGTGAGGAGTAATGTTCCGCCATGATAGATCTCAGCTACTCTCAAATTAAACCGGTTTGCATTATTTTATTGCAAGGTTTTTCCTTATTCAGATTTGTTTCAAGACGACAGTTAGTTAGACTTCACCTTGATGGTTAATGCAGTTCTTGCAATTTTGTCGTTTGATCACAATAGATTGGTTTATTTACATTTCAAAAACCAGAAGCCATTCATTTGCGAATGTGATTGCACTTTAGTTTACATATTTAAATGTTGAGGTATTAAGATTTGAATGAGGCAAAATAACATGCCTTTTCTCTCAGATATATTGTTATAATCATTTGTTTCAGATGTACTGTCGTTATTTTCTGTATAGAAATGAATGTGGTGTTCAAAAAAAACGTTTTTCAAACTTGAGTCTTGAAAAAGAGGGGGTCGTCTTATTATCAGGGCCGTCTTATATTCGGGCCAATACGGTATTTTGTACATCAGACGTTGGTGAAAATGCCACCTTCCCTGTGTTCTACGTAAAAGTCAAAAGTGGGTCTTCAGTGTCAGGCTGATTTTCCCTCATTCCTTGCCATTTATAGAGAACAGTAACATGGGGGAAATGAGAATGCCATCTCTTACTGGCAGTGTGAAAGTGGCTCTTGACACTTCTCTCAGCCTGTTTTGCTGAAAGCAATTTGGACTGTCTGACAGGTTTTTAGACATCACACCAGACGCCATTGCTGACGTCATCTAATTCATATGATCGCAGGGTCGGGGCAAAATGCAGCAGTGGATGAAGTTCAGGTCTTCTGTCAAGCTCAGAAGCGCTTATTTTGCGGACAGGGTGATGGGGCTGACCCAAAGCCGCACCCCGCCGCAATCGGGTTCTATATTGAGTGACTGAATGAATGACAGCCATAAGAACTTCCCGGATTTTCCATTGCAATCATATTTCACTTTCATTTGATCCTCATTGTGCAGCCCACCACCGTCATGTGGTCTTCTGATGCAGACCATCTCCCCCTCCACACCACCGCCCCTCTTGAGAACACTGCACAGGAGATGAACTCCAGCAGACAGGTGCCGCGCCGCTCGGAATGACAATTTGCCTTTTGGAAATCAGCCTGGGGCTTCATTGTGTTCTCTGGGATTGAGTTAGCCCAACAGAAGAAACTGGACAAACCCCCACATGCACCCTCAGCCTTCCTCCTGTCAACCTTTTCATGTTAAAGCTTGCGGTTCAAACAAGAAGCAGGTTCAAGAGTCCCGAGAGCAAAAAATGATTTCATATGAGGGCCGCATCATGATCAGCCAAATGATGGATAGAAAATACTATACAATACGCTAGTGGTGGGCGATATGGCAAAAATATCATATCACGATTTTTTTAAAATCAAATCACGATCATGATTTTATCATAAATCTTTTTTTTAGACTCATTTGCATTTTTGACCATTTTACTCATGTTAAACATATAAAACATTTAAAATGTATATAAAACTCTAAAAGAAAAAAACAAGACATTTTAAGCCAGCTAAGCTTCCTGAACAGGTTTTAATTTGAATAGTGCCATTTTTTTTTTTAATCAAAATGTGCAGCGAATGTAAACATAAAAGGTAACATAACGTAAACATAAAAACACAGCTCGTAACGCGGGTCTAGTACTTTGAAGAGTCTTTTAAACGGAGCCAAACCTTTTTCATTATTTCCCCAAAATGGAAGTTTTATCCAAAACAACAGAAGCATTTCATTTGTTCTTGCTATTTCATCTTATAGCCCTAACCGAGTTCTCTAATGGATGACAATGGAATCCGACATAAGGAGACAGACAAGATAAAAAGCTGAGACAAAGCCTGGGGAAGGCTGACGGGCCCCAAAAAAAAAAGAACAGAAAAAAACGGAGTAGGTCACAAGGGATTTAGTTTGGGGAAGGAAAGGGAAAGGTGAAAGGCAAAGAGACGGACAAAGTTGGCAGAGACAAATCCACAATTCACGCGGGACCACCACTCTTCTTTGTAGTCCAGTACAGTGGGGGATATGCATGTGCGTGTATGTGTCTGCCGCCTTGTTAACTCCAGACAACCTCCCGGCACTTTGTGTCAAATCAACATTGTTTTAATCGCACATGCACTTGAGGCCTCTCTTCACACTGTGTTTCACTCCATTTAGCAGATTTTTTTTATTTTTGGGGGGGGGGGGGGGGATAATAGCCTGGCGTGAGGTGTTTGCCCCGCCGCATTAAAATGAGCCAAAGAATATGTTGTTTATGCCCCAATACTTTTTATCCTCCCCCGCCTCATTTAAGTACATGAATGTTACATTTGTAGCTCTGAGGAGCATGGAATATAGCACGTTCAGCTCTTGAAAAATCCCTGCTGTGAGTAGGCTCAAAAATGGAAACCTGATGTCTAGCTATCTTTCATGAGGGGATTTTAAGTGCAGACCCAAAAAAAAAAAAAAAAAAAAAAAAAAAAAATCTCTCCAAGGTTGGAAGTTCTTCACTTTAAAAGAAGTCTGTCACTATGAATAGACTGTGGTCTGTCAGGTGCCTTTTTCCTGGGAGCCAATTAATCAGCAAAAAGGTGGCACGGGGTGGGGATAAAGGCTCATTAGAGTGGTCCCGCTTGCTGTCATTACCGCACATTTACACAAGCTGGCAGCCGCCGCGCTGTAAAGTTTGCCAGAAGTCCATTAGTCTTACAGCACAGCGAGAATAACCCCCTTTTCTGGCAGGAAAACGTGTCCGTAGGCATCACCCCTTGTCTCATTTATTACTTTCAAGAGGTAGAAAGGCAGCCGGTTAGTAACGGTCGGAATTAGCTGCTTAGATCTGACGTGAGACAGCAGCAATGTGGAGTTTTTCCATGTGCCAGAAAGGCCAACTAAATCAGGCGTGGGGAACCTAAACTACAGTCTGTGGGTCCTTCAGAGCAATGAATCCGATGGTAACGTCTTTGTCTTGAGACGTGGTGAAGCAGCACGTGGCTCTTTTTTTAAAAGCATTTTTTTAACTACATTTTTCAACTACAGTAACAGAAAATGTGTGTATTGTAATGTAATGTAAATTTGTCAATCCGTCAGTCTAATGGTGTATTTGAACCAGGTGGGTTGATTTGGCCAAGCAAGGGAGATAAAAAAAAAAAAGGACAGTTCCAACACCAACAAAAACATTCCAACTGGCAAAAAAAATATCGTAATGTTCACAACAGTTTCGGATTACAGTCAAATTATCAGGCACATTTGCAATGCTAAGAGAGCTGCTTTCATGGGCTTTTAAAATTGTTTTAAAGTCTCAGGGCGTTACTAGTTATGGCAATTCGAGGTCCTTTTGTAGCTCATTCCAGGCTGAGCGCAATTCCCTACCGTGATTCGGTTCGAAAGGCGTGCTTGTTCTGTTTGATGCACAAAAATATGCTTAAGTAAGAGGGTACCAGCCCAATCATAGCTTTGTGCAAGAGAGAGAGCAGTCATGCGAATCTCCGTGTGGGAAGAGGTGGGCAATTTGCAATAACATAAGGAGTGCAACGATGCACTCAATTTTCTACTAACAATTGCAAATTGCAAATCTACTAAAAAAGCATAAGGCAGAATTTTACAGAGCGTTCAAGTCTCTAGGGTATTGATCGGGTACATGCGTTTAGAGCAAATCACTGCAGGTGCAACAATTAATCGACAGCTAATCAATTAGCAAATTATTCGATAATTATTTGGGAGAATCTAATGATAGTTTAGAGACCTTTCTTTACAATTGTCCAAAATCCTTTGAATTTCAGCCCCTCAACATGAACATTTTTCAGATTTCTGTAGTCCTCCGTAAAGCAGACTGATTACCTTTGTGTTGAATCAAAATAATTTGATTTTACTTTGAAAAGCAATCATCAACATTTTTGCGATTGACTGGCGACCAGTCCAGGGTGTGGTCCGCCTTTTGCGCAAAGTCACCTGGGATAGGCTTCACCTGCCTGTAATCCTGACCAGGATAAGCGGTATGGATAATGGGCGAATCGATGTTTGGCAGAGAAATGGATAAAGCACTTTTTCTTCTTCTATCTCTTCAGTTACTAAAACGTTATTTTGCTCTCTTCTTTTTTTTTTTCAATCAGTGTTGCTATTCAGCACCCTGTTAAATGGGCCGTGGCTGGCAGAAATAGCAATAGTTTGTTTTCATTTTACCTGTTTGGGAACTGATTTGAAGAGAACATGAGAAAATCATATTCCAGCAGTAGATATGGCCACCGTGCGACATTGATGCATTACTTGGGCGGCGAACACTCCCGCGCAACTTTGGCGGTAATTGAGTTTGGAGGCAAGCACCTGCACACTGGAAGAATCGTCTTGAGAGGGCAAGAGAGCCAGGTGTATTTGTTTTTGTTTTTGTTTTATAATATGGCTTATTTGTTATAATGCTGTTGGAGGTAACAACAGTGTTTGACTCGAGGGGCGAGGCAAGAGGTTCCTCTGAGTATTACACATTTGGCGAAAACAAGCCGACTGCTTTTATTTCAGCTTTAAACTTTACAATCGTGTCTGCAAGTGACAGAAAAGCAGACAAATGTCCTATGAGTCTTCAGTATAAAGTTTAGCAAGTCGAAGGATGGCCTCTTTTGTTTGTCAAATCCTTTCCTAACCTCAGCTATTAAATGAGTCGGCATCGGCGCTCACAAAGGCAACTGCAGAACGTGTGTGCGTTTTAGGGCGTTTCAATGATTGAAGCCGAGGACGATGGGCTAATCTCGAGCTGCAGCCCGCATGACGTCCCTTGCTATCAGTAGCTGAAGTTTGAATATAAATAAACAACTGCAGTTTTCCAACAGCTATTAGTGACAGTGTCAATAGAGAACACGCACGGTGGACGATTGTGATTCATTGAGTTCATATGGGGCGTCAGATGTCTTCGTCTCTGTGAATGGATATGCCCCCGGTGGGGATTGCGATTTGGGTGGCTTTCAAATGTACTTCATCTGACTCGGAGGTTGGACTTTTCCAGCTTCTCAGTTGTCTGGAACGTAGCATAAATGCACGGATGATGAATAATTCCCCTCATTTGCAAAGCAGAAAATTAGTAGCAACCCTTCATGCTTTGTTACATTTACTTCAAGTTTATTGATGATGTTGCGAAGAGCTGGGGGGGAATGAAAACTCCCAGAAGAAAGCACAAAGCTCGGTGAGACTCTTCTCTCCCCTTGCGAGTCCTGACATTTATTCTCCAATGACATCATTAGAGTGGGAAAAGATGTAGGCGACCATATGGACGTCACGGCTGTTCGGCTCTGGCCATAATTTAAAATAACCACTGTATGTGTTGACAAAGGTTGGTGTGTGTGCTATACACAATTCGGAGGCCATGGAAGATAACCAATGCTGACTTACAATGCATTGACATATTGAATAGCTGCGTCTGTAAGACATGTCAAGGCCTAAGCAACAACGGACGATTCCCTCATAATGTCATATGTAAAACACGGATACACGAGCGTGGGTGGAAGGCGGTCTCCAAGTGCCCATTTAAATGCACTTTGCGTGTGCCGATCTCCTGCATGGACACCAGGAATTCCATCTACCAGGAATTCCGTCTACCAGGAATTCCTTCTACCAGGGATTCCTTCTATGTCACAATGTAGTCAAATTCATTTTTTTCCCCATAAATCTATACTGTTGGTCAGTCCACATGAATCGGTTTTATTGAGAAATCGACCAATTCAAAGTGTTGGAAATGGCTTGCTGTCTTTGATGACGCAATCAATGTTCATGGTTGAACAAGCGTGTCGTTTTTGGGGTCCGCTGAAAAGCGCCGGTTTTGGAGGCCCGAGGATTTCGCCTGACGCCCGCGATACGAGAGCGGCGAGACAGCGGTGAGCTGCGCTACTGGAGCGACAGAAGACAAGGTGGAGGTGAGACTGCATGAAAGACGGGCTCTGAACCTCTTCTTATTTGCTTTGGTGATGGACAGATTGACGGATGAGGTCAGACCGGAGTCCCCGCGGGCTATGATGTTTGCAGAGGACGTTGTAATCTGCTGTTAGGGTTGGGAGTTGGGAGAAGAGGACCAAGAGAGGTGCCCTGGAGAGACGAGGAATGGAGACGGGATACGTGAATGAAAGTGTGGCTGGTGAAATGTGAGATGGTGCAGGAGTTCCAGTAGTTGGAATCTATTGTTCAGAGCAACGAGGTGCGAAAGCGAGTGCGGGCAGGATGACTCATGTGGAGGAAGGTGTTCAGGGCGATCTGTGACAGAGGTGTGGTTTTCCAGAGGGAAGCAATGACCAGAGGACAGGAAACAGCTGGAGCTGAGAGAGTTAAAGATGCTGACATTCTCTCTGGCAGCGACGAGGATGGACATGATCAGAAATGAGCTCATCAGACGGACAAGCAGAGGAGTGGAAGGTTTGGAGACAAAGCTAGAGAGGCCAGGTTGAGAGATTCTACAAAGGGGGGGGAGGGGAAATGCTGTATCAGTGGATATATCAGGAGAAGGATGCAAGGTAGACGGCAACGAGGCAGGCCAAAGATGAGATTTATGGATGTAACGAGGGAAGACTTGCCGATACAGTAGCCGGAATTATAGAAACAGATGCAGAGGACAGAGAGAGATGGAAGAGGAGATTTTGTTTCGGCGACCCCCCCCCCGAGTAGGGTTAAACGGAAAACAAAAGACGACATAAATATGACATCCCTGCCTGCGCACAGAATTTCTAACCCTCTCATGCAAGGTGAACTTGGAAAATATTGGTGATTTCCAAGCGCATGCTTCAAAAGTTTCCAGCGTGCTGATGAATCATCGCTTTTACAACAAATAAATGGCCACTACGTCTTTGGCAGCGCAAAATCGTTCGCGCTACTGAGACCGGATGCACACTTGGGTCATTACAAATTCTAACATCCATCCCAACTCTTGTGGCCTCTCAACGCCGCCGTCCGCTTGTGTAAACTGTTTGTCTGTGTGATAAAGCCCAGGCTGGAAATGACGTGGCACATTCTTCTCGCAGGGCCATTCGCTTTTTCCTTGTGGCAGATCGAGCGGGGTGTCAAGACAGATCGCTGTGGGGGGGCGAGGGGGGGGGGGGGGGATGTGGAGCGCGTGTCATCCAGCTCGGCTGCCATTACTGACGGAGCCGGAACGAGAATGGACTGAGCTCATTTTCAGGAGAGAAGGAGGAGGAAGATGCTGGGATGGGATGCTGGAACGGGATTGAATGGAACAGACGACTTCTGTTCTGTTTCATCGGCGTCGTCCATCAAAGTCCATTTCTGCCTCTCGCAGTGCATTAAGTGCATTAACGGCCGCTGTGGACATCCATAATGCCTCCTTCTGTCATCACTTTGCTGCCCTCATCCTGGCACTCGCGCCATTTGCGCTGTAAGCCGCACAGCGCCTTGCTTCTCAATAACTGAAGGGTCTGTAGAGATGCAGTCGTGATTTCTGGTGGTATGTGGACGCATAACCGATCCCTTTTACAGACGCGGCGCGACATACTGTAGCTGAGGGCTGCTCGATTGTGGGAAAAAAAAATGTCGATTATTTTGGTCGTAATTGAAATCACGATTATTCAAACAATCTTTTTTTTTTTGGGGGGGTACAAAACAAGAACATGTTTCAATGTGAAAAATATAAAGACAAATAAATGTCTTTGAACCACTATAATTATGTAAGTTCCTTTTGGACTAAACAAAATTTATAAAAGTAGCTATGAAACAAACCCCCCCAAAAGGTGCAAATGTATAAATTGAACTATGATTTCCTTGTGTTAACAAACAGTGTGTTGGATATAAATGCATATTAATAATCCTTTTTTCCGATGATGCCAATTTTGTAATCGTGGAGTATAACAAAGGCGATTGTAATTGAATTTTCGATGAATTGCGCAGCTCTACTGTAGCTCCTCTCAGAATTGCCGCTTTTCCATCGGAAAAAAAAGTGGGACACAATCAGTTAAGTGATGCTGGTTGACTTCTGCTCTGTTCTGAGTTCAAAGCATTTTTCCCTATTTTCCATAACAAAGTAAGTGATTTGTTCAAACTCTCGCAAAACGTAAAACCCTCATTAACTGAAGAGAACCCCTGACTATTAGCAGTTCGCTATCCACAAATTCATTCATTCAGTTTTTTTTTTCTGTGGGATCTATAAATGATTTTTGTGCTCTTCCTGAAGCACCCTAAAATATCCTTGCCAGAATTATGATTATTTTTTTTACTATATATCTCATTCACTCTAAAAGCATGTATAAGTCACATTACTCTGGCCATCTTCCAAAACCATAACATCTCATTCCCTAATTTCCCCATCATCTATCGTTCCCCCGTCATTTTCGTGCACTTTCTTAATGAGATGCTTGCTCAACACAGTGCAGTTAATCCATCAATGGCTAATTAGCTATCACTGTTTTCTTTGGAAGTGGGCGTCGGAGCATGGCACATGACGATAAGCCAATATTTGCTCGGAATACATGAGTTTATTAAATTATGCCGAGACGTTAGCGAAAAAATAGGGCACTACAAATACGATATTATGACTTAATATTTTCACAGTGATACATGGTGACAGGAAGCAGACTAGGCTTTAGGACAGGTGAAAGCAGGTCTAAGTTGTGGTGCAGGTGGTTTTGGTGGATTTGATATATCTGCTGATATGTGTGGTGGACGTCTTTGCATTTCATTCATGAATATGACATGTCGTTTTCAGTCGACAACAAGTGGGAAAAATGGCCACCCCCAGATGGACAAAAACGGGTGGATTTTAATGCTTAACTCACATTTCACAAACACAATATTAATCGCGGTATCGCGTTTAGACTAGTGGGGAACATTTTCTTGTAAAAAACATTTTTTGGGTTGACTTCTCAAAGTGTTTTTTTGGGTGTGGCTGGGGCATTTTCTCTTCTTGCAAGGTGACTGGCCGCTGTTAAGCCTCATTAACATTTCAGCGGGTTAACAAGAGCGGAGGACAACTTTGCCAACAAAGATTTAACATGTTTTCTGATTCAGGGGAAAAAAATGACTCAATGTGTTAAAGTCATTGGCGCGCCGGGTGCCATTTTATTTGATCACACTTTTTGGCCGGTATCCAGAACAGACGGGAAAGGGAACTCCTGTTTTGGCCGCCAGTAGAAACACATGCCATTGATGGTCCAAAACACTGCAGTGGAATATTGCAAACAAACGGGCAAAACGTACCAGTCTAAATTGTGGGAAATGTCATCTATTTTATGACAAACCAGAAAATATATAATAATTCAGTTCAACGTGCTTCGCTGTTGATGCTCATCCCACCCTGAAGAGATCCATAGGCACTGACAAATTTTAGGAACATATGGCTGCAATAAATCCCCTCCTGATGTATCGGATTTCTTTCAATTCCGTGTACTCTCTGGGAGTCATCCGTCTGACGCAAGTCTCAAAATTCTCATAACCTTGATCAATCGCCGTCGTGGGCCATCGCTTCCTCGCCCGCTGTTGAGACTCCTTGGTGATGCCTTAGCATCCTCCATAATTCCTTTCTGCGCCTCCCCCCTTGCCCCCCCCACCCCCCCCACCCCTCCGCCATCAGGTAATCTAGGCCTTCAATCAGGCGTCCGATGACAAATGACCGAGTGTGTTTGCTGATTGGCTCTTAGTGCTTTTGTCTGTCGTATGCGGGTCACTCAGCTGCGGAGTCCCCATCAGCGCTTCTGACCTCGAAAAAACCTCCAACCGCATTATTTTGACTTAACCACCCCCCTCGCACACACCTGCTCCTTTGCGGTTGCTTAGCTGTGTTTGGAGCCACAAGCCAATTTAATAAAATATGCCTGCCATTATCCACGAGCGCATCCTTTTTCTGCCCTTTTGCCCAATTAGCCCGCTCAACCCGCACCTTGGGGGTACAGTCTTGCAATGACAATTACATTGTTATCGACCTGTAATCCGGTGTAATTGATTTGAATGACATGTCTTAGCAAACCGGGTTTTATGGCTCCCTTTGTTCAAGGTTGACTTGATTTTACTGCTCTTTAATTGACCTTGTTGGTGTTCGGCAGACAAGCCGCGCGCATTCAACACAAGCGCTCATCGGTCTGTACGGCTTCCATCAGGGCCTTGCGGTGAATAAGCACGTTCTTATCATTTGAAAAAAAATTATCCGATTTTTTATTTCCTGTATTAAACATTTGGATGAGATTGATGACAAAATGATGTGCAGGTGAGGTACAGGTAATATTTTTGTCCACTTGGAGTCTCGAACTTGAAGTTCTACTGTAGTATCTGTGACTTTGGGTGTGTAAGGCTTTAAAAGGCGGGGCCTAGCCTGGTGAGTGATTTGGGAGTCAGCAAATGAGAGTGTAGAGTTGCCTGTTTGTTAAACTGCTAATAATATGACACATTTGAATATGTCATTGATATTTGCGCAAATAAAGGCCTCTCCCAGCTGAGTAAATACACTTTATTGAAGTGTTTTATATACTGTGGAAGGGGATTTGTAAATATTTACAATAAGATTAGTAGTTGTTTACAATGATTTATAGCTCTGTCTCTCTTATCTGCAATTCTGCATCACATTCATTAGAAAGATGCTGTCGCCTTATTGTTCATTCAAGATGTTTCCGTGGTGTTTAGCGGGGTGACGGCTTGGCAATGTCTGTTGTTGTCTTGTCTACAGTCTAAACAGATTTTTTCCACCTTCCGGACGTTGTCTCTGCGCAAACAAAGCCGCCACCTCAGACGGGTGTAATCAGAGTCAACTTTATTCTCCTCCCCCAAAATAAAACCTCTCAGGGGCAAACATGAGTAATTATTCCAGTGGGACTCAGGGGTGACCGGACACTATTTTTAATATGGAATTTTCCATGGGATTGATTCCCCTCAGTGTTTGCCTAATTAAGGCATTCAGAAAATGTAATAAATTCCAGCCAAAGGACGCTTCCAAGCGATGCTCGGGGTTCAAATCTCCAGCCGCCACATCAAATATGCGTTTAAGACCATGATGTACTGACTACACAAAATAAACACAAAGAGCTGGGACGCCGTGGGATCAATATAGACGCCTTTTAAAAACGTATTCATTATTTTTCGCATTTTCTCTGTTGTTTTCTGGTTTAGGTCATTTCAGGAAGAGAAGACAAATAAAAAAACAAAGCTTTAAAAGACAGCTGCAGGTCTTAACCTTCAAGATATTATTCATCAAAACGATCTTGGCTCCATGAATTTAAGTTCATATGATTTTAATATTTTTCCCGACACTTTTTGAAGTTATAAATTATTGGGCTCTCTCGGTCAGCACCGCGGACAGCTCCCGAAGCTTGACTGACCACCACAACGTGAAAGGAGGCTTTCGCAACGTCCCCATTGAGAGAGTTGTGTTAGCAAAAGATATATTGTAATAAGAGCAAAATCTCCTTGAAGGGAGAGAAACAAAAGCCACCGCCTGCATGCCTGGCTGCCTGCACACATGTCCTCCTGGGGGATCATTATACTTTCTGTGCTACAAAGCGCACGCCTTGCTCTGTATGTATGACAACACTGCTTTTGCCAGATTTTATTTCAACTGTAGCACACTTACAACTCTCTCTGTTTTAACGAGAAACAGCAAGTACATATTTTTAGTGAGGGACTGCAGGGCTAAACTACTAATGTCCCGAATCATTGTGTGCGAATGCCAAAGTATAGTTTACTTGTGAAACTCTTCTTAGTTTGCCGTGTGTGTCTGTACTACACTGCCCTCTGGTGGGCAAGGCACACAAACGAGGAGGAGAAAAATATCAATGGGAATTGAAGCATGAAATCACGATGCACAAACTTTATTAATTTAAGCCAAAAAGTGTAATTATTTCCATTCTGTTTGATTATGTTGCTATCGTATTTATTTAGAGTAAGTACATTTTTTAAAAATTCTAAATCGCGTTATGAGCGCGGCCATGGAACAAATCAAGCTCATAAGTCAAGGCGCTAGTGTATACAAATTACGTTGCATGATAACAAAGAAATTGACCAAATTGTTTGATTCAAGCTTTCATGCAGTAACTTGTGATCTATAACCCCCTCCTCCTCTTTCTTGTAAGAACCCATACACCGCCCCATCTCCTCCTCCTCCTCCTCCTCCTCCTCCTCCTCCTCCACCTCCTCCTCTTCCTGCTGCTGCTAACGCTCATTAGAATACTGCAGCGCACTCTTTTGTTCAGTAGCGCTCAGCTGCTGGAGAGGTGAGCACCGCTCCGGCGCTCCTCATCACCACCATCCGCTCACTCTCCTCCACCTCCTCCGCCTCCAGGAGTCACGCACGGACGCCGCTCATCTTTAACGGATAAAGACCAACAGAGATTGTCCCTGTGCCTTTTTTCCACCCACACACGTTTTTATCGACTTTTTTTTTTTTTTTTTTGTGGATGCCCTGTAGCGCACTACCACTTGCATCACATCCTCAGGCTCCAGGAAGGCTGCGAGCATCGCACTGCATTCCTCTGGACCGGACCTCACCTCTGCCGGAAGGTAAGTTTGCCTCTAATGCCGATGGATTGTCAAGCATGATGACTTTTAGCTGCAGTCGATAAAAGAAAAAGTAGAAACAGTAAAAAACAACAGTGGTTAAAAACAGTAGAGGATGCACATTATTATATATTGTTGTGTGAAGATCGTTTAGGCATAGAGTGTAATATTCTGCACCAATGAGTTCTCTTTTTTTTTTTAGTCCTTCTAAAGCGTAAACTTTACGATACCCAAATTCCATATTCCTCCGCTTATTTAATCATCCAGACCAACTTCAACTGTTCAGCTCATTCATGACATATTGCAAAGTCACATTCCGCAAATTCACACATTTTCAGTATTCCCGAAACAAAGTTCCTAAATTAATTCAGATTTTGTTATAATTTTTTGGTGGCAAATCCTTCCACATTTGTCTAATTCAAACCATTCCAATGTCAATGTCCGTCTCATTCAGGACATCCGGGCCACTATTTATTTAATTATTCATTCATTCATTCATTCATTCATTTATTCATTCATTCCATCCATCCATTATCTGTACCGCTCTATCCTCACAAGGGTCGTGGGGGTTATTTATCTACTTATTTATTTAACATATCCCCAATTCTCAATTCTGAAATTGAATGAAAAAAATCCCACTGAAAATGAATGGAACAATTTTCCAAACGTAACTCCTGCTTCCATATTTCTCTCTTTATTCAATTATTTAAACAGTGGCAACTTCAAAAGGTTCAGCACATTCCGCTCATATTTGAAAGTCACATTCCCAACTCCCATTTTTCAGTTTTTCGCGTTTTGCCAACTTTTACAAATTTGCTTCCGTTTCGCAGGTTAGCGTGCTTACTCTTAGCATGTTAGCATTTGAACAGCTCTCATTAGAAATAGTACATAAATACAGGGCAGCTATGCTGATGTAAAATCCTCATTGACCACATTGATTTTAGAAATTGTCATTATAGTCTATTAATACTTTGATTTCGTAGTTTCACATTTTTCTAATTTCCGACATTTACCTTCATTCTATATCGTTTCAGTTCAGCGTCAGCTCCTCAGTATTTATAGTAAGTCATTTTTAACAGTAATTACTATGGATTGAGGATGTCAGTAATCCCTTTAAAAGTGTCAAATGTTTATTTTTTTGTCTCAAATACATTTATGTGTAGTTTTGGTATCTGTACATGTTCGAGCCTAAGGTACACATCCTTTAAAATGTGAGTTGGTTGACTATTAGAGGAGCTCTTGAGAATCACGTTGTTGGGTCACATTATCAGTCTGTCACTTAGACGGACGATTTGTATTCCTTTCACACTTGGCATTCAAGGACAGTGGGATGCTTTGGGGTATGCCTTTATTTTTCTCAACAAACCTTTGCTTTGAGCAACATTGGTTAGGTGTTGCTAAATTTAGAAAGTGAGGCATTTTTTTGCTTGTGGTTAGCATGTTTGCCTCGCAGTTCTGAGGTTCAGTGCTTGAATCTCAGCTCAGGCCCCTCCTGTGTGGAACTGAGTCTGCGTGCTTCCGTGGGTTTTCTTGAGTTGCTTCCTCCCGCCTTCTGAAAAAATGAATGTTGGGTTCATTGAGGTGTGAATGTGAGTGTGAGTGAATGTTTGTAATAGTATTGTTCTTTGCCTACTATAGATAGACAGACTGACAGATAGGCAGATAGATTGTAGATAATACAATAAATCTAATTCCCGGTGGTTTTTGTTACACCTTTCCATAACGGGTAGCATTTTGTTTTCCATACCATCACAAGCCCATGAAAATAATGATGAAGCTATTTACTATCTCTTTCGCTGGGTCACTATTGCTATAAAGTGCCTCCTGTAGTGTCGTCAACTCAGTCATCATTGAAATGTAGCAGACGAATGTAACTGAGGTCATATTAAATTAGTGGCCAAAGATTTGCGCACACACTGGTATAAGGATAAGTCTCTTAAGATGTATTTCCATCAATCAATCAATCAATCATTCAAACTTTATAACTTTATGTATATAGTGGTTTTCATCTCAAAAAATGCAACTGCATAAATCACCTAAGAGACTTTCATTTTCATTTTTATTATATACCATTTTATTAACTGCATGTATGTGTATGTAAGTCATACACTGCTCTGCTAACTACATTGTGTATTATACGTGCTTAAATAATGCAAAATAAAAAACGTAAACAACGTTTTTTAACATAGTTTCATTGTCCACAATGGGTTATTTGATTAAAAAAAAAAAGTCATTTTGATTGTGTATTCCATTTTCTTATAATGTAGATTTTGAAAATTTTGCATGTGTCCCTGAAAGTGCTGTCCATCCTGTCATTGTGGGGTATCTAGAAATCCTCAGACGTTTTGTTTTTTTGGTGATATCACCACAAGCATTTTGTCTTTCTACAATCGAGGCTTGAACGGTGAATCGTTGAAGAAAAAATATTTAATTTAAAAAAATATATTATATATATTTTCATCATATTGTGTGTGTAACTGTCTTAACATGTCCACTCTGTCATCATGAAATATAAATTATAAAAACCTTTCCAAAATTCAAAATATGTTTGTTAAACAGTTCAGTCAGCTTGCTAACCGAATCATGTTGCAAAGTGAAATACTAACATTAGCCAGAAATGTCCACCCTGTTGTTGTCCACCCTGTCACCAAGCTTTCATACAGGATTTCAGGTTTCAAGACAAACTTATTTTTCCAGAACATATTGGTCAAACTCCACATTGTAGTTTGGACCACTTTTGCGGTATCGGACTGCCCTACATGTTTACCTGCTATGTGGCTGAACACGAATTCCTGAATCTGTTTGGTGCAACGCTTCCTTCTTCCTGGGTTGTGATGTTTACGTGTATTTACCCTGTGTCCTTATTAATGACCAAAGCCTGTATCTCCAGATCAGCTGGCTCATTGATCAGGACTTCATTTGAATTTTGCCCGCTTGAGCAGCCATGTGCGGGCCTTTGTGTGTTAGTGACCCATCGGTCTCATTGCATCCTGCTTCTTCAGCCCTCATGCATATTGTAGAAGGTCCTGCATTTGCGTTTCTCGGGCTTTTGTTCATGCTGCGGATCACAAGCTCCCGCTCTTTATGCCATTGTTTTCTCAAGATCTGTTCCTTTGTGCCATCCAGCCCCCACCGTTCCTCTATTTTCCGGATGAGTAATCGCTGATTTTGGTCTTGTCGCGACACCTCAAGAGGACTTGTTCTTCCCCCCCTTTCCGTCCTCTTCTTGAGTCTTTATAGCATTGTTATCTACTCCTCTCATGAGGTTGCGGCTGTCACCTTTTTCTTCAATGATACCACGTTCTGCCCGGCTGAGCTAAGCGCAATCCGGACACAGGCAGCGGGGATTCAATTTTACACTTGAGTCATGGGCAAGCGCGTGAGCAGAACTCGGAAGATAATTTTTTTTTTTTTTTTTCTTCTGCAAAGGGAAAGTGTCACTATGACAATTTTTTTACTAAAACCAGAGCGCAGGTGTGCTTAAATCAAACAAAGGTGGTCACTCTGTGTCATTGTGGAGGTGTTTACATTGTGGAGCAACTCCAGCTTGGTCTTACAATGCCTTTTGTGGGTAATAACTTGGCCAAGATCCTAATAAATCAGGTGGAACAAGAGCAACAACAAGCGAACAAAAAAGTTTCACACTGACCCGCACAAATGGCTGATAATGTTGTAATATGCATGCCGGGCCTGTAGTTGGCAGGCTTCAAGACCTAGAATTACCACACAAATATAAGAAAAGCTTCCCATAATTACAAATATAAAATCCCAAGCGAGTTGCAACCCGAAGATTTTCATGTTTGGAATTGCTGATGAGTCGGAGTCATTATCACTGTGCGGAACGGCATACAAATATGCGCCGTTAGTTACCTCGTAGCCATCTTATTGGCTTGATAAAAACGACGCTGGCTATCCGTCCGTTTGATTGACAGCTCAGTGTCCGGCCCCTTCCCAGCTGAGGGAGACGAGCCTAACTGGCTCGGAGCAGCTTTGGCTCGTCTAATGGCGCACACACATGGCTCGAGCCATATTGATCCTGCCGTCGCCACCAGAGCCGAGCGAACGAGTCGTGCAGCTGAGCCAAATATCCCCCCCCCCTCCTCCACCCTTTACAGCATGTGAATATTCATCAAGAGAGCCCCCTCCACACACACACACACATAAACATACACATACACAGACACCTCCCCGAAAGCCACCCCAAATGTATTATTCAAAGGAAGCATTTTGCCTATTAAATACTCTAAATAAATAATGGCATCTGGTAACTGTTTTGTGCGCTGAATTAATGAAAGTCAAGCAGTGATTGGAGGGAGCTGACAATGGATGGCGGCTTGGTGGTGTCGTTTGTATTCCCATTCAGCTGTCCAGCATCCTTCTGTTCTTGTTTTTATTTTTTTTGTCTTTGTCGGATGCACCATGCTCCTCTCTTGGTTTGCTTCCACTACCAAACATGTTTTAAAGTAACCCCCGCAGGGGATGCAAACACTACTGAGAGCTGTTTATTTTATTTTATGTTCATTATGACTGGGTTTTCTTTTTCTCCCCTGTGAGGGAAAAGAAAGGGTCCCTTTGGGTGTGTTTTACACACCAAAAAACGTGTTTAAAATAAAGTAATACAATGAGGAATAATTACTTACCCGGTAACTCAAGTAATATTATCTGCCATTATCTGAGATTTCTTAACACAAATATATACAAATAAATATGCAGCAGCTAGCCTAAAAAGACACAAAGAACTAGAAAATAAAAGGATTTCCTACACCTGTAGAATTATGTTTCTTATTTTAATGTAAACCTACTCAGAGCCATTACTATAAAACGCTTGAATACCATAAATTGAACTTTGTATTATAATACATCTAAAATTAAGATTTTTAAGGGGAAAATGCTTGAAGCAAGTAAAATGTTCTTACACAAAAACGGCTTGGTAAGAAGTACTTACTGTGCCAGCTGAAACTACAGCCTGTTTGGACAAGAGGACCCTTAAAGTGGAAGTCAACCCAAACCTATTTTTTTTCAAGAATTTCTTCTATGCAGGCCCACTAGTTGAAACAAGACATTCTGATAGATATTGCATTTGTGGAATAATAGTTAATCCACCCGTTTTTAGCTCTTTCTGGGGGCGGCCATTTTGTCACTTTCACAAACGCTCACAGCTCAGATAATGACCAATCACAGCTCACCTGTTTTCTGAAGCTGAGCCATGATTGGTCATTATCTGAGCCCTGATCATCTGCGATGCCATTTTCAGTGGACAGAAGTGACAAAATGGCCGCCCCCTGAGATGGCTAAAAACGGGTGGATTTCTCATATTCCACAAACGCAATATTTATCAGAATGCTTTGTTTCAACTAGTGGGCCTGCATAGAACATATTCTTGAAAAAAAAATAGGTTTGGATTGACCACGGCTTGCCGTGCAATTCTAAAATCATGTACAACGTTAAGGAAACAGTATTTTTAACCTAGAAATGCTCAGAATATACAATCGCCAACATCTTTCATGAAAATGGAAGACCATACAAACTGAAATGCTGATGAGCTATTTGAATGTTGAGATGCGTACAGATGGCCAGTGCGTTCCCACTCTAGTGCCACTAACCCCCAAGAGGATGAGCGCATTTGATGTTATGTGCATGTGTGAGCATCCATTCGATTTGTACGGACACAAAGGAATCCATGCGTTGGAGACTGTCCATTCTGTTCAGTAAAGGAACAAGAGGCGAGGATAAAAACAATGAAAACAAACACACGCTGTAGTCTGTGTTAAGGTTGAAAGTGAGCGTTTAGGGTTATTGTTATGGTTAATGGTTATGATAGCGTAGTAAGGCAGTGATTGCAAATCGTCTAATTTAATGGTCCAAAAAGATCCAAATTAGCTGTGTATCATCACTGTCGGGTGGAAACCCGTATGTCGATATCGATATTATCGGTCTGCCCCCATGCAGGCTGTTATTTTTTCACATTATTGACAAAATTCAAAGCGTTGACAATCGCTTTGGAGCAAATCCATTAGCTTTCTCAGACAGTCGAACAGTCTGAGAAGTGCCATAAAACTCCACCTCCTCCTCACTCTGTGGGAGCAGTGCTGCATTATGTCGCCTCAAGATTGAAAGTCTGGATTTTTTTTTTGGGGGGGGGGGGGGGGGCAATTATGAGTGAAAATGGTCACGTTAGATACATTTGAGTTAAAAATGGATCGCCGTAATGCTTGGGTGCAAAAGGACCTGGTCAAACATAAAGTTGAATTTGTACACAGATTCTTTGAATTCATTGCATCATTGAAGACCTTTAATAAGATTCTGGGAAAATGATGTAACCACAGCCGTTTGCTTTTGTGAAGCGTAAAGGCCTTTTGTCTTGTCGGGGGGTTGGCGTGAGCGCAGAATTTCACACAGTTGGGCTACGTATTATACTCCCGGTTATGTCAGACGAGCACAATTTCTTTCATTTGAAAGGGACTCAATTGGATGGCGCAGCAATACCGAGCACCGATGGCGACGAGCGCCAACCTTTAGGTTTAGCATGTTAGCACGTAGCACCCTCGTAGATGCTTAATATTTGTTGGCATGTTTGGTTTTGTTCTTTTAAAGTGCACTTGCTTATTTACTGGTGGACTCTTCAGATCATTCAAAAATTCAAGTGATCAAACAAGCACCAGTCTTGATCCATTTGGTGTTTATTTGTGCTGTTTTATTTGCTTGTCACTCCTGATCCAACTTTCCTTTTCTTATTCTTGTAATGTGTAAGAGAAGGTACCTGGTTCGCTGTGCGATTTTGATGCGCTTGAAATTTTTACTGTGTGATCATGACCCGAACTAGGGAGGCACATGGACATTGTTTACAAGCCATAAACCGGTTTGGACCGGAGCAAGACAGCAACTTGGCAACCAGGTGTGAGCGTACCCTTGTTGCCAAAAGCAATAATACGCAGGGAGGGAAACAAGGATAATCGTAATTTCTATTCAAATCTCTTCATCCTGGTCACGCTGAGCCTCACATGCCATTGAATTTGCTTGCTTTGTTTTTAATTGATTTCTGCATTGCTGGACCTTTTGACTCGTGACAGCAGTATTTCCATGTTTAGGATCAGAGGTTGAAATACAGTTATATAAATGTAAATCCAAAGCTGTCAAACCGTGCCTTTCGTTAGCCGTTACGGCACACATCAACCTCAAATGCCCCCGGTATGAATCTCAGATTTAAAGTTGTCTTTGTCTTTGTGTCTCCTTCACTGCCTCCATGAGACAGTTGATGGAATTTGCCCATTAAGTCAATGAACATGTCTGTCAAAGTCTAGAAGCAAAGTGCTGACTCACTAAATCAGGCACATTCAATACGACATGGACGGTGGTTTTGGATAGGCCATAAATCTTGATGTCTCGTAGCTCACGGCAGCAACCTTAAGGTAGCCTTTGCTACCCTTTTATGGCCATTACACAAGCCTTGCTTTTTGAATTCCAACGACAACAATGCCCTTTACCCGTTGTGTTTGTCGAACGGCCGATGAAAAGCAGCAGTGCGCTGCACAAACATGACCGACTTGTGTCTCTGGCTGATCCACTTCAGGCGTGCTATGCTGTAAAGAAATAATAGCTTTTGCATTGAAAAACCATTTGGGATGCAATGAGGCTTCAGGGTTCGCTTGAGGGCAAATTAGGAACAGAGCGGAATCGCCAAAGTTGATCACACTCCCATTTTTCCGAGGAAATAATGGAAATAGAAATAATGTGTTACAAAAACAAACTGTTCAAAACCTTGAGTAACTTTGAATGTTACATTTGAACATCCGTAGCGGCTATACAAGTGTCAAAAGAAGTCAAAAGAGGCCGCACCTTCTTGTGAAAATACTGTACACTAAATTTCATAGCTAAAGTTTCCTGTGACTTGTACATTTGTGACCTGAACATTTGTTCAGACGTTTGCGAGCGTTGGCGAATGTAGCAAATGCTCATTCACAAGGTTCGTTCAAGGTCGCCAAACGTTCGCTATGCTATCAGCATGATTTATTTGAATATTCACACGCAGAAACGTGAACGCTTACGTGAGATCTTTAATGCTCGCTATACTAACATTAACTACCTGAAGACGCACGTCTCATTTGAACTATTGAATGGATGCCAAAAAGATGGAATACACAGCCGTGGAGCCTTTTCTGCCAGATGCGGAAGAAGGTCTGCCCTGTCCAAAATGATTCCTCTTATACTATCAACAATGCGTGACTCCACATTTTCACTGGATTCAACTAGTAAGTGTGCCAAAGAGTGCCATAGATTGGGGAAAACCAAGCAAAAGAGAGGCCACAGCGATTTAACGGCTTAAGTTTGTGTGCCAGAGACCTAAGCTAAACAAACACCCGGGCAATAAAGCACATTTGTCCGTCAAATGTTCCAATAGTTTTGAAAAAAGGTGCTATCTAATCCAAATGTAAATACCTGGAAATAAAAATCGAAATGTTGATTTCTTCTCTCATATTCATATTTTGACATAAATAAAAAAAAAATAAAGCAAGCAACACCAATAAAGAAATTTGCATTACACCCAATATTTGGAGACAGTGTGTTTTTATCCATCCATCTTCTTTGCCTCTTTCACGATAAAGAGCAGTGAAATATGTTTTGCAGCAAATTTGATTGCTTGTTGGTATAGCGCTTCATCCAATATGCCAAAGGGATCTCAAGCTGGAGATTTGTAAGGCCGATGGCCAGTTAAATGTTCTGCCAATAGAGCCAATTGCACTGCCAAGTTTTCAGCCAAGTGCTACGCAAGTGTGAAGTCTTCAAAAATGTTTTTTTTTTTTATCAAGAACTGCATCTGCTCTTACTTCGTTGAGGGTCCAGTTATTCCGGCGTAGTTTGTTTTGACTTTCGTGGCATTCACCAAAAAATTGCATTTTAAAAGACCGATTTACATTTAAATAGCCTTTAAGAGTTTCGTCAATGCCGTCCAAGACGTGGAATGAAACCGCTTGCTTTCCAAATGACAATCCCCCCCCCCACCACCGCCAGTGGCTCCGCGGAACATGAAGGTCACCTGTTATGCTCAAAGATTCCGAAAGGGAAACAAGAACAATGAGCATTCTTTTTGTTGGAAATGTCCCCTTCCGATCACGATTTGACTTCTGTTCTCCACCAGCGAATTCAAAGTGAACTGCAAGGACTGTTTACCACTTCTCTAATTAACTGTCACAGTGAGTGAAAAAGGAAGTTCGGAAAATCAAAAGACAATTTGTCGAAAACATCTGTTTATTTCCAACTGGGGCGTTTTTTTTTCTACCTCCTTATAGAGTTGATTCACATGGATGTCGTTCTTGTTCTTCAGCTGTAATTAACATCCTGATAATAACTCACAATTAGGGGTTTCTGGAGCCCTCAACAAGCTCCTGGGCCTCTTCAGTGATATTTGGCTCACAAAGCTGTTGCAACTTCGGTGTGTTTGCTGGGGAAAATGGGACACGTAATGATCCCCTGTCTGGTGATACAGGGAAGTATGACGGGAATTCCGGTCCAACCTAGCCAAATTTCGACTTAAGTCGAAACACGCGTCGCCTTGAGATATGAGTGACCTGATTTTGTCAAGAGATACGAGCTGTTGTTTTTTGCTTTAACTTGCCAGCAGTTTCTTATATTGTGTAAAAAAAAAAAAAAAAAAAAAATACCTGACTTTGCCTTAACGTCCGCTAGCTTAATGCTAACACATGATGGGAAACTAAAAAAAAAAATTCTTATAACGCTTTAAGTAAGAAGATATATATTTAAACACAAGTGGTGCTGCAACACATGTAGACAAACATAACAATATGCACAGACATATATTCGTTGTTCCTCTGCAAAAAATGCGGTTACTGAGGTACTTAGAATAGTACTCTTCTTCTTTTGCGTCTGCATGACTTCTGTCTGGTGGCCAAGCCACACACACCAGAAGGACCTGCAATGAATCTGTCAAGATGTGCAAACTTTTTTTCTTTACATTCTATTTAATTACGTTGTTATTATATGTTTTTATGTAGCACAATATTAATGCTATTTCCCTTACCAAAAATACATAACAAAAATGAGAGAGAGCTTCAACTGGCATTTCCATTCATTTCAGTGATATTACTACTGCAAAATGAATTATAGTCGGTGTAAAAGTGTTGCCGTTGGTGGCTGCACTAGAAGCAAAATATTGCCACAAGAGTTTCCCCAGATGAGTCAATGGATTTTCCAATCTGCATTTGAGTATAAAAACAGCTCTACTGTTTGCAAAAAATACAATATACAGTCATCCCCCATTTTTGAGGGGGGGGGGTGGACAAAGCCCTGCAACACATAGCGAAATAACCCGAGTAGTTCGATCAATCTTGACACGTATTCCTTGACAGGCCTTGGTCGGTGTCTTAGCGTGCTTCAGAGTGAGCACAGAAAACGTGAACACGTGAAATTGTGAAGAGTAAATCATGAATATGCACGGGTTGACTGTATTCTCACTGATTAAAGCACACAGCTAAAACCTTCCACCTTTGCCGTGAGAATCACTCTTCACACCCACAATCTTTGAGCTCACATTGCTCTGAGATTGCGGAGTATGATGGATTGATCCGAGCCAGTGCGAGCGTAGCCTGATGCCTGCGTCGCCATCCTTATGTGGCGTCTACAATAACGCCCTATCAGCTCAATGAAATGAGGTCTGCGGTTCGGTGATGGACTCCGCTGCCATCGCAAAGCTGGGACATCTGTCGCCCGCCCCCCTATGTGCTGTCGAGAAACAAAGCATGCAAAAAGCAATCCTTCATGCCCCACATACACAAACACAAATGCAACAAGGGGAAAGACAAGGCTGCAGGCAGAACATTTGAGGCCCCGTCTTAATTGGGCCCCATCTTGGTGTGACCTTCATCGTTTTGACAGAGCGGCGGGAATTAGAGCGAGACGCCAAAAAGATGAGCTGCTAGTGGTTTCTTCCCGGCCCATGTCAATGCTACACGCTCAGCTGGCAGCAGGCTTGAGCTAGATAGTGCTACGGCTAAAGTGCTTGAAGACATGTACGCTTACTCCTAGGCCTGGAGTTCGATCTCGTGTGTTTTTTAAATTTTTTTGGCTGGTACTTCATTGTTACAAAGGAAGTCAACCCCAAAAGATTCCTTGCAATAATATGTTCTATGCACCTTTACTAGTCAAAACATGGCATTCTGATTACCGTATTTTCCGGGCTATAAGCCGCACCGTTAAATAAGCAGCACCCACTCTATTTTTCGAACATTTTGGGAAAAACCTTAAACAAGCCGCACCTTTATATAAGCCGCACCTATCTATGTAAACTTTTATATTTACTGCATTTACAGAACGATTATGAACTGTAAATGTACACGTGTGTGCCTGAGCAGATTCTTTCCTATCAGTGCCTTTTAACACTGCAGCAACGTTGCTGATTAAAACAGAAGAGAACCCAGAGAAAATAAACAGTACTTATCTTCATTTCACTGCCGATTGCCGCTCCAGTTTGTCAGCTAAAGTCCGCACCGGACTATAAGCCGCTTGGCTCAAAATCTAGGAAAAAAGTTGCGGCTTATAGTCCGGAAAATACGGTAATAGTGCGTTTGTGGAATATGATTTAAGCAGTAAAATCCACCTGTTTTTAGCCAGGGGGCGGCCATTTTGTCACTTCTCTCGACCGGAAATGACATCACAGTTGCTCAGCGCTCGGGTGACGACCAATCGCGGCTCACGGCTGTTTTCTGAAGCTGAGCCATGATTTTTGGTGAGACTTGACTTTGACTTTGACTAAACGACATGACTTGACAAACCATACTGCTGGATTGAAAATCGGCATTTTCAGTCTTATCAAGGTGGCTTGTTTTTCAAACATAATTCTTTTTTGGAGTGCAGAGGCCACCTTGATGAGCTCGTATCATGGAGGGAGCTCCAAGGATGATTACATTTGGATTCAATGATTGTGTTTTTGCTGCTTTTCCTGCAACGGTGACACTTGCCCTGTTCCTTAGTCCTCCCCACAAATATTACACGACATTTTCAGAGTCCTTTTGTCGCTTTTGTGCCTTGCTGTCGTGCAAAGCGAACGGCAGGGAACGTAAAGTCCGCTATCCTGTGGTTGTTTGACGTACAGTAATTTACTATATCCTGCTCTAAGCTCTAGTTACTGTATGTTAGCAGTCTAGCCATGTATGCTTCAAGTGCTCCCAGCGGAATTTGAGAAAGGGATGCTCAACGCTGTACTGCACTTCATTCTGGTTTTTAAAAGCTCCCTGGCGGTTTATTAGAGCGGGCAGGAGGGGGGCGGGGGGGGCGGGGGCGTCTCCTAACCACCTACCTTTTAGTCCACTGCTTTAGAAGGTATAGATTTAAGGCTTTACACACACTTATAGCGCTGAGGCAGCGGCAGTGCAGCTGAAAGTGGATTTCATGTGGATAGTGGAGATTCTCAGTGGATCATTGATAGACTCCACTTTATTGTACCCACTTTATAGGCCAAGAAACTGCATTTAGTAATGTGGTTTTGGATTTGTGAAGGTTGCCAGTTATGGAAAGAGGGAAAGTATGGTCTCAACACAAAACATGATGCTATACAAGTTTAGTTTCAATCATGCGAGAGTCCATATAATAAGATGCAAAGCAGTCTTCCATCATGCTGCCGGAATTATCTTATCAGCAAATGTTACTAAAAATGATATTCTGGAGTTTAAATTTTACATTTCCGGCCATTTCAGCAAGTGATTCATTATTTTCATGAACGTGCCAGTGCAGAGTATCAAGGTCCCAAATGAGAACGCGCGGCACTTTTTAAGAGGACATTTTTGCGATCACTCTGCTTGATTGTGCTCTTTATTTTTACTCATTGTTTCAGACGGCGCCCCACCGCAATCCAGCGGCAAACGTTTTTGCAATCAGCGCACTGCAAAAATCTGGAATTGTCCCCTCTTTCTCCTCTGATTGCACTCTTTAACAAAGGGGGCATTCTTAAACTTTCTGGGTCCAGGCACTGGTTAGATGGGGGGGGCCGTGGGGGCACTGCTCCCCCACAACCCCCCAAACATTGAAATATGCATGGCCCGGGATTTTTTTTCCACATTTCCCCCCATTTCCCCCATAATGAACGTCTATCAGATATTTCTGAAGAATTTTTGTGATTTGTAATTTTTTTGTTTGTTTGTTTGTTTGTTTGGCGGACGTTTGATAAATTAAAATTTTTTAGGGATAAAAAGCTGTACTGTTATGTGAGTCTTTCTAGAAAGAATAAAGACATATTTTGTCTTCATAAAAGTCGTATGTATATTTGTAACATGATTATGAAGTTTAACAACGGAACAAAGTAAATTTTAAAAATACAACTTTATTCTTGTACCACAATGTATTTTATTCTGGAAAAAAAAAAACCTTTATTCTCCCCTAATAGGACTGTGTTTAACTATAGTTTATTCCTGCTTTGCAGGAATGTCAAATTTATGTGATAATACATCTCAATCATATCAGAGCGTATGTCCAAATTTGCATTCGCATTGGATGCTTTCTATTGTTCGCCGTTTGTCCCTCCCCCCCCCTAAACCAGGATGGATTCATGTGTGTGCTTTGTGTTTAAAGCGGCCCACCTGCTTGCGCCGCCCATGCCGCCACGTCCGAGCGCGAAGCCAGCAGCCTGATGTCGGAGGCCTCCTGCCGGCTCGCCTCGCCCCCTGCCCGCGTCTGCTCTTTGTGCTGATGGCCGGATAAATGAGTTGTTTGCTTTTCTTTGGCACCTTTCAGAAGGTCACTCTGGCTGTCTCGATCTCAGAAGAGGGGGTGGGGATCGGGGGGTGCATAATGCACGTAGACCGCCTCGCTCAGCCCTTTAAAGGTCCATTAGTTTGAGATGTATTAGCCCATTAGACAAAACTCATCCGTGCTTCGTGTGACTGCAAAGCAATTCCTCCTCCGTTAAAATGAACCTTTTCTCATCATTTGTGCCTGCTGCCTCTATCTTCATTGGGGGAGATGCTATCGCTTTTTGATGTGAAATGTGAAGTCTTACTTAAACTAACTTGAATGGAAATCATCATCAAGGAAGAGCCAATTACATTTTGGAGTCCAGATTCAAATAAAGTGAACCCGAGCTATTGGCCGTGAATAGGGACTAAGACCTGGCACGGATAGGAAAAAAACGTGTGTGTGTGTATATATACATATATATATATATATATATATATATATATATATATATATATATATATATATATATATATATGTATATATAATCGTTATATATATGTATATGTACTAGTGCTGTTGAGCGATTAACATTTTTTAACTAATTAATTGTATAATTTCCCATAACTGATCGTGATTATTCACATTCTTCAACCATAATTTTCTACGAAGCTTGTAACAGATGTTAACTTGAGTTTAACACTTTTAACACTAAAATTTTATATACGCACTATATATTTATATATATATATATATATATATATATATATATATATATATATATATATATATATATATATATATATATATATATATATATATATATATATATATATATATATATAGTGTTAAGGTGAGATGATGAGCTTCTTTAAGACAAAAGTAGTGCTTTGCCCCCCATCTTGTGGTGTCTTGGTGCCAAGAACTATTGTTTAATTGCCTTGAGGAGCTTCATCAAGGTAGAAGTAGTGCTTTGCCACTATTTTGTACTCTATAGGCAATTGTATACCTTTCGGCGGGAGGCATCAATTACTCACGGATTTTCGCTATTCGTGGCAGGGCTTGGTACCCATCTGATGCGAATAGTGGGGGACGACTCTAGTTTGAAGTTTATCCCAAAATATGGTCCCAAAACACTTAAATATAATTCCAACTCACCTTATAACATTATCCTGAGAAATTAATAGTTTATATTTGATTTAATTTAGAAAAAATGCGCCGGACATGCTAGTTCACTACCCGTTTTTGCCTCCGCTTCCCAAAACCCTTAAAAATACAAATGACTACCTTCCGACTTGCCATTTTATTACATTCTTGACTGTCATAGCTACTTGCATTTTTTAATTTTTTTGTCTTTAGATAAAAGTGATGCACACCTGTTTCTGTCCCAACACAAATACCTCTCACCCAAAGTCAACTTGGCTAAGCTCCATCTCACCCACGACCCTCATGAGAACGAGCACCTTACACAAAACGGATGGATGGGTGGGAAATGCAGTTTGTTCTTTGATTCACGACCAAACCCGATACGTGATTCTCGATGCGCGCCTGGTGTTCGCTTTCCCCATTTTAACAAACACTCTTTCAACGAGTTCAATTCCCTTGGGCGACACCCCTTCCCGGGACGTCAATGCAGCTGATTGAGAAACGAGCCACCCTTCCAGCTCATTCGTCTTAGCCCGACGGCCTGCTCGTCTGTCTGCATCCGCAGTGACTCACGGCGTGGGAGCAGCCTGCGCTTTCATGTTTGGTCGTCATTAATTATGGATGGCGTATGTAACTAAGAGGTTGGCTCATTCATTAACGCGGGAACTTTCTTCAGCACGGCGCTGACACCGCCTCCAGGTTCTGGATGTGCTGCGCTAGCTTCGGGCAAAAATGTTCCACACAGGTCTTGCACTGGATCTCATTCAATCGAGAGAATGGGATTGAGATCCAATTCGAGGCTCGGTGTACCTAATGAAGTGACGGACCAGTGAGCCCTTTGGAAAACTGTGGTACACTTTCCCAATAAAATATGGAAAAGCTTCCCAAACAAAAACAACAATCCCAACACCAGTCCCGTCACCATAATTCGTCCGTCCCCCCCCTAATTTGGCTGCCCAGGACCCCTGGGTAGAACAGGAACATGTAAAAACGTGGGGGAAAAAAAATCTTCACCTTCTCAAGACATTTTAGACAATTACCATCTATGCTCCCAACGTCCTAGGATATCTAGGCAGATTATTTCTCACCCTAAATGCTTTGGATTTAACTAAATGAAAACCTAAAATAGATGCAGCAAAGCTGGAGGACTGAGCGGAGCGCTACACACTTTCGAGTTAACGTGATGAAAGCGCTAAGTACCTGCATGCCTGGAGCTTGACCGGGGGAAAATTACAGCCTGCCGTGCGAGTGCTTATTCATTTCCACCACCGTCTACCATCATGGAAAGCCACATTAAGGCACTCCAGCCTTGAGTATGGAGTAATAAAGTGATTTAGCCGCTTAATTGGAAGCAAATTAGCCGCGCTTTACAGCAGGGGGGGGGAGATGGGTTGCGAATGTGCATTTCTATTATTTTGCCCTGCCGTGGAACGAGGAGTCTCAACATCGAAAATGAAAAGGAAGGCTGTTTTTGTTACTTACTTACGGTCAGGCGCGTGTAATCCCTTCAGTTGCCGTTCTAATCTCGGAGGTTAATGGTTCTCGGTGTTGGTGCGCAGTGCTATTAACCTGTCATACATCCCGGCCCTCTGTGTCAATGCTAATGACTCGCTGTTTTGAAGCAATTAACACATAGCGGACCGACTCATCCGTAAGACTGGGCGTGATAAATGACGGCGTATGCCACCGGGTTAAATGTTACGTTGTGGAGAGGCTAGGACAGTCATACCTATAATACTTAACACATGTCGTAGACCAGCACAATGTGTAAGGTTTGTGGCACGGATGCCCTAGATGAACAGCTGCGGCAATTCCTTCCTTCCGTCAACCCATCACTCCATTCATCCCCCATCTCCTTATAGAATATTTTTAAAGGAAGGAAAGAATAAAGGATAGATCCATGTATCATCTTTCTTCCTCCATTCCATCCATCCTTTCTTGAAGTCCGTCAGAAGTCCATTGGTCCGTAACTAAAAATGGGCGGTCCGTAACTGACGAACGTGGTTAGTGACGATTACACTGACGGATGAAAACCCGCTTCTCTCATTCGTCAGTCCGTCATTCTTAAAAGGTGATCCCGTCATTCGTCAGCAAAACGGACCATCGGTGTGACGTAATACCCGCCTCTGGGTACGGTGTTAAACGTATGATTATGTTTTAACGTTTTGCATTACATAATTGGTTGACTTCACGCTACTCCCAGCACTTCAGACTAGCTCTTCTTTCCTGGCTTGTTTATTTCTGCAGTGCAACCCAAACATGCGTCCTTGCTCCGAGACACAGCAGGATCCCTCCCGGGTGTATCGATTCTCAGGCACTCTCATTTGGGAGAAACACAATTTATGAGACCTGCCAGCGCCCAGGTTTATTTACTTATTTACCCACTGCCTGCTCTGAGGCCTATCTGAGCTAGCCACATCCAAGTAGGACCATTATTTAAGGCTGTGAGTTCACGTGATCTTCATTGAGAGGGTAAATTGATACTCACCAGAGGGGCCTAAAATCATTGCGTTCGGGTTGTTTTGAAGAAGCTATCAGCGAGCTACCACACAGGGATGGATTTGTGTTTTACCCCCTGCCGCATCGAAAATGGTCTTGAAATTGCACCCTGACGTCATTTTAGCTCTTAAGTGACAAAGGGGATTGCCAAAAGCATCCTCTCAATTTGAAAGAATCCCCTATCACACTGCACGTAAAAACTTGGATTGAACTGCTGTTCTGTTTGAACGGCAGCAACCGGGATTGGGGGAACAAAGTCGACCTGGTAAATTTCTGCCATCAGAGGTAGGATCACAGCTGCAACAGGTGGGACCAGACGTGTGCAACCCCTTTTAGGCCTGCCGCACACTAAGCAACACGGCCGAAAACAACTGAAGAGGATCATCGTGAAAAAATAACAGTTGCCGACTCGCTTGTTTAGCCCCGTTTACAGCGGCAAATGCTGGAATTTCTTGCCGTTATGTCGAAACGGCCAAGTCACCCAATGTAGGATGTGAAGACACCATTGAAAACATATGTAAATATCATAATTCTGGTGGCTGGTAATGGCTTTAAAAAAGTATGTATACGGGGTCAGAAACGGTTCTGCAAGTCACATTTCAATCGGATCCGATTCGTCGCCCGTGCTGAGACACTTATCGACATCAAATCTCATCGGACCCCGCTTGTAATTTCCTGCGTTCATGGTTCCCGAAATTCGGTCTCTTGATTAAATTTATGTGTGGATGAGTACCTCCTCTTAATGGCTTAAGGGCTGTGATCAAACAACTTCACTGATTGATTTTGCGGGTTATTCAAATACTGAAGCCTTGGCAGAGGTCGCTGCTCTCTGAGGAGCGTCGCTACATCTGCTCTTTGTTGGCTGGCTTGTTTTACACACAAATAAAAAAATAAATAATTTCCATGAATGTAGATGGCACCTTTCAACTAAGAGTTCACAACATGTCCGGATTCAGGACTCTCTTTCGCTTTTCTTACTTCAAAGCAAAACAAAACATTCTTTCAATCGGTATGTGTTGGGTTGCCAGAAGACTTACACAATCGTTACTGGAAAAAAAAAATAAGAGAACAAGTCATTGTTGGGCATGGCCAAATCGAGACTGGTTATTGTTTGACAAGAGGTCTGACGTTCATTCAGATTTTTAGCGGCATATTCTCCAACTTTCACACAGCTGCCCACAATCGGATAATGTTAGTTGGATTATCATAGTGGTTATTGTCTCCTTATACTTGTACAAGAGGAAAGTTTGAAAAGAAACATTTCGTACACACATGCCAGACATGAACAAAATACAGAAAAATGTTAGAGGCCACCGTTGTTCACCTTATAAACCTTGGTGGAGTGCCGTTCTCCACTGAGTGCTAGTCTAGTTTTTTAGCGTTTAAATTGCAATTAAGAACCGACCAGCCTGCTACTAAAAGGACCAAACTGCTTTTGAATTTTAAAAAAAAATAGATATCGGGGATGTCAATAGAACCCCACAGAGCCCCAACAAATGTGCGCGGCATGTCGGATTGAATGCGGGAAGTTGTTTTCTTACATGCGTGTGTGTGATAAGAGGGGCCTTAGTGAAGTGTGAAGCAGACGTCGCAGAGCGTCAAACCACCCCGCATGCTACCGCCTCACCGTCCCCTTCCTCCTGATGTTGCCAACACCGGAGGAAGCGTGCAAGACAGAGGACAGACAACATCAGGCTGCACTTTGATCATCTCTCAGTAATTGACAGCGCTCCAATCCTTGATGCTTCTAATGCGACACACGCGCACACAGTCACAGGACGCCTGATTTACTAAAGGTTTGGGTGCAAAAAACGTATTCGCTAATGCAAACAGATGTTGAATCTGATCTACTACCTGCCAGACACGCAAAATCGTAGCATTAGTTTTCCATTGTCTGGAAGGGATTCATTGATTCGGCACCAGCGATGTGATTTATCAAACCCGAGAGACACCGCGATGGCTGTTTTCGCATCTTAAATGGCAAGTCAACAGGGCAGGTGCAAACCCGGACGCAGAGTGATGCCAGCAAAAATTTGAGGACACTGGGAGATCTTCTTCACCCGTGTTAATATTTTTGAAATGGCAAGAAAAATGATCACAACATGTCATCTGTTCAGCAATGCGATTTTGGAGCTTGAAAATGATTTCAAGCCTGACTTGGAGCCAGTCACAAGAAGGAGTCATGCTGTACCGCTTATGATAAAACTCCTCTCAACTCTGTATTTCCTTCTGTCAGGGTTATTTTCATTTTACGCTGTGGCAATTCTCAGAGCAGTTTAATGAGTGTGCTGTCCCAAGATTTAAACGCGATGTTATGCAGGACGGGCACATACATTGCCACGCACCCGGGGCGAGTTAAACTAAACATGGCTTTTATGCGGTTTATGGCTTCCCCATGGTATTCAGGACAATCGACATATTTAATGTAACCTTGAAATGTTTGTTTGCCTCTCCCACTTCCAATTTCATCACTTCAAACTTCAGTAAAACCTTTTGAATATGGCGGTCGCCACCACTTTTACACCTGTTGAAAACAGCGCACGCAATCTCTTAGGGTGAGCAAACATGCAATTTAGCGTTTTAGCGTTTAAAGGATCTCAATCTTAGTACGTCACACTGAACACCACCACCAACAATGCAAGGTCAGTCTGTTAGAGTGTACACGCAATTTAGTGCCCACTATTTGGCATCCTCATCAATCAGGCCCAGCGTGTTCTATTTATTTATTACACGCCATTTGTATTTCATGTAGCCATCAGCCAAAACAAGTCCTTGTGGCTGTCCTTGTAAAAAAAAAAAAAAGTGTGGTGTCAAGGCTCTATTTTTTTTGTGCAACTCGAATTTTAAAAAAGGACAACTTGGGAAAAAATGTGCATTCATTTAAATTGCAGGCATGGATGGGATGATAGGAAGAAAGGATGGATAAAGTAAAGACGGAAGGAAGGAAAGCTGATGGACAGGTGGATGAATAGATGTGTGAGGAATGGGTGATAGATGGCTTGTTAACTGACGGACTGACGATTACAAGTCAGCACGTCACGAAAAAATGACGGACTGACGAGTGACGGACGGGTACCCTGGTCGCTGACCGATGACGGACCAGCGATTTTTTTTTGTAGAACGCCCACCTTTGACGTTACCCTTGCTAAGCTAGCTAAGCTTAGCTAACGTAACAGTCTGCCTTGTGCACTAAGGCGCTCCTTCCCTTTCACGGGCCAGTGATACAGTCTAGTGAAAAAGTCAATCTCAACACTCCCTACACCACGGAATAATCATTACGAATAATCGATCGGAGACATCTGATAATCGGGCCTTCAGTGAACTTTGATCGGAAACGGTGAAAAAAAAAAAAAAGCATCTCAAATTCATCCCCATTATCGTATGTGTGCGTATGTGAAGTGGGAATATTTAATAAGCACAGAGCAGAAGAAAGCAGGTGCAGCTGTCTCGATGCTGCTTTCTATTCCCCCTCCCTGCTTTACCCCGTTGGGCATTTCTTTTTTTTTTTTGGCGTTTCTTTTTTTTTTCTCCGTTTGATTTCTTTCCTCGTCATTCATCCTCACATTTGGATTCCTCCCGCAGGGTGTTTTATCACCACCACGTCTCACTTTTCACCCACCTTGATGCATTTTATGCCCTCTTATAAAGACCCTTTCAAGTGAATTTATAGATTTTTTAAATACAATATACATATTTGACGATAATTGCTGAAAGCATGTGCAAAGACCAAAATCTATGTAGGACTCACTTGATGAGTACACACGACACAGTACATATTAGCAACTGCATATTTTCCATATCAAATTAAGGATAGCAGCAAACTAAGCAGTTTATTTACCAATATAGTGAGAAAATGGCCTGTTCAAAATGACAGGCATTTTTGACCAAGAAAAATAATTTGAAAAAGGCCATTTCCAACTCAAAATATCTTGCAAACCTGATGAAAAGACATCAAAGATGATAAAAAAAATAAATAAATAAAAAGTGATGTGGAACCTTTACGATTTGAGAGTTATGACTCACATCTCTGGTTAGATGTTTTATGAGCTTTTTTCCAACAGTTTCCCTGAGGTTTTATTTACTCTTGGAATTACCCGCGGGTCATACATTGCCCACCCGTGCTTGCAAATGACATTCCGTTATCCCCCCGCCCCACACCGGTCCATCTTCATCCCGCTGGTGACCTGGTCCTCCAAATATGTTTCTCTTTGGATTGCGATGAGATGCAGATTGATTTAGCGGCACATCAAAGTGGCAGGTTACGCCGGCGCTGGGCACACACGCACACACATGCTACCCAAAGATTATTTAATGACTAATATAAAATCTCATTGGGCAGAGAGGAAATACCAGAAAGCGCTAAAAGACACACGCACACACACTGAACTGGGCACTCCTAACTGGGGTATTTCCAATTATAATGTTCAATTTTACCCATGCCATCCTTCCATCTCAGTCGCCATCCGCCTGTCACGCGTCCTCCTCCAAGGTGCTTCTCAAGCGCCACGGAGGAAACACATGAGGAGATGTCATTGCATATCAAAATGGCTCTCATCCCTCTATTCAAATCGTTGTCTCCCGTATTAATGAGTGGGTTTTTTTCACGACATATGAAGATAGACGGATAAAGAAGGTCGGTGATGTCTTCTAGCATGCGCATTTATTTGCATTGATTGTCTTGTAGCGGTGGCACCTGTCTAGTGGCAAAATGTATCTTGCAGAAAGTGAGCAGCCGCTTTTTAAATATGGAATAGTTGAGACTTTGGATCCTGTTTTGGTAGACAGATCAGGCACATCTTCATTTTTGTGCCTAGTTGACCATATTTGGGAATTTGGTGACAGAAAGTAGACTACAATTTAGACTAGCTAAAAGCAGGTCTAAGTCGTGGTGTTGTAACGCAAATTTGGTTGATTTGATCGAGGTGCAAGCAGAGAGAGTCCGAGCTCCACGGACGTGTGTGATGGATGTCATCGTATTTCATTCATAAACATGACGACAGCGTGGGACAATCCTTCTGAATTATTGTAGAGATAAATTCAAAGCTGAGCTGTAGACTGCTATGTTACTTTCTCAAACTAGCCACTGACTGGCTTGATGCTATAAGCTTGGGCGTCCTGATAAAAGTTTTACTTGGAAATGGAAAAAAAACTGTGCGGTGATGTAGGGCTGTGCAATTAATCGAAATTCTTTTATTTTATTACACTCCACGATTACAAAATTGACATAATCGTAAAAAATGATTATTAATTAATTATTCATATCCGGTGCACTATTTTTTTTTTTTTACACCAGGAAATCATGCTTCAATGTATACATTTAATTTTATAACAAATTTTATAGATTTTGTCTGCTCCAAAAGGAACTTACATAATTATAGTGTTTCAAAGAAATGTATTCGTATTTATGTTTTCGGCATTTAAACATTTTCTTGTTTTGTAGCCAAAAATAAATGATCGTGTGAATGACCGTGATTTCAATTATCACCAAAATAACCACGATTAATATTTTTTTTCATAATCGAGCAGCCCTGATGGTGGAACTTGTGTGCGATTGTGATTGAGAACGGTTGTTTGTCCATATGTGCTCTGTGAATGACTGGTCCAGGGTCTGCCTGTTTCCCTAAATCATCTTGCATATTTTCGCTATTTGTGGACAGTAATCTGCCCCAACGCCGGGGGATTACTGTCCCACTTTTTGGCAACAAGTTCACTTTTTAGTTTTTGCCATGAGCGGTTTCCTCTTTGGCTTTGTCTTAACTGCACGACTCGCTGACAAACTGCCCAGTTGGAATGTGATATAGCTTCGTACGACTTCCTACTGAATTCATGTTCCGTGGCTCCTGGTCAAGACATCTGTTATTCTTCTGATCTGGGAGAAAGCCTGCTGATTCGATGCCGCGGGTTTATCGACTGCTTCTGAGACCTTTTGCCCCTAGGGTGATGTGATGCCCCTCCGCCTCACGCCGCAGAATTGGATTAGCTCTTCGGTCTTTACGACCTGCCGTCAACACCGAGGATTTATTACACGTCTCTGGATGCTGTCGACAGAATAGAAACAAGAGGCCGCGAGAGAGGATAATGGCAGAAAAAGCGGAGGGAAAATGACATTCCCTCTCACCGTTGAAATACTCACCTGTGCACAGATGTGTTCGACCGATTGCGATGGGTGCGATAATGGCTGCCTTGTTTATTATGCCTCGCTACAGCACGTGTGAAACGTATCGAGCGAAGCCAACCGTGCCAGAGACAGCGGTGATATGTCTTGCGGTCGTCACGCCTACATCGAGAATGACGAGTGTGCTGTCTGATATTGATATTTAATCACAGTCTGTGTTCCGTGAGTTCTCCCTTTTTTTTTTTCCTGTTGTTAATAAAAATCCAGTTGGGATTTTATTTCGATTAGCACATCAGTATGTAAGCCCTAAGTGCGATTATCTCAGTTAAGACACTGTCTGTCAAACAAGGGCAACCTGTGAGTTCATTTGAACTCGGTTCCTAACCCAAATAGCTGCACCTGCTGAAACGGTAAGCCAGTTCCCTGTGCGGTAATGCGGATGATTTTACATCATTTTGAGACGTGTGATTAGTGTTCCAACAGACTCGCACATGTGGACACTCCACAAATGGTGTGTGGTTTATCTGCATTTGTAAAATAATATTCATTCATTCATTATCCATACCGCTTATCCTCACAAGGGTCGCGGGTGTAAAATAATAATAATAATAATAATAATAATAATAAGACATTTAAACTCAGGATCATTTGACATGAATAGAAATATACTCTGTCTATATGTGTTCTGTGATTGGCTGGTATACGGCACCTTTTGCCCAAAGTCAGCTGGGATGGGCGCCAGCTAAAGTTAAAAGTTGTCAAGATTTGGCTTCTAAAAACAGAGTAATTGTGGTTAACTCACGTCTTCATGGTTTTGTGAGTTTTCAATACAAAGTGACTGCGGGAGGTCTAAAGCAGCCAATCCCAACCACATCGGTGTGCAGCGGGAAATTATCCAACTCCGCTGAATGTCTGATTGGTCGGAAATGTAGCGTGAGGTTAGAACCCTTATAATTTTTCTGGCTTCAAATGTAGTATCAGAAGCACGCAGTGTAGCGGCAATAGTGTGACATTTTGCTTCTGAGATTCACTACCTACACACCTTTGTGTTGAAAGCAACTGTCACTGTCCCATGGCCACACGTCTAATTATCTGAATGCGTGAAGCCGCAACAGCTGTATGGGAATGCACTGTGGTCACAGCAACGTCGGGCACGTTCTGACTGCAAGCCACAGTCGAATCAATTCCAACTACACCGTCACCTCTGCAGCCGACATCTTTTGTCTTTTTTTTTTTTTTTTTTTTTTTTTTACAGGTGGGCGCCCACATTTTCTTACCCTTGACCCCCGATGTGTAACCACATTTGTATTCCTCCCCAGCGGGAAGACGAGCAGCTGGCCGGGGCGACCTTGACGCGCCCCCGAACAAGTTTAACATTTGCCACCGTGTAAATGAGAAGGTCTCGGACATTTTTGAAAATTGGCCCGGCCACACGTCCCGGCGTGTGAAAAGCTTTCCCCTTTCCTCTCATTTTTCACGAGCCTTCTTTTTCGCCGCCCCACCTTTCATCAATTCACATCCCTCCACCTTCTTTTTCTTGTCTCATGTGGGGGCGAGCTCGCCTCTCCTGGACACAAGAGCGAGGTAATATGTTTTACAGAAAGTAATGGCTGATCCTCCTTTAATAGCATTGGCCGCTAGCTGGCTCGCGGGGCCTTATGTGAACGAATAAAGGAGACCTGTGTGGCATTCAACTGTAAGTAATAGCTTCCTCTATAGTTCCGCACAGCCCTTCAACTTATTCCGCGCTCGGGATGCTCGGCAAAGTCGCTTTTGTTGGAAGCAGCCCGCTCGGCATCGTGCGGTCCTCTTTCATCGCGTCCTTTTTCTGTTTCACAATAGGCTGAGAGGCAGCTCAATGCAACAAACAGCAGCTTTCCACTTCTATTCAAATCCTGTAAACATCATTTTGGAAAGCGATACAACGCAGTGACGCTGATGGAAAACAGACACAAAAGCGTCATTAGCTTCTTTAAAACACGCTGCATGCAAAATGCAGCATTACAGCTGTAAGATCCTACGTTTATCTGCTGGGCCGTTTACACAAAGCAAGCCAAAGCGGTATTTACCGCACCATTACTCGACTGCGACATAAAATAATGGTGAGACAGCGACGGCGCTTTCAACACGACAGGACGGGAGGAGCGTCAGGTGTAAAACTTCTCTCCCTAGTCCTGACACTGCGTAATACACTTAAAGTGGAAGTCAACCCAAGCATATTTTTTTCAAGAATACGTTCTATGCAAGCCCACTAGTTGAAACAAGGCATTCTGATTGAAATTGTGTTTGTGGAATGTGAATTAAGCAGCAAAATGCACCCGCTTTTAGACATCTCAGGGGGCGGCCATTTTGTCACTTCTGTCGACTTAAAATGACATCACAGATGCTCAGGGCTCAGGTAATGACCAAACACAGCTCACCTGTTTTCTGAAGCTGAGCCATGATTGGTCGTTACCTGAGCCCTGCGCAACTGCGATGTCATCTTCAGTCGACAGACGTGACAAAATGGCCGCCCCCTGAGATGGCTAAAAACGGGTAGATTTTGCTGCTTTACTCATATTTCATATGAATCTTATTGCGTTGTTTCAACCAGTGGGCCTGCATTTCTCTGCCGCCGTTATGGCTCGGAAATTACCTCAAAAGGTGGAAAATTGTCAGGTAGACTTTGCCGCGCTGTGACGTACAGTATACAATAGTTGTCGGGCAGTGCTTTCAAAACAACAGGACCAGTCAGTTGCCGAACTTCAAACCGCGCTATGTCACTCAGTAGAATACCCTTACACGCAGGCATTGTCATCATACGTCTGTAAAATTGCCGGGTCGACTCCTTTAATGTTGTTTTGAATACTTGTCAACACTACAGGGTAGAAGGAGTAAGTGTCAGGTATTAAGCTAGCCACCCTTGTGTTGACATTGCGGAACAGTTTTACTCACGGGCGTCGTTGGATCTCTGTTATGCATTTGATCTCGTCCTGGGGTTGCTATGGCTACTCATGTCGGATGTGAAACTTCACATCATTGCCTTGTCATTGCGGAATACCCTCACACCGGTGTCGGTGTTCTCTGTTACGGCTCTGAAACTGGCCTAGAAGGCAGGAGCTGACACCGTGACCCTCTTTCTGGGGTGCCGTATCAAATTTTTCTCTTTTGCAAAGATGATTGCTTTCGACACAACAAGGAGGGAGAAGTGAGTGCGAAGGCAAGACAAGGCCAAGCAAGGCGGTTTTTATTGAGATAGCACATTTCACACAAGGCAACTCAATGTGCTTCACGCATCCAAAAGCACGACGCATAAAAAGCTTTTAGAAAGAGCTAAATACATCCAAAGGCAAAGCAAAGAGAACAAAAGTAGCTTTGTAAGACTTGTAAACGCGCGTTGACAACAATTCAACAAAACATTTAAAAAACAAAAGATTTTAAAGGCATTCAAAAGCTAATTTAGTGACAGCAAAATTGGTTTTGATGCTTAAAGCGGACGTAAACCCAAAGTTATTTAAAAAAAAAAAAGTCCACTAGTTAAAACACAGCATTCTGATAAATATCGCGTTTGTGGAATAAGAGTTAATCCTCCAGTTTTTCGCCATCTCCGGGGGCGGCCATTTTTGTCAGTCTCTCGACTGAAAATGACATCACACACCCTCAGGGCTCAGATAACGACCAATCATCCTTTAAGAGGCCTTAATCAAGCCATGATTTCCCATCAAAGCACACACACGCGGCAGACACAAGTGTGGACGTTTAAGACTTGGCACGCGACTGGAGCTGAAATTGGCTTGGCTCGTGCTGGCATTCTGTCGCGAACAACACATTCTCGCGCCTCTTAATAATTGTGACCTCCTGTGAATCTTTTGACATTTTCACATAGGAGACATCACGGCAGCGCCGAATCATAAAATAATAATAGTGCCTGCCTGCGTGGAATGCATTGTCCTGGAAATGACCTTCTGCTCTTCAAACAAAGGCTTCGTCCTCCAGGAGCTCGCAGTGTAAAGTTTTAAATTGACTCAAATCTTTATTTTACTCCAGCCAAGTTCATGATACTCAAGACTCCTGCCCCCGTGTGATGTGGACTGGCCCAAAAATGTCCATGCACTCACCTCGCGGGAACGGTGCGAACACTGTTTGGCTCCGAAGTAAAGCAAATGCCGAGGTTTCAAATTGTTGTACGTCGACACAAAATGCGATATGGACAAAAAAGAGTAGAAATGAGTACAAGCTCCTTTGGCTAAAGCTAAACTGTGACATGATTTTTACTTTCTGGACCTGGATTTCCCATCTCTGCCAAAATCGTAACTTTGTTCATTGACATCTATCACATCAGGCCTGCTGGATTCTGAAAAAAATATGAATCGCGATTATTTTGGTGATGATTGAAATCACGATTATTCAAACCGTCATGAATTTTTTGGGGTACAAAACGAGAAAATGTTTCAACGTTTCTTTGACGCACTATAATTATGTAAGTTCCTTTTGGCGCAAACAAAATCTATAAAATTAGTTATAAAATAAAAAAAAAATAAAAAAAGGTGCAAATGTATAAATTGAAGTATGATTTCCCGGTGTAAAAAAATAGTGCGCTATATATGAATAATTCATTAATAATAGTTTTTTATGATTATGCCAATTTTGTAATCGCGGAGTGTAATAATCGTAATCAGAATTGAATTTCGATTAATTGTACAGGCCTACATCACATTATATAACAACATATACAAACCTATTTGTCCATTTACGTGAGAGTACTATCGCATGACTCCATAGATGACCATGCTTCATTTTCCATGTGGGTGTTGTGCAGGCGGCTCCACTTGGCCTCTGTATGGAGGTGTAAAACATGGCTAGTAATCGCAATACTTTGACTTGGGAGCTACAAATAAAATGCTACATTTTCTAAACAGAGGCTGTAGCTCAAGGGCCCCAAAAGTATTATAGCAAGAGAATAACAAAACAGATTGCTATTATCAGGAACCCACACAGATAAGCGGTAGGTGTTTTTTTTTTTTTTTTTTTTTTTTTGAAGTGCGCCAGTCCTATCTGGGAGGCACAATAGTTGTGATTATCCTCTGGGGCTTTAAGTAATCATTAAGTGGCAGTGGAGTGCAGGTTCATTTGTTGCAGCTCATTTGTTTCAGAGGGATTCGAGGGTTCGTGGCAAAACATGTCATCAGCGTGCAAACTCTCTGATCAAGCATAGCAAAAACAACAACAGTCCAAAGTACCAGTCGTAAAATTGCTCTGGTTATGTCACGACGAGGAAAATTTGAAGGGTAACTACATAATTAGCTTTCCTCACAATCGGCTCAGCACTTTACCACGTTTGTGTTTTGGTTTGCAGGACTTGAAGCGTCAATTCGTAGTCATGTAAGCGTAAAACAACAGCTTGAATATCATTTGGAGATCTTCGAGGCACGGCCGTCTCGTTTCTCCAAGCAATTGCCCCTCCCTCGCTCCTCACTCCTCTGTTGATCTCCTTGGCTGCGTTCGGACAGCTGATTCAAATCAGATTCCTCAGTGCCCAAATCGGATTTGGTCCTGTTCGGGCTGAGCCACATCTTTGACCCATCCGACAGGTCGCTATGGCAACAACGTCAGAACGGAGGCGTCCTCCAGCAAGTGTTCAACGTCTAGGAAATACTTTCATAAATGCACTTGTTTCGATACATACCCTCCGAGCTTTGCTTGTACGGCGCTATCCCCCCACGGACCGATAAGGCAATGCGTTTCCTCCTTTGTCCACGGACCGCTGTTTTCAGTTTCTTCGATGGGCTCCATTCTTTGGGTCTTGCGTTTGGAGCTGTTCAGACCGGGGCGCATCCTGTCCAAATTGGATATGAAACCAACTCCCGAACGTGGTTTCAATCGGTTTCGGGAAAATCAGATGTGACTCGCTGTGACTGGCTCAAAATCGGATTTTGGCTGGCAGTCTGAACAAGGCCCTTAATTGTCACTCCTCCAAGCGTGACTGCATCGGAATGACGTTCTTTGGGTCGTACTCACATTTTTCATCCTGCAAACATGGCGGTGGAGTCGACGCTCAGCATTTCACAAGCTACAAATTCAGCAGGGAATCAAATACTAATGGCCCCACCACAGGTAGACACCGATTCCACTGGGGCGTACGCGTCTATCCGCGATGAAGTCAGCGTTTGCGTGCTTACGTGCACCTGTAAGTGGATCCACGCAGCTGTCACTGACACGGGCTATCAGTGTCCAGCATCGCCGCCGTCCCACACGCCAAATCCTCCCTCACTCGCGCTCCTCCCGCCCTCGGGCCCACCGCGTCTCCCCAGAGAGCCCGCATTCATTATTTACTCTCAGAGCCCCCTCGGCCATCCAGGCCTGACTTCATTTCACCTCATTTGATCGCTGTCCTGTAGCTGTGGGGACACATCTATCATCTTATATATACACAATAGATACCCGGGTGGCCGGAGCCTCTTTATATCTGTTTCATATTTTCAGGTGTGCCTCGATATGATCTGATTATATGGATGATATTGTTATGAAAAAGGGAGGGGAAAGTTGAGTTTGCTCTCGGTAGTTCCATTCTTTTTGGGATGATTTTCGACACCATTTTCACTGTGTCAAAGGAGATTATTTGTTGATTCATAAGGAAGAACTTGGTTCTTCCACACCAAACTGATCCAAGCTTGACAGAACAGAAAAAGGTTCTCCAAACCAAAGCGTAAGATTAGACGTGTCCGAAACGGAAGATTAAGTTTACGTCAAACCATACATAAAATGAAGAAAACTTGCACATTGCATTTAAAACAATAACTTTGCCTTAAAGTTGGCTAGCTCCATGCTAACACATAATGGGAAATGCCGTCGAAGGGTTAAGGAATAGCATCGGAGTTGGGGTGTTATAACCCGTTCAAGCAACGGATATTTGAAAACAAATGCTGCATTCACACATAGGCATATGTTCTTTATCCGCTGCGAAGAACGACTAATATTACTGCGGCTTACTGAGGCGTTGAGACGGTATTCGTGTACAGTATATCAACGTTTCTGTATTATACTGCACCAAGTCTCTTGTGCTGCAGCACAATCGCCACTGATATTGAAGTAAAAAAAAATGTGGCAAAACCTGTTTCATTTATTTACATTCCATCTAATTATCATTTCTTTAAATTCTCATTACCGTATAGTGCTATCTTTCTTATTAAAAAGCACACTACAAACATTTTTGTTGTTTTGTTTAATTTTTTGTCTCTCAACTCAACTTTACTGTCCCAAATTTGACTTGATGAACAAACATACCGTACGTTGTTTGTCGTAAATAAATAATCATTTCTGCAGCAATTAGTTGAAAGTGGATAATTTGCCTTGGGAAATGATCCAATTTCACCTGAGTGGTTGTGAAACACCGGCCTGACATCTTATTAGCAACCACACACATTCTTGTATTGCAAGTATAATAGTATAATATATAAGTCCCATCCCTCCCCCGTCGCGTCTCCTCTTTACTTTTCACCAGTGGTGTCCTCTGGCACCATCGCCGAAAAAGACAAAAGAAAAACACCTCCTTGGAAGCGCACTGAGTCTTGCATAAAGACTTCCGCACTGTTTGGGGGCGTTGAGCATATTTTTATGCTCCGTATAAAACCCGTTGATGCCCTTTTAAGTGTTTCAATGCACCAAGCCACCGCGTGCGTGCGCGCGCGTGCGTGCATGTGTATCAGACCTGAACACAATTTGACAGTTACTTAACTTCTCCAAGCCTTCACCACAGCCTGCTCCTGTCAGCCTGCCAGATAAATAGCTACCGCATGTGGCCATGTAGTGTTACTGTATAATGTGACAGTACATACCCTCTCTGCTCCGTGTATACTCTTACACACACGCGCGCGCGCGCACACACACGCTCTAACTCATGCTGGATTTGCCTCCCGCGCCCTTATCTGCTTGTTACTCTTGTTGATACGCGCCTCGCGGCTGCGTAAAGTGTGTTTTTGTTAAGAAACGTCCGGGTTTTTTATCTTGTTGGTTTTGACGGAATTTGTCTGGACACTAAACAAAATGAAGTCGTCAAACCTTGCAATGTTGGCTCGTTGCTCACCAAATATGAGTTCCCGCGGAGAGCGCTTTTATATTCCAACACCGGGCGACGCAACAACAAGGCCAACATTGAAATTCAGCATTCCTTGCAAGCGTTTATTGCAGTGAGCGCGTATGTGTCTCGGCGGAAGGGAGCGGATCCCTTTGCTTAAACTATCACCAGTAGTTTAGTTTGTTTTATCGCCCCCACCAAAATGTACATTTGATTAAATTGCCCCGTTGTGTATTTTCGACTAATAAGATCAAAGAAAAAGTCAACCCTGTTGCCAATGGTGACTCATTGTTCGACCGAAAAGGAGCTATAGCATGCTGGAGTAGGTTTAATTCACCCAATGGTCCGGATTCGGAATACATGGGGAAAGACAAAAGCAAAAGGAGGCTTTAAAAGTCATTAAGAGTGAGCTGTCACTATCCAAATGGGAGCTACTTGTCCTCTGAAGTAGAAAGATAATGGCCTATAGTTCAAATGACACTTGAGAGAGATGAAACATGACAGTGGCAGCCAGTTGAGTCTGTTCTGACTCCCCCCCCCCCCCCCCCCTCTCCTTTTAAAGCCTTATAATAACCAATGAAGCCTTGAAAAGGGCTTCGGAGTAAGCGGGAACAATGAGCCGTAAATCACAATGACGAATGAAGTGACAGCTGTCAGTCCGAAGACGTTTGGCCGACGCTTTCAAAGACTGTCGATCTCATGCATCTTTCTCTTTTCCGCCTTCAGGCCTGGCAGGATGTGCGACGTGATGCCTTTGTGTGGACTGCAGAACCTGCTGGCCCTCCTGCTGCTGCTTCACGCTGTCAGCGAGGGTGAGTCCAAACCTGACTTCAGCCAACCCCGACCATTTGGAAGCAAAAGTAATGATCGCCATTTTTTTTTTTTTTTTTTTTCATATCGTCCAATCTCGATTAGTACCACCATTTTTATTTACATTGCTTTATATTACCAGTCTCATACCATCTGTACCGACAAGTAAAACTTGAGAGTAGTTCCAAGTTTTATTATTTTTATGAACACATTTGGACAACAAAATGAAAAAGATGAGCATTATTCAAACTTTTTTTTATTTTTTTTATTTTTTTTTATTACTCAACAGTACAACAAATTTAAAACACCGCAATGAAGTACTTTCACTTTATTTTGGGTTGCCAGTTTTTGAGGGCTGACGTTATGATTATGGGCTGAAATATGAGCCACCAGAAACTCAATTTGAATAATTTATTTTTTTAATTAGAATCGATAAACTGGAATAATTGCATTGGAAAGCTGAATTTCAATAACTTACTTTTGAAAAAAAAAAGAATTCAAATTGTAAAATTTGTTGGAAGCCACTGCACTAAAATATAAAGATAGCAAATTTTTGTTTGAGGTAATTAATGGATTAGTTGAACATTTCAAGTATCCTGTGCAATGTTTAATTCTCTTTTTTTTTTTTCAGTTTTCAATCCAGTAAACTTCAACTTGGAGTTGTAACATATCACTAGCGCGAACCTCCGAAATACTCACCTTTGTTTTTTCCACAGACAAATACTCTATATTTTCTGTATTTTGCAGCAATGACTTATAGACAGCTTGAAGCAAGCACATTTAATATCTTTTTTTTGCGGAACTGTGCAGAAGTACGGGTACTAAAACTACATTACTGACTGCAAGGTATTAAGGTACTTTTGTAGTATTGATACCCTACTGTGATGGCATGACCACCCCCCCCAAAAAAGCTAAATAAAAAGCTTTTAGTACACTCAATCGATCACGCAATAATATGTCCTGGGTTAAAAAAAATCTAATAATATAAAATTTCCCCCCAACCAAAAGTGCATTAAAACAGGTAAGGGGGCACAGGCTTCCTTGCAGAAAGCAATAAAACTTCATTCGATAAAGTCTTCAAGACATCCAACAATCACTCAACGTCTGCAATATTCACGCAGTCCTCATCTCCTTTTCCTTCATTTATTCGCCCAAACAAGTCAGCTCATTGTTTATGAGTCATGTTCACCTCGGAAGAAGGAATTAGCCCTCTTGAATGAGCGCGCGAAGCAACATCAGTCACGGCATCGACAGAGCCGTCAGTCGTAATCGCTCGCTTGCCGTCGTTGGCTTTGCAATTAGCGTCACAGAAACAACTGCGGTTAATCTCGACATTTCTGTCTTTTGGTCCATTTCGCTCCGATAATAAAAAACCCATGGCGGCTCTCCCGCTCTTATTCCGCTCCGCGCGTTTTAGACGGATTAGAGTTTCAAAGAGAGGAACCACCGTGCTCTCATCCATCTTTTTAATCTTTGATTTATTTTTTTTTGCAAATGTACAATTTTAATCCACTCATTTTGTCAGCGAATCAGGGAAGAGGTTTTTTTTTTTTTTTTCCTTTTTGACACTTCAGCGGCATACTGTTTTGCTCTTGATAAAGCCCGAGTTAAGACAGGGAGATGCAATGCTTATCTTAGCTGTCGGATCATTTGTGCTGCCTGTCAGCTTGTGCGTCCGAGTTGTATCCGTTTATTATTCACAGTAGGGATTACAAAACTTTTTCAGCTTGATACCCAAACTTGAAATGTACAAACTGACAAACTCCGTCATTTGTCACCAATTTGTCGGATTAAATGGTGAAATCATGCATATCCCAAATCAAATTTCCTCATTGAGATGAATAGAAATGCTACAAATCCGCTCAGGCTACCTAAAAAAGAAAAAGACACTCCAAAAAATGTTCTAACATTGACATTGTGGTCCTTAGCTACCAGTATCATAAATTAAGAAGAGTTTCACAACTAAGTGACTCAGTAAGATGCAGTAATATTAGTTGTTTTTATACTGTTTATGCCCGTGATCATTTTTATATTGTCTGCCCAGAATGTAAAGAAATATTTTTTTCCCCTAATTCATAGTTGATTTAAAAAAGAAATCGCTTCACTTTCACTGAGCTTAATCGTTTCTGACACACTTAGCTTTTTTTCCCCCCATGTTTTCATGGCCTTAGAAATCATTTTAACGCCCTCTGCGGGCGTTATAGCCTTTATCAGCTTCTTCTGCTTCAGTATCGTACATATCATGGAAGCACAGTGGTGCCTTAAGATAAAACTGACTCAACTTATGAGTTTTTCAAGATGATAGCCATCGTCCGGTCAATTTTTTTTTTTTTGATTTGCAGGCAAGCATTTGAGAAACAAGCACTGTGTGGTGTCATTGAGACCAATTCAACTCACTTCACAACAAACTGCAACTTGGCAAATAGTGAACAATTCTTCCAAGAAGAGGCTTCAAACTGTTTAATGTCACTCCTACTTGAGGTTTACTGTTAAACGAAAAATAAAACAAAGAGAAATACACATTGAGTATGTAAAACAACCATATAACTGCCTTAAAATGCGCTTGCCATCGCTAATATTACTGCCGATTACTGATTCACTTAAAGTAGTTGTGAAATTCTTCTTTGTTTTTGTCTACATAATGCACCCTGGTGGCCACGTTGTGCACACCAGAAGGAATTTAAATTCCCTTGTTGTATTCAATGGTGAAACCCAAAGGAATCCACGCATGGATTGAGGGATTGAATGGAGCCTTGCTCCTTCAAATTTTCGTCGCTCAAATCCTCTGCTCGTGCTAATGATTTTCCCGCGCCCATGAGTTGAACACTGAAGCTGGATGCAGTTAGATATTGTATCCACCTTATGTTTTGTAAAGCCTGCCTCAGAGCCGTGCTATGTATACCTTTCTGGAAGGCTCCTTGCACTACCTGCTTTGGTTGTGTGCCTTCCTCCTTCGTGCTACCGGCGGCTTCCAAGGTGTTTGTTTCCTTGCCCGTATTCTTCATGCTTTTGGTGGAAGGAAGAAAAAGAAACAGACTTAATGGCACTCCGAGTCGAGACTCAGAGTCTCAGGCAGAGGGGTGATGAGAACACAACTCTTGGAAAGCCTGCGGTTACATCTGCCAGGTGGTTCGGTATATGCCACCGCGCACACTGTGGAACACAAATAGAGGAGACATACAGTATGTGCCAAGTGAAGCTTTCTCTGTTCTTTTTTGTCCTGAGGGACTCTGGAACTATATGGAGATCCTGCAAAATTGGCAGTAATGTGTTTCTGCCTTTCATACGAATTAACCCATCTAAGGCCAGATATGGCGGCACACACATTTGTACGGTTTAGCTCGGTTTGCCAATTTTGGCACCATACGTGAGGATATGAAAGAAGAGTTGCTGGATCATTTCTTGCTTAAAGAGTAAGGCAACCTCAGAATTGTTTTGACAAGAAAATAGCGATGTCACGATATGGCAAATGTCACGATATCACGGTATGAACGTCGCAATAAGATAATTATCACGATATTGTGGGGAGGTTGGCGATGTATAAAAATCTCACGATACTGTAAAAAAAAAGAGGTTGTGTTTAAAAAAAAACATCACAATATTCTGTTTTTGTACATAATAACAAAATTCACAAATAGGCTTGTCCAGTCAGGGGCTCCCATTGGCGATTAGCGTGGGTCTTAAACATCTTGGGCTTTTAAACAGATTTGCTGCTATTAATATCGTGACATGACGACGACGGTATATTGTGACAATTTTAATATCGCGATATCACGATATTGCCGATATTGTGACATTCCGACAAGAAAATGTTCTATGCAGCCCCGCTAGTCGAAAAATGGCATTCTGATTGATATTGTGTTTGTGGAATAGGAGTTAAGCAGCAAAAACCACCCGTTTTGTCCATCTCAGGACAAAACGACTGAAAAAAATCGCTGCTGACTGAAAATTACATCACAGTCGCTCAGGGCTCAGATCATGTCTCAGCTTCAGAAAACAGCTGAGCCGTGATTGGTTGTTGCCTGAGCCCTATATATAAATAACCCCTGTATCCACTTTGTGACATTTAAGTTTGGAGGTTTGTTGTGAGATTATTTTCCAAATTTAAAAATACAGTACGTGCCTTAATTCATTACAGGATGGGGAAAACTGCCCTAACTGAAGGTTGTTTAAAACTGGTGTTGTACAGACATCTTATTTTGGGAGCTATTACACCACACTGCAAACTGTGCTGTTTGGAGGAAATGTGACTTTCCACATTTGCAATGAGGTTGCGAGGGCATGTTTGGGATGTTTCTGCATGTTTGTGATTTTGAAGTGTTGACTGCGCACCGCACACAATTTGAACTTGAGCGTCACGCCTCAGACGGCGCAAACGGTGGCAGCAACCTCCCTTTGAGTCGCTGTGATGCACCAACAGGAGAGAGAGCTGCAGACAGACCTTTTAATCAGTCAGTGGCTGGGACTTGAAAAGCTCCCAAAGATGCTCAGAGAACGTATGCTACTTGGCAGGTTGCGAGAGGTGAACTGAAAGTTTCTCTTTCATTATTTTTTTTTACATGAGACAATGTCGGCGCGACCGCATCTTCTTTGAACCCAAGCCCTGCGTGACGTCCACCCGGCAGAGCGTGTCGATGTCGCCGTGAGAGCGCACCTCACGCGAGGTCACCGGCGCACTGGATGTTGCCGTGCCTCGTGTTTACGTTAAACGTGCGCGCGCGGGCAAAGCATCCGCGCTGCAGCGAGACACGAAGCTCTGATCAAACGTCTCCTCTCATTCAACACACGTTATACAGGGAGCTGACTTTTCCGATCTTGTCTTTTGAAAAGGCCACCCTCCTTTGAGCACGCACATATGTGTCGTCTATGTGTGGGTGGGTTTGTGATAGTGTGCGATCGAAATTAAATCATGATTTCGATGTTGGCTTCTCATGATCCTAAAAACGTGATAATTGAACAAAAACGATTCATGTATCGAACTAAGGCGGTGTGTAGTAAGTTCCTGCACTGTAAGTATGCAAGTTCCTGGAGTTGGATAAAACTGTAAAACTTAACACTAAAGATAGACCGATGTGTTTTTTTCAGGGCCGATACGATACCGATTATTAATAGTCAAGGCGGCCGATAACCGATATATTTGGAGCCGATATACATTTTTCGTAAAAAAAGACAATATTGGCATCATGTTTATTGAACAATTTTTTCAGATTTGCATAATGTAGGTTTTTTTTGTATTATTATTGCTATAATTTTTGACAATATACATCTTTATCAAATTGAAAAATCAAAAGGTTCAGGGAGAACCCAGGGTCGTAATCGACAGTAAATACAGATCTCAAAAATTTTAAAATGACAGAAAATGTACCTTTCACATATCTTTGTTTTGATTTCAACACAGTTTTAAATTGATTCATTATCGGTCATCAGATGTTTTAAAAAGGCGGATGCCGATATTCGTCAAAACACAGAATACCGGCGCCGACAATCGGCCCGGCCGATAATCGGTCTATCCCTACTAAACACACAACAAAAAAAATTATGTTGGGTATTTAAATGCAAAAAACTCTTTGTTTTGCTAGCATTCAATGCAAAACCTTGTTGACCGACTAGCAAACATTAGCATTAGATTACACTGGAGAGATTTATCTTCAAATAATCACATTCACACACAAACACTATAGTAACACATACAGACATGCATAGTGTATAACAATACTCATGGAAATGTATCCTTCATAATTGTACTCTTTTTATCTTTATGTAAATTTATCTCCATTTGTGCACCACACTATACTACATTAGAAACATTTTTGTTTTTTGTTTTTTTTTGGGGGGGGGGCGCTTAAAACGGATTAATGACAGTTCCATTCATTTCAATGGGGAAAGATGATTTGCGGTATGTTTTGAGGTACGAGTGTGGTCACGGAATGAATTAAACTCGTACCTTGGGGCGGCACTATATTCTCAAAATGTTCACCGCTCAACATGATACGTGTCTTAATTTAAAAGAAATAAATGCATAATCCTCCCATATATGTCAGATTTCTACTGATTACATTGAATCTTTTTTTCACACAAAATCCCCCTAAATTCCTGTGAGATCAGACTTCTGAAATTCCGTAATTAGAAACCTAGCAACAGCAACATCCTCTATAATTAGCTTACTACTAAATGAATGTCAATCAATCTGTTATTATCACGGGTTATAATGGATACGGTGCGCTCAAGCAGATAGTATATTAAGAGCCACACACACACACACACACACGTGTCTGCCATCCGAGTTCGTTGGTCGCATTGGCTGTCATTTCCTGACAATCCACCAATAGCAGCGAGGCAGCCAGACGTTTGCACAGTTAACGACACGTAAACAGTTTCAGGCCCGGTGTATATCGGAAACAACAGGAGAGGATGCAGTTGGCTGGTCGGGGGTGAAAATCACAGACGGGGAAAAACAAGACATTGGGTGTAATTGTGCTCCCGCGGCTGTTAAAATGTCATCTGTACTCACCTTGCGTCTGCGCGAGACACGTAAGGGCTCCCGCGCGTCGCTTAATAATTCCAAAGGCCTCGAACGCCGAGACAGATGGGCCACCGGTGGCGACTCGCCAAAGCATGCGGCGGCGCCACACTAAGAACAGCCCAGTCACACTTTGACCGCACCGACCCCGGTGCACTCGGTCGGACAGTCACGAGCCATCTCCCGTTAACATTTGAAGCATAATATACTTGAAGGAGTTATTTTTGTTTTAATTTTTTTTATTTTTTTTTTTATGAAGCTCTTTTGCCGCTTTTGTCACTGAGGCAACACGCCGGTCTCTCGAGGCATTAAGGCTCCTGATAACTTTTCCATCTAAATGCAGATTTATAACACTAGCAATAAGCACCCCCACTAGTTTATGTTAATCACCGCTGAGGAAGAGCGCTGCGTTTTTTGTTTTCTCCTCACCCGCCATGTAATTTACTGATTTCTAGAGGGAATTTGCAAATTAATTTCGTCGGATTTTGGCTGCGCAGCTCACAGCTTGCCAGGCTGGAGATAAATACCCGTATGGCGCGCGCAAGTGGAATGTGAGTGACATTGTAAAGTTTGTTTGGCTCGCCACAAAGTTAGTTATGTGAGTTACGAGGTGAGAGCTGACAAGAATCCGGCGGAGGGATTAAAGGTTCTCGATGCCGCTCAACTGGAAAAGGAATACACCGGTCTTTGTTCCCCGAGTTGGCGCCAAATCCGCGGTCTTCCAGGACGGCTTTTTATGGCGGGTTTGTCGACGGCTGTGTTTAAGAGGAAGGGGGTACAAGTGTGTAGTGTGTGGTAAACCAAGATCAGTGCCTCATCCTCAAGGGACTCGAAGCAAATAGAGAGACAGCAGCCAGGGTGTTATATACTCCTAAAGATGTGCTTTCTGTGTGTGTGTGTGCGCGCGAGTGTTTGTGTGGGAAGAAATTTGTCACAAAGTCGCTTTTACCACACCGTCTGCCATTTCGTAAGAGCAATTCTCTGCTTTTTCCATCCTCCTCTCAAAGTTTTTTTTTTTCCCCCCATCATTTCAGTAGTTGCCATCATGGTTGGTAGCTAGGTTGCGTAGGAAGGAAAGCCAGGTACGTGCACGGAGGGAAAAGTACTTCATTATCGTCTGTGCATGATTAAAATGTGGTAAAGTAATCTAATTTTCCCATCGTCTCAAAATTAATAGAATAATATGTTAATGTAGCACATTTTAACCATGTGCAACCAATTTACGTGTTTGTATTACCGGTAACTGAATTAAAAGGACTTTTTTTTTCCAGTGTAAGTAGGTAAGTAGAAAAAGCAGGTAGGTTCAGATTCCATCGGTCAATACTCGTCATCTCTTGCCCATGTATTTAATGGGGTCCCCCAGGGATCCATTCAAGATCCACTGCTTTTTTTTTTTTTTTTCTGCCTTTACTTGCTCTCCCGAGGTGGGAACATCACAAAATTTAGCAACTCATCTCATTTCTATGCATCTGACTCACAACTGAACATCCCACTTAAATTTGGCAATTTTATGCACCCTCTCTTGGGATGTATGAAAGAAATTAAAATTTGCGAGAAAGTGACAATAACAATACTGAAATAACTGTTGTTGGCCCTCCAATCCAGTGTAGGATACAATTTAAAATACTGCAAGATTTATGGTGGTTCATCTCGAACTGTTTTTATTTTTCTTAGCTAATGCATTATGTAGAGTACTTTGGTTCAGTGTGAGCTGTGTTTAAATTTGCTCTATAAATCAACTGTAGGACGTAGGAAAGGTCAAGCTGGTAGAAGAAGGAGGACGGTAGAAAATGTAGGTAGAAAAGCTTTGTACATTGGGAAAATGCCTGCGTTATTCTCAGTACAAAGTATCGATTACAGAGATCCAATACAGTACAATAGTTGACTTGACAAAGATAATAATGGAAGTTAGGAAGTGTATAATGTCCTTTTCATCCTTCCGTTTCAAAGATCACGTTAAACAACAAGCAGTCACTCCGAACACAAATCCTCATTGATGCTTCACAAGCGTGATGTTGATTTGAAAAGTGTTCCCGTGGTCGGAGGTTTGAGGTTTGAGGAGGAAAAGTTGTCAGGAAATGGGAGGCAACGCCATGTTTTTGCACTTCAAAACCAGCCCCTTGTGACTTGTCCGTCAAAGACAGCAGCGGCCATTGTGCTCGCACGTAACGTAACACCAGTCGCACCGAGAGTGCGGCGCGCTCATTTTCTCCTCCTACTGTGCAACCTTTTCTCCTGTTCTTTACCCTGTTCATGTTTTTTTTTCTCCCTTCATTCCTTTTTTCCTTCATTCATTAGTCAGTGCTTTGGATAAGCTCTCATGTTGCTTTGTACACCCTACCTCCCTTCCTCTCTCCGGCATTGTGAGACAGACAATGTTAGAGCTTAGCAATGATGCTTGTCCTTACAGGCGAAGGACGTTTCTAATAAAACAGCCAAACGATGCAATGCGGTCATTTTAATTCACGGTGACTTAATTAATATATCATAAATGAAATAAATAAATCGGTCAGCCCTACTTAAAATGCACAGATACATTTTGAATTTCACTCCGACTACTACTACTACTGCTGCTAAAATAATTATAATTGAGATAATAATGATAATAATAATAATGAAAGGTGCCAGCGGAAAGTAAACAAAGTATTCAATTGAAAAGAATTCTCACTGAAATGGTGGAACAACCTGCGAAAGGAACATTCAAAAATCGACTTCAACTTTAAGACCTGGCCACCTTTCACGCAATTAATTCAGGGGTCATTCTTTAAAACATGACTCAAAACGGATCATCCTTAAAAAAAAAATTTAAAAAAACGTTTGTTCCACAAACAACAAATCTAACGGGCAAATAAAGGACTCCACGCTAATAGATGGCATCCCTCTGCAGTTGAGTAAGTGCAGCAAATGTGTCTTCTCCTCCTCAGGCTTAAGTGACGCTGACCCTGTGGTGAGCATGCATAAGGTGAGCCATCGGGGCATCAGCGAGGAGTTGTCCAAGACGGTGGTGCTCCCCTGCCTCTTCACCCTGCGCCCCGGCGCCGCCCCGTCCCACGAGCCGCCCCGCGTCAAGTGGACCAAGGTGTGGGGTCAGCGAGGCTCGGACGGCTCGCAGAAGGAGCAGTCGGTCCTGGTGGCCAAAGACAATGTCGTCAAGGTATGCGCAACACGGAGGAACCAATCGGGTTCTTGGTATTTGATTCGTCCATATTCTCTCTCTCCTCTGCCAGGTGAAGAAGGCTTTCCAGGGTCGGGTATCGCTGCCCGCTTACAGCGACAACCGATACAATGCCAGTCTGGCTTTGACAGGCTTGCGATCCAGCGACTCCGGCCTGTACCGCTGCGAGGTTGTGGTGGGCATTAACGACGAGCGAGACACTGTCCCGCTGGAGGTCACAGGTCAGTGACGTGTCAAATCGCAAACGTGGGATACAACCACTGAACAGGAAACAGAACTTATTGTGATGTCATAATGCGTATGGCCCTCTACTGTTATTGTTATTTCATTATTTCATGTCATTGTGTCCCGTTTCGGTTAATCATGCTCAAATTACTCAAGGTAAATTGTTTGTTGGCCAGCTTCTCTGGCTAGACGATATTTATGCTAACATCTGCTTGGTAGAAATTGTCTCTGTAATTGATCGACAACACGGTGATATAGTGTGTAGGATGTTTGCCTGACGGTTTTGAGGTTCCGTGTTTGAATCTCAACTTCGGACTGCTTGTGAGCAGTTTGCATCTGAGGTCCATTTAAAGTGGAAGTCAACGCAAACATTTTTTTTCAAGAATATGTTCTATGCAAGCCCACTAGTTGAAACACGGTATTTGGATTAATTTTGCGTTTGTGGAATATAAGTTAAGCAGCAAAATGCACTAGTTTTTTAAACATCTCTGGGGGCGGCCATTTTGTCTTCTGTTGACTGAAAATGACATCACAACTGCTCACCACGACCAATCGCGGCTGACCTGTTTTCTGAATCTGAGCCGTGATTGGTCGTGGTGATCAGTTGTGATGTCATTTTCAGTCGACAGAAGACAAAATGGCCGCCCCCACAGTGGCGTGCCATACCCATGGATGTAAAATATTGGAAGAAAAGTTACTATAAACATAGAATTTACAATTTAATCACGGCTCTGTCTTAAATATAACACATCATGGAATGGCATTAAACCACAACCCGCCGCACTGGCTTGTTTTTATGATCTTTTATGGTGTTTTATGTCGTTATGATATGATGAGCGGTGACGTCCAGAGTAATTACACCATTTAAGCGTCATTCAAGTGGGCCGCTTTTCGGCCTCCACTAATTATTATTGCAAATGAACATTCTGCTCTTTGGTTGTGTGCGGCTGCCCCTTTTGCACCCGAGGTCTGCCACTATGAATAATAATGACGCGTCGTGCTAATCCGGCCATTACACTCGAGCTTGTTTACGGTCCGCATAACACGGCAATGAGGGAAATAAAGGTGAGGGAACACGAACCCATTAAAAATCATTCCCTTGAGCCGACCATGTTCATGCCTGAAATGAAACCGAAAGCCAACAGAAACCGGGCTATTGTCAAATAGTGTACACGGAGAGAGGTGGCTCCTAATGGGGGAAAACATTGCATCATTTCACATTTGTGCAAAGGCTAACATAATTACACTCGTCTCTGTATTAGATAATGATGAGGTTTGATCATCATGTCTGCAGGACAAGTTATTGTCACAATATTAATGAATGATACCAATGTGCTTGCTAAAAAAAAATGTGGGGGGGTGGGGGTTTATGTCTGTGTCGATTCTCAGTCATCAAAAATGTCTGGCAATGATGGTATTGATGCTATTAAGTTTATATTTTACAATACAGTGCTATTTTTCTTCATTCGGAACAAGGCTTTGGAACGTATTACTGGCAGTTTCATTTATTTTAATGGAGAGAGTTGATTTGAGATACAAGTGATTCGAGTTATGAGTGTAATGGTGCCGACCGATTTGTGGTTTTCGGATCGAAATCGTGATTCCAGATTTTGTGATCGATAAAGGTGCGTATTTTTTAAAGCGCACTTCTTCTCCCAAGCTTATCAATCAGTAGCGGCATGCTACTCGTGGACAGGTCACGCTAACCAATCAGTTGGTTCGAAAAAGCATCGCATCCCCATCACACAGTCAGTCCTTGAGTCCTTGCTTTCCTGCCTGCTCGCGAATGCTAGGCGCTAAGCTAATGTGCTAAGCTAATCCTCTCCTCTAAGTCGCTAATCCTCGCCTCCTGGACTTCGAACAAGTAGCGCGACCACATTTTCAAGATCTTTCTACCAAAATGTTACCATTTTCACCGGGACTCAGGAATGTCACACCTTTTTATACTCCATCTTTTTCAGGTCCAAAATTTTATTTTCCAATACACCCTGGCCTCCTAGCTGTCCTTTTCTCCTGAGTTTCGGCTGCTGTGTACGTTGCCAAGGAAATATGAATGCGTTGCCTTTTTCCATCCCACCTCTGTCGAACAGTTGATTAGCGAGCTTCGAGCGCCGGTAATTCAGACGGAAGCCAATTACATTGCTAGCGAGGAGTTGCCATCTCAGGGGTTTGGCCTTCATGGGCCGTCACGCTACTCTTCGCCACTCAATTGCTTGTTTTTAAATGTATCCATTAGGCGATATCGATACCGCTTGGCTATATCAATAACATCTTAACGCACGTGGATCTTCTTTCAGCCGCCATTCAAAATGATGTAACTCTCCTCCTTTGACAGACCTTTGTTCATTTCTCACACGACGCCTTACTCACAGATGCCTGCTTAGCTCTCAACGCACATATTTTCGAGTCAATTGTATGTCTCTTAGACATGGCGCTATTGATTGTTTGAGTCCCTCGTGGTGAACTGGTTTAACCGGCGAACCGACAGCTTGGCAGAAATAGTGCTCTAATTGACAAGAGCATTGTTTCCCAACCTTTATTGAGCCAAGGCATATAGTTTATATTCTCACAGTACCGCACCAAACAAAAATGTCACACAAAGCATACTATACTGAAATAATGCTGATCTCATCGCCAATTTACTGTCACGTGTACTTAGTGAGGCACAACATGCCTGAGAACTCAATGTTCACAACTGTGTGGATCCTAGTGAAAATGTATCACTTTTATGGGTCCCAACCTGCTCTCCATACACCACAAATTCACTCAGTAGCGCCCCCTGGATAGCAAAACGAAATTAGCCCCAGTTAAAAATGTTCTCGGTCAACAAGAAAGTGGATACGTTTGTTTGAACAGGATGAACAAAAAGGTTTCAAGGATCAATCCATGCCTGGGAGTTTGATGATTTAGCTTTGAAGTCCATGTCAGTTTCTGGCATGTGCAGGATGTGCAGCTGCTCAGGGCAAGGGGAGTAGTGCGGCAGAAACGGACATGATCTCGTTATTGCTTATTAATCAGTGATGGCACGTTGCGACATTCTCTAAATGTGGGGAAGGCTAGCGCGTATGTGTACTAAAAGTTGAACAGAAAAAGTCAATGCGCATTTCAACGGGCCCTTTGTTTTGTTTATTGATGCTATCCTTGATGGTTGATTTAATAACATGTGACATGTTAATTTACTGTATGCTCAATCCATACATGTATATTGTATTTGTACGTAACATCACTCCTCTAATATTTTAGATGATCTTCTGCCCCTTTCTTGAGCCTCCTGATGCTAAAATAGTCTTACAATTAGAGATAATGTTGCCTTGGAAGGCACTTTACAGGCTGTGGATCCACATTTTTGTCAGGAGAGATTCCATTATGCTGGGGAAATATTCACTTGAAAATGTAATTGTGTACGTAGGGACATAAGTTACATACCCGACGAGAGCTACACTGTATAGAATATATTTGATTACTCTGGAGGGCCAAGAAGTGCTCATATTGTATATTCATAGTGCACTGTGGCTCTACCCTGGAATGGCTCCTTGCTGTTCTTCTCCCACAAGAATATGATGATGTGTGAGAACACAATTTTCCTCGCTCAAGCACACAGTTGGATTGCACATCTGTTTGGACAGCCTCACTCTATCTGGAAAAGGACAACCCTTTCGGATATACAATGCCTATAGCCTGGACTGCTAATGGGCTCACAGGCACCCAACTCTCCATTTCACGAATTGTGGCTTACCGTGTTCCTAATCGCAATGAGCAACCACCATCTGCACTTAAGACCTCCTGGAAAGATGTACGAAGCCAACTCTAGGAATTATAAAATCAATGAATACTAACTAACAATCAATGGCAACCCCGAGGATTGAGGGATTAGTGTGTTTTTAACATGTTTGTCATGCGCATTTTAATATGCAAGTGTAACGCTCACTTTCAAATTTTAAACTACATCCGTATTTGTCAACTTTTGTTCATCTACGTAAAATCCCAAGACAAGCTATTGTGAAATTGAGAGAAGATGGATGACTGAATATCCGTGTTGTGTTTATTAGGTGAAAACATGGCATCGTGAGGCACGTGTAGACAAACAAACATTCACACACTGTGGACAATTTAGAGACGTACGTGATCTTGAATATATGTTTTTGGAATGCAGGAAGAAATGTGAACCCTGAACCTCAGAACCGTTAGTTAGCTGCGCTAACTAACTCACCGTGCCCGTTCAGAAAGATAATAACACTGTCACAAGGAATAGCAGGACAGAATCACACTCACTAGAGTTCTTGGTACCAATAGAGATTTAGTTCCACACACACAAGATTCTCACACAACAGGAAATAGTCAGACCATAAGCTCGTCCCATCTGCCAGGCGGGAGTGCTTTTTTTGACAGCCGTCAAATACGGAGGCCGGTAGAAAGCAGTCAGGCGGATCCAGAGGGTAAAGGCAAACTGGTCGGAAAGAGAAAGCGGGTCTTTTACCAGGTCAGGGGCAAGAAGAGAAGGTCTGGAGCAACCAAGGTCAGAAGCCGCCACTCAATCCGGAAGTGAAATCTGTCAAGTCAGACATGGCACGAAGACGATCTGGCTGATGACAACCCTCATCTGGGCACTGCAGGTGCGGGTGGCTGGCTAACGAGCTGCAGCGTGGCCAGGTGGCAGAGTGGAAAATTCCGCCACCGGCGGAGAGCAGCCAGGAAGGATTGTGACAGACACTTAACATATTGCCTAAACAGCAGGGCACTTCATCAGGGTCAAGTCAGACTCCAGACTTAAACTCTACAGAGCATGCATTTTACTTGACAAAAATGAGACTGAAGAATTCATTCCCGAAAACAAGAGGCTGATGTGAAAGCACAAAAGAAAAATGCACCAGTTCAATGATTTCAATTTTACAAACTCTGATGACTTTTGGGACAAAAAAAAAATTTAATCTGGTTAAGGCTCTCTTTTCTAAATACAATTGTTATTAGTCCAGATCAAAAATAAAGGTATGGCCACAGTGTGGAATACACAGTGGAACACACTTCCATCCATGTTTATTCCGTCCTTTTTATAAAAATGATTTTCTTCCGTCCAGGACGGACAGACGGACCACTCAAAGGTGACATTTGTTGTTTGTTTTTTTTCAGTCTCTCTCTGATGCAAATATTCGCCATTGGCTGCACAGATGGACGCGTCAGTGCGTGACAATGACATCCATGTGGCTTCATGTTTATGACTCACGTCGCTTGTACATGCTGGTGTTTGAATGCTCCGAGGTTGACGTTTCCCGTGTCTCTCCGCTCCAGGCGTGCTCTTTCATTACCGCGCTCCCCCCGACCGTTACGCCCTGTCCTTCGCTGACGCCAAGAGGGTGTGCGCTGAGAACTCGGCGGCCATCGCCACGCCGGCTCAGCTGCAGGCGGCCTTTGCCGACGGCTATGAGAACTGCGACGCCGGGTGGCTGTCGGACCAGACCGTACGGTGAGGCGCGTTTCTTGCGTGACTCTTTCAGTTGTGATTCACAGCCAATGTGCCTCGGCGAGATCATCAGGTGTGCCATGGGAAATTATCCTCACTTATTGAATTGATCTGAAAATGATCAATCAGTACAAATAATGTATTTCTATGCATCTATTCTTTCGGGTAAAATTTTAGGAATGCACTTATGGCCTTTTTAGGTGAATTTAATTTGACCTTATCCAAACATGTCCCACTGTTCAATCTTTTCGCTACTTTTCACTGCCATTGACAAATTTGTCTTTTCACAGTCCATCCATTCGACCCCAGGAACTTGTTTATACTTTTTCCGATTTTTTTCAAACGTTAGGGCAAAAGAGTGTCTGAAAATGCCTGGCAGTGAACGAGTTAATGGACCAAAACATTTTCTGATTCGATTCCAATCGGTCTTTAAACCGACCTCTTCATCATGCTGTTCGAATTTTAGAGAGACTTGTCGAGTCACAGAAAGGAATAGAAGTGCACCGTTCATCTCCTTGTTAGAGGACAGCAACCAGTGAACTGTTTATGATCATTATGGCTACGGAAATGTAACGGTGGCCAAAGACTTTGCACAGTCTGTATATTTTTTTTTTCCGTAGGTAGACGCTCCATGATCGCTTCTTAATGGCGCGTTTGCGCTCACATTTGAACAAAGCTCCCCACTGTCAGTCATTTCAGCCCGTCAGCATTAGTCGCCTCCGAGCTCGACTGGGCTCATATTTACATTTTAATTACACTTTACTGCGGTCGTCAAGGAGACGGACTGAGTGTTGTTTCTCTGGCAGGTTGTTTTGTTTTTTGTTTTGTTTTTTTTCTTGCGCTGCCCTCCCTCGTACTCCCCTTGTTTCCACCGGGGACACGGCTAATTGGTCCGCATTGAGGAGGCTCAAAGTGAACATCAGCCAAGTGTCTAATGAATAGCGAGGCTGCCATTGATTCATCAGCTGGAGGGGGCTGGGAGGAGAGACCACTCCCAAGAAAATCCTGTCGTTCATGTTTGTGTGTTTGCCAGTTGCACTGTATTTTTAGTGCCCAAACAGTGTTTTAATCATCCCCATGTGAAACTAAAGCTAAAGCTGGCGCCGGAATACAGATCACCAAAGCGCCGGAGGAATTTCCGAATGCTTTTAACCTCTCGCTGACTTCCCACCTTCGCCTCCCTTGAGTATGAATTGTGTTTTGAAACAATCACCAACCAAGATGGATGTGTAATTATTCGACACTAAAGGGAACGACTTGTCGTTTCTTAATTGCCTCGAGCGTGTTGTGACATGTTATGAATGGCATGCTTGCGCTATATTACACCATCGGGGGATGTTTTTGTTCACAGGGAGTTTTCGTTTTCGTTGTACGGGTAATTTTCAAATGAAATATGATTAATGCCGAGGAGATAATGAAAGTAATTTGTCTTGGAAGGAGACACTCATTTCTAAGATTGGAACCTCAATGAAGTGGGACAATTTGGAAAAAAACATGCCCCAGGTCAGACAAAATATTGATCGGCAAGAGTTGAGAGAAATTTACTCGTGATGGCAAAGACAGAAAATAGGATCGTCCGGCCATCCATCCTTCCATCAAGAAGGAAATCCTCAGACTTAAACCTTATAGAGTATCGCGCTAAAGGGTCACGTTTGATTTTTAGAAAGAACAGATGGGCCACGTAATTTATAGATGAAGTAAAAATTATATATATATATATATATATATATATATATATATATATATATATATATATATACATAGCGAGAGAGAGAGAGCGATTAATTCCTACTAATTGAATGATCGTGATTGTCGCAGATGAGCGGTCACTGTCTATTTTGTTCAACCATCTCTCGCTGTGCTCCGCAGTTATCCAATCCAGTCGCCTCGGCCCGGTTGCTATGGCGATCGAGACGACTCACCTGGTATCCGTAACTATGGCAATAGGTTCCTGGACGAGCTGTTTGATGTCTACTGCTTTGCCAAGCGGCTACAAGGTAGGCGCCCGGAGAAGACAAGGTCCTTTTCTTTAGGTTTTAGTCTGGCTGCCGCCAGGATTGAATACTCCGTTTGTCTCGGTATGAGTTTCGAGTGGTTCTGGTTTTTTTTTTCATTGTGCACTGTGGTGGTGACATCAACATTGCGCACACGTATGTGTCCTTGAGTGCTGCAGACTTTTTTGTTGTTGTTACTCTGGGTTAATTCTAGTCATTCCGTTTACTTCTGTTGTGCAGTGGCTGCAGTTATCACCAATAAACTGCGATCACGTACATAATAAGACATTTACTTTTGTGCGCGCATAAGCCCGTGCCGGTCTTGGACTGTCTTAATTTTATGGGTTGTTTCAAGTTTGTTTGTATTTATTTCTGTTATGCAATGTCGTAGTAATCGCTATTGACTTGCAAGGAATGAACACATTAGAGTCATTTTATGGGAAGTCTACTTTTCGTGCTGTATCATCAAGTATGCCGTCGACTTTTTTGACTTTGTGGCTCTATTAATTCATTACATTGACGTACAAGTTGAATTCATTATGTGACCGCGTTCATAACTTTGACCATGTCCCACTGAAAATAATGGAAAATGGCATTAATCCATTCCAGCCTCCAAGAAATTTTTTTTTTTTGAAAATTGCACTCTATAATATTGTACTGAATAAAAAAACCTCAAAGTAATGGCATTATTAAATGTAATGTAAAGAATTTTTTTTTTTTTAAATTGCCATTTTTTGCTTCAGTTCAATGGACATTGTGCTGCTCCTTCATTATACTTGCCGACTTAGGGGCAAAGTTATGTGTTTGTTTAAAATGTGGAATTCTCTATGTTTGATGTTTAGTTTGACAGTTAACTCCAGCTGTACACTTGATTACTCTGTACATTACAAATTTGTATTATGCCTCATGAGATGGAGATGCCGCACGTTTCGAAGCCTTTGTGAATCCCTGCTATAAAGGAAAACTCTGCTGTCTATTTCTCCCTCCCAGGTGAAGTGTTTCACTCCACCGTGGAAGAGAAACTGAATCTGGCCACGGCCTCCGCCCACTGCCGCTCGCTGGGAGCGCAGCTGGCCACCGTGGGCCAGCTGTACCTGGCCTGGCAGGCCGGCCTGGACCAGTGCGACCCGGGCTGGCTGGCCGACGGCAGCGTACGTTACCCCATCAACGTCCCGCGGAAGAACTGCGGCGGGGACGAGCCCGGCGTGCGAACGGTCTACAGCAACCCCAATCGGACCGGCTTCCCCGACACCACGGCCATGTTTGACGCGTACTGCTACCGAGGTAGGCTCACGGCGTGTGGGTGATTTACCATAATTACCTTAGCGACGATGAAGAGGCTTGCGGCCTTGTGTTCTACAAGCACCGCGTGCTCGTGAAACGAGTGGCTCTGTAGTCTGCATTGACACCAACCAACTAATTAGTGCAGTTAAATTATTATTGCTGGCCATGTTCTCAATGACATACTAAAAAAAATGACCTGATCTAGTAGTTGGGCTTTTTTTTTTTTTAAATGGACTGATTGGCAAGGTCGGTTGTAGATGAAGTTAAAAAAAAAAAATGGTCAAATGTGGTTGTAAAATATATGATACAGTTCAATTTAATAATAAAATGCGTTGTCGTGTTTTATTATGCAGGAATTTGATTACAACCAAATTAACCAAATATGTCATCAAATTCATTAAAATAATAATCTACTTACCGGTAATTAAAAACGTAAAGAAATAAAATCATGCATAAAATGCTTTTTTTTTTTTTTTTTAATTATTCACTTTGTTGTATTTCCTTCAGAAGTGCCTTAATGTTTTTACGATTTACAATGGTAAAAAGGTATATTCATTTGTCATCTGTCAAAACGTTTTGCTGTTTGCAGCATATTTTTACTTGGTTGGCGGAAAAAAAAAACAAGTTCACATATGAATGCACATTCCTATGAGGGTATTTTGAATTCCACAACCAAGTAAGAATGATTGACATTTTCTACTCTAAGGTGTCACATCATAAAGTTTGTGAATAGCAATTTATTTTAAGTTAACAAAACAAGAACAGCAGCAGCTAGGGAATAGAGCTGCAGTGCATTTGTCAAACACAAGCTCGTAGATCATCATCTTTACAACATGAAGGATTGAAACAAATTATATTCTCCAGGAAGCTGAAAGGAGATGAAAATGTCAATATTGGCCTTAATCGACTTCTACACTACACGGCTAACTCCCTTGTTGGCGATTTACCCTCAACAACACTAAGTATGCAAACAGTACGTGACAAGTAAGAGTAAGGGAATTGAAATTGAGACAAGAAGTCAAGTCGAAGAATACAAAGTTAAATACTATTTAACCAACCTAACAAATAGTTGTTTCTATTTTTTTTTTTTGGGGGGGGTCAGGCACTCCTATAAATGCCATCAAATAAACATTGGCTAAGAAGTAGGCTCAAAGAGTGTTAAAATAATAAAATACATATTCTAGAAGGATATATAGTATTATAAAGTAAAGCAAAAATGAATAAATATACAGATGTAAACATGAAAATTGTCTGTGTGGCCTAGAAGCAATGACAGTTCACTTTGTGAAATGGAAGAGTGTTTAAAATATACAATTAATAATATTATTGAAAACATCCATCCATTGTCCAAACCATTTAGGGTCGCGGGCATGCCGGAGTCTATCCCAAATGTCTTCGCGCAGCAGGCGGGCTACACCCTGAATTGGTTGCCAGCCAATCGCAGTACTGAAAACATATGTAATGAAAAATACAAATTACATTTCATTAAAATTAACAAATATAAAAATATAAACATTCATATTTAAAAACAAACACATTCAGTCAACCCCCATATTTGCAGTTAAACATTTTTGGGGGAACCCATTCTCCATTAATCACTAAAAAAAAAAACCTCCCAAACATCTTTTTGAAATTCCCTCATTCAAATAAAATGTTCAATTTCAAAAAGCTCTAAATCTGGGAAATTTAAAAAAAAAAAAAAAAGTGAGATATGAGGCGTACAGTACTCTGCCTCACGAAATCACTTTATATAATACGAAATCATAAAGTTGAAATTTCCACGAAAACCTTGCTACTTTATGGTTAAAAATGTCCTCTTGGGTGTTTTTTAGCCCACCCGCCTGCAGATATGTCCCTCGCTTTACTCCACCCCACCGTCCCGGCTGCACAGGCCGACTCCCCACTCAGCCGCCCCCAACCGGGCGCCCCATTTCCCAAGGCCGCTACTCGGACCGGCCTGACGGACTTGAATGAAGCAGCCACCAACAACTCCTCTGACATCTCCGACGAGCACGTGGTCATCCACTTGAGGCCCGAGCAGGGTTGGGATACCCAACAAGATGGCGCCCCGGCCGGCCGATCCCACCGAGAGGAACCCGACGACCCCAAAAGCAGCGATGCTCCGACGGAGCTGGACAACCACGGAGGTTCGGCCCAAGAGGAAGAAGATGCTTCTTTTGACACTTTCCCAGCAGCGGCCTCCACCACCCCCCAGCCTCACGCCGGTAAAAGCATGCTGGCTGACTTTGTCAACACGCTAATGAAGCCTTTCAAGTACTGGGCCGGTACTGGGATGGGGGAAACCTCCAACAGCAGCCAGACGTTGAGCTCACAAGCCAGCGAAAACAAGGGCGGCAGTGACAACGCCATCACAGAGCACACGAGTGACGCTTCTCCCTCCAGGCTTCTCCATGCGGGCGGACGACAGAGTGCTGAGGATGGTCTGTCTGAGCAGGAAAAAGAGGAGGTGCCGCTGTTTCCATTACCGCCTGCAGTCCAAAATGCAAGGAAAATTGAGTCCACCACGCAGCAGGAGGACAAATTTGCTGGTAATGGTAAGAGCTTTTTTATTTATTTGCCTCTACTTTATGTCTTTGATTCGGGGTGTTTTGCTGGACTGAACTACTGTAGACCAACTGAATTTCTTTACTCCAAAATTGGCCCGTGAGAAGCCATTGCATGACTCTGTCCCATTTATTTGTTACAAAATGTTAATGCAGTGCTGTTTTTGTCCTGATTACTTTGCTTCACTCACAAGAAATTCAAACTCAAATTGTGCCGATGCATTTCCATTTCGTTTATGGTATTTTTGTGCCATCGGAGTTTGTAGTTGACATGGAATGTTTTTTTGCACAGATTTATTGCGATATCGAATTTGAATTTTCAAAAACAGTAATTCTGGACATTTCCCCTCATTTTTTTTAACATTGAAAAACAGAAATGTAATGATTCTTTTTTTTCAGAGTGAGATTTTGATGCTAATAAATTAAATTCAATGAATTGTGACATTAAAACCAAGTCGTGTACCACAGATTTGGCAAACTGTCTAACTCTGGGGTAGGCAAATATTATCAGGCCAAATCCATTTGGTCCTCTGACCTCCACCGTGCAGAAAATAAGAATGTTGCTAACATGAAGACCTCTGCCGTCATTTTTGCTGTTTTCTTTTTTGGAAAAATTGTTGCTAACGGGGTCAAAAAAGTCACAAAATATGGCAAAAGCTGTCGCTAAGTTAGCAACACTGCAGGCACAAGTTGAAGCTCTTGCTCGCTACCTCGCCAGTGTTAGCATACACACGCGTGCTCACGCAAACAAAGCACAATTTTAAAGTAAAGGCATTGCATATTTTATGTTTTACTTTGACTTCATGGTCATTGCGAGGGTCGGTCAGAAACTGGGGGTGGGTCGGATGTGTTCCCATCGTCAAAACACGAAATATAAATGTGGGCTATGCATGAGAACCAAGATGTTTTTCATGCGCTTACTGGACAAGGTCCGATTGCAAGATTTAAGATGTAATATGCAAATTAACAAGCTGAATCGAGCTCTGCAGTGGACTTCTGTGTGTCCGTCAAAGAAACACATGCCTCCTTCACAATGATTCCAACAACACCCCGAGAGAGCCAAATTGATGTGACAGAAGAGCTGACAGGCAGCGTAGATGCTTCCTGACATGATTCACACAGCCTTGCAATAACTTCTCCTAGGTTTTTTTTTTTTTTTTTATTATTAAATGTCATACCTGCAGATGGGTGGCGGTGTTGTTCACCGCACATCTCTCTTTCTCGTCTGTCTCTCGCATTGTCACCCTCCGCCGGCAGTTTGATATTACCTCTGGACGACTCTGGAGGGATTCTCAGGCCAGTCAAGCCGGAGTGGCGGGTGGCGTTTGTGTTGCAGCATTTCCCGGTGATGTTGTTGTTTGCCAAGTACGCCAACAGCTTTTTGTTAGCGGTGAGAGGGACATTAGATCACGTCGGATGCTCTCGATGATCATTTAGATCAGTGAGTCCCAAAGTTTTTATAGTTAGCGATAACTAACGAAATAACCAAAACTAAAATTGAAAACACATTTTTGTTGACAAAATAAAATAAAAACGAGAGTGCTTTTAAAAAAAAAAAGCTAACTAACTGAAACTACATTTTATCTTTATAAAACTGACTAAAATTAACTATAATCATTGTAAAAAAAAAATGTTTTTAATGAAATTTCATACATGAGCATTCAGGTTTTGTTTTTTTTGGGTTTTTTTTTTTAATTTAAATTTATTTTGGTATTACTGCATGGCCGTAGAGAAGAAAGAAGGTTGAACAGGTGCGTGGGAATTTTACTTTTTTATTACATAATACTTGGTGACCTTTTGTTGTCTTGCATTCCACATCAACGCCACATGCACCGTATTTTTATTGAATGAATGACATGGGCCATTACTGCATGATTAATCCTGATTAATATGCTTTCTTGGTGCATCAGTGGGCGTAGTAAAAGTATTAGCGGCAATTAGATTTGCCTGCCTCCTATGGAAGTGATTCCCACGCTCGCGGACCTCGCTTGAGCGTCAGGCAATAGCTTTTGAATAATAGATTTTTGCCTTTTAATATTTCATGCGTACAGTATTTGTGTATGTTCTCCCTCTGGTGGTAATCTGTTCTATATACGTTTACACACTGGATAAGCAATGGCGCCGGGTTAGCTTAGCCGGGTCCTCTCAATAACACCACTGGCCTAAATAAACACAAAGCAGCCATGAGTCACAAATACTGACAGGATGAATTATTGATGACTGAGACGGTGTCTGCTTTAAGCCCAGGAGCAGATAAGATACTGGGGACCACTTGGTCTAAATAAACTAGAGCCGAGTCATTTGGTTTATCGCTTCTCTCGCGACAAATGCACAAGTTGCTCCAGTAAAACAATCCGGAGGAGAGAAAGCGAGACGTGTGAAATGACTTTGAATACATCCTCCACAGTCCCCCTTTTTCATGTTTTTGTTTGTACACACTTCCGTCTTTGTGATGTGCTCAAAACGGCTCAATCAATTACGTCGCGATGCTCCGCCAGCCGAGGAGCGAAAGGCCCCAAAACGTACAGTAAAATGTCTCCAGCAGTGCCTGCCTACCGCTTGTGAATTAGGATAAAATATCCAAGAAAAATTTCTCCCGGTTGCATGCTAATGTTTTTTTTTTACTGCTCCTGCGCAGCCACGTTTAAAGACTATAGAGAGCACTTGAGAGACAGCTCAGTACATTAGAAGCTCGTTTATTACTGCGAGAAACCTGAGCTTTTCTCTTATACCGTAGTCTGAGCCAGTACGGTTGCATTTCTCATTATTAGAGCTGAGTTGTGCGCATGTTTTACTGTACTAACTTGTTTTTCGTGATATGGACTACTATCGTTCTGTTAGAGGCTGAGGAAAGCATTTCAGGACAAAATGGGGGCAGGGGGGTTGCTCGCAGTCCACACTTGTGATTCTTCATCCACACAGAGGTGGGCATTTTACTAAATTGTCTTGGTTCGTCATTCATTATCCGTCAGTGGTCAGGGTACCCGTCCCGTCATTCGTCAGTCCGTCATTTTTTGTGACAAACTGAATTGAAATCGTCAGTCTTGTCAGTTAAGTCCATCAGTTAGTCGTCAGAGGTCTGTTGGTCCGTCAGACGGTCCTAAAAAAAAACGTAAAAAAAATAAACGGGTGTCCGCCAGTGACGGACTGACGGTTAGTGCTGATTACACTGACGGATAAAAAAACCCACTTCCATCGTTTGCCAGTGCATCGTTTTTAAAAGATGTCCCGTCGGTGATGGAATGCTCATCTCTGCTTCCACACAAATACAATCTGTAGAATATTGTACTTTATAAAAACATACAATGATGACGTAACCAAATGCAATGTAAAGAAGCATTTTTAGCATGAAGCTAAACTGATATTATAGGGCCTGTGTGTTTTAAAAAAAAAAATACACAACATGTAATACTCGTTGTTTGATGTTTAGTTTGACATTAAACTTCAGCTGGGAGCGGCAGTAAACAACTTGAAGCCTCTTGAGGCCGCAGTTATCATTCCGGTCCAGATTGCGGAAAGTGACTCGGATCAGGGCAAAATGGATGCAGTAGAGTTGCTGACAGTCACAGCTGGTGTTTCCGCTTGCACAGTTATACTGCCGTCTGAGCCTGTAGTGTTGCATTTTTCATTATTATACCTGAGCTGTGGGCAGTTTTATTGCAAAACACTTTTTGTACTATCCGCCGCCACTTTTCAAGAAGAAAGCAGCCAGGGTGGGGAAAACACGGAGGCAGGGGACTTGGGGAGGGACTCTCAATTCTCAGATTCGTTTTATGTGAGTCACTAATGGTGCAATGGTACATTCACCTGGCTTCGGTGCAGGCAGCGTGGGTTCACTTGCCACTCAGAGACGGACGGCGTGAGAGTCAATCCTTGTCTCTCTCTATATGTGTGCCTGCCTTGTGACTGACTGGCAGCCTCTCCGGGGTGTAGTCTGCTTTTTTCCCTAGTCAGCTGGGATAGGCTCCAGCTCCCCGCATCCCCGCGCAGGATAAGCGGTATAGAATTTGGATGGACGGTTTGAGGTGATTAAAATATGCTTCAAAAGCCTCTGTGTTTATTCTCGGGTATACTTTTAGCATTGGCTGGCGCCTAACAGCAAGCACTGTTAGCTCCCCAACAGAATGTCTTGAAGGAAGAGCAGATAGGAGTTTTCCTTGACAACTGCTTGCCAGTCACACAAAGTAGCTGAATCCTCTGCTTAGCCACGAGCAACTCTCCTGCCTCAGCCAGTGTGCTTTCCTGCATCGGTATGCTTTCCTCAGTCTGTCTTGTGCCGCTTTTTTGTAACCATGACTATTATTCTTGTCCAACATTAGACTGATTGGGGAAAGTGCACAGGAGTAGGACAAGGCGGAAGATTGGCTAGCAGTTAGCACGCTTTCCGATCATGTTTCTTCCGGTCGTTATCAAGATACTAGTGTCAGTTGTACATGATTAAAATATACGCCAAGCAGACGCCAGTTAATCTCTTAAATAGGCTTCTGGGCGCCAGCAGTTCTCCTGCCTCAGCCAGTGTGTTTTCAAGGTCCTTTACACTTTCCTAAGTCTGTCTTGTGATGATTTTATCTCCGTTTGAATTGCTGCGGTCAAGTCTTTCTGTTTTTGCGAGATGGCCCGAAGTCTATTGATCACACGCATTTTTCACACAAGAAAGAGGTCTTCGAAGTGTATGTACTTTCCAGTAGTGTTGTAGTTCTCCAGATTTGTCTTTTGAAGGGTCTCAGAATCAAAGGCATTTTTACTTGTCTTGGTCTCGGACAGGGCGGACTCCGATTTTTGATCAAGACTGGTCGAAACCAGGCCTTAGTGTTGTCGCGGTTTCCACCTCCAATAGTCTTGGTCTTGTTTCGATACTCTCTAGCCTCGATAATGTCTTGGTCTCGGTTGGTGAGGTCTTGACTACAACACTACTTCCCAGTTCCCGGTCAGGTGTCAAATGGGGTTGATTTTTGTGCATCTGTTAAAAAAAAAAACCTCCTTCGGATCGTGATTACATCGCAGTTCACAAAAGAGTTTGTCGCTCGTTCACTCGAAGGGCACTGTGCTTCCTGCACTGTTCATGGAACTCGTGTTAGCCGGTCTTAAGGTTTAATTGCTAATTCCACATCCATGAAATTAAAGGCAGCCCACAACTACCCACCCCCTGTTAATGTAATCAAATTGAATACTCTCACTTTGTGTTCCCCGCAGGGATAACTGCAGAGGGCCCTGAAGGCAAGTCAAGCCCCCGTGAACGGGTCAAGTTTCCCGAAGCAGGTCCAGCGTGGGCCATCAAGTCATTACGGCGCTTCAGAGTAGGCTTTCCGAGGAATGTTGACAGAAGCCACCCTTGGGATCCTCTGGAAGCCAAATCAGGGCCCCTTGAGATGATAACCCTGCCTGACTCCTTCAACCAGGACACAGTAGAAAACTATTCTGGTGAGGGGAGGGGCCAAGATGGAGATGAGGCACAAACAGCTACCCCAACTGGGACGGATCAGAAAAAGGAGGTGGAGGGGAGCAGCGAGGGTAATCGTTTTCTTGTCGACTTTGCTAATACCGTTGCCAGCAGTCCTGAATCGGAGTCTTCATTCCGCCAAAGCCAGAGTCAACTTGTGACTGTGGCAGAACTCACTACTTCGTCCCGGTGGCAGCTCGTGGCGCAACCAACCGCCGCCACCTTGCCTCAAACAGCCGAGGAAGCCAGGGGTGAGATCATCTACGTTCACTGGCCTGCTGACAACCTCTCTTCTGCTGCGTCGTCTTCTTTGTCACAAAGAGGAGAAAGTGACACTAGTGGTGGCTTCACTCCCGAAAGAGGAGAAAGTGGTACTAGTGGTGGCTTCACTCCCGCTCTTAAGAAGCAAAGGAAAGGTGCGGGAAGAAAGCCTGGTCGCGGTGCAACCAAGGTGGTCACTTCCACACCGGAGTCCTCAACGGATGTGCTGACCACCACGGAGATCACCACGGCGCAGCTTCCGACGACCAGAGACACTCCGAGCACAGATCCTGCAACCGCGGCAGTCGCCGTTGAACCTCCCTCAAGAAGCTCCGCTGCGCCGGAACCAGCCATTTCGATCTCATGGCCGGAGGAGACCGCGAGTAACGTGGAGGGCAACCTCTCATTGGAATCACCAACAACGGCCGCCAGTCAGCCGACGAGCGCTGCGGCAGATGCCGGAACAGAAATGGAGTCCAGGTTGGCGGTGTCTGAGTCCTTTGTGTTTGGAAGTCGTCGGATACCTTCCAAGGGCTCGGCTCCGAAGTCAGAGGAACACCAGACTCCGGCTGCGGCGGACAGCAAAGGCACGGGACACCCTTTTGGTATCCTGGTACCCAACTGGGCTTTTGGGTTCATCCCACCAGGTATGTTCACGCTCGTTATCGCCATTATGTCTACGAGTGGTTAAAATAATCAGTCATGATTAGCTTGATTGTATGCAGCTCAGTCAATTATATGCGATTCATTTGGGTCTTTAGCTAATAAGCACTAAATTGTTATTTCAAAGGCAGCATGGTCTCGGTGTTAAACTCGACGCTCTTTGTTACACCTCCGATCCAGAGGTGACTTCGTCCTCCGTGGAACACAAATCCTCAGTTCCATTTGAAACTTGAGACAACATTGCTTTTCTGTAGACCTTCGTCAGGTCAAGCTGATGTTGAGCGAACCGGTCGTCAAGTTAATCGTAGGTCACATATAGACAAACCATCGTCCGCCCCTCGCGCTGACGTTTTGCGATTGTGGGAGGAAGTATCTGGAGAAAAAAAACAAAAAAGCTAAGCACAGATACTGTGCCAAGCAAAACCCCACACGGGAAGGCAGAAGCCAAGATTGGAAGCCCAAAACCTCATAACTGCGAGACGGACGAGTCCAGCCGCTAACATAAATGCCGGCTCAATCCATTTCTTTTGTTCCCACCTTGGTGTCGAAATCAGTCCAGACAGCAGTGAGGTGAGAGCATCCAGGTCTTAGTAGAGTAATTAGAGGGTCGGCGTGAGTGCAATTAGGCGGACGGTGGGCGAAACAAAGATTCTCGCCCACCCGCAACAAATCGATGAAGACACAATCTTACAAGATGGGCCTCATAATTGACTGCACTCTCGCCTCCCTTTCTAATTGTTTTTCATTCATTCTCTCGCTTTTGTTGAGCCCCCGCCAAACAAACATCGGCCGCCTCGCTCCCCCTCTCCCCACTGGCGGTCTCGCTTGTTTGTCACAGCATGTTGTCATTGATTTCGCTGATAGCTGATGGGCTCGCCACCGTGGCGGCAAAGCAGAGAGAAAATTAAAATCATTTCTCACGGCGCCCGTCTGTGTAATATTCAGCCGCAATGTGTTTTTAATTGAAAATTTCTTGGAGCTCTGCCTTCTGCCCACTGTTTTGTGAGTTCAGGCCATTACAGGGCACTCTGGAACTGTTTCTTTGGGCTTCTTTGCCGATTGGTTGGGCAAAATCACATGTGGCATCACGCGTAAGACGTAATGAAAGCATCACTTGTTCTTTGAAAGCAAATCGAGTTCTGTACTCAACCAGAAGAAGTGACAGCCCCATAATATAGAGAAAATATGTTAAAAAAAAAAAAAAAAAATTAGAATACATTAAATTTCGGTTTGACCCCTCCAAGATGCTCTCATTTCAACTTATTAAAACACACTTTTCAAACACATTGTAAATGGATTTCAATCGCAAAAAAAAAAAAAAAAAAAAATTGCAAGTAAAAAATGTATAGAAAAGGCTGTAAGAAGGCGGGGCCTGGTGGAATGGCATGTGACATTGGCGATTCTGTGTATGTCTAGTCGTGACTTCAAGCACCATTTGGACAAAAATAGAGCTGCGGCGACTAACAAAGGATTACCCAACCATGACCTCACACATGATGATGCTTAGAACTCAGTTTTGTGTGAAGTTTGAGGCATATTTCTCCACAAAATATTGATCTCCAAATAGTTCCATTTCGATCGTGACAGTTGACTTGCGTATAGAGCTGTCACTATCGGCTAATTTTTAGAAAATATTACTCCGTCAATTAATTCAACGATTATTCAAATACTCTGATCAAATTTTATTCGGCATTAAAGTGTATTGCAAAACCATTACTGTTTATTAACCATTTATTGTTGTTTATTTGGTATTGTTTAAAAAACAACTAAAAAAACAATTAAGTCATATCAGACCAGAGGGATTTATGTTGTGCTCACCATCCTTTTTCAAAACTATTTCAGTTACTGGTTCGGTCATTGTTTTCCAAAGTAAAAGCGGATGATTGTAAAATGTCTTACTTTGATTACACAAAAAATCATCCGTCTGCTTTCATGAAGGACTTCAGAAATCATATTATAATTACTGCTGAGAGATTGAAACCAGAGGATTTGAACCATCTTCAGTTCAACGACGCCTCTAAACGATTACTCGATTATTAAAGTAGTTGTCGATCCGTTTGCTAATGGTTTATTTGTCGATTAACTCATTCACTGCCATTGACGAATTTACTTGTCTTTTCACAGTCCAGCCATTCAATCCCAGGAATTCATTTATTATATTTCTTTCCATTTTTTTTTCAAACGTAGGGGTCTGAAAATGTCTGGCAGGGAATGAGTTAATCAATACATTTTGACACCTAATTGGATCCATTTTTCTATGAGCACCTTCCCTCGCATAATCCCCCGTCTCTTATAGCGTGACATTTGAATGGACGGCGCTTGTTGGATGATTCCAAGAATAAAACCCTCACGTCGGGGTAACCTTTTGTAGTTGTCAGGTGTACTGTGAAGGAGATTACAAGAGGGAGGGAAAGGGCAGCGGGGGTTGACAGCTCTAGATGGAAGAAAAGAAGAGAATAGGAGAGAGGTTAGTGTGTCCTCTCAGGGGTTATACTGTAGGTGGGAGTATATAAACTTCACAGCGATCAATAATAGTAGCCTTGTCTTATGTCTTTTTACACCAAGGGCCACTTTATTTCTTCACATCTTTCTTTCTATACTCGTGTTTCTTTCTGTGGGTTTGTCAGATCTTTGCCTTTTGCACCCTGTTATAACTTTGTCTAAATTTCTCATTGCCGTCCGTCCGTCTGGCCCACTTGTTTCGTAAATCCGATGTTTCGCCGTTGAATTGAGTGGAAATGCTTTTCATCTGTTCTCGCTTCCTTTTGTGATGTTGTTATCCTTTCGGCTTGTCCCCTCAGGGGTCGCCACAGCGAATCAAGTGCACGCACGATTGGCATCAGTGATTTGGCAAAGCATTTTACGCCGGATGCCTTTCATAAAACCCTTTGTAATGTGGTTTTAAAAAGTAAAACAGCACCTATAATGTCCATCCGTCCGTTATCTATACCGCTTGTCCTCACAAGGGTCGCGGGGCGTGCCGGAGCCTATCCCAGCTGTCTTCGGGCAGTAGGCGGGGGACACCCCGAATTGGTTGCCAGCCAATCGCAGGGCACACAGAGACAAACAAACATCCGCACTCACAATCACACCTAGGTGCAATTTAGAGTGTCCAATCAATTACCATGCATGTTTTTGGAATGTGGGAGGAAACCGGAGTTCCCGGAGAAAACCCACGCAGGCACGGGGAGAACATGCAAACTCCACACAGGGAGGCCGGGGCCGGGATCGAACCCACGACCTCTGAACTGTGAGGCGGACGTGCTAACCAGTCGATCACCGCGCCGCCCACCTATAATGTAGTTTATAAAAAGATATATAACATATTTAAATAGAATGTAATGAGCAGTTTTTGCATCATGATTAATTTATTGCAGCTCCTTCTGGTGGCCACATGGGAGCATTACTGTGGTAATATTAGTCATTTTTCACAGAGGATAAAGAATATATGCCCGTGTGTCTCTATGGCTGTTTTGTATTGTTTGTTAGCATTAAGCTATATAGACTTTTGTAAGGCAAAGCTATGCGGTTTTAAATTCACAAATGTTTAGTTTCACAGTAAATTTAAACCGAGTGTGGTATTAAACAGCCTAAAGCCTTTTTTTTTTTTTTAAGAATTGTTTACTATCTGCCAAACCGTTGCTTGTTTCCTTGTCAGTTGAGTTCACTGCCACGATACAGCGCTTGCAACTCCACTTTAAGTGAGCCCAACACGAGCAGAGAGTTTATGACAGCGGAAGAAAGCTCAAGCAGAGCGACCGTCCGCCTCATTCAGTTGGGCTGACATGAAGAGACAGAGGGTAGAAAAAAATGGATAGAGGGGTTGAGCAACCGGGGGTGGGATGACAAAACAATGCGCGCACAAAAAGCCCTATCAGCAACAGTATTGTCAAATAATTTGCTAGGCTCTTTTTCCCAAATGTCTTGACAGATGATCGTAAATGTCCAACCTGTTCAATATTTACAAAGACAAATCCTTATTTCAAATCTCTCACGATAACCAATTAGGACCCAAATAGAGGAGCGAGTTGTTGTGTAGAGTGCCGCTGCAATCGCGTTAGCAGCTAAGATAACAATTAGCCTAGCTACTTTGTGTTATTCTCCTACTCTACCCTTTTTAGTTTAGTCTGGATGCCCTGAAGCGCACCACGCTGTCTCTCACAGGTCAGTCCAATGACAAATATCTCATTTGAGGAAAGAGAATGTTTTTCCTTGTCATGTGCGGTGTCTCTCGCATCAGCCAAAAATCAGTTCCGATGTTTAAAAAATCGGTATGTTTGCACCCCGCTTGAGTGAAAGCGATCTCAGTCGTTTTCCAAGAGGGACCAGACAGCCCGGGAACATCAATAGCCCTCCATCCGGCCCTCAAACAAATTGGAGAGTTAAATTCAGGAGCAGAGAAAGGTTGAAGTGTGCCGATGTTTGGCATGAAAGGGTGAAGATGAATGGAATCCGGGGCAAGCCAAAGTGGCTTATTAGCAGCGTTTCTGCAGATGGATGTTTCAGGTTGTCCGCCAGCTCCGAGAAGCCAATTGATTTGTCTGCCCCCGCCCCTTTCTGACGCTCATATTTTTCTCTTTTCTGGCTACTTCTGTCGGCCACGACCCCGTGTTTTTTTTTTTTTTTACTCTTTGGGTCTTTGGTGGGGATCGTGTTTTGATCCGCCCCTTAACCCAGCCCAGTCCGACTCAAAGCAGTCAATCCCTATGGGCTATATTCTCCCGCTTGCGCTTAAGTCTTTTTCCTTTTTGTTTTTTTGGGTGTTTTTTTTTTACATATCCAGGCTTGCGCAGTTCTCTCTCTAAATCTTTGTGTTCTTTGGTCCAGACACACCTACAGTGTGTGAACTGATAACAGCCAAAGAGGCGTGATTCATTTCATTCTGAGGCTGGCTGCAAACTAAAACTTTGAAGGACAGCATGTTTTTTTTTTTTTATTCTTCAGCTCTGTATGACATCAGTCCAAGTGAAGTAATTCAATCCGAATACTGTACTTCAGTGAACGCATGTTTGGAGGTTCATTAATAAAAAGGTGTTTATCTATTGATCTTTATCGAGTGATCTGTGGCCGAAAAGAGTACATTTGCCTCGATTCAACCTTTGGGGATTACCATGACCCGAACGATTGAAAGTCTACACAGACATAAAGAAAGAAAAAAACCCCACAAATGTTTTACCAAGCAGGCAAGCACATTGGTGTTTTTCTTTTATACTGTGACAGTAAGTCTGATAGGCAGTTATGCTATTAGGCTAACAATATCAAACACTATTACTGCTTATTTAAGGGACTCCTTTGCCAGAAGGCATAAAGCTTGGGCGCAAACTCTTCCGTGCTGACTGCGCATTTACTCTTTCTACGCACGAAGTAGTGAATTAATGAGGCAAGACAAAGTGTCGAGAACGAGCCTAAGTGCACAGAGGAGAACTCACTCTTATGGGCCTCTAAAACTGCATCACTGACTACCGAGGTTGAACAGTCACTATATATATATATATATATATATATATATATATATATATATATATATATATATATATATATATATATACATATATATATATATATATATATATATATACATATATTAGTATACATGACATCACAACCTCGCTGTACTGTACCTGCTGCAGTATCAAATTCCGAATGTAGGACCAATGAGGGAAAACAAAGCATGGATTGAATTTTCACTCATAGATGCAGCACTTCATCATCACCGCTTGCCTATTTATACTCATCAGTAGAGGATGCATGTGACTCATCATTGAACACGTAGACCTCATGTTGACAGCAAACATTAGAATGAGGCTCTTATCATACGCTCACACTGATTACGCTGTTAGCTAACGCTCATCTGTGCTAACATTGCGGCTCTGCTTTATTTTGGATACATACAATTACAATTGAATTGTTCAGAATGTACGTCACACACATACATATATATATATATATATCCGTTCATTTAAAACCGTCAACAATCCTGCTTGGCTTTTCTGCAACTTTAGCAAAAGGTAATCTGTGGAGGAAATGAAGTCCCTCTGCTTAAACAAAGTCACCAGGATTTGGTACGAGGCACGCATTTGCAAAAGTGCGATAAAAGGATAAAAGAAAAACCACACGACCGCTTAATAATTCAGTAAGGGATTTTGGACGGGCGTAAATAAGTGTAATCAGCAGCTTCATTGGCCATTCCAGTTAAAGAAAATGTTAATTCATTCTGGAATGGCTGATAAAAAAACTCGACAGCCATCTTTTAGGAAAAGCTAAATCGGCCTGCAAAAGTGAATTCGCTAACGCAAAAGCCGTACGGAAGAAGTATGTTTATGATGTCATTAAGGTGTCTTATTATCTGCGCTGTCACAACACAACTTGATTGTTGGTCCTCTGGAGGCCCGTCACAAGCTGTTGTGTTTTACTTTGCGGACTGAACCACCCAGATGTCCTATTAAGGCTGACTAATGAGTGACTCTCCTGATCCTTCCTGCTCCCGCATCCCCCTGTCGCTTGAAAGGAAAAACAATTTTTTTGTTGTTGTGTTTTGTGAACACTTTTTCATCTCACGCAGCTCTCAAAAAGATCTTTCGGGAGCACGCACACGCAAAAACTGTATTTAATTCAGTAACGCAGCAGATGCCGCATGCTGTTTCCCACTCGCACAACATACTATTTAATTATGTATTTCTCTTGTTGGCAATGTGTGCCTCATGCTCTCATATTGTTCAACATTTCGGTGATTTCATTTGCATTTTTTTTTTTTTCTGACTTTGCGCACCTCCGAGGCCTATATGTTTCATGAAAATAAGTACGATGCAACCATCAAACAAATGTACATGTTTATTATTATACGTGATGCTTATTTATGGGTTCCATGGATTGGGGCTTTTTATAAGAGTTCCTCCAAGATGCGTAGCTCCTCAGTGTTCAGTGGGGGGTATGTTTTTTTTTTTGTTTTTTTTTTTATATACCCAAATATTTCAAACTATTGTAGGTCATTTCAGATCCGTAAATGTGATATCACAACATTTTTGCTCACAGTTATCATGCCGTCACAATCGGAAATCAGCCCATGCCTAATTGTGTGGTCTATTTTTATATTCTAGGGCGCTACGCAATTCCTACTCGAGTTTTGCTATATCTTATACCCCAAAAAAGTATATACACAAATCATCCTGCCGTTTAAATGCTTCTACTAATCTGGCTACTATTTGTGAAAATGTGGCATTGATGACTTCTTAAAGATTAATATTGCGTTTGTGGAATATGAGTTAAGCAGTAAACTCCAGCCGTTTTTGTCCATCTCAGGGGACGGCCATTTTGAAAATGACATCACACACCCTCAGGCCCCAGATAGCGACCAATCACGGCTCAGCTTCGGAAAACCGGTGAGCCGTGATTGGTCGTTACCTGAGCCCTGAGCAACTGTGATGTCACAACAAGTGACAAAATGGCGAGAAACGGACGGATTTTGATGCTTAACTACAATTTCCGCAAACATAATATGAATCAGAATGCCATGTTTAGACTCGCGAAAGCGCATAAAACATATTGATATTACATATTGTATTGCAAAGAATTTTTGGGGTTCACTTCCCTTTTAAATACCTCCAACATGATCTTATTGTTGCCACACACGCACTTTGGTCACGCTTTAAGGCACAAACTACTCAAGCTCGAGTCCCCATGCCCTGGAGTTGAGCAGATTTCCGAGGGATGAACACACACACGTCCTGCTGTGCTTTCCCACTGGGCCCCAAAGCCGCAGCCTCGGCGGCGGCGTCGGGCTCCGGGCATCCGTCACAGCGCATCACGCGGCACGGGTGAGGGCCCTCCTCATGCGGGTCGCGCGGGACACACACCCACATGATGAGTCTCCTGCGGTTAGGTGAAGTCTTGAGGGGTGCGCGCCGCTCAGGTGTAAATTGCATCCCGGTGGGAAAAGAGGCATGTTCGCAAATTGCACGGGCATCCTTGAGGGACTTTCGAGCTGCGAGTTGTTTGAGCCGGGGGGGGGGGGGGGGCGTTGGGGGCTATGAGAGGTCGCGTGAAGTTCTTTGTGGAGTTTTAAAGCAGGTCTCCAAGCAAACGCCCGCAAGCTTGTTCCTCTTATTAATGCCGCTCGCCTGTCAGAGTGACGACTTGATTTTTTTTTTTTTTAACCTACAGCGGAGGAAACATGCAGGCAGGCGAGGGACTGTGAAATCCCCAATCTGTGCTTTTTTATTCAGATGTAGGGCTGTATTTTATTTTTATTTTTTTTTTTTATAATACATCAGGGGAAAACGTGCATTTGCACAAGTTCAAGGAGTGCGCGTGTTCTTTTTGTTTGGGAGATATGAAACGAACAAAAAGAACTTTGGTGGTGAATTTTCTCTTCCGTATGATGTCATCCCTTTAAGCAGCTTTGTTAATCCCACTTATGAAAGTGGAGGCTGCAAATAAACAGCGCAAATGCGTCAAAAAGCCGGATAAGATGTTTTGTATTTGTGGAAGAAATCATTTTCTTTGCCAAGACAAATGCTCACATTTTGAAGACGTGATAATCCAAACACTGCTGGACCACGTTAAAACGTTCATGCCACAGCTAATTGAATTGTTGTGCAGCTCTGCTTTTCGGCTGCAAGGCAGAAACATGTAGTTTCATCACCACAACATTAGGTAAACATGTATAGCTGCTGTGGCTAACCTTGGCCCATGGGCAGTATTTGGCATTTGATCTTTTTAAAAGGGGGTGTCAACCCCCAAATTTTCTAGACAATAACATGTTGTATGTGCCTCCATTATTCTAAACATCCAGGTAACAACCAATCACGGTTCACCTATTTTCTGAAGCCGAGCCATGATTAGTTGTTACCTCAGCCCTGAGCAACTGTGATGTCATTTTCAGTCAATAGAAAGTGGCAAAATGGCCGCCCGCTGCGATGGACAATAATTTTACTGCTTAACTCATATTCCACAAATATAATATTAATTTGAATGCAGTGTTTAGACTAGTGGGGCGACATAGAACATAATATTGTAAAGAAATTTGGGGGGTTGGCTTACGCATTAATGCTAAAAACATTGAACCCTCCACACTTTCTATTTGGCAGAGGTGGGAATTTTACCAAATTTTGCTGGTCTGTCATTCATCATCCGTCAGCGGGCTGGGTACCCGTCGGTCATTATGTCAGGATATTTTTCCCGACGAACCGAATTGTAATCGCCAGTCAGTCCGTTAGTTAAGTCAATCAGAAGTCCGTCGGTCCGTCAGTCAGTCCCCACAAAAAAAAAAAAAAACGTCAGCAAAACAGGCCATCGCTAACGGACGTGGTTAGTGATGATTACTTTGACGGATGAAAATCCACCTCCGTCAGTGCTTAGTACGTCACTTTTTAAAAGTGTCCATTCATTATTCGTCATCAGCAAAACGGGCATCTGTCAGTGACGGACTGACGGACCGCTCCGTCACTCTGACGGTGTTTTTTTTTTTTTGTCATTTATGTTATTAACTGTCATTATGACCTGACAATCGCACTTTAGTAAAATTTTCATACAGAACAGCGAGGTGGGAAAAAGAGGTTTCTGACAGCAGAAAGAAGAGGTCCGTTGTTACACCTGATAAATCCCAGGTTACCCTAAATCAACGGCATGATCTCGGATTTCACACCGCCAAGGATATAATCCGTCTTGGCTCGTCATCACTCACATTTCCAGGTTGTTGTGTTTTTAATAATCTGACCATTTTCAAGGAAGACGGTAGAAAAAAAGATGCGCGGACTTATAGCAACGAGCACGCATTATTGCACGTCAAGTGTAATACTCAAAATAGAAGAGGCGCTGTGTGACGTGTTTATTGCGTGTGGCGCGTAATGTGAGAATCTGTAGCAGTGGTGTGCAACAGAGAGCTGGTTCGAGTCTTGACAATTTTAAGATTCGGGACGTAATCACAGATGCACATAAAATTGCGGAGCCACCATTTTGTCAGTGTACCGCAACACGACACGCTTAGAAAAAAGGGCGACCGTACCCTTTCATATTGTATTGAAGTTGGGTAAATATGATTTGATAAACATTTATTTAATTGTATTTATTTTAAGTTTATCACATTCATTGTATGTAATTTAATTTAAGTTTGTTAATTGGACTCAAGTCAAAACTTTATTGCATTACCTTTATTAATTTTAATGAAATCAAATCACATTATATAAAAGAACAATAAAAATGTATTTTTTAAATTGATTTAAGCTGCAACAGGCTTCACCTCATTCGCCACGCTCATGAGGACAACGAGCGTTATAGAAAATGAGTGCACGGTTGGATGCGTTCTAATAATTACAAAGTAATGTTTTTTAAGGTATTGCCACCTACTGGCCTGACGTGCACATTACAGCATTTGCAGTTTGTTTAAGGTCAGTGTGACAATTTTGTCGAATGAAACTTTTTATTACACGCAAAAAAATAAAGAAAAAATAACACCAGTTTTACATCCAAGCTCGCAAGTTGTTTGTTTTATGTTCATTATTCCCGTCTGTCAAGATGAGCCAACCATTCAGCTGTGAATGTAAACTGCGACGAGCGCCGTCAACAGCGACTGTGGCATTCATTTCCTCTTTTCCGGTGTTTGCCCTGTAATGCTTTACTATGTGGACCAGGAAATCGTGGATGTTGCATGCAGTGTTGTTGTTTCACGCCTGAACAAACACATACACGCAGGTGTGTGTTTGCAGTCTCACACACACACACACGCGCAAACATCCACACAGAAATAGAAGCTGTCTCCCCCTGCAGCGCTCATCAATCCCAGCCTGTCAGAGACATCTCTTCTTGAACAACAACAGTATTTGTTGACTATACTGTGTGGCCAAGCCTACTGGAACACTTGTTTTCTCATCCGAATTTTAGTCAGGAATCCGACAAAAAGAGCCTTGGACGTTGAAAATACAATTCATTTGTTTCAAATACATGTAATTAATTCATGCGAAATAATATTGAACAGAAATAGGTCAAACCATGGGTGGCAAACTACGAGTACGCGGGTCCGCTGTATGAGAATGATGACATATTTGTGAGTTAAAATACTAGTGACCTGATGCGCACATTTTTTGAGAGAAGTTCAGTGCTAAAGAGTCCACATGTTGACATGTTGCGATTAATGATGACTGAAAAGTTAAGAGTGATAAAGCCACAGATTTCTTTGCATTATTTTTGTAATCTGATTTATTACCTATTACACTTATTGCTTGCTGTTGAAAAACACCAGGAAAGAGGACCTTGGAAAAATAATCCCACATTAAATCGCAATATTGAGGAAAAAGATCGCAATTTGGTCATTTTTCAAAATCGCTCAGCCCTCATCTCAAAGCGCCATTATGCTCATTTTCCCCACATCGTGTCACTGATGCATTGCGTCGACTCATCCTCTCGCCTCTCTCTTTCTCTTTCGCATCATCATGAGTGCACAAACACATGTTGGCCATGCATGTTACGACATCAATATTTCAGCCACTGAGTCATGGCGGCCATGACGATGGCCACCAGGGCTCTATTAAAGTGGCAGCGGCCCGGCAGCGTTCCCCTGCGCTCGGCTGCATCGCACTTCAGGATTAGCTTCTCAATGCCCGACTCGGGTTATCAGGCTCTAACCTACAAAGGCGTGGGGGGGGGGGGGGACTCTTGAATGGGCCCCGGCATGATCTCGGTCTCTGCAAAGCTATTACAAGGTTCACCGAGTCCGAGTACAGCCACATGGCGACTGATAAGCACGAGTAATAGAAAAAAAAAAACATATCACTGCGAAATGACAAAAGGAGGGTGGTCACTTTTGACCCCGTCTTGACTTTTTTAATGTGGTGGGAGTGTCCTATGTATGAAAACAATATCTGAGAACAAGTTTCATTACAATGTGTTTAAAGTGGGAAAACAACCCAAACACATTTTTTTCAAGAATATGTTCCCGGCATGCCCACTCGTTGAAACGCAGCCTTGTGATTTATATTGCGTTCGTGGAATAAGAGGTAATCCAACTCGTTTTTAGCCATCTCTTGGGGCGGCCATTTTGTCACTTCTATCAACTGAAAATGACATCAAAACTCCACAGGGCTCAGGTAACGACCAATCACGGCTCAGCTACAGAAAACAGGTGAGCCGCGATTGGTCGTTCCCAGTTGCGATTTTCAATCGACAGAAGTGACAAAATGGCCGCCCCAGAGATGGCTAAAAACGAGTTGGATTACCTCTTATTCCACAAACGCAATATTTATCAGAATGCCTTGTTTCAACTAGTTGGCTTGCATAGAACATATTCCTAAAAAAATATATGTTTGGGTTGGCTCCCTCTTTAAGACATTATTTATTTATTTTTTTCCACAAGTGTGCCATGATCTGTATTTTTGTTGTTTAGATTTGTATTTGTCTTTACAGCTGCAGCTATCGAATATTTGGCTATTTGGATATCCTACCGAAAATCGAATAATGGGGTATTTGGATAAAATTCAAAATATATATTTTCGCTTGGTTCCAAAACAATTATGAATACAAAAGGGAAAATAATACAATTGACTTGTTAATCAACGACCAATTGGTCTCCACCTTGTTCAACTTCTGGGGTGGTTCCACTTATGTGACATCCGCAACATTCTTCCGTTGCTCGGCATTCCCTCCCCGGCAATCCAGTTTCACGCTCGGTTCCAAATCCCGATTGCATGTTTTAGCGTCCATATGCACGCCGACTCGTCGCTAATCTCCCAACTGAGCGGCTTCGAAGGAACTTGGGATGGCGAACGCTTTGGAGCTGTGGAACACGCTGCTTTGGTAGGCTGTGGGAATATACAAAGTATGTACGCTTTATATTTCGGCGTCCGGCGTTAAAAAGCCCACTATTCTTGAGTAAAAAAAAAGGTCTCCAAGTCGAAATGGACTGGCCGTGCTATTTTAAGAGCAGTGTGTAATTAATCATAAGATGGAGGCTTTATAAGAGGGGCAGAAATGTAGGATCGCGCGGATCCCTCGGCGACTTCACCGACCCTCGCCTGGCCGGCCGTCTCTCTCCCTCCGATTTCCTCACCTAGCTTGGTCCACAGGCACAAAAGTGTGCTGCAGAATGCAGAGCGCAGCCCTTGATCATGTACGCATGACTGTGGACAAACGGTGCAGCAGGCGCCGCCGGTTCTGTCGCCACTCGCTGCAGATTGCATTTGTTTCACATTGTGTGTGTGTAATTGATGTTTAATTCATCGCCTTGCTCGTATTGTTCTGATCATCGGCGTGTTTTTACAATTCAGTTAGTTCCATTTCCCGTTCTGTTGTTCTCAGAAGGAGGGTGGTTAGTGTGCGGTTAGAATCTCTGCCTCGCAGTTTTGAGGTTCCGGGTTCGAATCTCGGCACAGGCTGCATGCTAGCTTGCAGGGTTTTTCTGCGGCTACACAAAAATGGCCAGTTTCTTCATTTTTGCTGTGAACTGAAAGTATTTGTGCATAGTTAGCTTAGATAGTGAAGTAGATTAAATGATACAAGATCTCTGGCGATTGGAGGAGGGTCTGAAATGTCATGTTTGGAAGCAACATTACTGACGCACAACCACCAGTAGGTGGCAGTGATGCACGGAGAGAAATGGCTGCATTTCGTTAAATCGACCTTTGTTCTATTGCTTATTATAAAAGAACGGAAAAAGGCAGAATCAAACTTTTTTTCTCATGGTGAAAGTAGAGTCTATTCTTTCATTTGTCGGATTCAATGTGTTTATTGAGCACAATATCATGTGGCTCATGAAAAAGTCAAAATGCTCTAAAATGGCTGGCAGTGAATTGAATTAGTAATGCCAATTTTCTTAATCTTTGCAATTGCTTTTGTCCTTTTTGTTATTTCCTTCAGTGTCTGCTTTAGAGAGTAAAATGAATGGTCTAGAGGGTTTCAATCTGGGGATTTACTTGGCTAGTCGAAGTGCCCCCATCCACATGGAAACAGTGTCGATCTTTTTCATTTTTAAAAAGTTTGCTGTAAAAACTGAATGGCTTCCAAAATTGTGTGCATGCACATGAAGATTCTCAAGCGCTGTAGTTTATATGTGAGGCCCGACTGTGAAAATGATTGAAATCAGAGAATAATAAGTCCATGCAATGTAAATATACTCACAAGAGGCGCAACAATTTATTGATTAATGGGCAACTAATCAATCATTATTTTCAGTAATCAATGAATCATCTAAATCTCTTTTTTTTTAAAAAAAGAAATGTCCAAATCTTTGGCTTTTCAGCCTCTCAACAGTAAATATTCTCCATTTTCTTGTCCTCCATCACAGCAGACTGTGGTGAATCCAAATAAGATAATTAAACTTTTACTTTGGAAAACAACAATCAACACTTTGTCCTATTTTCTGACATATTTACGGGCCAAGCCAGTAACCGAATCATAATTGAGTTATTTTCTGCACTGTTAATTTTCAATCATGTCCTGTTTTGGAATAAAGGGATGGAAATTGAGACATGTTTATTTTCGATCCGGTTCATCGATTAATGGAAAGACGAATCAATTCCGAGAATAATCATTCGTTTTCACAGCAACGGCGGGAAACCAGACAGTGACGACGAGCGGTAAGCACACAGCTGCCCATGTCTCCCTCGTCATATGCTTTAATGGCTTTAAATGTGTCCTGTAGGTACGCGCGGGCTCCAGTATGTGCAGGATGCATGCGGATAAATACCGCGTCCACTTGAGCGCTGATTAAAACGCGCTGTGGAGCTTTTCCCGCACAAGCACGCCGAGATAAACCACTTATCTTTAACGGCACCGCAGTGCAGATAACTGTGCCAGGAAGTGCCTGGAAAAACTTGCAGGTCGGTTTAAAGATGCTCCCAACTTAAATGAAGTTTTTTTATGTGATTTTTTTTTTTTTTGCAGTTTAGTTGTACTTTGAGAGAAAAACGATTTAATTCAGCTGGCTCCCATTCCTTTTTTTTTTTTTTTTTTTTACTTAGTCGCACACATGCAATTTTAATCTCCTCTGCAAGAGCTCGCAACTCCGGCGGAATTGGAGAGAACGCAAGCACCTGCGTTAAAAGCATTTTGATGTCACTAAGCCTTCTCCGACAATGAAACATTTTCTGCATGTCCTGCCTGACATTTACGCCCCTCGACGGAAGATCGCGCTGTCTTCTCCCGACGTATGTCATTAACCTTCCAGTGATGGATGATGCTCTCTGCCATTCAACGTGCGACTTACGTTGCGCTCTAGTATGCGCTAGAACCCGATGCTGGCGGCCTGTCTCGTATGTCGTCTTGCAGGAAATTGAACATAATCTGCTGTAATATCTATGTGTGTGCGCGCATGCGGGGGCGCGTGCGTGCGTGTCCATTCATATTCAGGGCAAGCTTTCAGGGGAACTGCGCTTCTATTATTAACCCTTGCATACTGTTTGGGTCGAATTGAACTCATTTTGACATTTGACAGCAATTAAAATCCCCTCTTTTTTTTTTTTTTCAACTGGATCTGTTCTAGTTAATTTCTCAAATGTATCGGTTTATCGGTATGTGTTAAACCAAGAAAAATGTTGGTAATGGTGGGACTCTTGAAACTCGCCTAGCCCCGTCTTTGTTATTCGTTTGGCCGGTACAAAAGAAAATCCGACAAAGTGCCTGAACCGCAGAATACTAAGTGAGAGAATAGTGCTGACTGTCGAAAAGCGAGCTGGATGAAGCGTATGTGGATGAGTTGTTTGCTAACTTCTTGGGTTTGTCAATCAAGAGGCCTGTCAATTCATGGTCAATGGGCGGTCACATTCATATCTTTGGCTCAGCCGTGATTGGTCGTTACCTGAGCCACGAGCAACTGTGATGTCATTTTCATTCGACAGCAAGTGACAAAATGGCCGCCCCCCTGAGATGGAGAAAAACAGGCAGATTTTGAAACTTAATTCGTATTCCGCAAACACAATGTTAATCAGAATATCAAGTTTAGACTAGTGAGGCTGCATAGAAATGATTATTGGTAAAGACAATTCTTGGGTTCACTTTCGCTTTAAAGTGACGGCCAGGCTAACTTGTGCTAGCTAACGCCGCTCATTAGCCAACATGGAAACCAACTACGCCACTAAAATCAACAAAATGAAAATAAAATGACAATGAATAAAACTATCATTAAAACCTGTAACCATTCACTTTTCTAAAATACCTTGACTTTTGACGTACCTTTAATGTCAGATACTTCAACACTTTTACTCAAGCAATATTCTACAACGTGATCTTACATTATACATGTCATTTTCTGTTATGATGCTATTTTTTTACGCAACTATCACTTTAAAGCGGAGGTCAACCCAAACATATTTTTTTCAAGGATATGTTCCCAGCAGGCCCACTAGTTGAAACACGGCATTCTGATGAATATTGCATTGGTAGAATAAGTGTTAATCCACCCGTTTTCAGCCATCTCTGGGGGCGGCCATTTTGTCTTCTATCAACTGAAAATGACATCGCAACTGCTCACAACAACCAATCATGGCTCAGATTCAGAAAACAGGTCAGCCGTGATTGGTCGTTGTGAGCAGTCGTGATGTCATTTTCAGTCGACAGAAGACAAAATGGCCGCCCCCAGAGATGGCTAAAAACGAGTGCGTTTTGCTGCTTAACTTATATTCCACAAACGCAAAATTAAGGTATGTTACTCAAAAGTAATTATGGGTAGATTTTTTTTTTTTTTTTGCTAACATTAAAACTGCTCAACCTGCGCTCAACTTAGAGTTTCCACCATAATCAAATTGTGAATCATCTCCTTTCTCTTTGCAGCGCATTCACTCGTGCAATAATTACGATCTTCTATTAAAAGGCTTTTTTTCCCGAACGGAGGCCGGGAGTTATCTCCATAAATGATGTTTATCACCTTGCCCACACAGCAGTAATCTGTCATAAAAAATATATATACCGCACATACAAACGTGCGATGATCAACTCTTTTTACGAGGGCTTCGGCACATTTGTCAGACGTGACCTCACTCCGGAGTTTGACGAGCATCCGTTGCGATGAAAACCGGCGTGACGCATCAAGCATCTGGCGCGGAGTCGGAAAAAGAGACAGGCTTTCGCCTCATTTACCGTCGCGGTTTGTCAACTTTCCCGGGCGCTCTTGCGATGCTCTTTCTTTGTCAGGGAATGAATTATGCACTCTCTTCGTTCGCAGTTGAGAGCAACCCGTGCCAGACCAACCCGTGCCTCCACGGAGGGAGCTGCCTGCAGGAGGGCGACGGCTATAGCTGCTACTGCCCGCAGGGATTCTCCGGAGAGAGCTGCGAAATCGGTGAGTCCACGTGCCCTCGGTTGGGACCTGGGTCAACAGATGGAGCCATAGGCGGGCATATGTTGGCAGAACATTCAGCAGCTGTACGCCACTGCACACTCGACTGCACGGAGTGGCCCCGGGGCTCGATTTTTTTATCGGCCCGCGGCACATTCTAAAAATACAATTAAACATGACCCACATCAGAATGTTAACCAAGGATTAGGGCCACACGCCTTACATTTGCGGTTTCTATCATTGTCGTGACGGACTCAAAATAAACAGAACGTAACGTAGCAATAAACATGGAACACACACCCGGACCATTCCAACCAACACGAAAACCGGTTTGAGGTTTTACCGTGGTTTTAAAAAGTCAAGGTTTCAATAACTGCCAATACTGTCTGTCACCGCTAATGAGCGCTTCTACATTTATTTCATTAATTTATAACAAAAAATAAATAACAATATAAGATGAACATGAATCTCAAATGAAATGGAGCAGATTTTTTTTATAACATTGACAACAACAACAAAATGAAACATACATACACATTGGTATACATAAATATACATAGGTACACACTGACAGTCGTTTGAAGTTACAATTCAGTTAATGCCGTTCACAAAAACAAAAATGACAATGGAATCAAACAAAATTACCATATTTCTTTTCTTTTTTGAAGGGACCTCTAAGCAGGGCACAATATGATTGGCTGATTGCAGAGTTGAGCAATCAAGCTACATCTTTGAAGTCAATTGCCTCCAATTAGCTTCTTCTTTTTTTTTCCACCTCCTTCTCTGCGAGCAGAGATGGGAGGGGTGAGCAGTTACGCACAGAAGACGAGATGGAGGGAAGTTAGTCGAAAGGGATGCAGTTGCAGTTACTTGCACACATGCCATTTGACTAATATGCATAAAAACAAATAAAAAAACACGGTGCCAACATGCACTAGTTAGCCCCAAGGACAAAATGAGTAGCCCACACTCTGTTCTAAAAATAGCTCACCATTGACACTGTGATTTGCTAAGGAGAATTAAAACAGAACAAGATTGTTCACATTTATTTATTTACTTACTTGCTTACTTACTGACTTATTTATGTATTTATTTATTTACACGTTTCTTAATGAGGGGGGTTGGTCGTGGTTAATGCCTTCAGACAACGTTATGTTTGTGCGCACCAGTCCTTATCCAAAACCATCCCCCAATTCATCTATTTTCTATAGGGCTTGTCCTCATTAGAGTCATCAGTGAGCTGGAACCTATCCCAGCTAGTTTTGGGCGAGAGGCGGGGTACGCGCTGGACTGGTTGCCAGAAAATCGCGGGAGCAACCGTCCGTCCATTTTCTGTGGCCCTGTTCCTTCTTTGTGTCGGGGTTTTGTTGGAAGCTATCCCAGCATAGAGACAAACAAGTGACGTTCACATTCCCACCACTGGATCTTTTTTTTTTTTTAATGAACCCAAATCAATCAATGATCATCTCTGAAGACCAATGGAGATTATCCACATGTCACCATCTCCATGCCGTCCCCTTCCCCTGCATGTGCCCTACGCTTATGATCAAATATTCTCACCTTATGCGACCCCGAGGGACCAGCTTCATCTCTCCACTCAGCTGCGCGAGAGGAGAATATGTCCGTCATTGTGCACAATCTTTCCGGCGGGCGTGCGCGCGTACTCTGCGTGCGCGCGGCGGAGACTTGCAAGGACACGGCGATCACAGGGGAGCTCGGAGCTCAGCGAGGGGTGGAGATGCTGATGAAAGCGTTGGAGCGGCGGCGGCGGCGCACGCTGGATGTTGCGGATGAGGGGCTGCGAGTGAATCATGAGAGGAGGCAGGCGGTGTGGGGCGCTGGCTGTGCAAATATCAAAAGGGACTCTTCCAACTCCCGCTGCGAAAGGCGAACAACGGAAGCAGGCAGCGGGCCTCGTCACGTTTGCGCCTACGTGCTCGCTTGCCAAGTCGCCCTGTGATGTCCGTTTTGGTTCCCGGCCATCGCTCCGCCGTGAGGCTTCGCCAAGCTTTTTTACAATTCACGCCGCGGGCCGCGCTCACGTTGATCGCCGCGCGGCAAATCATCACTGACGCTGCGTGTGTGTAAAATTCAATGCGCATTTGTCACGAGTTATCGATGCAGCGCACCGGTGTTGATTGATCTCCTTGGGTGTTAATGCGCAAGCACACCCATACGTCCGCATAATTTGCTCCTTGTGTCTGTACATGCATTAAAGCTTATTGATGATGGGAGCCAGGACTTTTTGGGCAAGCTCGTGTTTGACCGTCAAACATGCGGCTCGGGCTCTTGCGTGCGTGGATGTCGCCCACAAGGGGCCCGTTTAAGGTTTATAATTCCATATATCAATATGTTGTTAAATGATGATGATGTGAGCCAAAACGTTTGGGACATCATTCCTAGCTCATCTTACAACATTGCCCTTGAAAGTTGCTTTGCAGGTGATTTGATTTCCCGACCCCAAAATTGATTGGCTGCTCAAGCAATAACGGGAGCTCTACATATCGTCGTTGTCCTGTGAAAAAGATGGATGTCCAGTTTGGCCATTTTTTTTTTTTTCACGTTAATGGTATGTCTGTAAAGCGGAAACCCCATTAAAAAATATATATATTTTTTTTTTACAAAAATTACAAAATTGCAATTACAAAAAAATTAAAAATTTTTAAAATTTAAAAATTACATAAAAAAAATGGACATGCGTGTTTTTCAGCGACGATATGTTAGCTTGAGCTATTTAATAGCCTTTCGGCTACCAAAAACGTGCACATGCGGCATAACTTGACATACAAAGATCTTAGCACAAGCAAGACGGGTGACTTCAATGTACTTCGATGACAGCAATTACTACTTTCTTATAATCCAGTACTTAAGTGGCACTTTAAGGCATGACAGAAAAAGCACAAAATAGGCGAGTTTAGGTTCCGCAGGAAGAATGTGGATTGGTAGGGGCTCACTCTATAACTACTCAGCTTTAGAAGGAGGGTAATGGACAGGAAAAAATGTGCTCCATAATATGCCATTAACTTACCCCGTATAATCACCTAGTAATATAACATAGTTAATACAGAGTTAATCGTAGCAAATAATATAGCTTTGACATCTGCTTACATTAGAGCAGGGCAACACTCTGTATTTATTTTTTTATTTATTTTATACACCCACATAATTCCGCCCAAAAATGTTGATAAACATTCAATATATGTTTTCCATCTGAATAAATTTTGAAAAGAACAAAAAAAATGCGAATCCATATACATTAAAAAATGTCTGATCAAAAATGAAATCTATGAAAAACATGTATTTTGCACGTACCATGCATGTATTTTGTCCATGTTGAAAATATTGTCATACATCTGGTGTGGTCCCATGTGGCCCCCCTCCAGTCTTTTAGTTGCCCATCCCTGCTCTAGAAACTGCTTGGCAATACTCATTTGTGTTTGCAATTGAGTTTGGATTAATTATACAGAGCAGCTTTCCTATTTTTCTCATGTCACGAGAAGTAACATTCCCCGTTTTAACACTCGTTAAAATCGAGCCGGCCAAAGTTGGAGGACCCCCGCTTACAGTCGACGCTGGCGTGAGTGCCGGTTCACATAAATGTCCTAACTGGACTCTGCTGTCCGATAAGACTTTTGCAGCGTGCTGTATATGAAAAAGTGCTGCGCATCAACCAAGCCACACGAATGAAAAAAAGATGGCCTCCTTGGCGCAGGTCGCCGAAGCGCCGTCCTATCTGGCGTCCTGCACATGTCCGCCATTTGGTTCTGTGCTCGACAGGAAGAAAACCGATTTGATTTCCTCCCCTCTCAGCTCTCTCTGCCTACTTTTTCAATCATGACGATTAAGATCTGAGCTCCCCCCCCCCCCCCCCTCCTGCGCACCTCCCTGCTGCTGCTGCTCTATCATTTCACCACCGCCCACTCTTACCCCTTTTCCCTTTTTTTTCACCCCCCCACCCCACCCCCCACCCCGGCTTCTTTCATGATTCTCCCATTTGTCCTTTCACTCTAATTGTCCCGCATCACTCATTGGGGCTCTTCGCTTATCGGCTTGCGGATGCCTGCGTCCTGCGTGTTGCTCTTTACTTGCTACCTAGCGATTCCCTTTAGCGCTTCTCTTCGACACAGCTCATTTCCTGACACCGACCCTCCTTAACCTCCGCAAACACCCACACACGCAACACACACTTAAATATTGACACACACACACACACGCCTACGCACACGCGACCACGGTACGTGCACGCATACTGACACGCCCACCCAAACACACGCTCACACCTCCACACACGCGTAAGTGCAGTGCAGTACAAACTACTATGGTACACACACAAAAAAACTACACAAACATAAATTTACACGTGTACACAACTACATGCACTCACACAAACACTTAAAAAACGTACACGCACACCTCCATAGATACATTTACAGTGCACCTACAACACGCATACGCAGACACGCACACACACGCACCCAAACACACACCCACACAAATCCACAAACACACTCACTGACACGCACACCCGCATTCACACTACACAAACACTTAAAAACACTTTCACGTACACACTTAGACACGAATCTACACACAATTACACAGAATACACAACTACACAGACACACACACACACACAAGGATAAAGAATATATGCCCGTGAGCGTTGCTATATTGTCCGTCCACTAGGGGTGTGGAAAAAAAATAATTTTCCAATATATCGTGATTTTTATCGATTTTTCAGCTTCTAATATCCTTTTAATGATGGCAGTGTCCAACACTCCATTTTCCTTTTTTCAGAGAATATGCAAAAACACAAATAATAAACAGGATGTTTTGAAGCAAATAGTTTGAACTCACTTTGTCCTCTGATCCATATCTTCTGATTAACATATACAGGAACTTCATTTCTCATCTCTACATGTAATTTTGATATTAACTGGGCAGAACATCACAATATCGTGATATCGCAATATCGTGATAATATCGTTCCGTGACCCAAGTGTCGTGATACCTATTGTATTGCAACATCCTTGCCAATACTCACTCCTACTGTCCACAAGTGTTGCCGCACCGTTACGCGTCATCAGCCCATCTATGGTGTTTCCCGTTAGATGTTAGCATGAAGCTAATGCTAAACTTCAAGCTGAAAGTGGCCGTTAAATCGGAATCGTGTACTTTTGCCCTACAGTGTAACTCCAGCGAGAACAAAACAAATCTTCCTCTGTATGCAGAATATTCCGCGTTCTACTCAGAGAAGGGCAACAAGAAGGCTAGTGTGAACGACAAACAAGTCAGCTCGCCGCCTCGCGTGAACCCAGTGCGGAGAGGTGGGGGGGGGTGGGTTGTGGGGGTGCGCGCGTGGCAGAGAGCATCTTTGGCGTGATTGATGAGCGGCGCTTTGTCACACTTTGTCGCCAGCTGAGGAGGCCCTTAAAAAGCCCTTCTGATTGGCTGCCTCTCGCCACCTCCGCCTCCTCCTCCCCACGCCTCATTAATTCATCCAGCCTGCTGCGCTCCTCAATCAGCATATGATTGAGTGCACCGGCAGCCAGACCCTCGCCAAAAATCAACTCCGCCGGGACCACCTGAGCCCTTCGCTATCGCTACGCGTGCACAAAAAAAAAAAAAAACATGCCTCCGGGTGCGTGTGCGTGCGTGTGCATGTGTGAAATTGGAATTTGGGCTTCGGATCGAGAGATGAATATGGGGCAAAAGTTCAGAATGCATTTATTGCATGGAAGTGTTATGTTCCCAAAAATTAAATGTTATTCACTTGAAATTCATTTTCTAATGTCCGTTTTAATACTTTTTGCTCATTTGATCCAATATATTTGTGTGTGTGGGGGTGTGTGTGTGTGTGTGTGTGTGTGGGCGCGTACATTCTTATCTAGGTTGATGGGTGAGGTTGAAAATGAAGCTTCGAAAAGCTGAGCACGTAGAAAGTGACTTCAATTGATTCCCCTGGAAGCCTCAGAAACGTGTGTGCGTGGGGGGGGGGGGGGTCTTATCAGCTGTCCACAAGGGGTCTCTCACACACGCACACGCACGCACGCACGTACACACACTCACAGACATCAAGGATTGAATATGGAAGGCATATGGGGCGCAGTGGAACTTTCGAAGAAAACCCGCTAAAACTATGACTCTAAAGTTGCGCAAATGCTGCAAGACTAGTTTTGACCACGGAATGATTTAATGCGGCTTTTTTTTTTTTCACCATTCCAACACCGAGTTGACTTTGAGACATTTTACACTTTAAATAATGATTCAGGAAAGGAGAAAAACATGGAAATGGCACAAAGGAGAGCTGACAGAGATTTAAAAATAATGACGGGTATGTAATCGGGCAGCGTTGCATAATCGTTTAAGAATGTTCAAAAATGACTTAAAATGTTAATAGATAATGATTTTATGCTGGCGATAGTTTGATCCTGGATCGATTTCATTCACTTGACATTATATGCTGCGGGAGTTAACAAAATCGAGCCTTTTAATAATCATTCATTCGGTTGACCCGAGCGATGCGTCGATTAATCGACAACTAATCGACTATCCGAATAATCAATCATTTGAATAATCAAGTAACGGTTTTGAGGCCTTTCTTGATTTAAAATTGTCCAAATCCTCGGCATTTCAGCCTCTCACCACAATCATATACATTTAAAATGATGTCCTGCTTTTAATAAACGAACGGAAATTACATGTTTATTTATCAGATTCATTGATTCCGCTACAACACAATCAACAGATTAATCGATACTCAAAATAATCTACCCCTCCAGCCCTAGTTGACTCTTAAAACATTTTCCACCAAAAAACAATGAGGCAGAAATTAAGAAGATGGAGATGAATAAAGTCCTCGGCCTGTGACTAGCGTGTATTTCTGCAGATTATTTTGCCGCCGGAAATAGACGCGAGAACACAGCATCATGGTGGTCTCCGCTGCCATTAATTGATTGTGACGCGGCGGAGGCGGGCAAAGCCGTTAGCGCTTAAAGTATACGGCAACAATAGTGACAGGCGGCCTGTCGCTCAACCCTCTGGGGAAGCGTTCCACTTCAAGGCGTCGCAAGGAGCCGTTGTACTTTTAAGTGTACGAGTGTCTTCAGAGAAGAAAATGGAGGCGAAAGCGCAATAAACAGCAAGAAAAAAGAAGGAGCGACTGGGAGGGGGGGGTGGGAGTCGGGTGGGGGTGGATAAAAATAGAAGATGAAAAGCATCCCTGAAAGCTGCGGACGATCACACTCGACCGCGGTCGCGTCGGTGTGAAAAAGTTTTCAAAGAGTTCGGCTATGGTCGGTGGATGAGGGGCGAGGGGGGGGCTGAAAGACGCCCAGGAGACCCTCAAAGGCGAGGCCGGATGCTGGCAGATAAGGTTGCCATTTTGAGAGAAACGTGCCAAAATATAGATGGGATAGATTTACTGTGGAAAGGGAACAATGCCAGGAGAAGACATGGGAGGCAAATGGCGAGGGGGGGAAAAAAAAAATGGAAGATGATTGCAACGCGTCCAGGCCCTGAGGTAACAAAGCAGCCCCGATCCAGGATGATAGTATAACGATTGCGATGAGGTTGTGTGCTCCTTCTAAACATCCTCCACGGTTTCCTTCATGGTGCCCTCCAACGACACCTTGATGTTTTCCTGATCGAGATTTTAAGGCTTTGGCTGACACTCCAGGATTATTCTTCGCCTTCATTGTGAATTCTGCGCTTTGCTCTTGAAGTCATCTTCAAAGGATGACCACTAGAAACAGATTTTGCGCATTCTCCGTTCGTAGTCTTATCGTGGACCGATGCGTGGCGAGGCTTTTACAGACGTGTGTGCGACAGTTCTTCAGCGTAGTTTAGTTTTATCATATTGGTATTTTCACCTTTTTTATTACCATTTTGCTAACTGGTATTGTGTTGGGGGTTAATGTGAAAAGAAATGTGATTATTGAGATGGCGTATTTTCCCAGAGCATCACCTGGCCCTCAAGCATCTCGTTCGGATTCGGGGATTGGGAATAGCAGCGAGGAGACATCTTGTTCGTCTTTGAAAGCTTGAGACATTTGCTTCTATTTTCATCAGACACGCCAACGCATCAAAGAGTTGTTGTTTTTTTCTTGTTGGTTTTTTTTTACCCTCCCCTCACATTGACTGATCGGCATTGCACCGAGCTCTCACGGGAGCATCTTAAAGCCCTGGGCTGCTTCTTTGTCTTCTTCTTCCTGGTCCATCGTCATTCTTTTGTAATCCACCTGCACCCTGACACAGCTGGAGGCGAGGGGCACTACTCACATGAAGACGCGCAGACATTGCCTGATTCAAAAGCAGTCTTGCGAGGTAAAAAGTACAACCTTTTTGTTGCTGTACTTTTGTCATTTTGCCAATCGTGTGAACGATGACTTGTCTTTGTCTGGAGTTCAGTCGCACATATCGTAGTTGTGAATTCCGACGATCCGTACCTCCAGTTTGAGATATCATAAATGCGGTTGCATGTCGAGCAATGTCATTTGGCCAAGTTAAAACTTAATTTACGATATCGGAAAAGGATGTAGAAGTCATGAATTGAGGTGAATTCAAGATATCTGGATTGACCCGGATTTTTGTCAAAATGTCGAGTCACGCTAGTCAAAATGACGTGGTTGTACAGTATTAGTCTTGATAGTCATACTGCCATCTACAGGCCAAGTTTAGATTTGCAGTATATTGTGTTTTGCATTAATGTCAACAGAACAAAGACAAAGCTTTTTGCCTTCATGCAACAATGTTTAGAATTACAATTAAAAATTAAATTAAAAGAAATAAAAGCAACCATGCTCAGAAATAGAATTCAAAGAAATAAACGACTCATTTTTAAAAATGAGAAACTTCCGATACTTAAAACTACATTTAATATCAGACAATTTAATTGAAAAATGTGATGCATTAATTAGGTAGCCTACAGAAAACTTTTAGCCCAATCATTTCCTTGAAGTTGACTTTAACTTGACCCAAAAAATTATAGTCTATAAATATAATTTCACACTTGACAGTTAGTTGGGAAGGCCCTCCACAGACCCAAATATTTGCATACAACATATTGAAAAGTTCGTTTATGTCCCCTTCGAAAAAGAAACCACACCTCCACAGTATCCGAGTACATTTTTGCAGTTCAAGAAACAGGAGCCGGATATGACATTAACTGCACGGAATACTTAATCAACACAATTATGATGCGCTGTGACACAGAAAGAGCCCATAATGAGCTGGTATTAACATATATCCCTTTGTCCTTGTCAGCAAACGTGTGCCCTGCCTAAACGTCCGCATTTTCCTCATTAATGTCCGTCTTTATCTCATTTTCCACTCACTTCTTTAATGCTCCTCATCTTAATGAAGTGCTTTTTCCCCCCCCCCCCACCCCCCCCTTTCTTTGTGACGGCTATTCACTATTTTCCGAAGCACTTAACGCCCTGGACAGAAATAGACTTCCTTTAGACGTCTCCTTCAAAAACTCAAGACGCTAGTCAGAAGTTTCTTTGAACTGATTTCTTTCTTTCTTTCTTTCAGGCATTCAGAGTATCACATTCCACATTTAAATGTTCACTTTTTTGGGGGCGGTCGGCTGAGATGTCAAGCTGACGCGTACGCTTTTACAAAATTGCCGATGAGCTGTCAAACGTTAAGTGCTGTCACTTAGCTGTCACATCAGTGCCGGTGATTCGCCGGCCATCTCCGTCCACTCAAATATCTACCATCAACCCCCCCCCCCCCCCCCCCCTTCCGATTGGACCTTTGAGGACGTCATTCTCCTGCTCATTTAGAAGAGACAATTTAGCCCCAGTGTGTCACACTGGACTAGTAGTTAACATGTCACCCTACAGTTCCACTCTGACTTGCTGACACATTCCAGAAACATTACGTGACTACTAAATTGTCCGTAGGTGTGAATGTCAGGGTAAATGGTTTTTTTTTTTTTTTTTTTTTTTGTAAAAATGTCAAATCAATTCAGATTCGTGTATTTTCACTCAAGGTGGCACTTATTACCAAGCCGCAAAACTACAAATCTGTCTGTGTAGCTAGCTAGCTAGCTACTATATCTACTATAGCCGTCTAGCTTATTGACACATTTTCAGACATAGGCAGATAAAAGTTGTACTTGGTTGTTTAATGTGTGGGCAGGCACCCCAGAGGCTCGTTTTGTAATGAAAATGAAAATACAAATGGAGCAATGTCGAAAGGGTTGTAAAAGGACAGCGACAGACTTAGAAAGGCTAATGAGGCTAATGCTGCTAACGTTTAATAAATGATTTCAAATAACATGTAATCATGAAATTATGAAATGGGAAGACCATAATCTTGACTTCAGGTGAAAAGTGCCTTTGCCGCAGACAGACAAATGGCTGCAATTTTCCTACGATGTTCCTTAAGATGTTTTGATGTTTGAAATAGGCATAAACATCGCTAACTCACACTGCGGAAATTACAGCCATTTTCATGTCAAAGCAGACAACAAATTATATTTCATTGGGCTGAATATTTATGACAGGGAAATAGGACATTTGTTCAACAGCTACCGCTTTCTTCAAAATCTTGTTTTGTTCCCGTATACCGGTTCGTATAAGGAAAAAAAAAAAAAAAAGCTATTACTGCCAAATAAAGTACCATGATGCACAGCAGTACTCTGCCGAAGCATCGATTGCTTGTCTTGAATGTTTACTGAGCTTGTACCTGGACCGTGAAAGTGCTGGCTAAAGCCACCAGGAGCCATAGCCGTGAAATTGCTGATTAAGGTCGAGGTCTCACTTATGAAGGCGAGCGAAAAGCGCTGTTTACCTTTTTATTTTATACCCTTTTTTTTTTTTACAAGCTTGTTGGCTGGAGGCAAGGCTACCAAGCATCGTACTTCCGCCGGCTTGGTGGGAGGAATGGAAGAGCCGTCTACTTCCTTCTTCTAATGGGAGCGATGCTATTTGTAAAACGCGTTTATTTGTTCAAACGACTTCCAAGTTCCGGGACAAAATGGCCTCAAGGACAACGTTGGCATTTATTGATGTACTTGCTGAACGACGACGGTATTTATTAACGCAAATTATAAACACGAGGGTTCACTGAAATGCAATTTCATCTGTTCAGACTCTAATAAGGGTCCTGACAACAACAACAATAACAGAACACTCATTGTCAAAAGCCGTTCTAATCATCATATTTTTCTTTAGCTTAGTAAAGAAGCTAGCTAGACCCGTGGTCTGTACATCTTATTATGCCAACAGCTTTATGTCAGTCCGTTAAGACGTTATGATGTGGATATTACTTAACCTGCTGACCCCCTGCCTGTGGAGAGAATTGACCTACATTTGGGTATCTTACCGAACTGGACACACTTAATTGATGAAACAGACCTACCTGCTCGTGTAGCTGTAGATGAAGGTCAAGCAGTACGCAATGAACCAGATAATGGCGAACCTGAAAAGGAAATTGACAACACAGAGCTCACCAAACCGAATAAGGTTGCGATGAGAGAGGACAGAACAGACAATGTTGCAGAGGACATTGGATTGACTGATCCTAGTTCTGCTCAGGATGAAGGACAATCAAAGGATAGCTCGCCAACTAAAACTAGGAGAGCCTGCCAAGTTGTCATTTAAAACCATTGGAATATAGCCCTTGACCAAGTTTTTTCAGAAGTCCCTTGAATTTTAACATACTACACTGAAAAAAGTCTGTTAGATTTACTGTATAAAGAGTACCAGCCCCATTATTCTTCTGATGTGCACGCCATGGCCACAAGGGGGCATATAGTAGACACCGAGTAAGTTAAAATGACGAAATGAATCAAAAGATGTGCACGCACTGGCCACAAGGGAGCATATAGTAGACTCCGAGTAAGTTAAAATGACGAAATGAATCAAAGGATGTGCACGCCTTGGCCACAAGGGGGCATATAGTAGACAACGAGTAAGTTAAAATGACGAAATGAATCAAAAGCAATGCATGCATTGGCCGGGAATCGAACCCGGGCCTCCCGCGTGGCAGGCGAGAATTCTACCACTGAACCACCAATGCTTACGGCGCTTTCAATATGTACGATCACGTCGTCACAAGCAGCAACCTGCCTCGACGCAAAAGCACAGAAGGACCGACGTTCTTTTGGTTTGTGACTGTTGTAATACAAAGAGACACGAAAAGAAGAGTTTCACATCTGACTGGGAAATCTTATGTTGCAAAAGTTGTGCATGCATTGGCCGGGAATCGAACCCGGGCCTCCCGCGTGGCAGGCGAGAATTCTACCACTGAACCACCAATGCATGTGATGACTAAAAGAGGTATAATGGTATAATGGTATAAAGGTATAATAATTTTTTTTTGCCATGGTTAATTTTCGTTTTATATTCCTAATGAGAACTGTTGAGTCTTTCGAGATGACGGTTGTGGTTTAAAATGGCACTGTTTGGATGCTAATTGTTGCATGCTGGGATTAGTACACTGCAGCAAAACCCCGCGGCTAGCCAGACCTCAACATAGAAGATGATCGCTAATGATAGTTTTGTTCGAAAAAAATATTGCTTTGTTTTTATTTTTGTGAGTCCACGCGTGCGTGAATCCGTTGCCAGAGAGTTTACAGACCACTTTAACTGGAGGATGATTGACGACTCACGATTGACGGTGAGGGTACAGTACTACTTAGCATGCTATGCTAGCGCTCGTTTCTCATTTTTTTCTATACGGTTAAAATGACGAAATATTGAAACGTTTCTCAGACGTTTAAAAACAATCGTAGTGAGCTACAAATGCGCAGCAATGTTGTCGTTCTTGAAAATAGTGAGTTGCGAGCTTTAAAGTGCATTCATTTTCATGAGAATGGTGGTCATTTTTCCTGCGTCATTTCTAGACGACTTGTTAAATGGCGGCAAGTCAGATCGAAACACGTTGTATGTCAATGTCGTTTGTGATTTGTGCACAGAATATTCTTATAGCGTTACAAGTTGTTTCAATGAAGAGTTATATTTGGAGTGAAACGTGTGCTTTGTTTAAAAAAAAAGTGTTTTATGTAGGTTTAAGTAGTTTGTATGTTGGGATGTGTGTAAAATTTCAAAGTAAAATTAGACAGGTCTTTTATGGTTCCAGTTATATAAATACAAATATTTGAAAAGGTATGAGCATTTAAAATCAGGGGTTTTCATTTTTGGCCAACGTCTTAATGCAAAATCAATAGAGATTGAGCTTTTATTTGTGATATTTTATTTTATTTTTTTTTAGAATCTGAGTTTCAAACTCTTCATCCTCTTTCCAGTCTGTCGCTGTCTGCCTCTGCGTCCAATCCATCATTTGATATCAGTCGTCGCTCCAGCAATGATGCCGTCACTCTGCTTTAGCCAAACACACTCACGTAAAGGTGCCCTAATCTGGGCCAGGAATGTGGCAACTTCCCAGAATTCACAGCATCACCTCGCCACTGCAATGTCATTTTCTCTGGTATACTTTGCAGGGCTCATTTACTACCTCCTCCCACGCCCGATGACCTCTTCGCAGGGGTTGAGGGGGGGGTCGCGTGAGCAAGTATATGCATCGTTTTAGCACGGTGCAACAGTGGCAGTTATGCCATCCATCCACTCATCCATCCATCCATGCATCCCTTAATCCATTTTCAATACTGCTTATAAGGGTTGCCATGATCAAATATTGATATCCGATATCAGTCCGATATTAGCCCAAAAAAACAGGATCGGATTATATCAGTCTAAATCCAGGAGCTCCAATATTAGCGCTCATTATACGAGCAGTCCAATCCAGGCTCAGTTCCCACCATACACTCAATGTAAAAAAATATATATTTCTATTTAATTATATAGAATAATTCGTTTTTATTGACTTTTTTAGGGTCATTTCTCAGGGCCCTTTAGTTTATTTTGTATTGATTTTATTCAAGTGCAGTTATTCTCATGTTTGAGGTTGAATTTATGTAACCCAAATGTTTGGGAAAAATGTGTCATATTTTCTCATACCTACCGTTGCTGACTATTGTTGTTTTTTTGAGTCAAGTCTCTCGTAACATTTCATTCTGAAAAATAAAAGCATGCATCATTCCTGCTGATATTGTATCAATATCGGTGTTAGACACTACTCTATGCTGCAATATCCGTATTGTATCAGAAGTGAAAAAGTTGTATCGGGACACCCCGACTGATTATCCTCACGAGGGTGGCGGATGTGCTGGAGCCTATCCCAGTTGAGATTAGGTCAGAGGCGGGGCAAACCCTGAGCTGATCGGCAGCCGTCAGTCTGACGGAATGCTCTCCTCCTAGCTAATTATATGGTCACATGTAGCAGCCTGCCCCGATGTGTGGTAGTTTCTTCTTCACAAGAACGAGAAAATATAGCATTGAGCAGGAGAGACCCACTTTGAGCTCCTTCTGGTGCACCAGGGAGCAGCATAATACAAAGAGACACGTAAAGAGGAGTTTCACAGCTGACTCGGCAACCTGAAGTGTAGCAAAAGCTTTGCATGCATTGGCCGGGAATCGAACCCGGGCCTCCCGCGTGGCAGGCGAGAATTCTACCACTGAACCACCAATGCTTGCGGCACTTCCAATTTGCACAGTCGCGTGGTCACAAGCAGCTGAGAAGGACCGACGTGCGCCGGGAAATTGTGAAAAACAAATAGACATGAAAAGAAGAGTTTCACATCTGACTGAGAAATCTTATGTTGCAAAAGATGTGCATGCATTGGCCGGGAATCGAACCCGGGCCTCCCGCGTGGCAGGCGAGAATTCTACCACTGAACCACCAATGCTAGCATGCCTGTGAGGGTGCATATTTCTGTGGTCACACGTAGCAGCCACGAGAGCCGAGCTGGAGGTTCCATTTGTACTTCCTCCTCACATTGGTGTACTTTTTCCCTTTGCGCTTGCAATTATCGTGACGCGCTTGAGCGCATTCCTGATGACGTGCAATCAATCGGCTTTAATTAGAAGTTGTTTCTTTCCGGACGCTTTTCGCTAATCTTTCGTACACTTTATCTCGAGGTTTGTTTTTTTTTTTTTTTTTTTCCCTCTGGTCGGCGGGTCGTTTGAAAAGTCAACCGCCGGCATTGCGCCGCTGCGTTAGTATGCGGCTTGTTACTTCACCTTAACTTGACCTCCTTCTCTCTCTCTCTCTCTCTGTCCGTCCTCCAGATGTCGATGACTGCCAGTCGAACCCCTGCCGCAACGGAGGAACCTGCATCGACGAGATCAACTCTTTCGTCTGTCTGTGCCTGCCCAGCTACAGCGGCGCCACATGCGAGAAAGGTAAAAATGGCAACAGAGTAAATTGTTGCTCTTTTTGTTGTTGTTGTCGTTCATTCATTTGGGCGTTACCACTGTTGCCCCGAAACAAAGATTTGGGGGGAAAGCGTTAATCTTTGGTTGTCAATCTTCAGATCTGAAGTCAGACGCCGGAAGCTATACTGTGAAAAAAAGCTTTGAAAAAAATGATTTGTCTCTCATTAATCCTGAGGTGTGGAATCAATGCAATGTCACTTTCCGTGCTACTCCTCCTCGCCCAAGTCCTCACTCCATATTTTCTACTCTGTGAGGCGTTTTTTTTTTTTTTCTTTTTCAACCGTAGCCTGAAGCAAACATGCATTGGCGAAGTTGGCAGCGACGCCATCAAGTTTGCCGTCACACCGACTTAATGAAGCTGGAATTATGCAGCGTGGGGTGGGTGGTCTCCCCAATATGATAATCCTGTCTGACAGTCTTCCTTATAAGTCTTAAATGCATTCCATTCCTCAAAATAGACACACGAAATATATTAAAATTGCATGTATTGATATGATATAAGTGCCTTTTTGTTTTTGTCACTCCACCCCCCCCCCCCCCTCAGTCGGTATTTTGACGTGATCGCCTACACTGCTGCAAGTGTTGAATCTTAGGCTGCATATACAATACATGTGACCTGAATCCCATCTTTTTCTCCCATGTGGCCCATTTTAGCAGAGGTGGAAAGAGCATTACAATATTCTACTCAAGTAAAAATATTATCTTGCCTACATTTCACGACGGTGCCTAAGTGACACACTTAAGATGATCTCAGAAGTTGTCCGGCTGTCTGGAGAGTCTTCGCAGCCTCTCAACTTCACAAATATTCCCCGCACTACATCTTACCACACAAGTTTGGATTGTTCCCCTGAGCGTCAGCTCTCTCTTTTGATTGTTGCCCCATGCTAAACAAGGCCGCGTTTGTTTTAGTCGCGAGAGCCCGGACTACAAAACCAAAGGCAAACAACCGGATTAACATTGAACGCCAAGTATAATCAACGCTGCCAGATTTGATTCCAAGAGGCATTAAAATGTCTTTGAAGCAGGGAAATCAGTTTGAAAGATGAAAAAATATGCGATGCTAGTGCCAGGTGGCACTGGTGGCATCTTCTTCTCTTGAGGAACGCTCAAAAGTCTCCACAAATCTCCAGCAACACCACAAAAGGTCGCCCCGATTTATCGCTAGCCACTTTGTTTTTAAAAAAAAAAAAAGTTGCTAAAGGTGTTGGAACGGCCCCTCGATGCCGCTTGGGAACTTTAAAATTGTGAAACAAATGCAAAATTTGTCTTGTTTAAGTCAAATGAAATCAACTAGTAAAACTAACGGAAAACGTTAGGCCGGTTACCGATACCTCTAGTGCTTTGACATGACAATTTAACGCGAAGACACGAAATTGTGAACAAAGGCCTTTTTGTTCTGAAGCAGATGATGACACACATGTGTCAAACTGTCAACTACTGCTGAAGAGGACTTACTCAATGTCAGATTTATTAAGTATCGTTGGCTGGTATCGGCAGCCTCCATGAGTACCCATACCTTAAAAAAAAAGGCTAGTATTGGCACCGATACTGATACCACGTACCGGTACTCGCCCATCCCTACTTAGAATTTAACAAACACGTCAAACACAGATGCCATTTTGATGTACACTTTTAATGTTTATACACGCTGCCCAACAGAATGAAGAATCATGTGGTCCTTTTAAAAAAAAAAAAAAAAAAAAACAACAAGTGGTGTGGATAAATGAGCCCATCAGTCTTTTTTGATCGTTTAAATTCTGTGTGAATATTATTGATGAGCTGGCTTTTCCTCGCAGCGTGACAGAGAAGACAGAGGGGGGTAAAAAAAAAAAAAAAAAAAAAAAAAAAGGAAGACAAGTTGAATAATGTCTAAATATTTGAAGAGGTTGATGTGATGTGGAGCTCTGAGGCTGCCTCTTGTCAGCGAGAGCAAGAAGAAATCAGCGGAGACTAAGCCGGAGATCTGAGGGGGAAGGAAACATGCTGCTTGATCTTCCATTTCCTCTTTTCTTGCCTTTTTTCCCCCTGTTCGCTCTGTTTCCTTTCCTGTCTTCTTGCCATATTTGCTTGCTTTCGCTACCATTTGGTCACGTGGGCAATCGTGTGAAGCATTGATTCTTCGAGCCCGTCTAGTTTTCTGCCTAAACGGGCCACCACTGCGCCTCTGATTTGATTTGATATATTTGACACCGCCGTGTCCAAGGAGAAGCAACCAATCAGAGAAAGAATCAATTGTCGCGCAGCCTCGCAACCTCGCCGAGAAAAAAAAACACTTCAACGTGATAACATTTAGGGCTCTATGAATCCGTGGACGCGAGTTTTGTCCGATGTTGGTCATTTCAGTGACGAGCGCAGGGAGAGGGAGGGCAGCCCCGCTGTGGGAGTGGTCACAGCCGATTAAAGTTCATTGCGTTAAAATGAGCCTCGACATGGCGAAAGTACACATGCGCCGTGTGCATTTGCTGGTGTCCAAAAGAATAAAAAATAAATAAATAAATTGCTGGTGTCAAGTCATAATGACTGTTTTAAGTAGGACAAAAAGTTTTTTAATTCTGTTTTTTCTTTATATGGTGGCAGGTGTGTGAGGTCATTAATTAGATCAGATTAAATTCTTTGTCTCATTTTTTTTTTAAACCACACACCTGTAATGTCCTAGTCAATGTTTTTGACTTTGAAACCCCCCCACAAATGGACGACCTGTGTTCGAAAGTCCAAAAAGCGAACACATAAGGTTCTCAAATTGTGCACGGAATTGAATATTGTTCTGGTATTCTGTCCTTCTCCTATCTATGCATACTGAACAGGGCCCCATACAGACCCCATTTGCAGTTTTCCAATTCACCGGTGTCGCTTCGGATTTGTCGGCCCAAAAAGCGGAGGCCTTCCGCGAGCTGCGGGGAGCGCCAAAATTTGACACATGGAGCCCGTGCGTCCGATTTGCAGGGAGATACCCACATACGTGCATCCCAGCCAAGTGGGGATGGCAGGCCGAGCGCTGCGACGGGTCTTAATTGCCGAGCCGGCGTTGCACAATGCAAGCAGCGCTGTCATTTCAATGGATGAAAGGACTTTTGCTGGACCGGGGCTGTCGCACGGCAGCTTGATCATTATCAAGCTTCTTCAGAGCTTTCTGATGAGCCGATCATTTGAATCAGTTGTGTCGCAGCAGGCACAGATGGAAAACAGGCAGGAAAGCGGCCCTTGAGGACCGGCGCTGGACATGTCTGATTTAGGCTGGCATAGCAACGTTTTGCATCATATTATAGTGATTCTGCAAGCGATGGGAAAGAAATCGCGATGTAGAAAACATTGCAGAACGAGTTACACAGTAACGTCCCAGAAACGGTCTCAGTCGCTCTTGTTTTCACACGAGGCAAATTCGTCAACAAGCTTCGCCGTACAGCAGCGCGGCCTTCGGAAACCAGTTAGTTACGATGTCGGGGAGACTTAGCGGATGCACGGACTTACAGTGTATAATTAGTCCGTGAGGGGATGTCCCTCCATGGCCGGACTTGCTGCCCTGTCTTCAGTTCCCAGCAATGTTGTGAGTCGGTCGCCAAACAAACATAGAGACGAGGGTTGCTCTACAGAGATGGCTGTATTTATGGCACTCGTTCCCTATGCTCATTAAACTCAACTCGCTATGCTTATTCTCTTTAGGCAGTTATATATGGATTTCTTTTTTTTAAATCATAACACAGAGACAGGTTTTATTCCTGGCAGGGAGGAAGGGAATTGCTGGATAGCTACTGATGATTGATTCTTGATTTTTTTTATTATTATTTTTTTTAATACGCCTTCTCTTGATAGGATTGTGATAGGAGTGTATCAACCATTCGCTATTGTGTGTCCCCATGTGCCCCCGGCAGACACGGAAGGCTGCGAGCACGCATGGCGGAAGTTCCATGGCCACTGCTACCGCTACTTCAGCCGGCGGCACACGTGGGAGGACGCCGAGAAAGACTGCCGGGAACACAGCGGCCACCTGGCCAGCATCCACAGCCCGGCCGAGCAGAACTTCATCGGAGGTGAGCGCGGGAGTCCAAATGAGCCGGAGAAGTTTGGCGAAAGCTGCTTTGCATTCCCGGGTAGTTGGTCCGCTTTCAAGTGACGGCGCCCTCTAAATGTCACTGATTGGAGTCATCAGGGCGAGACCAGTGAGCGGAATCTAATGTGGCCAGTTGGCAGCACGCCACAGTGAAACGGCATCGAGCAATTAGATAATTAGCAGACGTCAACATATGCAAAATACTTGTTTGACAGTGGCAGTTGCTTTTAACACCACGGGGCAGGAGAAGCGCGCAAGTTCATCATTCCCCTGGAGCCTCCTTGTCGAAGGAAAAAATGTCGGAAGGGGTTGGGTCGGGGGTTTTGCAATTTCACACAGCAACAAAGCATCCCGCAATCACATGATTAGATAATTAATAAAATTCTACCCCTGTCCTGATCCTGCGAAATTTTACAGCTGTATTCTCCCTCCAAAGACTGAAAATTGCCATGGCGTCTTCTGGAAAGTTACCAGAAATTTAGCAGCCCAAAACCGACATCTGCGCTCCTAATTGATACTTATCTAAAATGTCTTAACTTTGATAGTTTTGTTGTCTGTCCATGTGCTTTTCCTGTGCCCCCATCTTCAATAATTCCTGAATAAACACCGCGAGCAGTGCGCTCACAGCCCCTTTTGGCGCTGATGTAAGCGTCTGTGACACGGCGCGTAATCTGCTGTCATGTTCGGTGACAGTGTGATTGGTCTGGAAACAGGTGAGCTGATTTCCTTTGCGCAAAGCAAATCGATAGTGTGTCCACATCGGCTCCGATGCAAGCAAAGCCGCCCCATTTTTCGCTCCATTTCAAAACAGAAAAGTCCCCGTGCGCGTCGTAGCCCAAGCTCCCTCGCTATTCCTTGTGCACCCGAACAACAAAATAAAAGGCGTCTAATGGGCTAAATACCCGACGTCTCCACCCCTGCAATAAGGAGATCAGCGTCATTAGGAAGATTAATGAGCTCGCTGATGATGCTAATCAGATGCGGCGCGATGTGGAGACGGCGTAGAATGGGATTAACCCTCCTCCCGCATGGAACGTCACCGCTGACATTTTTGCTTTCACGCGTAAACAAAAAAAAAAAACGTCATCGCACTGGCGGGGGATTAGGAATAGAGAAGGAATGTGTGAGCATTATGCTATGCTGCCTGATGTTTTCTTAGCCTTCGAGCTTATATGTCAAACTCAAGGCAGAATTTGGCCCGGAGTTTAAAGAGAACATTTGCCGTGGCCATTTGTAATGGCACGTGATTATGAAAGTGGGTAGTCGTGGTAAATAGTCCCAGCGAACGAGTGTGCAGCTTCAACATAAGCACTAGCGATGCTAAAACAGCATTAGAACGCCGAACGGGCCGGCGTTAGCAAAGGCTGCTATGTTGGCAGCATGGTAGCATAAGTAAGGAATCAAATGGTTTTTTTTTTTTTTTCCCTTTTTATTGCACCTTTCACAGTTAAAGGCCAAAAAGTGCTTTAGGGACAGATGCCAAGTATACTAAGATGAAAAGTGTCCTCAATAAAATAAAATGGGCATAACATAAAGGCTGAATAGAATTCTGCTTGGGCTAAAATTACGCAATTATTTTAAGATCCAATCTCACCTACTCTCCGTCATCATAAATTTGATGAAAGTGGCCTTGAAAAGTCTCAAGTGCACAGATACCCTGGATTTACCAAGGGAATGACAATAAATATCTAATTATAACGCTCCTAAATGTGAGCGGAAATACTTGCTTGTCTTTTGCCCGGCGACCTGGTGCTCCAAAGTCAGCCGTGGTTGGCTACAACTCACTCTCGACCCAAATGAGGGCAAGTGCTGTAGAAAAAGAATGGAGGAATAAGAGCGATGGTCCATGTTTGTGTTTTTCTTGCTCAGGCATCAGTCATGACAACACCTGGATTGGCTTAAATGATCGTACAGTGGAGGATGACTTTCAGTGGACTGACAAGATGGACCTGGTAATCCTGTTTTCCATTGTTATTCACATCATCAACCAACGCAAGTTGCATTGGGAATTCGTTAGTGTAACTTAGATGGGTTGAACACAATCCCTTCAGGGATTTTAGTCAAACTTGCATTTGTTTATCTTTGGGGGGGGGGGGGGGTAATGGAAGTACAGTGGACCCCCGCTTACTCACGGTTCACCACCCACCTTCACCTGTGGTGGATTTTTTTAATTGTATTTTTTTTTTTTCAATATTTTTCAAGAATTCCTAAGTTGACTTTGTTAAAGTAAATAGGACAGAATTTCATTTTATTTTGTACAATGATATTGTCCCACATTCTAACATTGAAAACGCGCCGCAAGAAATAAGTCGCAGGACTACATTTCCCAGGATTCTTAGGCACAGAAACAGGAAGTAGCCCTAGTTCCAGTTTGACGAAAAGACGAATAGACGCCTGCTAGCCGTTCGATGCGTTTGAGATTTCTGTGATGGGTCTCATGTCCGTCAACGTTTATGCGCAGCAATATGAGAACTGGCGCTCGAACCAGCCCGACAACTTCTTCGCGGGCGGCGAGGACTGCGTGGTGATGATCGCTCACGAGAACGGCAAATGGAACGACGTGCCGTGCAACTACAATCTTCCCTACGTCTGCAAAAAGGGGACAGGTGAGAAAGCGGAACAGGAAGTGGCGCCATCATTCTCCGGCCATGAGGTTTTGAAACGAGTAGACAGTAATCAATCAATTTTATCTTCCCACAAAGCTTCTCTTCGCTCCCACTAAGCCGCGCCAACATGTTGAATTAACGGGGGCGCTCGTCGGCTCCACGCTGAGCGTCCTCTAGTTAAAGCGCTCCAAGGACACATTCTCTGCCGGTCACTAAGAAACAGAAGCACGCGTTGTCCAGTTATTTTATTGCATTTCATTTTTTATTTTTGGAAAGAAAGTGGTGGAGTCCATAGATGTTTGTGGTTACGAACACACAATTTTTGACAGTTACTTGAAACATGGCATGTGAAAAAAAAAAAAAAAATCTCGTGTAATGAGCAATATGCTGCTTTACCAAATTGAAAGACACATGGTTATCTAAATTTAATTGTCAATTTTCATTACATCCACTTCCACTTCCATCCCTTTTTTTCCCATCAGGAAAACTAAATTAGTAACTGGAATTACAGCGCAGCTATTGACTTTCCGTCGGGCCACGTGTGCTGAGATCTTGCTTCCTGAGTCACTAAGCTGCCGAAAGATTACGAGTCCAAATGTGAAGTTATTTTCATGTCCGTGACGATCACTGCACAAACATCGTCTTCAGCCACCACGACAACGCATAAACCACAGCAAGAGATGTAAAGAAAGTCCCAAATAGCCGTTTACATTATAAATCACGTCGAGGAGTTCCAACTGACATCGGCGGGGTTACATTGAGCATGTGAGTACGCAACATGACAGCTGCATCAACGCCGCAGACTGAAAGATAAGAAAAATAATCGGATGTTTCATGAAAAATGTGGCCAGCTCTCACGAGCCGCACTTGTATCATAGCAACAACGGGCAGATAAGACTCCACCCCTGTTTTATTCATGTACACACGGGAGAGGTATTGTTCACCGAACACCGTGTCAAGTCAAGTAAATATTTATTTATGCAGGCCTTTATCACGGAAAAGCCTCAAAGGGCTCCCGCTGTTAACAAATATCAACCTCAGGAGGCCTCGGAAAAACTCACATAAATAAGTATAACACGTGCGTTTCTTGTAAGTCGCTTTGTCAGAATTGCGCTGCCGCTCTGTTCGGGGTCACGAATAGAACGAGAGCACCGTTGACATTCCGTGCACAAGCAGCATGAATAGGAACAACAACCCTTGAGGAAACTGTCGAGTAACCCAAAAGTGTCTGAAGCGTTCCTCTTGTTTAGCGTACGTTGCGCTACTGCACAGTTTAAACAAGCGAGCCTGCGCGGAGAGCGTCTGGAACGCCTGCAAAGATCAAGCAGAGCCCTCCGAGTATTTTAGAAAATAAATTGTTATGATCCCGGCTGTGAGAAATCAAGTTACACTCAAGCGCTCTTCCCCCTTCGGGCCATATTCGCTATTACGCAAGTACCCTCATAAGTCATTTTAATGACATTTCCCCTTGTCCTCACCACAATACTTTTCTCTTTCCCCGCGCTGTTAGAAATCTTTCAGCAGGGCACCAAGGTGAATTTTATAGAAAACCAAGCCTTCAGCATTTTATTTGTGTCTCAAGTGGGTGAGCCATCTCGCTCCGCGTTGAAATTTTTAACGTCGAGCCGGGCGTTTAATCAGACTTATTGTTTTCCCCTTGCCGCCTTCTCTTAATGAGGTTTTCAGACAAGGACAGCTGTAGACGCTGTCATAAATTAGTCGGATACTGATGCAAAATCACTACTTCGGATGAGTAGTGACATGATTAAGAATAACCTTTACGATTGGTGTTCCGACTATTCCATGCGGAATTATTGTTGAGCAGAAGCCTTTGGTGAACTTCCAATCCAAGGAAGTGTGGATCAGTCTTACCTGTTTGACCCTTTCTGACAATGCTACGATGCGACTCTTTAACGGACGAAATCCAAAAGTGGTAAGGGTTCTGAATGATATGCTGCTCGATAGGAAAACTGGGAATCGAGTCCGGGTAGCGGTGGCTAGGATGAAGAGTAGAATCCCAGAGGTTGGCATTTTATTACATTTTTGCTGGTCCGCCATTCGTCGTCCGTCATTCGCCAGGGTACACGTCCGTCATTTGCCAGTCCATCATTTTTCGCGACGAACTGCATTGTCATCGTCAGTCCGTCACTCAACTCCGTCAGAAGTCCGTCGGTCCGTCAGTTGGTCCCCCTCAAAAAAAAAAAAACGTTAGAAAAAACAGGCATCCGCCAGTGATGGACTAACGGCCCGATTACAGATGACAGATAAAAACACACTCGCGACATTCCTCAGTCCGTCGTATTTATAAGGTGTCCCGTCATTCGTCAATCGTCAGCAAAGTCTGACGGAATGCCCACCTCTGTAGACTCCGTGGATTGACCTCTAGATCCAAAGGAATCATCATCGTGACAGGTTAGAGGTAGAGCGCAAGTCATCGTTACGAGATTTCGAATCACCAAGAAGTGGAACACCAGCCGATGCTCCTAAATCCAAATCAAGGATCAGTAGCAACACGCGCAGTAGACATCAATATCATTGCGATGGGTCTTTTGACATACTTTTGAATCCAGAGGAAGTGGAGGTGGCGAAGGGGCCGCGGTAGCGTCGAACGCGAGAATGCAATTTTGGATTCACGTCAATTCAGCAACGCGGATCCTTTGGGCAGACTTCTAGATCCAAGTAAAGTTTGAGTGACGATTGGGTCGGATTTGGAGTATGAAAACCAACCGCGCATTTAAACGATTGGTACCAGCGTGGCCAGTGTGGCTTTCGTTGTCATCTGTTTTTGTTTCTCCAGTGCTTTGCGGAGCCCCCCCTCAAGTGGATAATGCTTTCGTGGTTGGCCGGAAGCGCTCACACTATGACATCCACTCCACCGTGCGCTACCAGTGTGCCGACGGCTTCCAGCAGCGCCACGTACCGACAACAAAGTGTCGTGCTAACGGCAAATGGGACGAACCAAAAATCATCTGCACAAAATGTGAGTTCCCCCCCCCCCTCCAGGCAATTCCAGGAACTACTTTTTCTTGGGCTATTTCATAACATTGATTTACTTCTGCTTTCATTTTGCTTGTGTATGCTTGCGCATACAACGGAACTCCAGTCTCGCCGCAACTTCTGATGTTAATAATTGCGAGCAAAAAAAAAAAAAAAAAAAAAAAAAGATCACAGTGGTCGGACCGCCTGCAGCTTTACTGGGAAGTGGAAGTGTCTTCCTTGAAGCACTTCATACGTGACAACGTATATTTTTAGACCAAATCGTGCAGAAACAAGTATATTTGATCGAGAAAACTTCATTTCTATTCCAGCCATTCATTATGTAACCAAAACCATTTGATATTCTCAAACATATTTTTATGAGGATACAAAAGACTATTACTTTACAATCGTATTTTATTCAAATATACGTCAAGGTAAACGGACCTATCGGGCCCCTTTTGGGATGAATCTTCCCTCAGCAGGTTTGTCCACGTACGGGAGCTGAAACGAACTCAAAATGGCCGCATCAAGCCAAAACGGCAGACTTTCCGTTGATTTTTGGGAATGTTTCCTTCGGATGTTACGAAAGGCGTGTCCACCCGAGGTTGTCTCGATCGTTGAAACTGGTTTGTTTTTCTCACTTTCCGGTTGAAACTACTGAAGTGTTTTTCTTAAAATAATAAAATAGGCCCTGAAGGCAGTTTTACTCAGCCGCATGAAATGTTGTCGGCATGTCTATCATAAGTAGGCTGATACATAAATGTCAAGAATTCATCCTGTAGAACAAACAAACATGTCTGCCATCCTGGTTTGAAGCGGCCATTTAGGGACATTTTGTGGTCCTTCAAAAGACTGCAAAACTGAGCTGAGTTGCGGAAAACTTGAGTTGTCTTCTGGATGGAGCATGGCGGGCTGAGTTTGATGACTTGCCATAAAATACAAATACTCTATTGAGCTTCACAAAGTCAGAGCAGCACTAAGTGTTGTTTTGCTACTCCACGTCAGGGGGGGAAAAAAAAGAAGAAAAAAAAACTCCAATAATTTTAATTACTGGTTGTCTTATGAAAATGTTAATTTCCATGGTAGATATTTCATGCACCTTATTTCTTTTCAAATAAACAATGTTGTCCCAAATACATTTCTAAATGACACTCTTGACAGCCTTCACTTCATAACCTTTCAGCATCATAATGATTGCTCTTCAGAGGCAAGATAAAAGGCTTGATACATGCATAACTATTCCGCCCGAATGTCATTCCCCTGATGAAAAAACACGGAATGATGGCGTCTGTGTCTAAAAGTGAATAAGATTGCTTTTCTTGTGACACTTTATCTTTTCTTATTTTTCCCCTTAATTCCGCGGCCCGGAGATACAATGTTCCTATCGTAGATTGCCGACGGCATTTCTTTGTCGGCGGCATCCAGGAAGGGACAGGGAGGACATTTGCCAGTGCGGCCCGGGAAGAAGCTTATGAGTGGGTAGCACCGCTAATGAAACTAATGTTCCGTCAGTGTGGTGGGGGGGGGGAAAAAAAAAAACACTGCTTAAAACTTAAAACCTGTTGCACCCAAAGGTGTTTGTCAAAGGGGAAATCAACACAAAGATATTTTTTTCAACAATATGTTCTATGCAGGCCCATTAGTTGAAACAAGCGGAATATGAGTTAAGCAGCAAAATGCACCCCTTTTTAGCCGTCTCAGCGGCGGCCATTTTGTCACTACTGTCGACTGAAGATGACATCACAACTGCTCAGGGCTCAGGTAACGACCAATCACGGCTCAGCTTCAGAAAACTGGTCAGCCGTGATTGGTCGTTACCTGAGCCCCGGGCAGTTGTGATGTCATTTTCAGTCGGCAGAAGTGACAAAATGGCCGCCCCCTGAGATGGCTAAAAACAGGTGGATTAACTCTTATTCCACAAACGCAATATTTATCAGAATGCCCTGTTTCAAATAGTGGGCTTGCATGGAACATATGAAAAAAATATGTTTGAGTTGGCGTCCTCTTAAATGCCTTATAAATAGAAATGTACTTTATAAAACCTAAAGTAATAACATCATTTCATAAAGCGTAAAGAATTAAACGATTGAGGCCTCATGATAATTCAATGGCTCATTCTGGCATGTGCCACATAAATTTGATGTCGAAACGTATTAGAAGACCATCTCAACTAACCAGTTGACCCCGGCCGGCTTGGGCGTCTCTGTCCCCCCCCCAGCAGCCCGACAGGCCCACCGGTACCGGCGCCACCACCACAACCACCACCACAAGGGCAGGCGGGAGCGCAGAAAGCACAAGCGACACGGCCACCGAATTGGCGGCCATCACGGCGCCGACCACGGCCTGGAGGGAGGCCACTTCTGAACCAAAAGAGGAGCAAAAAAAAAAAACAACAACATCCCTTCTTCGCCCGTGCTCCTCCTCTCACTCCGTCATTCCTCTTCTTCCTATTTCTTACTCCCCCTTCTCCGTCAGCCCATTCCGACACCGGAGTCCCGCCGTATCTATCATAGGAAATCCCGGGACAATAGCCGCTCCCTTCGTATCCCTTTTGACGTTCCTCCGCTCCCGGTTTTCTTGTCACTCACACTCGCTTGAGTACAAATTGTAAATAGGATCTTTTTTTGTTGTTTTTTTTTTTGGTTGGTTTTCTTGGCTTTCTAGGTTGATTGTTTGGTGTTTTCTCGTGTGTGAATCAGGTCCATCACATGTCCGTCGTCCACATCGGGCGAGGCGGAAAAAATTGCCGGAAAATGCGGAAAGGTGACTGCCAAGTATGACATGTAAAACTGTTCAATATCATTTCAAATGCATCTTACAATGTTACACTTCAAAATAAATGGTAGGCAGAGGATTTGATTTTGGGGGGAAAATGTGCCCTGAGTGTGCGTGTATATGCGGAGAAGAGTATCCGTAACAAACCGTGCCAAATTTAGCTCCTCCCTCACATACAACGCAATCAAGTTGTATCACTTGACCATACACTACTCGCTTGGAACAATTACTGTGCATTTTTTTCCTGTAACTCAAGGATCTGCCCTCTTCACACCAAATTTTTCATTCATTTATTTTTTTTGACAGGAACATATCCTCGTTATTTGCTGGAAAAAAAAAAAAAATACATTCTCTGTTTTTGTGCTCAGGCCAAAGCCCTGTACAGTATATAAGTACAGTATTTTATTTGATTTCGTGGCATCTTGGTGCCCAGGAACAAGTGTTGAAGCAAGTTGAGCTTCATGTAGTGCTTTGCCGCCATCTCGTGGCATCTATTGTCAATTGTAAATCGAAGAGGGCGATAATCTGATTTTTTGGTATTCGCGGCAGGGCGCAGCCCCTACCTTGCGCTACTTTCCTATTTAGAAAGGGCTTTGGCGCCGTCACATGCTTTTGCTAGCCAAGAAACTACGTTCAAGTGAGTTGAGGAGCTTCGTGCAGTGATTTGCCGCCGTCTTGTGGCAATTCTAAACCTATTAAGGGTGGATGATGATTACTAGCGGATTTTCACTATTCGCAGCAGGGACGGGTCCTTAAAACGGTACTACTTTCCTATTTTGACATTGGCTAGGTACTATCTTGTGACATTTTCAGCTGAAATTTGAAGAAAAAAAAATTCAAAAATGTGAATTCTTACATTAAACTGCAAATTTGCGCGGGGTTTCCTGGAAATTTCGTCTTGGCCATGACAAGGCGATTTTCCGGGATCTTTGCAGCCTCTTGCGCACTTTCAGCAAAAGCCGCAGTTTTTCCCATCACTTGTTCTCGTGTTGTATGATCTCCATGCCGATACGTATTTTATACCTCGCACCAGGCAGTGGTGCTGACGTCACCTAATTGTCGTTTTGCAGGATGCCGTGTCTCTGCGCGAAATCTCTGCCACGGCAATTTTGCAGTTGCGTTAGCGTGTGAAAGAAGCAAAGGGATGCGTGTATGTGCGTAGATGTTGGAGAGTCACTGAGTTGACTCTAAGGGCAAGATACAAGAAGCGCTTTGCTCCCTCGTTCCTGGCAGTTGGTTGTTTTTTTCCCCCCCTTTCTTGCTCCAAATTCAGCAGTTAAGGCTTCAGCTTGTGGATTAAGTCCACATCACTGACTTCAGTATTTCTTATCCTCTTCTGATAGTTTTTTTTTGGTTTTTTTTCAACCCACCTTTCACTTATTTTTAATCTCTGGCGCTCAACAGACATAAGAATACACTCGAGTAGGCTCTGACTTAGCTTAGAGCCTCTTCCCCCCCCCAAGTGGTACGGTTTGGTTTGGATGTTAATAGGAGGAAGTGTGCCAAAAGGTGTCTTTCCATATAAGTTAAGATGTTTCCAATGGTACTAAAAAGAGTGGTAAAGTTTGGTGCCAAAGGGGGATGTTTCGACCGAGCTTTACAGTTTGCTTCCATTGTAAAAAGTTCCAACGTGGACAAAGAGGCCTCCAGTTGGCTCCAACATTACACGTTGTGAAAGGTACCAATAAGCATGTTTCCGATGTTAAGTTGCAAAGGGTACCAAAAGGCATGTTTCCCACCAATTAGTAACCTTTTACAACCTGTTTCCAGTACAATTTGGTTCCAATGAGAAAAGTTGCAAATGGTACAAAAAGGCATATTTTCCACCAGTTGACTCCAAATATTAGACATTGTGAAGGGTATTAAAAGACGTGTTTCCTTCAATAGGTATGGTTTGCTTCCATTGTCAAATGCTACAAAAGGCACGTTTAGTTTCAATTCCGAAACGTTGTAAAGTCCGCAAAAAAGACACAGTCGACTAAACAGTACACTTTGGTTTGATGAAATACTCCCTATTATTTTCCATTGTTAAATGTCACAATTCTCTGTTGACCAATCCATTTGCAGCAGGTTTAACTCCGCCTCAGATTATGTGCCCGCCACGCGCCCAAAGAATCCATCTCTTCTCACCTTGGCGGCGGGAACGTGCACCGAGAATCCTAGCTGCCCCTCTAATATCACTTTAATTAATCTCTGCGTGTTTAATTAAAAAGACGGGATTATCTGCAAGCGCCGCGCGGTGCGTGACTCTGCTTGACGGACACGCAGTGCAAAAAGTCGATCTAGCCACTGGTCAGGCCAAAACATGCACATTTTCAATTCAGGCTCATCTCTGAGCAGAAAACAAGCAAAGACAAGCACGCATGCAATTCAATATAGAGAGCTGATTGTGAGGTAGAGAAGAGGCATGATTAGATCACAATTACGATGAAATCGCATATATTTTCACATCTTTCTTTTTTTTTTTTGCCCATACGCAGAGTCATGTTAATTGTGATTAGTGACAAATTAGCATAGTGTATTAAGGCGTAACTGCAGAAGAATTCATTTGCATAATTTCGAGGGAAAAGTACTAAATTTATGTGACTTAAAGTCACCGAGCTAAAGGGAAAAATGAGTCAATTCTCTGATCATTAGAAATAGTCACATAATGAGAAAAGGCATTGCCTGATGAACAAGAAATTGGTAATACAAGAAAAAAATCTCGAGGAATAATGTAATGTTATGAAAGCAAAAATATAGTTTTCTGGAGAATCAATTTGTAATTGTATTAGAACAAAGTATTGAAGGAAAATGTCTTATTTTTCAAGCAAAAAAAATCTCCATTTTTAATTTATGTGGCATATTTTTTTAATTAGCCGATTAATCCAGATTCTACATTTTGTTTTTCTGCCAAAATTCAGCATCGGCCTCAAAAAATCCATATTGGTCCAGCCCTACTTTAAAGCATTGGTCTAGACTTTGTTCTTGAAAAAAATATTTGTTTTCATGACATTACATTTTTTTTCTCGCAAATCACGATTTGGTTTGAATTTTCACTTACTATACGTATAAAAAAAAAAAATACAATAAAAAAAAAGTGCAATTTCCAATTGGCTCTTGTAATATTGCAACTTAAGGATAAGAAATCTGTTGGGTTTTTCAAGAAAAATTACAAATTCATTTTCGGAATATATTGTGAATATGATGACATAATGACATGGAATAAATACATTTGTGTGCAGGGTTAAAATCATCTTTGCCATGTAAATATAATTGTTTTTTTAAGCTCTGTATGTGGCTCATCATCATGCAGACTTTTATTTAAACAAGCTGAAAATGCAAGAGTAGAGCCCCTAAGTGTGTTTGTGTGCGTGCGTGTGCCTGTATGTACTTATTCATATTTATTGACGTGTCCTCATGATTTGCAGCCCTACCAGTGTATTCTCTTCTTTTCCAGCCAAACGATCATTAAAGCAAACCCTTGTTTGGATCTGTAGCTCTGTCAGTGTTTTTTTGTTGTTGTTGTTTACACTCACGAACATTCTTAACACGCTTAACTTTCGAAACCCGAGGCCACTTGAAATAAGAATGTTTGCAATCTTGTAAACCAACGCACGCAGGAAAGTGTCTGTATTAATAAAAACAAAGTGAGATAGAAAAGATTTGGCTTCTCAATATGAGCAATACAATTCAAATCAATTACATAGACTAGATCGTTTTAATTAAGAGATGCTACCAAAAAAAAAGCATGTAGCCCAACGGAGAATGGCTCACGAAATTTACGTCAGTGTCAAAAACTGTTGACTTGAATCTCTTAAATTGCATACATTAATTCCAGCCACGACGTTAAGAGCATTTCCTCCTTTCTGTGTCCACAGGGCGAGTGATTTTACTTGATTGTAGTCGAGCTAAACGTGTTTTGAGGTCGGAAAATGGTCTTGCTGCAGGCAGTGCAACGTAATACAAGATAATTAATGAACTAATTTTGCCTAGTGAATGCTAATGTTGATCGTCAAAAGGATAATTGCTGACGACTAGCTTGGAAGATGCCTGCTTACTGACAAACTGCACATTTTTATCATCCACAACTCCATTAAGTCCGTCTGGTTTTACTTAGTTTTGGATTTAAGGAACTTGTTGCAAGAATTAGCCAACCATGAATCAAAAAAAAAAAAAAAAAACCTTTGACAAGCTGATGCTAACATAGTTAGCATGTGGACAAAAGCTTCATCACGATTATCAGGGAAATGACGAAAAGCTTGACAACAAATATCAATCTGCGCTCATCAGGTGAGTACAGTCATTTTACTTTATCCTACTGCTCAGTACGATATGAGTATAATTCACTACTACATACATAAATACATTTTGCCGAACAGGCTAACCTTGGCATGTATATATAGCCTTACATTTTAAATTGTTTCCTAAATGCGAAAATTGTGTTGTTGTTTTTTCTTTCACTGGAAACAGCGGCATCTGGAAATGTAAACGTTATGCCAGGTTGTAAAATATGTAAAACTCTACTTGTAGATGGTTTAAATAAACCACTCTTAATATACACAAAAATATGTGCTCTGGAAAACATTGCATTCGAAATAAGGCTGTAACATGAAATGTGGAAAGAGTGAAGCGCTGCAAATTCTTTTCAGGTGTATTGTATCAATCCCAGGCCACTTTTGACCTGTATGTGCTGGATTGGGTAAAAATGTTCACAGCTAGCCAGATATAAATAATACAAACAAGTTTCTTACAGTTGCAAGTGGCTCCGGGCTAAAGAGAGCTTACGGTAGGGAGGGGGGGGCAGTTCCCTGGTTGCCATGGCGACGCAGAAAGAGGAGCGGGGTCTTAAGGTGAGAGGAAGGACTAGACAAATGGTTGTTTTGCGAGTTTACGCCCACGGTTGCAACCTCTGCGGTCTTCACTACATCAGCATGAGATGAGTTTTGTATATAGATTTTTTTCAAAAATCTGCTCCCATATTCCTCTCATCGCCGCTTAAAAACAGCTTTACTATTCACAGTTCTGCTCACATGCAAAGGATTAACCCCGCATGTCTTTTTCTTTTGCTTTTTTGGACACTTATTCCAAAAGAGCAGGCAGCCTCAAAAGGAGGTGTTGAGATTAAGTCAGACTCGGAAGTCACAAATTATCAAAGGTAAACCAGACTGTTTTGTTGTTGTTTTTACAGTGGTTAAATTATTTTTAAACGTGTACACCAATTAAGACTGTTAGCAGTTAGCAGCAACATAAAATGAGCAAAATAGCTCAGATTGTTGAGTAGATAAAGAGTACTGGTAGGTGTTGAATCTCATCTTGCCGTGTTGATTATTAGGGTGAGAAATGTCAACACGTTGGGAGCTGGGCATGTTTTGTCACCTGACACTTAGAGTATGTATATGTATGGTAAAAAGTGAGTATTTGTTGCGGTAGGGTGTAGAAAGTGTGTCGTGGTTGTGAGAAAAGAAGACGTAGCTCGTGGAGTTAATGAGGGGTGCCATGTAAAAAAGCCACCGACTGTCAACTTGAGCCATGCGGTGACTCATTGTCACTCACGCCGTGCTTCTTAGTTGCGTAAACGTTCATTAATTGAGACCCTTGCCATGTTCACTATATGCCGTTATTTCTTCTAACGGACAAAATCCAATTTTAGCTCACTAGTAGGAAGCAGTTGCACATATTATTCTCAGATGCTTATTCTTGTTACTAGAAAGAATCCATTTGTCAGCCAAAGTCTTTTTGTCGGCAGGGAAGCCAGACAGGCGCAAGTCAGCGCTATGAAGATTGTAAATTCATTTGTTAATTAAATCAGCACTCAAGTGCGGTAGTAAAAAGATGAAGCGATGTGAATGAGCAGATCATTTCAGCGCCTCCTTGTTTGTAACCTTGTTCTCCAGTCAATAGTAGACTCCTCTGACAGCGTCTACAAATCAATGGGGATCTCCTGCATTATCTGCTAATGATGCCGTCAAAGTTCAACTAGATTAGAAAAAGAAACACAGGATTTGGCGTCCTCTCACTTAGCCAGGCAGACCACAAAAACAATGGAAGCTGAATTGAATGGAACCGTCAGACCCGGGATTCAACGGACACAAAATAGTGTCCAGTCCCCTCAAAATGGCCTTTTGTACATAGAGAACCTTTCAAAGTCTGTTAGTTCCAGAACTGGCCACATTTCAATCATAGACAAAGATTTTAGAGTAGACTAGAGCAGGCTAAAATGTGTGTCAATATGGCGGCCACGTTAGCATGGGAGAGTTTCCCTTCAAACGTAGTGGCGCATTCACATTAGCATTAGCATTAGCTCCAAAGGAACGTTTCGTATTGACCTGTTTATATCTATGGCTGTTGTTCTTACTGGAGCGAGTAGTGTATACACATTTCTCAGCCGTGTTATTTTTGGTACAGTACACAGTTGTTGTTTCTTTTGTAAGGTGAGAAAAGGAAGCGCTAACATTGTGGCTCGTCAACGTGACCAGATGCACTCCATTATCCTCACACCAACTGCCAACAAGGTAAGTTTGTATTCACGTTTCAACAAGGTTCAAGCTTTTGTTGTTACTTTTAGATTGTCCTGGGTAGTTTTCGACTCTGGAACGTTCTTTGTCGATCCAATAACCAAATCGCACCTTTGCTGCCTTTCGCCTTGAGTGTTGCGTGCTTCTTGCACTTTTTCACCTCATCCCTTCCAAAACACAAATGCGTCGAGTTTCATTAACCTCGCTTTTATTTCCTCCCGATCCAATCAGGGATCGGTTGAACAGGCCTGGTGGACAACGTGACAACCTCGGTGAAAGCGAGCGTTTGACACAAAAGAAGCTAAAGTCTGCTACAGCAAATGTCCTTGCACCACCGCTTGGGGAATGGTTGGCAATTTAGCCAATTAGCGCTCTCCGCCAACCAACTGCTCAGCTTGCATAAAATGTGTCACCAGCAGCATTCCCGGGCCAATTACAGAACACATCAGCAGGGATCATTCGGGGAGATGGGGCAATTTCAAAAGCTATTTCCCGCAAGCTAATGTTGTATTGATATGGCATCTGTTTGTTTGCTCGGTTGCGGTAATGGTGAGATCACATGCAATCAGCGAGTTGAATTTTCACATATTTATGCAGAGGCTTTTATTCTTCTCGGATAATTTCGCGGGCGTTTCAGCGATCCAGCGAAATGGCCGCATCAGAGCGGTAACAGTAATCTTCGCAGTTATTCACTTTTGACTTTTACGCGGAACCAAGCGAAGGCAAGATATTGCTGCAACTGCGTGCGCTTTTCACTTTAAAACTCACTGAGACGTTCACGGAAATTTCACACCGTCCTCCGTTTGGGTCAGGGATCACTTTGAGTATGGCGCAAAAAAACCCATTGGGGTTACACGTCCCCACAACGCTAAGCATCGCACCCACTATTTCAGAAGGGCTGACCTAGTGAGACTGTCTGTTATTTTTTTATTTCTGTGTGTAAAAAAACAAAAAAATCAATTTATTCGATGAAGTAGACGACGTGCAAAAACGCCCTAAAAAGATTGAACCTACAAATGCCATCCATCCATTTTCTATAGCAATAATAACATGGATGCAGCGACATCCAGTGCAGTTGGAAAATGCAAAAATGCAACCCCCCCCCCCAAAAAAATATATATATATGTGTGTATATATATATGTATATATATATATATATATATATATATATATATATATATATATATATATATATATATATATATATATATAATGTATATATCAGGCTTGCACTGTGAGGTTCACAATGAAAACAGTTTTGCACATTGATGGCTGTAGCCTCCAGCAAGTGTGGTCAACGCTGCACGCCTGAGTGCCTCATAACGTGAGCAACGTTGTTCACGTCCGAAGATGTGAGCGGTGCTTTCCCTTGTGCACCTGAGCGTGAATGCCTCCAGGTTCACCTCAGTCTCATTTTGTACTCTGGCCCTCACTCGTATGTGTGATGGACAATTTGAAACAGTCCTTTTTAGGCTCGTATGCTCACATGGAGAAGGAGCCGGAAAGAAACATATGGACACAAATTTTAGCCTGCTAGGTCGCTAATTGTGTTATCTTAAATGACCTAAATAGAAAGTCAACCCAAAACTTTTATTTACAATAGTATGTTCTATGCAGGCCCACTAGTCCAAACACGGCATTCTGTTTGATATTGTTTTTGTGGAATATGAGTGAAGCAGTAAAATCCACCTGTTTTTCTCCATTTCAGGGGGCGGCCATTTTGCCATTTGCTGTCGACTGAAAATGACATCAAAGTTGCTCAGGGCTCAGGTAACAACCAATCACTGACAAAATGGCCGCCCCCTGAGATCACTAACACCGGGTGGATTTTGCTGCTTTCATCCAAAGTACTTGAGCAATGAAGTGCAGACAGCCTCGTTAAATTATGCATGGCATAGCGCACCAAGAAGGACTTTGCTGACTAATTCAGTGGCAGCGAATCCGAGTTCGCGCAGTCAAGACAAATCATTAAAAGCCGACAACTTTGATCACCAAAGTCATCCCGGGGTTTCTGTGACTCAGCCTGCTCACACGCTGCTGCGGCCTAGCATAGCAAAGGCAAGTATCTTTATTTATTTATATATGTTTTTTAGGATTTTAATAATATAACCTTTTCTTTTACAGACCTTGTTAAGTGCAGTCAGAGATTTGTTTACAAATCCATTGCACACATTTGAAGACAATTGCTGAAAACCTGCAGACTGAGAACTATGTAGTACTGAATTGGGGAGATATATACTGTAGCATTAAACATTTTTTCATCATTTCCTGTTATTTTATTTTTTTTAGGCGGGGGGAGGGGGCTGGCATGCGTAGCTCCTCCCCCACTATATAAGAACTTGAGCGTCTTTTGCCACAATTGCAGTTAGCTAGCTAGCTAGCTGTGCCCTCACCCTGAAAAATAATTTTCCCTTCAAATGGCCACTTTAGAGTGTCTCATCGTCACCCTGAGAAAGGCGGAAGAGCAAGGAAGCTGAATTATCATTATTATTTATTTTATTCTATTCGAAGTGAAGTCAACACAAACGTTTGTGTTAATCCACACTCGTCTTTAGCCATCTCTGGGGGCGGCCATTTTGTCTTCTGTCGACCGAAAATGACACCACAACTGCTCACAACAACCAATCACGGCTCACATTCAGAAAACTGGTCAGCCGTACAGGCAGCATTTGGAGCAGGGCTTCAGCTCGGCATGACTGCTATAGAGTGCCGCATTGTTTCACTGTTGAAAAGCCCCGGATATATTCAAACCATCGAAGACGGATATGTTTTTACGGCTCAAAAATGTCATGTGTAAGCATAAGAGTGATGCTAGTGGAAGTAGCATCCATTTTTTTTCCCAGTTTGTGGTATTTGATTGACAGGTGAGTGGGCTGTGGTTTCAGCGTATTCAGCCGACACAACCGCAGCGTTGGGGAACAAAGAAGAAGCAGAAGCTTGATTTTTCTTTGATTTAGAATTCTCGCATATTGATGTGATGTCCGCTGATAGTGTAGTGGTACACACGCCTGAGTTGTGTGCGGGCAGCGTGGGATCGATTCCCGCTCAGTGACAGTGTCTATGTGTGCCCTGCGACTGGCTGGCGACCAGTTCGGGGTGTAGTCTGCCTTCGCCCATTGACGGCTGGGATAGGCTCCAGCAACTTCCCGCGACCCTATATAGGATAAGCGGTTTGGAAGATGACATGACATGACATGGCATATTGATGTCAGGACATGCCATACATTGAGTGATTTTTGTATTTGCAGTGGATTTCAGAGAAACAATTTGTGGACCTGTTTTTGTTTTATTTCATAGCTCACAAAATCCACCTTGTTGACAAACGTGCGCTTGCTTTTGAAAGGAAATTGTTTGCCCCGATTGCAAACACACACTGTGTTAAATGTCACTGCATGTGACATTTGTAGTGCAATCACCAGACCAGCAATGTACTTGAGTAGTATGTGAGGGAAATAGTAATCACGTTGTCGAGTCCTGCCTTAATTTCTTAATCTTACTGCTCATTTTTAATAAGTGCCAATATTTTAGTCTGTTACTTTGCCGTTTCATCCTCATGAATAGTTGTGCAGGTCTGTGTTAATTAGAAAAATGAGCAGGCACAGTGCCAGGATTTTCTTTTCTCTCCCGGAGCTAGAGGGGGGGCTTGACCGATACATAGTGGGACTGAGAAAATAATTCAAATCTCACAGCGTCAATTAAATGCCGAAGTGGCTTAACTGGGGCTACACAGATTTCTGATGGGGCTATAGCAGCCCGTCGCCATCACTGAAAATGAGTCATGTTCAAATATTGTACCCGATGCTAACCAAGCATGACACCCGGATACAGCCAATTACATTTGGCGCGAGCAAAACGTGTCAGGCATCTTGGACTTTCTCCCCCATAGTCAGCCAAGGCCGATTAGTGTGCACCCAATCATTAACGCTTCCCTCCGGTGCTGCCATTCTGGCTCAGAAGGGGAGCACAAATATGCTTCTACATGCACAGGAGGGAATATTTTTTGAAATGTTTGTATTTCCTGCTGAAGAAGAACAACCCCAAAGCATGCCGCAGCCACCACCGTACTATAAAATGTTGGTGTGATGTTGTTTTGGTGAGTGAAAAATGTTCAAACTTCATTTCTCTGAACTATAACAAAATCTCCCATAATATGTTGATAAAGCTTTTTAAAACTCCCAATTTGATGGAAACCATAAGGCAGTGTCTCCTTAAAGAACGTCAACCCAAACTTTTTTTTTTTTTTTCAAGAATATATTCTATGCAGGCCCACTAGTTGATACAAGGCATTCTGATTTAATAGAAATATGATTTAAGCAGCAAAATCCACCCGTTTTTAGCTATCTCTGGGAGCGGCCATTTTGTCACTTTCTGTCGACTGAAAATGACATCACAATTGCTCAGGGCTCAGCTCACGACCAATCAGGGCTCAGCTTCAGAAAGCAGGTGAGCCGTGATTGGTCGTTATCTGAGCCTCGTGCAACTGTGATGTCATTTTTGGTTGACGGAAGTGACAACATGGCCACCCTGTGAGATGGCTGAAAACGGGTGGATTTTGCTGCTGAAGTCAACGCAAACATTTTTTTTTCAGGAATATGTTCTATGCAAGCCCACTAGTTGAAACAGGGCATTCTGATAAATATTGCGTTTGTCGAATAAGTTAATCCACTTAGTTTTTAGCCATCTCGCTGTGCGGCCATTTTGTCTTCTGTCGACTGAAAATGACATCACAACTGCTCACAACGACCAATCACAGATCAGATTCAGAAAACAGGTCAGCCATCATTGGTCGTTGTGAGCAGTTGTGATGTCATTTTCAGTCGACAGAAGACAAAATGGCCGCCCCCAGAGAGGGCTAAAAACGAGTGCATAGTAATCAGAATGCCGTGTTTCAACTCGTGGGCCTGCATGGGATATATTCTTGAAAAAAAATGTGTTTAGGTTGACTTTAAGAAGAACAGAACCTAATGAGCGGTAACAAAATCACATCTGCACGCCTATTAATTCTTATGCTTGTTTACGTTGGCCATTACGGAGGGAGAATATTGTCTCGTATTGGCTTCTCCCCCTCCCGGCGCCGCCCCCTCGCCCTCGAAGACATTCCGTATATACCTTCCAGCTGAGCCGACCTCCTGGCCACCTCACGCCTTCATGCAATAATGGACACACTGGGGAAGGTGCAGACAATCGATCGAAAGTTTTTTTCTCTCTCTGTTGGAAAGAGATGCCAAAACGAAGGTGTAGCTGGCCAGCGCCTCACCTGAATCATAAAGAGTAAAAACAATGATTAAAATAAAATACTTAATACATGTTAGTTTTCGGCGCCGTTCGCTGTCTGCTGTATATTGATTTTCTACAAAGTTGACGCATCTCTCATGCTGCACCAAAGTCAAACCATCGCCCATTTTGGAAGGATCTTTTTTTTTTTACTGTGGCCCAGTGCTTCCCTTACTTGCTTTCTGCAACATCCAACAGGGTTGGCGCTCCCTCTCCCCACAACATCCCCAACGCCAAAGTCAAACAATGCCCCTTTTTTTTTTTTTTTTTTTTTAATAGCATTGATGGATTCCTTTTATCATAGACCAGCTTTTCCCCACTCACTTTAAGCCACACCCATCTGCCCCTTGCCAACGTCAAAACAATGCCCATTTTGAAGGATTTCTTCTATTGTCAACCAGCCTGTTTAGTGTGTTTGTAGCAGCGGGGTTAGCTTAGCCTCTCCGCCACACCAAAGTCAAAACACTGCTCATTTTCTGCTTTCTTTTACTGTAGTATAGAACAGCCTTTTCTAAACACATTAACTTTAAGAAGCACAAAGAAGAGTTTTGAACGCCCACTTATTCAGCTAAATATGGTTCCTTGCCAGATAAAAGGGTTTTTTTAGTCAGTAAAAAGTTGGTGTAAAGACATGGAGACTTTTGAGCAGAGGAAACTACACAAACTACAACTTTTACAGTGGCAGGTGTGGGGGGGGGGGGGGGGGACCTGTGTCCCTGCGTCCCATATTTCGCAGTTGTTTGATCTAACTATCCTGAGGGCGGCGGGCGGCGCCAAGGAACCCTCTGTGGGAATGAAAATGAAAGAACCTGAGGATAAAAAAGCACACAGATGGGACTGCGGCCCACTCGGGGCGGAATAAACGCATCCTGATCTAAATCCAAACGTCCCCATCGCAGAACAGTACACAGACTTGACCCTCATCTTTCCCCCGATAGAACACTCATGATATATATATCGATCCACTGCCTTGCAGTCATTATCCATGACGACAGTTGGCTGCAATTTTTTTTTTTTTTTAAAGAAGCAAGTAGTCCATCACTGTGTGTTATAATGCTGATTCCATCAACACACATGCATAAAAAAAAAAAAAAAACTCACTTCTTATGAGAATAATCACGACATAGTTTCCTCCAATAGATTTGGAATAAGTCATCTCCAATCAATCATGGCCCGAGATACATATCACATTTAAGTACCGTTGTGTATAAAAATGCATATCAATACTAGACGCTCCCTGGAGATGAGCGCTTTCACATTGGTGTTTTTTCTTTATGATGGATGGCGGGGGAGATAAGCCTCGGATGTAAATTGATGCATCAGTTGACTCCAGGTCAGAATCATCATAACGGCAACATTCTGGGGCTAAGCGGGCTGTCGGAACGTCCGCTGCGGCGCTTCGCTGCTGGAGGTCTGCGATGTTTATGCGCCCATTAGCAGCTGAATAGAAAGCGAGGCCCTTAGGGGAGCCGAGTTAACTAACAACAACTACTTGACATGCACATCACAGTCGATAAACAGGCGTGTTGCATCATTAAGGTAGTCCGGTGGTCTTCCCTGTGGTTGAAACGCGGCATCGTAGCGCAGGCGTCCACTTAGCGGACTTGTTAATGCAGGATGGGACTGTGTGGCACTTAACTCCTGAGCTGGGGAGTTCTGCAATTACTTGGCTAGTTTTCATGTTTGTGTGCATGATTAGGATGTCATCATGTTGTTCTGCGTGATGCAAATAGGGCAAAAAAAAAGATATTTAAGCCACTGGAGTAGACTAAAGTGAAAGACGAGAATACGGTAAATGTCTCGATCAGTGAGAGCATTTGAAATGATAATAATGATCAAATGATGACTTATATATAAATTAGGGCTGTCAAAGTTAAAGCATTAACTATGGAGATTCATTTAAATTTTATAACGCACAAAAAAAAAAATTAACTCAGTTAACTCCGTTTTATTTACTTCCTGTGGCAGCTGACATCTGTTCACTTTGCAGCCAAACTCAGATGAGAGTCACTGTCGCAAATACTTTTACGTATTTTAACTTTAAAAAATTGCTCGACGGCTCATTTGAGGAAACAATTAGAACGGTCTTTGAATCGAAATATACTTTTTACTTTTGTTCCACATTAACTCCGAAGACTTTACTCAAGTAAATATTGGTTCCAAGCTTCGTAAAAAATTGTAGTCGAAAAATGCGATTAATCGCGATCAATTATGCAACATCTTGCGATTAATTAGTTAAAAAAATGTAATCGCTTGATAGCACTAATACAAACCTAATAAAGAAGGGGAAACAGTAGTTAGGGTTAGGCTAAGTGGTAAGGCTTTTATGCAGTTATAAGAGTAAGGCAGTGTGGCAAGTTTGGGCTGTGTAAATTGTTTATTTTGGTTTCCGTCCTTCTTCCTTATCAGCCTTGCCATGTTCCCTATCTGCATCCAACAAATGAGCTGCCTTCCAGCAATCATGCACCACCACCTGTTCCATGTTGTAATACTAATGTGAAAGTCTAGGATGGATGTCTTTTGAAAGGTCTTAGTCAACCGGAGTTTCTTTTATTGCGCTTAAGGAGTGTGAACTTGAGGCACAGCATCATCCTTGTGACAAGCTTTGTCAATCTCATTTCAGGTTGTGGTCATAATCTCCTTTTTTTTTTTTTTTTTTTTTTTAATTTATTTATTTATTTTTAGCCTTTCATACCCGACAATCAGCAGTGCTCACAGTGTGAAACACTCCAACACACAATTGCAACATTTTCCCCTCCGCTTGCTGGTCAATTGAGCGTATTTGTTTGCGCACACAAAGTCATCCAGAGATCCACTGTCGCTCGTTTGATGCATTTTTCAAAAGCCGATGATGAAATCATTAAGCAAGCCGCCCACATAAAGAGTGTGGAGAAAAGAGTAAATGTAGAGGAAAGAATGAAATGTGCACACACACTGGATGAGACACAAGGCAGTGAGGCACAGTAGGGGGGAGAAATGGCCTGTTTTGTACCCAGACATTGGCTGCTGGTATTGTAATGAAAAGGAAAAAAGGAATTTGCAAGTCAACGCTGTCCAACAAAAAAAAACTATTTTTTAAAAATGTATTAAAAATATAAATAAATCAAAATGTTTCTGTGTTTTACATAAAGGTAAAAAATACTTTTGTAGAAGGTTTTTTGTTGGATAGTGACAAAGGATCTATATGTAGTTACTGTAGCTAGCTCGCTAGAGTTGGTGTATTAGCCGGCCAGCTAGCTAGAAGGTTAATGAGCTTTCTATCTCAAAAAAAAATATATATATATGGGGACATTGGCTTCTTTTGGGACAGAGACCAATGGGAGTTGCGTAGCTGTCTAGTTGATACTTACCTACCTGGCTACCAAGTTCGCCAGCTAGTGAATTGGTGGGTTACAGTAGCTAGCTAGATAAAGGAGCTAGCCAGCTAACTCGCTAGTTGCTGACGTAGACATTCTGTGAATACTGACACTAAGTCTTTACTACAGCCAAGACATTCCAGATGGAGGTAAATAATTTATTTGGGCATTCACATTTGAACTATTTGTTTTTGTACTTGGTATCTTTCTCCTCGCTGTTTGGTAGGCCCGTTTGTCCAGGGAACGGGGCGACCCTCAGGAAAAAATAGGGGTTACTGCGCACACGCAAAACCAACAGGAGGGGAGTGATGGCGTAGAGCAAATTGGCCGCCAGCACAGGCCAAAATACACTGCTCTGGATGCGAAATGAGGGTTTTGTGTGAGGGTGGAGGGACCCCCCAATGTGAGCCCACTGGCACTGTAAAAAAAAAAAAAAAAGCAGGTGCAGTTGAGTTCACCTCATCAGTGTGACCTAATTGAGCTTGGGGTAGTACCTGGATCATTGCTCCTGAAAAGAACACAGTCCAGTCAGGCATCCACGTGCAGCCTGGCTTGAGAAGACCGTAAACAAACGCTGCCAGCAGCGGTAGTCCGTAGAAGAACATGTGCAGCATCTATTAAAAACAAACAGGATTACTGGCAAGCCAGGGGTGTCCAAACTGCGGCCGGGGGACCATTTGAGTAAATATGCGCATAATTATTTTTTATGTGTACTTTGTCACGGAATGGCTTGTGTTTGACTCCTTTCGAGCGGCACGTACTGTACGTGTTTTCATATGCCGCACACACTTCTTACCTTGCCCCGCTGACGGGGAGGCGGGGGTGGAGGGGGGTGGGGCGGGTTTTGCGTGAGGGATTGTCTTATCAAGCTCTCACTCAGCATGCGCGTGCAGCATCTGATCAATGACTTGCAATTGTGTGCGGACAAGCTATTTGGATAACCTTTTGACACATGCGCACACACACGATCCACGAGCACAACGGGTCACCGGGAGGAAATCAAAAGGGGAGGGGATCGCGTAAATAAAGGCTTATCTGTGCGAAACAAAGCAAAGATGCAGCGCATACACAGATGCATGCATTGTAATCTGTAACGATAAAACAGACTCTTTAATCAGTGGAGCAGAAAATCGATAAGGGCGCTTGTGTTTTAAGAAGTACATTATGGGGTGTATACAATTGTGCTCTAATGTGTGTTGACGACGCAGGAGGAACAAAAGAGATTAATTGCACTCATCCGTTACAGCGTCCTCAAGTTTTTTATAGGAAAAATATCACTCTAATAATGCTCTTTATTAAAACATCGTGGTGACATAATTAAATCAAATGAGAAGGGTTTTTGCTTCACTTCAGTGGGTATTGTGCTGCTCCTCGTGGTGTTACGCGCCTTGGCCATCTGGGGGCAGTATAATTGAGACGGTCCTCGTTAAACTGCAGTTATATTAGTTGTTTTCAGAGAGGATAAAGAAGAACACAGTGGAGTCCCATTATTCGCGGGGGACAGGGCCTGGCCATCCCGCAAAAAGCGAAAATACGTTTATAATTGACCCCCTTTATAGTACATGTTTTTTTTTTTTGTTTTTTTTTAACCACCCAAAATTCTTGAATAGGCGGGGCTATACCGTCATTAAGCGTTTTCCACAAAAAACAGATTGGCTCAACCACCCCCAAAAATGTAGTTTGATAGTAAACTTCTGCAATGGAACAGTTAGAAGTGTCTTCTTTTTTTTTAAAGAATTGTATACTACAGTATTTGCTAAACTGTTGCTTACTGTGAAGTCAGTTGAGTTCACTGCCTTTTTTTGTTGTTTTTTTTTTTTTTTTTTTTTCTAATTGCAGCAGACATCAGACCCTAAACACTGAAAAAAGCAAGGGTGTCTTGACACAGGAGATGCAAAATGGAATTCTAACAGGTTTGCTGTCCAAAGGGAATATGGAAATTCCACACGGAAAGGCTGATGGACTGAAAATTATTTACTAGCCTCCTGTGTTGAGGCTAGTAAAGTTCCCGCTCTAGTTTAGTCACGTAAGTTAGCTAATCAATACTCACCATCACTCTGGGGTAGCCCACCGGATCTTGCAAGTAGGGCTCATAATGTTTCACGTAGAAGGAACACGCTCCTAGTGGGGACTCCAGCGCCACCTGTATTGCGAAGACGACACCAACAAAAAAAAACAATGTATACCAGGGCTCGCCAGCCTTTTCGAAAGTGAGAGCTAAATCTTGGCAACTGATCGTAAATTTCCGACTATGTACATTTTACTTTTACTTACGAACAGGAGTTAAGTCAATACTTCGTTTACCGGGGTCCAAGTATCCGTACTCGTATTTAAGTCGAGCGTAAGTACTTTTTGCCTCCTCTCACCAGGCCTCGGAGGACCGTGAATGCCATGGCGGCGAGCAGGAGAAGCGCTAGCATCAGGTCCAGCGGACGCCAGATGAGCTTCATGCTCTGAGCGTGCTGAGCCTGCGGGCGGGGGTGGGGGGGGGTGGGAGGACACCGCGGGCGCGTAGCATCACAAACGGGTGACACCTCTCGGCAGCCATCGCTTCGCCTCACTCACGTGATATCCACCAATCAGCGGCCTGTCCTTGGGCCGAGCGAACAGCGTGACTGCTCCCCACGCAGGCAACGCCAGGAAGAGGAAGTTGAGCCAGAAGGCCGGACGGATCTCGGCGCCGTATTTCCCTGCCGGCAGGTAACAAAGACGCTGATGCTACCTGACGGCGGGGATGTCGAGCCTGACCAAAGTCATGTCATTAAGGCGGCGCGGGCTGAGGCTCACCTGCCGCAATGCCGGTGATGAACACGCTCATGTTGGCGCACAGGGAGCCGGCCCAGAACAGGCCCAGCGTGCGGTACCCTTTTCTGAGAGCACACACAAATGTGACGCCACTCGCAGGAACTCCATGACAATGAGACATTAACTATAGACTGTAAAAGAGAAGCCTTCAATCTTTTTTTTTTTTTTGTGCCGTTTGAAAATAATTTTCTCATAGGAATTAAAGTCAAGTGAGTTCCAAGGTCAAATCCTGAACCTTAAAACTGTGAGACAGTGCGGCCAAAATGTATACACAATGTATGTTTTCAACAGATGTGAAGCGTTGCGGCATTTCCACCCCCAAGTGGCACCCACCTGTCCATGATCTTGCCTATCATGACAAGGTACATGATAAAATGAGCTATTCCGTCCCAGTAACACATCATGATGCCGTAGGCCGTGCCCAGGTAAGGCTCCCCCTGAAAAACACACATACGCACATTTACACTGCATTCATTGTTCATATATTGGTGTTTTTTTTTTTTTGTTGTTGTTTTTTTTTTTTTTTTTTTTTTTTAGTTTTCAAAGGCTAGGGAAACCTACAGTCTTACGATAAAACTCCATAAAGCCGGAGATGATGCCATCGTATTCCAAGGCGCTGGTCAGGTCAATAATGCACGTGAAGGAAAATTCTGCAAAAACTGCAAAAGGACACAAAGGCGGGAAAGGTAAGAACATGGCCCATCTGAAGTATACGCCGCATTTTGCCTCTGAAACACATGAGAATGGGAAACAATATTAACAATATCTAATAGGGATGTCACGATACGATAATATCACGATACCAACCTCACGACGCGATAATTATCACGATATTGTGGGGGAGTTGGCGATATACAAAAAGCTCACGGTGCCGTATAGAAGCTCACGATATTGTAAAAAAAAATTTTTAAAAAAGAGCTCACATTAAAAAAAACTGCACAAATGGAAACAACTTGGGCTTTCAAACAGATTTGCTGCTATTAATATGGTGACATGACGACAACGATATATCGTGGCAATTTTAATATCACAATATTGCATATATTGTGACATCCCTAATATCTAACTCTTAATAAACATATACACTCCAGTCATACAAACTTTATGACTGTAAAGGGAAATCAAGTCATAAAAGTTCTTTCTACTGGCTGTCGACTGAAAATGACTCGGGCACTGTGATGTCATTTTCAAGGAAAAGGCAAAATGGCCGCCCCCTGAGATGGCAACAAACTGATGGACTACTACTTAATTAAATCATATTCCACAAAAGCAATATCAATCACAACACTGCGTTTGCTTTAGCCTAGTGGGAGAGCACAGAACATAATATATAAAGAAATATTTTCACTTGACTTCCCACTTTAAAGGCGTTTCATTTTTATGTTGACGGATCAAAATGAAACGTCAGTTTTGTGAGGGGTGCAATGCTTGCAGCTAGTTTTTATCTATGAGAGGCTAATGATTGCGTTATACAAAGGTGTTCTTTATCATTAAGCCTTGAGTGTTGAGACGTGGTCGAAGGCGTGTTTGCATCCTGAACGCGGTAAACAAAACATTCTAAAAGCGCTTGCCTCGGCCACATTTCTTCTTTAGTCTCTTTTGGAGTGAGTTGAAAGAAAGGCCATTAGATCCTCTTTTATTCCAGAATAAGAGCAAACCGTCGTTTTCATCCCCTGGCCTAGAATAAGCGTAATGCCTCCCCGTACGTGAAAGCAATTTCCCAACATGCCACAACGTGACAAATGGGTTGCACTTTCCCCACTTTACGTGTTACACAAAAAAGTGTGCGCCGCTACTCGTGAAAGAGCGAGGGACAAATCAGGAACGACTGGCAATTGATGAAATATTAATAAGCACTGTCCTCAAAAAGTGTGAATACAGAACCTAGAGTGTTGCTGGATAATGATGCGTTACCGTGGATATTATGGTCTCATCAGGTCATGTGCTGCACATTATGTACAATGCTTCCGGAAAGTATTTGCCATACTATTTTAATTGGTCGTCTTAAACACTGGCTGGGGATCACAGATACTGCACCATCTTCCTTATACTCTACTTCACGTCTTCGGTCACCATGGGCAACCACTGCTCAGCCACTTCTGCCCTTGCCTGTGGTGTACCGCAAGGTTCCGTTTTAGGCCCAATTTTATTTTACAAATGTATGCTTCCTCTTGGCCAAATCATTGAGCGGTTTAACGTGTGATTTCACTAAAGAGCACAAGAATATTTACTTTTTAAAGGCTGAAAATTCAGAGGATTTGCACAATTTTAAGTTAAATGTCTATAAATGACATTTTTTTTGAGTTGTTGATGAATTTCATAATCAGTTCGTTGTCAATATATTCATTGTTGCACCTCGAGTTACAGCCTTATTCCTAATTGAAGAAATTCAGTTTTTCCTTAAAAATGTACACAACTTTTTTTTTTACAAACGTATCAATAATAAAAAACGATCAAAGATAAAGTAAAAAAAAAAAATGTTTTTCATACCCCAAAAAGAAGTTATAGTTAGCTAGCTAGCTATGCCTACACTCCAAAAATGCATTTTGCCTTTGGATAGTCTGCTAGCATGGCCGTTTTAGAGTGCCTCGTTGTCTGCCATGAGTGAGCACAAGTCATGCAGAGAGAGGCCGACTAGCGAGGAGGTAGTATTTTTTTTTTTTTTTTTAATCGAATAGTTTTTTTTTTTTCATTGAATATTTTTTTTTACATTTAGAAATAAAACACGGTTTTCACATTGTCATTATGAGGTGTTGGGTGCAAAACCTTGCGAGTATTTTTGAAAGAGCTCTACCATTGAATGTGGATAAGGTGAACCACTGAATTACTTTGCAAACAATAGCGCCTTTTTATAAAGGATCTATGAATCGAATAAGGCCTTCTCGTATATGCGTAAAGCCGTGACAGAATATCCATGAGCGATTCTGTCTGAGGTATTATGCCGTGGCCCTGCAGAGTTTCGATACCACACAGCGAAACCGCTGCAGCACATCCTCCTCGGGGCACACACACGTCAAGATTGCAAGACAAAAACACGCATATCATTGTTAGGGCGTACAACCATCCCCGTAATCCTTGCGGCAAACCAGTTTATCTCTGGCAATCAGACAACTACGATGTGGGGATTAATGGATCCCTATCGCTACAGAGAACCTGCCTCGGCTTTGCCTCGATTGTTGGGAAAACTCCGTCGACCACAACACAAACATTACTTTTCGCCCTTGTCTATTTCCAGAAAGATATACGGTGCTCATTAAAGGCACAATTAGAGGAACTGGGTATGGAAGAACTTGATAACACTGATTTAAAGACCATCAAACAGCCCTGGGATGATTAATCCTACAGTGCAATTGGGGGTGGTTTATTTTCAAATGTTTTCAAATTTTGAACATTTTTGATTTGATTAGATAATGAATTAATTGATGATATATTTTTCAAAAAACAAATATCGAATGTTGGCAATTGATTATTATTTTACGACTGAAAAACAATCACATTTTAACTTTTTTTTTTTTTTTTTTTAAATCTACCCTAGAAATGATCTGGTCCGTCCGTCCATTTAAAAAAAAAAATCAAATTTGGCCCTTAGGCATATGCCCACCCCTCCTCTAAATTGTCCTTGGGTGTGACTGTGAATAGATGTTGACGTATTTTCAACCTGCCATGGACTGGCATCATCGTCATCATCATCATCATCATCATCATCATCATTGTGTATAGGTTGTGGATTCTCTGAGAGTTTGGGTCAGCCGTGTCACAGAACAGTCACGCTAAGCTGCCGGAGCCAGACGAGCGTAAGCAGCTTTCAGCGTATCAGGTGAAATCACACAGAATGCAATTAGTTGTTTTCACACAAAGTTGCGCAAGTTGTAAATCCTTTTTTTTTTTTTTTTTTTTTTTCTGCAGGCGTCGGAGCTTGTCCCAAACTCACTGCGAAGGATGTAATTAACTTCTGCAGTCAAACACATTTGCAAGCGCAGCAAGAAATCATGTAGGAGAAATCATCGACAGTAATTACCAAAAAACAGGGCGTCATTGGGTGGGTTGCCACGAGTGATGAGGAGGTAGAAAATGAAGACCACAACCAGTACGGCAATGCCAATCACCAGGATCACATATGGTCTGTCGAAACACAAAGATTTAAGCATTATAATTGCAGACAGCAGGGCTGCTCGATTATGGGGGGAAAACATACTAATCACGATTATTTTGGTAATAATTGAAATCACGATTATTCAAACGATCATTTATTTGTCGGTACAAAACAGGAACATTTTTAAACGTCAAAAATATAAAGACGAATACATTTCTTTGGAAAAGTGTCATTATGTAAGCTCCAAATAAAATTGTATAAAAATGCGTTATTATAAAATAAAAAAAGGTGCAAATGTATAAATTCAAATATGATTTCCTCGCGTGTAAACAATCACAGTGCGTCAGATATAAATGCATATTTATAATCGTTTTTTTTTTTTTTTTACAATTATGACCATTTTGTAATTGTGGAGTGTAATAATCGTAATTGTGATTAAATTTCGATGAATTGCGCAGCCCTAGCAGACAGTGGGACCCCGCTATTCGCACCGGATCGGGACCGGGCCCGCCCGTACACAGTGAAAATCTGCGTATAATTGATGCCTATTATAAATGTTATTTTATTTTTTATTTTTTTATTTTTTTTAAACACCCCAAATTCTTGAAAAACCTCCAACGTGCAAAATGGGGGTTTTGCCACGCCCCCAATGCATTTATAATGGGCATCAATTAGACATAGATTTTTGCTATTCGGCCGGTTTAGCCTCTGTCCAGCTCAGTGCGCATCTAAAGAATTAACTCCAAGTCAGTTTTGCTTTTTCTTTGTTTTCTGTGATAAAATGTGCCTTATTGCACTGTAGGAAAGCAGAATACCTGACTCCATTCTGGCTGCTCAGTACAATGTGCCTAAAGCAGAAATAGGCATATAATGAGCGCTGGAATGTTGCGTACGAACGGGAACGAGTTCAAGGGAAAAGTCTAACTTTTACCATTATATAAGCACTCTATCAATCGTACAAGCATCCGATTCCAAGAGCTGACCCTTGTCGCGCTCTCGCATCCTCCGCGGCGGCGTCTCTACCTCGTTAAATTCGCCAGCGTTCATCCTTTGATGGCCGCCTGCTACACGCTGCTACGGTACGGTACGGCCGTGCGTGCTTGCTTGTTAAAGCGCACTTTAGATTTATAAAGGGCCTAATCAATCAACTGAGGGGTTGGGAGGGGAAGCCGAGCGAGCAGTGGCTAACTGCATCAGTGCCTAGACTGGCTTCCGGTACAACATTACAAATACGGCAGGGGAGAGAAACTTTAATGGACAAATTGCATAGAGTGGGCACATATTTTGTGTTTGAAAGCCTTTTGAACCAACTTGAAGTCGCCATGGGGAAAACTCCATCACTCGCTGAAGCATCTGCTGGAATCGCGCTTTGGTTGATGCTAAGCTCCCGAACAAGCCTCCTGATAGACTCTCGCCTCACTTTGAGCATAAACCCTGCTCGGTTTTTTTTCTTAACTTTTGGTAGGAACGCGCCTTCCGTCGCCTGGCTTGTCAAGAACAGATTCTAGTTTTGAGAAAGTTGACGTTGATAGTGTAAATTGTACAAGGTGTTGGTGCAGTGTGACGGCCATAAATGAATGACGTGTATGATACTACCACTGCAAAGTCTAAGCTAGCTGTCAAATAATAATTACCACACGTCTGTCTGGATAAAACCTGAACTAACAGGGCTCAACTATTACAGGATAACATTTTTTTTTTTCAACAATATGTTCCCAGCGGGCCCACTACTTGAAACACGACATTTTTATTAATGTTGCGTTTGTGGACTATGAGTTAAACAGCAAAATTTAGCCATCGCAGGGGGCGGCCATTTTGTCAATTCTGTCGACTGAAAATGACATCACAACTGTTCAGGTAACGACTAATCACGGCTCAGCTTGAGAAAAAAGGTCAGCCGTGATTGGTTGTTGTGTCGACAGGAGTGACAAAATGGCCGCCCCCGGAGTTAGCTAAAAACGGGTGGATTAACTCTTATTCCAAAAAAGCAGTATTTATCAGAATGCCTTGTTTCAACTAGTGGGCTTGCATAGAACATATTCTTGGGATGACTTTCACTTTAAGGCCAGAGCGGGCTGTTTGTGGCCCCCGGGCCATACTTTGCCCACATAGGAATCCTGTAATATTTGTTTGCAAATTTTGGGGGAAATAAATGTAGGTTGAAATGTATTTACAGTGAACCCACACATAATCATGTTTCAGCACCCACAGATATTTTCTCATATTTGGGGGGCTGTTGGATTTTTCTCCCCATTTTCATGAAAAAAAAAAAAAAAATGCATACTGAGTGTGCATCAGTCATGATTTAAATGAAATGTATTATAATGGGAAATTTTAAACTGGAAAAAAAATGCAATTCAAATAACTTCTTTACATTTGACATTTTGCAACCCGGCCCATCTGTCTGCTTGAAAAATCAAATGTGGTCCTTGAGCACAAAGGTTTGCCCTTGCACACCTGCTGTAAAGCTTCCAGAGCACAGAGAGATCCAGTTTTGATCTCAAAGTGTCCTCTAGTGGAGGACAAAGTAGTTCACAAAGTAGTACTCTCCCTTCTTTTAATACTGTGGAATTGACAAAGCCCAACACAATCCAGTTCCAACAATGGGCTTCCACAAAAAAAAAATTCTCCCAGAGGAAAATGAAAGTCAGTGAAGCCGTTGCTGTCCTCATAAAACCTCTACTAAAGGTTTTGACTTGGGTTAGGGTAGTAGAGTTTATTTACCGCATATAGGTTCAGTCTATTAAAACCAACCCAGGTGAAATTCACATCTGAGCACGAAAAATGTATTTGTGGGTGTAGTTATGGGATTGTTGCTATGGTATTGTACTGAGCAACCAGGCGCTTTTCTGTGTCACAATTCTGCACTCTAAAAACAGTTGGGTTAAAAATAACTACATTTGGGGTCAAAAATGGACCGATACAACAAATTGGGTCAATTTGACCCACTTTCTTGCATTGTTTTGTACAAAACATCCCATTTTTGGGGTGTTGTTTTATTCAAAATTGCCCATTTTGGGGGGGGGGGGTTAGCGGGGGTTGATTTCTGCAAAAACCACCAAGAAAGTTGGGTCAAATTGACCCAAGTTGTGGATCGGGCCATTTTTGACCCAAAATTGTGTTATTTTTAAACCAACTGTTTTTATAGTGTGGTTGTCATTGTTATTTACCCTTTACATACACGCACACACAAAACACACTAATGAGTTATCCCGTTGCAGTCATGATGACGGTTTGAACACCAAATTTTGAAAAATTGGAATCCTAATTTTACCACTTCTTGTGGACTGTGACGATTCCAACTGTAAACTATTGGCAAGAAAATTCCATCACAGTAACCTTTGGCGGTGATCGTTCAACAATGAAAAAAAACAAAAACAAAACAACAACAACCCTGTGCCAATCACAGGCAGAAAATCAATAAAAAGTCACCACTTACTCTTGGAGCGCAGGAACGGCGTTCATGCAGTACAGAATGCCGAGGGCGGAAAAAGAAAACAAAAAGACAAACGTCTCCATTGCTTCGGGTTCAAAAAGCCGCTCGGCTTTGACTCTCAGGCGGAACCTGCAGCCGTGTGGAAGTTAACTGCGCAGGTCGATAGAAAAACAAGAGTTGACCAATTTGACAACAGTGCAGATTCATTGGTGTGGACTGTATTTATAGAACAAAAACAATAGAGAATATTCTAACGAGTTAAAGCCGCGTAGGCTCTTACCACGTGGCTGCTTTCGGCGAGGATTAATGAAACTTCAGGCTGGCTTGGCCTTTACAGGGGGAAAAAAAAAAAAAAAAGAAGACAAAGAGGCTTTGGGGGACAAAACTCGTGCAATTTTGATCAGGCCATAGATTTGCATAAGTCGTTTCAGCAAAAAAGCAGACTATATACTGTAGTTCCTAACAGTGGAACGGTCAACCAAAATTGGAATCACTCTCAAAGTAATTACATTTTTCTTTGGCTTTTTTTTTGATCACCGCCGAAGAGTAAAGAGGGAAAATGAGAACCATTAAACAGGAAATTTACTGAAATTTTAGAACAGCCGTGCCTCGATATACTGTACAAGTATTTCAAATCATCTTTCCCCATTGAAATGAATGAAAACACCATTAATGTCTTACAAACAGTCCTTCTAAAAAAATATTGTAACCTGTTTCTCTAAATGAGAAAAATAGCACTATTTTAATTGATAAAAACCTAGAATAATTACATCATTTACTAGAATTAAAAATAATTCAAATATTTTTGTCACAATTTACCTCAATTAAATAGCCAATGTGATGCTGCTCACCTTGGCCACCTGGGGGCAGTATAAGGCATACGGCCTGATATATATCCTATACATGGACGACGACGCGGTAAGATGTCTCATCGCAGAGGATAAAGACTGAGTGCTGTTGAATGTCTGAATGTGTTGCTGCCTCGTTTGTGTTGATATATCAGTTGCTTGAATGTTTATTTGTCTTGCTGACAGCGTGGACATTTCTGGCTCATATTAGCATTTGATGAGCACCTGGTGGACTTTTCACCTAGCGGCATGATTGTCTTAGCAAGCTGACTGTGCTGTTTACCATATTTAGAATTTCTCAAAGGTTTTTATTGTCAATCGATATTTCACTGAGACCGAGTGCAACTTTGACAACATCCGACGACGCACACGATATGAAGAAAAGTGTGAAACTAATGTAAATCTGCTCTGTAGCTAGTCACACTGTTTCAGTCGTCATTCAAGGACAAAATGTTTGTGGTCGCCCTGAAAACGAGAAGGTTTCTTAAAGGGGCAGTACCCCTTTCTGACAGGGTGGACAGCAATATCAGGGACACAAGCAAAATGTTGAACATCATTATGAAAATGGAGCGATCAAAGGACTTTTGATAAATGGCTCGTGGCTCTACAAGACATGATAACCCGCAGCCACTACGGTAGCAACTATATCATTTGCATACAGAAATCAATTTGACTGAGCCGATGCTAACGTTTGCAGCACATAACTAATGACATGTATATGACATTGTCAAGGAAAAGTTTCAGTTAAATCTCATTAAAGGGGAGAAGGAAGTGAAAGGGGCGCGTAGCAGTACTCAAATAGAACACTAGATGGCAGCAAACGTCATAGAAAACAGTGAATTCGTTGAATGAGATTTCATATGGTCTTTTTTTTTTTAATTCCACCAGCACTTAAAACGTTTGTTTTTCTGTATGCTTAAACTCTAACAGTGATTCTTGTTGCACAATTTCCAAAACTATTTTCTCACAAAATCACTGATAGTGTTTGCAAAGCTACAAGCTTTGTACAATTCACTGCTTTACTCTCTCTCTCTCTCTAAAATTGATGTTTGTTTGCTTTTTTACTTTGTTTTTGTTTGTGTGTTTTTTTTTTTTTTTTAATGTTTATAGTATATACAGTAAGGACCAGCAATTTGGATCCCTGTGTTTTTACAGAACTATGACAAAAGTCTGACCTCAAACCAACATGGCGCAAAAGCCAGATGTGTTTTTCTTTTTTCCCCATCAGTGTCTCGTTGGCGCATTGTGTGCTAGCTAATATAGTACAATTTTTACGAAGGTTTGAAGAGTTATGTAAGACCTTTTTGCTTTTGCAAGAAAAGTGCGATGTTTTGCCACTTTGTTGAACGAGTTCTGCAAAAATAGTCAATAGTTGCAAAAATTTGCTTAAGCCATCAGGGAAAAAAAAATGCATTATTACAACCTTGTCAAATTAATTATGTTTTAAGTAGGGAATAATTGACTACCTGTGTTTAAAAGCCTCAGAGTCAGAGTGGTTATGTCATTTTTAATCAGCAGCATCAATGACGAAGAAGAACATTAGTCCTTTTTTTTTTTTTTTTTTTTAAACACAAACACTCATAATTTGTTTGTGGGTGTGCTTCCCACCAACCTCTTTTCTCTGAGAAAAGGGGGGGCTACCAGGAAAGCTGTGGCATGCGTGTGTGTGTGCGTGCACGTGTGTGTGCGCGCACGTGTGTGTGTGTGTTTGTTTGCTGGAAACAACTGGAGCTCTTCCAGCACTGTTCAATAATGTGGGACGGACCAATGGATGCCAAATCGGGATATGCTGAGGCGCATCTTTATTTGATATACTGTAGTCGGTCATTGTGAATAGGATGTTTATTCACATTTTGGTGATTTGGTCTTCATATCAATTGGGGCCTGGCAATATGGCCTTAAAATAACTGCTTTTTTTTTCCACAAAAATATCAGACTTTCCGGTTTCCCCTTAAAAAAAAAAAGTGAATGACAATCACTATATTCAAAATTATTTATTTATTTTTTTACCCCTTTCTGAGATGCGGTTTGATTATCTAAATTATTTATTTTAATGCCGCCATCTTTTTTCTATGAATTATTTTTCATTGACTTCCACAGAAATAATAGAAATTAAACAAAATACAGATATTGTGGATAAAAATCCTTTTTGTCGAATAATGTATCCATAATTAATAGAAAATGAGTCGTCCGACTGCGTAGCTGGTCCCTTTCTGTAACTTTTCTCATGTAGAGTTGTACTGGTGAAAAAGGCAAGCTTGACAAAATATTTCCGGCTTGGATGCACATACCTCGGGTCAAAGATTTCCAACATAAGTATAAATCACTGGTTTTGCATTGTAGAAATTGGCACCGTGTATTTGGCAATATTTAGTGCAGTTGACTTTGTGACTGTCTTCAACAAAAAAATTATGCTAATTTTGCAATGTCGACGATATTTTTGCAAACTAGCTCCGCTCTGCAGTCATGTTGTTAGTGTAAGCAGTGCATGTCACTTTGCACTTTGGAAGCTGCTAAAAAAATGTGTTTATTATTTTTGAAAATCATCCTGACAAATAAACTAACCGTAACTGATCAATTGAACCGATCACCCATAAGTACAATTATGGCTTGTACTCTGTGGTTAACTACATGAATTAACGCGAAGACCACCACTGGCCACTCTGAAGTTGTTCTGTTTCCAAATACCTCATAAGAAGTAATTTAGGTAAAAATAATATTTTGCCAGGTCAAACTGACATAATCATGAAAGATTTAATAACAACTGTGAGGATGTGCAGAACAGAAAATCGATGGACGGATATACAATGTATTTTGGTGTATTACTAGTTAGCATCCCTGCTTCACAGTTCTGAGGTTCCATCATAAAAGAGGACAAGCTGTAAAGAAATGGATGGATGGATAATCGGATATAATGCAAGTAGAAGAGAAATTAACCACTTGTCTGATGACGTTAAAATAAAGCCAAACTACTAGCACACCTTTTTTTCTTTTAGTTTTATAATTACCTCTCACACTATTTTGTAACTTTGCTGCATTCAAGGATATAAATAAAAACATTTTAATTGATTGCCCAACCCCAAGGTGTTCTCTTATCCTTTTTTATTTTAAACCTTTTCTCCATTTGGTTTCTTATTTGTGGTCATGTTTTAAATTTCGTCATATATATATATATATATATATATATATATATATATATATATATATATATATATATATATATATATATATATATATTATTATTATTATTATTATTAACAAGGTTTTTTTGTTTGTTTGTTTAAACTTGGATTATTTGTACTTTATTTGACTTTTTCCCCCGGGCTGTTCCCAGTTTTGGCAGCTCGTGACGTCACCGACGGAAATATTTTTTCGCTGTTTCAAAATGGCACCCACTCAATCAGGAAGTAGAGAACACAAGTAGCGGCGAATAAGTTGGATAAAATTCCCAATTTTCGTCGATTTGACGTCGGTCGCGGCTCGACATCTGCCCGCTTGGTCGGAGTTCGGACTGGGACGAAGCAAAGGCGACGTAAGGGTGAGTCGTAAGCGAGAATATGCCTGAAAGCGCAGGCGACACATCGGCAGCTGCCTGGTATCAAGATGCGTCCTAGGCAGCCTCTCCGAGGTGCGCATGTTATTAACATCGAGTTACGCCGGCTTGTTTATGGTTGGCCTGCTTTTCGGCGTATACGTTGTCTTGTAAAGACGCGGATGTATCAAATATAAAAACACATAGTCTTATCTTATCGTGTTGTATTCACTCTCTTCGCGTTACTAGTGAGCTGACATGGAGCGGTCGCTGTGTAATACGCTAGCTCCGCTTACTACGTCGTAACATCCGCACATAACGCTGATTTGCGAAATAAATGCAATTTTTGGAGACGCATTTCTCCACCAGCTAATACGACAACGGGAGAAAATATACAAGGAACAAAATTATGTACGTTATTAAGAACAGTATCCTTATTTTTCTGCGTTAATCCCCTCCGTACACAAAACTAACGTACCCAATTCGGCTACAAGCTATGCTAACATAAGCTAGTAATTATCACGGCTACGGATTGTCGTATTCACATTCAAAAGACACTATTCGATATTTTGCCGACCGTAGTCTGAAAATTCAAAACAAACACACTCGACGTGACGCCTAGTCATGAGTATTGACGTATATTTCAGTGGCTTGTTTTGTCATACGGCAAGCTAGCTGCGGTGAGAGAGTGACAGTGTAATGTACTGCTCGAGCTGCCTTCCTTTGTGCTGTGTGGAAACAGATGTGGCTCACTTCTCACAGATGTCTTCATTTTCGTTTCTCTACCACAACGTTAGCGTGAAACTGGCTTCGAGGGACTCGTAGTACATTCAGAAACGTTTTCCATCGGCGTCCTTATATATATATATATATGATGCTTTTCGAGTTGTTCTCAAACATAGTTGTTGTCATGAAATGACTTAAATGGCTGTACAGTACAGTGAACCTCTTGCTTTTCGCTGGTGTTCATAACCCAGCCCGGACGCGAATAACGCAAGTTCGCGAGTAGTGGACGACGACCCCGTATTTTAAACGTCTTAATAGGTTAAACACTGAATAGACCTCAAACTATGATCCCCAAATAATGTCATAAACAAACTAATTTTACATTACCCTTAAAAAGAAATGAATATTTGATGTAGGAAAAAAACGCAACGAGCAGGTGAATCGCAGATTGCCAAGAGTTTACTGTATTCCTAGATCCTGTTGCTCCTAGAGCACAAAAGAATTTTGGGGGTAACGCATCATAGAGTCGAAAGCTCTGTCGTACTTCTTTTTTTCCAATCGAGTCCAGATTCATAAAAGTCTTGGCAGAGGTTACTGGGAGTCGTTGTCGTTTATCCACTTTCTTGTGCACAGTATATTGAAAAGTTACATGCCAATACTTTTGAGTTTTTGTCAAGTGCCGTTAACCCTGATGACTTGGTCAATGGCCTTTGTGTCACTTGCTGTCACACTGCTTTTGTAACCACATCTGTCTTTTTCTCTTCCTGGCTAAAACCACATTTCACCAATAGTTCCTTGGGGGGTTTTTTTTTGTTTTGTTTTTTGCCTGTCCACTGACGTGGAGTCGTGTGAAGGAAATGGGATCGTCATGTACTTTTAAATATTTAATAAAGTTGCATGCTTGCAAAGTGCTTATGTTTATACCTTTCGTCCCTCAGCTGGATGATGAAAAATGATGCCATGACAGACGGAAATGATCTGTAGTTTTTGAACAGGAGCTCTTGGGGCCTCCACATTGATATTGCAACATAACAAATTTCCCATGGGGAATATTGGAAATAGAAATACTACATTCCAGGGTCAAACTGCTACCATCATGGAATCTTTATTAACTGCACAAGCGATGGTTTAAGTAGCCTTTCAACATTCTTAATGGTCATACAAATGTGTTTAAAAAAAAGTTATGAATGAGGAAAGTGTGGAAAAAGCTGTGTAATAGACAGTACTAAACTGTCTTTAAAAACTGAAGTTTCAATGAGCCTCACCCTTAACTACTCCATTATTTGATAGAATTGTAAGTAGGATACTCGAATACTAAAAACACAGCGAGTTGACTACTGAAAAAAGTGATGAATGGACTAATCGATTAATCGCTGTTGACTCCAATGTTATGAACTTTGTGACGACTACAAAAAATATGAAGTCGTTTATCCTCTGGCTGCTAATGTTAGTTGATTCTTCATCTTCATTAGGTTTCTTGGTATTGTCCATGTTGAGCCCGTTTTTTTCCCCCCATATATGTGTTTTTAAAAAAAGGCAAATAAAATGTTGTAAATATACAAGTCGTTTAAATAGATATCTTTCCCCATCATCTGAGCAAATTTGTGATTTATTATCGGCTTTTTCAAACTTGCTGATCGAACCCAAAAACCCTTGATTGCATGAAGCCAAATTTTTATCTTCAAATGATGTTCAGCGCACAAAGAAAATCCACAGGAAACACGTCTGTTTGTTTTGGATCTCCCTTTTTTTTTGCAAAACACTCCGTAGTTGGGATGATGTCCAAGAGCAAAGATCCATAGTTCAGGTTTGGCCCCTGCCGCCCCTTTTTGTCTTCTGCGATTCAGCCTTCACTCTCCTCGCTATGCCAATTGTTAGCAGCGATGAATCTGGGTTGATTAGACGGAGGGCGAAACAAACGTGGACCGGTGTAAAACGGCGGTTGGAGAAGCATCCCTGCTTTCCTGGAAACTCACAAGCAAGCGAACAGATCATGGATTTTTGGAGGGTTAGAAAAATGTGAAAGGAAAGGTGGTTGTTGCTGGACAATGAAGTGGCAATGTTTTGGGGGAAACAAAGTGGTCTTTATGATGGCCTTTTAGAACGTCCCGACTCTCTGCTGTGACACGAGCGTTCACCATGTATCAACCAGGCTTTCCTGGGAACAAAAGTGTCAAGATACTTGTGTGAAAAGACAGCAATGAGTCATCCACGAAGGAAATTCGAGATTAATATTGCATCTACGTTGGTGGATGAGTGAACAGTGTGTTCCTGTGCCTCGGTTATCAACATTTTGTGTATATAAGGGGGAGGGAAAGGACCGAATTATTTGCAGTCGTCTGTAGAAGTGTATGTTACAGACTGCTTTTATTTACTTTTTTTTTTTTTTTTTTTTTTTACAGATCTCAGATGTGCGCTTATTAGAATGTGCATGTGAACCTACCTGAGTGTACATGTGTGCATTGTTGAGAATGATGAGAATTTAGCATGCCTAAGTAGCACAGACAGACATCTGTCGAGGCCACTTATGATGATGTCTTACCCTGGAGAATTTTCACCCCATCCCCCACTCCTGCTGTGTGTTATTCTCATGACACAAAACAGAATAATGAGATAATTCTTGGATTAGTCCTGTCCGTTTGGACTGTGTCAAGTTTAGACGACGGGATGCGACTCGGCACAAATTGACATCCCATGTTGATGTTTATTTTTGTAAATAAATGAGTGCAGCAAGGAGATGACCAAAGAAGCAGCATGACATGGCCGCCATCCAGTCAGCAGATCTCAGTATGATTTTGAATGTGAATACCTGCCACCACGATGGAACACGGCACTAAGAGAATCTTTTGCCCATTTTAAAAGATAATTTTACTGCTCATATTGTACTGAGCAGCTTTGACTCTTTAGTCAGAGTGACAGTGACACTGACATTAAATCGACACATTAATTTTCAATGTATTACTGATAAATGGGCTAACGTGAGGAGAGGAGGATTGTCAGCAGCAAAATATATTCATGAATAATATATTTGACCAAATCAGCAAATTTCCTTGCACCGTCTCAAATTTTAGGGACAAAATGCCACCATTTAGTGGCAGTCTGGAGCACCGAACATGCACAGTGGTATTATTTTTTGGTTGATATTTTGACAGTAAGTTAAGCATAACTTGGCCAAATATGCTATCGGGATAATGATTTTTGTAAGTACAGTTCAGTTGTACTAAGTACAGTAAGAATACATTTGTGCACAGGTACAATTTGCATTTAATTGTCAGTTAGCAATAACCTTTAATTGAATCAATATGTAAATAGTTTTTAATAGGGGTGTCATGATATCCAAATGTCACGATACGATAATATCACAATATTGTGGGGAGGTTGGCGATGCATAAAAACTCACGATACTGTACAAAAGCTCACGATATTGTGAAAAAAACCCCACAATATTCTGTTTTTGCACATAATAACAGCATTCACAAAGAAATAGGCTTGGCCAATCATGCGCTCATATCGGCGTTTAGCGTGGGTCTTAAACATAGGTGGCATAAAATTAAACCCCCAAAAAATTATTAAAATTATACTAACCACCAGAGGGTGCTGGAACTGCACAAATAGAAAAAAACTTGGGCTATTAAACAGATTTGCTGCTATTAATATCGTGACATGACGACGACGATATATCGTGGCAATTTTAATATCACGATTTTGCCGATATTGTGACATCCCTAGTTTTTAATTTGACCAATATTTAAGAGCAGACTTAATAATCAAACTGTGCCTATTGAACGGTTGGCTGACAATAATATGTCTACATTTTAGGAATAAAACCACTGTCTTGCTTTTGAAAAACACTACGCTCCTGTATTTTAATGTTGTTCAGTATGGTGCCACTTGGAGAACTAAGTATTTTTGAGGGGGTTCTCGGTGAAAATAGTTTGAGAACTGCTGACCTAGACATGAATTCCATCGCAGGGGATCAACTCTCTTGCTATGCTAGTAGTGTTGAGAAGAAACACACAAAAAAAAAACCAACACAACCGAGAGGCGTGACTAGAGGGCGTGGGGAGCCACGCAGCCTTCAATCAACGGCAAACGCTGTGAAGGTGTCACACGGGATGAGAGGCAACCAGCACTGCACGCCTGGATCAACAAGAGCGAACGGGCGGGATAAAAAAAGGCTAGTAATAGCTCAGCAGGCTCCACAGAGATGAATGGCAGAGGGTGGGAGATGTGAAATGAAAATGGGAAGTGTCTGATGAGACACTCCTCTTGACAAATATCTCCAGTGGCAACTTGTGATCATACTGTCATTTGGATTCCAAAAACATGTAAAATAGAATCATGAAATTCCAGTCTTGAGTCTGATGCTAAGGGAAGAGCACTGCATTTGTAATTTCATTTGTTCCAGGCAAGCCAATTTTCCGTAATATGCATTCCAAACGCGCTATGTGGTCATGTCAATACGACTGTAGTTGCAGTCACTCAAGTGGATAAATGTAGGGCAGACAATCTCTGCATACCTGTAACCGCGCTCGCTTTTGACACACGTTAACACCCGGCATGCCGACATTTTAACGCTCTTTACACTACACCCCACCAAAGATAACTGGCTTCATGCGTGTGCCTTTTGCAGCACACGTTGGAACCTCTGAGGTTGGACACAATCCAGTCCAGTTTCTCCAATTTCCCGGAGGCATTAATGAAACTAGACATCATCTGTGGCTATAAAGCCTTCTATTAACTTTATAGGCAATGTATTAAGTAAGTTTTAAAGTATTAAATGCGCAGAGGGTGATTCCGCTCTGTGCCTCGGAGACTATTCAGAAAAGAAAGCGCAGCTGACTTGGCCGAGCACCTTTTGCTTTATTCTAGAAATAGTTTTAAGCCACATTTTTTCAGATCAGCCTGGACGGAGATCTGCGCATATGTCTTTTCTCTTCTCCTGACCATTTCCTGTTCTGTGGGTATAAATTAGGAGCGAAATGGTTAACTGATTAACTCAAATCATTTGATTCCCAAACAGGCTAATGCACTGCAGAGGTCATTTTGCACTGTCCATAAAGCAAACCGTCATGTTATTGTTCAACTCGTAATAAGACTGATAAACGTAGCGAGGCCGGCCTGTGTTTACCTTCTGGGCGGAACGAAAACGGAGCAAAGTGTCCGCTAATTGGATGTCTCTCCTTTTTGATCCGGCAAGTCTTTGATCTATATGTCGTGGGGCGGTAGCTGTGGAAGTAAAGAACATGCCATTGATCCACGACAAACCATTATTCGCTTATCTCGTTCACCCTCTGTCTCTATTGACCCGGCGCTCTACAGCCATCTTGGTTCACCTGCCCCTCAGTTTTATTTACCACGGGAGGTGAATTAAGAGCCCTCTTATTGGTCTGAATCACTGCAGTAGCTCACTCCTTCCCGTGTGTTTGCGGGCGCCGTGGTATTCATCACCACTGGCAGAAGAGCCACTTGCTGTAATTGACGACAATCTAATGGGGATAAGTTGTAGCGGCTTGAGAGATGGCCGCGATCAATTATTCATTGTACACGGTGCGGGATGCTCATCGGTGGCCAATACCGTCGTATAACTATTAAATCCCGAACAGATGAGTTTTTGATCGTACCTGCTCTCCGGCCGATGGCGTTCCGCCTAATTGCACGCGAGTGCGTGTTTGCTCCGAGGCAAATAGATGGCTTTTGTGTCGATTAATAATGTAGACTGTTTTTGCACGACGGAGCCCAGTGTTTTCCTGTGAAGTCACTCGCTCCTTTTATGAATATTTCATCACAGCGGCTAATGAATCCAACGGGTGCGGGCCCAGTATAACCAAGCTAACGGCCCTTTTGCTGCCGCGCAGGAAGACAGCTGGGTCCCTGATAAATTCTAACCTGATTACCGCCGATGCTGACGGACATGCATATTAGTGATGAATGGGACGGTGTGTTTAGCGGTAAATCGTTTTTGGCAGTGAGGAAAGATGCAGAAAAGTGACAAAAGCCAACAAAGACTCGGAGGGGGTCCTCCATTTATGATGGAGTTCCGTTCTTAAAGCGGAAGTCAACCCGAACATATTTTTTTTCAAGAATAGGTTCCCAGCAGGCCCACTAGTTGAAACACGGAATTCCGATTAATTTAGCCTATGTGGAATATAAGTTAAGCAAGGAAAATGCACTCGTTTTTAGCCATCTCCGGGGGCGGCCATTTTGTCTTCTGTCGACTGAAAATGACATCACAACTGCTCACAACGACCAATCACGACTGACCTGTTTTCTGAATCTGAGCCGTCTGAACACTTATTCCACAAACGCAATATTTATCAGAATGCCCCGTTTCAACTAGTGGGCTTGCATAGAACATATTCTTGAAAAAAATAAAAAATGTTTATGTTGACGAAGCAGTGACGAAACACGGATACGAAAATACCCAGGTTACCGTAGCGCTATCTAGCAGCTAGTACGCTGAAAGCGGATGCAGTTAAAATTGATCCAAAAGAACACCCTGGGTTCTGCCGTTTGCCAGTCTACGGCAAGGGATACTGGAGGTGAAAGAAAGTTGTTTTGAACTAAAAAGGAAAATCTTTCCGTAGGTTGACGTGGCTGTGTTAGCGCATCGGTGTACACGCCGATATGTTCCGATGTAGATAAAATGTGTTTTCATGTGTTTGGACTATGACATTGCTTTTCGCCAAAAGTACAATTAGTAACCTGTTCGAGTTGATTCGGGACTTGCTGCCTTAACGGTAAACAAATAGCGAACTCTTTTTGCGACACCACCGAAAGTTAAGTGGACTCATTAAAAGTGGAAGTCATTTTGCCCAGCGTTAGCGAGTGTTTCATGATAGTTGGAGATGGTTGTCGATCGTCATGTGGATGGCTGAGCAGAAGTGCTGCGAAGTAGCTTTCTACTTACTGTTTTTGTTCCCGTTACTTTAGAATAGATAAGACCCTCAGCCGGCGTCAACAAGTTTTTGTTGTGTATTGCGTTTGAGTCCCTGTGTTTTTTGTTTCGTTTTTTTTTTTTGTCAAGTAAGAGTGAAGATGTAGACCGCTTGCTCGCTAGCCACGAAATGGTTAGCTCCCATCTAATTAGTGGTTGAATACGTTTTATTTTTCTGCAACAGTGTTAAAGTCAGCAAAGCAACGTATTACTTTGACTTAGACTTGTGTGGCAATTTTTGTTTGTGACAAACGTTTTGAGGTTCCACTCTTGTCTTTTGGGACATTGTGACTCTTCAGTGGTGCCTTTTTACAGGCACGGCAGGAAGACAGCCTGCACTTTTATTTTTACCCCTACGAAAGGGGGTCATTTTGTCATCGTCGCTTTCTCTTGTCTGTCTGGAGTACACAAGAAACCAGAGTTTCAATTTTCATGTGACTCAACTCAACGTGTGTGAAGTTAAGACCGGGGGGGGGGGGGGGGGAAGCAGTCGCATTTGGGGAATTATTTGCGGCTTTGAACATTGAAGAATTCTGGTTCTTAATTTCTCAGGAAATGACATGCACCTTAGGGGATCATTTCTTGAGGCTCTCATGTTAGCTGCGCTATCAGTTCATGTGCAGTAATGATAGACTGATTAATCACACACACACACACACACACACACACACACACACACACACACACACACTGGTTCCTCGTGAGTGCTAAGCGTGATTTAGCAGCTTAAGGAAGTCACACTTCCCTGGGTGATCTCCATGTGCACTGGCAGCCTTTGGCGCTCACTCGGACCACCGGCGCACAGCCACTTTTGCTCACCAAACACACGTCGGATGCTATAAAGCCAACTGTGTGTGTCAGGTTTTGTTTTGGAAGTGGCATCGGCCACTTCTGTCTACCTAACACGCACAGACCCAATGCAGCAAATGCTCTCAAACGTGGTTGCGGTTCATCTCGGCAACCTGTACGCTTTTGTATCACAGTGTAGAACGATTTTACAGTGGCGCTATTAGCCTCATCTCCCTGGACGCAGCTTCGATTCAGGCCACCCAGAGAGAGAGAGAGAGAAAGAGAGTGATGGGGGGGGGGACTCAGGAGGGGGTTATACAGATCTGTGGTAATAAACAGATTGAAAAGATAACACGTGTAACTGGTTTCCGTTGTGCCGTTTAAAAATAACCATGCAGGTTCCAAAATTAATAATGAGCTTGGCTTGCTAGTTTTTGGTGAATGAGCCCCTTGTGTCTTCCGTGCCTCGGTGGCCGCGTTGTAAGTTATTAATGTTTCGTTTTCTGTTGGTCTATCCGCCCGAGCTCCGGCGCCCATCCTCCTCCTGATAACGCTCCTAACCACCTCCCTCTTCCTCTGTGCGTGCGTGCATGCGCGCGTGCGGAGGTCAGGAGCCGCCGGGGGTTTATGGGACAAGAATGTTTCATTCAAGTGATCAATATTGAATATCCGCACGGGAGTCAGGTGAGCGTATGGAAAGAGAGCCACGGCATGGATTTTACCACCACGTTGCTAGCTTGGCTTACACTGAGATGGCGGCAACTCAAGCTGAAACAGAAGACCCAGCGTTTCGATGCCTTATACGCAGTCCCGAGAGGAACTGGGAACTCTTTTGCACATTTTTCCAGCCAGCAAGGCGGAAAAAGCACAGCGTTGACTGGCAATGCCAGTGCTGTTTGCACAAAGGCAGAATGAAAGCGGTGTAATTGGCCACCATTCATTTTTCAAAGGAGGTGAGCAAACTCACTGTAGCTCCAATCCTAAAATTGCACCGTCACAGCAGCTGACACTTGGATTTGTTTGAGTTTAAGAATAAAGACATTCACATATTCGCAGATTTATTTTCAATATTTCCAAAAAAAAAAAAAAAATGGGGGTGAGGTTATTTCCCCCGTTATTTGTGGAAAATGTTTAATGTTTATCTGCGGTTGAATTTGGGGGGTTTTGATTAACCCCACCTCCACCACCACCCTGTGCGTTTCAATGAGCATCAATTATACGCAGATTTTTTTCTATTTGCGGGCCACCCTGGTCCCTATCGCAAGATGCCATCCGTTACATTAGCACAATAACCTTCAGGCTTCCTCTAGAAAAAGAAAGAGTCAGGAAATGCCCACTAGAGCATCTGAAATGTATTTGGGATTAATCGGAGGCACTTTAAACGCTCACAGGTGTGTGCTGACTCCCATTGAACATGAGTGCGAATGTGATTGGTTAATTCGTAACACGGCTACGTCCCTCTTATAAAAGGATTTGTGTAATCACATTATTTCAAAGATTTTTTTAAGTCACTTTCAAAATGAAATTGCCTTGTAAAGGTTATAGGTCACACTAATGATAGAGGAAAAAAAATTGAGATTATTTAACTTGGACTCATGACCACTAAAATCTGGCATTTGAACAGGGGTGCAAAGACTTTTTTTTTAATGACCATTACAAGAAGTTGAAATAAAATCACACAGGTCTAATTTAGGGCGTACAACACTGGCATCAAAATAGGAGTTCAAAACATTCAGATGTAGATTCACCCATCGCATTGAAAATATCTAAAATGTATTCATCGCACGTTCAAGTATATTTTGAATACTCTGAAATTCAATGACTTTGTCAAATTCTAAACTGCGGAAATAATGTATAACGTACGTAATTATTCACGGTTACATTACATCACGGTATTCAGAAGCAGTTTGAAAGCAGAAAGATTTGTTATGATCTGTGGAGAACTGATGTTCTCCAAAAAACAGGACGAGGATTTAAATGAAGAAAAGATGGGTCTCTGTTAGAGGTGTAACGTTCTAAATTAAGATAAGAACTAGTGGTGGGGGATATGGCAACAATATCATATCGCAATTTTTAAAAAGAAAATCACGATTTTATCGTGATTCCTTTTTTACAGTTTTTTTACACTAATTTGTACACACAATTTTCCTCATGTTAAACATACAAAACAAATATAAAATGTATATAAAACCCTAAAAAAACAAACATTTTAAGATACCTAAGCTTTCTGAACAGGTTTCAATTTAAATTCTGCGATTTTTATCCAAATGTGCAGTGAACGTACACATAAAAGGCAACACAACGTAATTCTAAAAACTCAACTCATACTCCATTGTGGTGTTGTACAGAGCTGGAACGCCGAAAAGTGTGTCAATGTCTGAAAATGGATGAATTGTATATTGCAGAATGGAATACATGAGGGTGTATATAAAAAAAAAAATTTAAATTCTGTTATGAATGACATGATAGAAAAATGAATCTTGCTCAGGTATGTTACCTTGTTTCCCTTTTTGGCCTATGCAAAGCAACATTAGCCTGAAAGCAAAATGGCCTCCAGTGTGCACAGTGAAACATATTGGGTCTCTCTCATGCACACACACACACACACACACCAAGACAGACAAAGGCCCTCTTATTTCGACCCTCGTGAACTCTATTAGGGTTTATTACCCTCGCTTTGTCCCCAGTGAACACCCTGGCGTATCTGCCGGCAAAGCGGGGGCACACGGTCGCAAGAGCGAAGTAAGGTAGCAAGACCGGGGGGGAGGGTGGGCGTTTACACACTCGATTCGGGCGCTGGCGAGGGAGTGTCGCAAAACGATTTACATTGCAGAGTACGGCGAGATTGGATTGATTCAGCTGTCAAACAGGTTGAGATTTGTGGGACGTTGTTGCAGGGGAGGATCAAAAGGAGTCTGTTATGCTTCGGGCTGTTTTAAGAGGCTCCCCTTAACGTACTCCAGAAGACTGCTGTGACCTGAGACACGCTTTAGCCCAAAATTAGTCAAATGCCGGATGACCGCATTTTGAGTTGAAGTGAATTTTTAGTTGTTAAGTGGCTATCTTTGAGCTGAAAATGGCAAAAAAAAAAACAACAGAGATTTGAATATCGCGTTTATCTACTCCGGATCGGTCACCAGCCAATCGTTGGACACATATAGACAAGCGGCCTATTCACACTCACGTTCACACGTATTGTCCATTTAGAGTCTTCACTGAACCTAACATGCACCTTCTTGAAACCTTCTTGGAACGTGCACGTTGAGGATTACATTTTATGATCTCATTCACTGCAATGGACGTTAATATGCGGCAACTGGAATCCAACCGCTTACTGGCTTACCGACGTGTATGCATTCATCAAGTGCGTTTTTTAAAAATAGAGTTGTGAAAGAGGCCCTGGAATTCGGGTTTGTAAGCCACTGTAATGACTAACAGATCCCCGTTGATGGCGCCAGTCCATCGCTTCGCGATGTGCACAGGTTTTGAGTAGAAGATAAAGATAAGGGGCTAAAAGGAGGGGGTGAATCTTGGCTTGCCACGTCGCTTATGAGGGAGAGAAATGCCAGCACTTTAGAGGTCGGATGAGTTTAGGTACCTGACACTCGAACTGAGTATGCATATTTATGGTCCAAACAGAGTATGTGCCGCATTCGGTAGTTGGACGTATGTGTCACAATTGTGAGAAAAAGATGTAGGTCATAAAGTGAATAAGCAATGGCATGTAGAAAAAAAAGTCACTGACATTCAACTCGAGCCATGAGTCAACAACCATTGCTCACGGTGCATTTTTGCAAAGATTATTTTTGCCATTGAAAGTCTTGTTTTATAGTGTGAAGTGTGACAAATGCAAAAAAAAAATAATGTCAAAGTCACTGTTCTGCTTAAAATGTTACTTTATTTTCCCGTAAAAGCGTATTTTCTCTCTTTTTTTTTTGTCAGACACCGTGTTTTTGATTAAAGAGACTCACGTCCAACTGCTTGTTACTAAAGAAAGGAAAAAGGCTAGAATCAAATAACTTGAGAGAGTCTCCTTTTTTCTCTGGTGCTTATATTGTCCCAGAACTTAATATTCTGTAGCTCAGCCCTGGGGGAACTCCCGTTTTGTCTTTTTGCAGGTCATGGAGAGCGGTTTTCCGTGCTAGAGGTGCGATCTGGGACACAGCCAGCAGCAGGGTTGGCAGTTTGGGCCGTAGCAGCAATCATCTCGTGGTCATGTTTGCAACTGCAGTCTGATGCCCACCCTCCCCTCAGCGCTGGCCATGGACGGGGAGAACTACCTGCATCCAGAAGGCCCTCAGCTGGACACCAGCTTGTTTTCTGTCGCCTCCTCAAACATGGAGGTACCCCAAAGCGCCTGCAATGCGCCTCTTCATCTGTTGTTTCTGTACATGAACTTCTTTATTTATTTATTTTTTTTTTTGTAGAGTTCCCTCTTTGCCCCCTCTGGCTCCTGGAGGTCCTTCTCTCAGCAGGCTGGATATAGCGTGCACTGCCCTATGCAATCTGGAAACCAGTAAGTTTTTTTTTTTTTTTTTTTTTTTTTTTAACAACCAATTGTATTGATGCAGTTTTGTCACTTAATCGATTTTATTGAATGTTTTCCATTTTTGAGATAAGTGTCATGACAAAAGAGCGTGATTCGAGGCTTTCACATACCGTAATGCAGTATTTGTGTCGGATAGAGATCGAGCCGGCCTGCCAATAATGAAAGTTCACATATAATTCATTGACACCCATTTAAATGCAGTTGGACTAGAATTTTTTTTTTTTTTTTTTTTTTTTAAACCACCCCAAAATTCTTCCAAAACCGCCAACGCTAAAATATGTTTTCAATGAAAACAACTCCCGAACAAAGGTTACAATATCGAGAAAAGGGGAATTTGGCCACTTGACCATTCTGTGAATGTTGTTGTTGCCATGGCGACAGCAACCCCACAAAGCGAAACATGATTTAATTTCAGACATGGATTGTGTACGTGTGTGTGTATATATATATATATATATATATATATATATATATATATATATATATATATATATATATATATATAGTACTGCGTTTAACACAGTTTTAGTTTGCTGTTAGTACACCACATACACAGGGTATCCCAAAAATTGTCCTCACTCTTTGACAGACCACCATGTATATATATGTGGATATAAGTCTAAATTAAAGACGTTATCGTCAAATTTGAAAAATCATCATCTATTGGCTCCTTGGTGTCCGTCAAGCCGAGCAACTCCCGGAGGCCAGAGGAGGTGTCCAGGTTTTGCTTGAGACCGTCTTTAATCTGACAGTGTCTTTCGACTTTATGACCTCATAGCTGAATTAGAGGTGACAGTCAAAGGATGTGTGTACGTGAGCACAAGAGGGCCTGTGCGGGCTGCGCTCTCTCCGTGCGCATCACAACACTGCTGATCAGGTGGATTGCGTCTTGTCAGGACAGGTGACTTGAAAGTAATCGATACACTCACTGAAAGGCAAGGCAGCTTTATTTATATAGTGCATTTCGTTCTCAGTTTAACCCAATGCGCTCTAGGTTGTTAAAAGTACATTTTAAAACAAAGCATGAAAAACAAAGTATAGAAATAAATTGATAGCTTACTAAAAGAACGTATGATGCAGTAGATGATCTCACAGAACAACGGAGAAGTCATTTTTTTCTTTTTTTTTCTTTTTTACCTCAGTGGTTCCACACACTAACTTTTTATCCTCGGATTTAAAGAGATCTGTTAACAAAACACGGTTTTGTAACAGCCTGTTTGATGGAAGTGAATCAAGGTATGCCGGATACTCTTCTAACTTGTTGACACTGCCCGCAGACAGACTCTATGGATAATTGCAACCTGTTGATAGCATGCAGGTTTCACATTTCATAATTGCGCTGGCTGGAAGGAAGCGAATCCTCAGAGTTACTTAATATCAGGCGACATTGTTCCTGTAGACGTGCGGTAAAGCGTAGCCCGTCCGTGCTATCGTGCAAATGAATATTTAGCAGTACTGAAGTGTGTTCTTAGTACAGTAGCACCTCAAAGGTCCACCACAGTCTCATCCGATCTGCTCGTGAGCATATTTCTATTTTTACAATTTGACCATTTAAGTCAATATTTGCATTCCATCATCAAAAGTTTAACTGTACAGGGAATGTTTCGAACATTATGACCCGAATTCGAAACTCAAAATGCGGCGTAGGCTCTACCACGAACCTATGCCAATGTAGTAATAACATTATTTACGGTAACTAGTTATCTGAAAAATAGTCGTAAATATAAAGTAATATGAGTATGGTGATGAAGGAGTTTGTCTTCTTGTGCCGCCTGACAGTCTTTTTGCATACCGTTTGTAATCACAATAAAAGTAAATGCAGTGGTATCTTGACTTACAAGGGCATCAAAGTTAGGAGTTTTGAGCCACTGCCTTTTTTTTTTTTTTTTTCCGCTTAGTGTTAGAAGCGCATGGAGAAGAACTCCCATGATATTGCTGAGGCTTTTTAATGGGGTGAACCCATTGCCGTTTTCTTGCTGGTCATCACCTCCTCCTCCTCAGTAAAAGTAAATCCGGGGCTTTTCATTTCTTTAGGTGACTAATCCATATTGCTGAGCTGCAGCCGACTTGGCCTCCAAACAAGGGGGGAAGGCACCAGGCCACTGTCTAAAAACACCATAAGGGAAATATTATCAAAATTGACAGTGCTCTGAGCTTGCATTTTCCACCATCTCGACATGGTGAAATACTACAGCAGACCAGTTCAGCAGATCGTATGGTAGTTTAATCTTGCGTATTTTGTGTTGTTTTGCCTTTCACTTGTATGGATTAGCTCTTGTATATCGCGAGAGCTAATGGGGATCCAATAACAACAACAACAACCAAGTCTCGTCGCGAACGTGTTTACCAGCAACCAAACCAGTTAAGCATGTTTGACCATTTTAGTGTGTGGTAAAGTTTTTGTTAGGACCATGCGCTAAGATGTGAGGATGAAGTGACATCCAAGTCGTAAGTCCTTTTCACACTGCACTTAAGCAAGTGAGTCATCGACCAACCAATCCGTTTGTATGTGCTGCCGCAGTGCAACAACGCGGTGCCATGCCCTGGTTATGCTCCTCCTGATTAGAAGCAAAACCAGGTCTTAACTCCTTTATGCCCAAACGGCGGTAAAAAGCAACAGGTTACTTCCTGTTGGGAAGCTTAGCAACCTGTGCCAAATGTGGGCCCCATCCTGCCATCGTCCCTTACAGCCTATCTCATGGTGGGCGCCGCAAATGACCAAGTGCTGTTTGTAAGGGCCTGCACGCCACACGGAAAACATAAATGCCCCTCAATGTCATTTTGGCACGACAAGTCCCTACCTTGACTGCGCGGATTGGTGAAAAGATGTGTTCCGTGCCACTGACAGAGGACACCTCGGATGTTCTGCAAGTCAAATCAGCTGCTTTGCTTAACTTGCCATGCACTTGGGTCAGTATGACTTATCATATCATGTGTCATGTGAAGGCTTTAAGGGCCAGGAAGGGGATTTCCAATTTGAGAAAATGTTTCCCTTCATTTTATTTCATCAATTGCTTGAAAGCAAAAGCATGCAAGGACGTTTGTGTGTTGCTTGTCCGTCCGTCCTCAGCAAATGTTGCTTTTTAACCCAATTTTTGGGGGGGGGTCAGCCCCGACCTTTTTCCACCCAGTGACATGCTCAATATTTAACAGATTTTTTTTTTTTATTTTATTTTTTTTATCTTCTACTGTTCGGGTGTGTTAAAACATCCCGTGATCTCTGACCCGTGCTTGAGGACACCGAGACAAATCCTGCAAATAGCTTTGGCAGAGCTCTGAGCTCTGGCATGTGATTGGTGGACAAGCAACGTGGCTCCGCGCTACAACGGTTCCACCTGAACAAAGGTTTGCCTTTGGTGTTTGGGTGTGTGCGCTATTCACCTTTTTCAAAACGCGGAGGCTCGTAACGATATAATGAGCCACACTCACGCAATGAAGTGGAATTACCGTGGGTTGGTGGCTGGTTTACAGGAGAATGATCAAAGTGAAACCTCCAGAGTTGATGTCAGTTGACTTGCAAGTTATTCTTATTTCAGAACTCATTTTCAGTGGAAATAATGTCATGTGAATTATTTAATTCCCTAATTTTTAGAAACATACTAGTCATGCTAGTGTAACAATGAGTTAATCCGTTTGTAATAAAACTTCTATAAGCGAAAGTTCTTCAAAGTCGCCTGACATCATATCATACCTTTATATGGCATACGTAACAGAAAGGGAACACGAAATTGTTTGCAGAGAATCCGTATATCATTTGATTTTTTTTCAGTTGAAAATATATATATATATATTTTTTTTTTAATCCCCCCCCAAAAAAAATTTTAAAAAAGTATCTTGATACAGAAATCATACCACGGAAGAAAACCTAAAACATCCGTCAAGTATCAGAATCATCAATGACAAAACGTGTGGAGACATTCGTGAAAATTATGCTTACCGGTGATTTTTTTTTTTTTAAGGCAGCTGCTCAGATATTATACATTTTAATGTTATTGAAAATTTTAAGCAAATATAAAATCTCTGCTGAGATCTGAAGTCTTAAAATATTTTCCAAAAAAAAATTGTAATTAGTAACCTTTTTTTTTTTTTTTTTTTTTTTTTTTTTTTTACTAAAAAAAGCATAACCTCTTTTTCTCTCTCTCTCTCTCTCTTTCTCTCACTCTCTCTGTCTCTCTCCAGGCAATACCACTTGAACAGCAGCAGCGCCACCACCGCCACTACACCGGATGTGCACCTTGACATGTACTCTGCGTTCTCAGACATGGATTTCTCCTGCCTCAACCTCCCCAGAAATGGCGATTTCCAGGTTGGTGAACGGCGAGGAGTAAAAAAAAAAAAAAAAAAAAAAGTTTCTCCCTCACTTATCAGAGGGAGGGATCTCAGCCTTTCATCCCGTCTTGCTCCTGTGTGCGTATGTGTGTGCATTCATTCACCTCGCCTAATGTGCCATAGAGCCCACTGATTAAAGCCTTGTGTAGTCTAGACAACCGCACTGCATGTCCACACATGTCATCACTGGGACGCTGTAATTTGACATTCTTCTGCACTTCAACTCAACCAGAAATCAAGATCAGAGTTGTGTCAATGAATTGTTAGAACGTTTTGAAACCAAGACGTCATAAATGGTTTGGGGTTAGGGTCTTTTTACTAACCCGGAATTCTGGCTGAGGATGACATGAATCCATAATCCCGTTGCAATTTTTCCGTTTCGCAGCTTGACAATTAGCACCTTGCAATTTGAATAAGATTAACAAGTACGCACTATTGTTGCAAGGCAAAATAAAGACGCCAGCCGGTATATGATGCTGAATCTGCAAGATTTTAATTCAGCCTCACTTCAAAGGTCAAACCCCCATCCCCACGTCCCTGACCAAAAGCGACGCCCTCACAAACGTGCACGTTGCACAACCTGGCGTCACCAAAGGCGACTGCACTGCATGGCTTAGTCATGTTGTAAAGTTAACATAACGCGAAGTGTGACCGGTTTGATGTTGTAATATTTGCATGAATGTACAATAGAAAGTAGAAGAGAGGTGATCAACTGAGAATGACGACCTGCGGTGGTTTTCCAGGTCAAGCGATGTAGCCGTCTGCATAGAAAATGACTATTACGTATGTTTACACTTGATTTGTCTTGAGGGCTGTCCTGTTCCTTTGTTGCTAACCCAAGTTCAAAAATCCAGCCAGGATAACTATTATGATGGGGCTGGGTGCTACTGTAGCCGGCAGAGCGCTTGCACGTGAGCGACTGCATGTGGGAAAATGATTCCGATTATTGGGTCATGCCCTCTGTCTCTGCAGTCTCTGATTGGCTAGTTTTCTTGTGCCGTGATAAGTTTGAAATTTAAAAGCATAAGATGGGGCCAGAGAGGGATGATTTTCCAAAATACAATACAATACAATACAATTTTATTTATGTAGCGCATTTCATAACAGCTAGAGCTGTAACAAAGCACTTAAAAAAATAACATTTTAATAATATTCTACTGTCTGTCTACTGCTGTATTGTTTAAAGGGGTAGCCCACCATTTTCGTAGAGTTCTCTCTTGAATTCTAACGTGGTTTTCGTCTTCTTTTATCAAACCAAGTTGAAAGTTACTGGACACCTATCGCCCCAGAATCAGTTGAATAAATAAGCACAAAAATCTTTTAAAATGCTACCGATGACACGCGAGTGTGACGCTCAGTGTCATGGGAGGTGCTGCAGCCTTACAAGAACTCACGCTCAATAAAATTTGCGCATGCTGAGGAGATGCTCTGGGTACTCGATTCCAGGAAAGGAGAGGCCGGGTGACGCCGGCAGACAAGTTTGGTACAGACCATTTTCAACTGCACGAAAACCAAGCGGATGTGCGAAAACCGGGACTAGCCTCCAAAAAAGGCCAGAAAAACAAATCTCACGAAAAGTAGGGCATATGAAAACCGAGGTTCCTTTGTACTTTTGTGACACTTAATGAATTGCCTGTAAGAGTGATCTGTAATGATAAATTGTTTAAACGCTGCATCATATTTCATAATTATATTATTATGACCCTTAGAGGACTTCTTAAATACATTGAATGGGCGCTTCAAGGAAAAACATTTAAAAAAAACATTTAGCCAAAAGCGGAGCACTCGATCATGTTAGACGTCTTATTTCACAACCACTGATAAACATCAGCTTCTGCCACTGTTTCATTTATGGACAGTGACGGCAGCTCGCGTGACAAGTTTTGATCAATGCACAGCCCTTGCTCAATCATGGCACAAGACACACGTTTGCATTCATGTAATGTAAGAATTAAGAGGATTTGTAGACGCTAGTGTCCTACTCCAAACTTTCCACGCAGACTAGTGTGGGATTTGTGAAATAAAGGACATTTAAGAAAAAAAAATGCTGTAGTGTATATACAGAGCCTCCATAATTAGAACACAATGAGTTAGCTATTTAATTGCTACTCAGTAAAGCGGAAACATGCACATGTGACAAACACTCTCCATAACTGCCTCTCTAACACAGGCCGAACTTAGCTCCTCCCCGACATTCAAAGATCTTAAGGCCTAGATACACCAATCGGACGTTGGTAAGCGTCGGGGCGTCGGATTGCGCCTTCTGTTTGATGTAGCGAACACCGTCGTTAAGTCGGTGGGCGTTTCAGCATGTTGAATCGGCGTCGTGACATTTGGTCACTCTGATTGGCTGTTGGCCAGCAAATCAGCGCACGGGGCGAAAACAGGAAGTGACAATCGCGGATAAACAGTGAGCACGCCTTTGCCGCCTTAATCTTCTTACAACTACAAGAGTGAGGGTTGAATGCATTGTTTACGTTTGTATAGTCTGCCCCCGGTTGGGTTTTTCTAACCCTGAGGAATAGCGACTACCGCCGCCGATGGTGTGGAGGAGTATTGCAACTCACACATGCGCAAAAGGTACTTTTCTATGTCCAGTTCCTGGTCTGTGGTTATCATTACACTTTCCTTTAGCGGCTCACTTTGCTGAAGATTTATTTCAGGGTAAAATTGAGTTTTGAGCTCCAAATTTTCAAACTTTGGGGCCCATTGATGTATTTTTCTCCGCTCATTAAGTTCACAGCTGAGGATAGATGCACACACAAACACAAGTTTTACTACTATTTCATGTTTGATGTGTCAAGATAAGCATGTTATGTGGAAGTGGGAAGTGTTTTAAAATGTGTGACCTAGTGATCATGTGCTAGATCTTAGTTGTGTTTATCTTGGTTGTTTTTTTTTTTGTTTTTTTTTTTTTCCCTCAAAACCCTTTGCAGGCAGAGAGCAGACACAGGAGTCTTTCTTTGCTGCGTGTGTAGGATTGTGAGTGAAGAACAGTTTGTTTTTCACCCCTGGACTTGTTGTCTTTAGACTCTCCCTCCTCTTATGGGAGACACGCAAACACAATGGCCATCACAGGTGCTCCAGTTTGTGCTTTATCACCTGACCCTTTGGGTTTTGGACACGCCCTTTAATGGGAGGGGTGTTGGCTAAATGGCTTGGGGGTTGGGTTTCGGTTTGTTTCGGGGCGGGATTTTTATACGCGGGCATTGCTGTGTTGTACATTGAGAGCATTGATTCATTACCTTTCCAGTTCAGGGTCATGACGAAGTAGGCGCAGGGCTGACACACACACATGAGATTTTATTGAGGGTCCTTTTGCATGCATTGTATTTTCAAGTGCCCCCTGTTCAATAACTGTGTTTATTTCCTGAACACCTTAAACAAACCTTATTAATTAAATTTTCCATGTCCGCTGAAGTCTTTTTTTTTTTTTTCGTTTTGGGACAATAAGGAACTTGATGACAGCTTTGAGGAAATGTTTAGAAGTGATGAGGAGGAATAACGTTCGAAAGAAGTTCTAATTGGTTCCTTCTTTTAGCCGGCTAAGCTAAAGGTTTGCATTTGAGTGCCCATGATTCGTAGAGTCAAGCCACTCTGGTGCCACTTTGCTTACTACCGGCGCGCACACACACACACACACACACACACATTGGGCAGAGGATTCCCACTTATATGATGACACCATGGACAGGCGCCACTCTGTCTGTGAGAGTCTTTTCTCCATTTCAGTCTCACAAAGATGGACATTACAGTATATTATCCTGATATGATGTCATGAATTCCTGGAAGATGGGGGTGCAAATTGTCTCACCAGCAGTGGAAGCAAATGATGATTTTTTTCTTCTACAAACCTGAATCGTTAGTGTGGTGTTTGATCTGCTTGTTTTGGAATTATTTTGTCAACAGATTATCATGTTTTGTTTTGTTTTTTTCTTGCCACAACAGCCTTGAATTCTAGTAAATGAACAAAAATGTGCACGATATACATACAGACGGAAATGTTTTGACTCAAAGACCATCAGGATATCTATACTTGCCATGTGTTCCATCTGCATTTGGCAAATTGTTGTCATTTTTTGGGGGTTCTACGTGTTGCAAAATGGTATTCTCGCCTCCGGTGCAAAATGAACAGAGCAGTTGTTCTTCTGCATCTGCAACCCGACTATTTTATTTCCTCATTCACTTACTCCGATTCCAATTAATCAACAGGCGGGCGAGTAGTCGGGTCTCGCCCAGCTTGTTTGTGAAATTCAGATTTGTAAACCACTGTTAACGACTAAAAGAGCCCTGTCGATGCCAGCGTTGCATCGCGTTGGATTTGAGAACAGCACAAGTTTTGAGTAGAAGGTAAAGATTCGGGGGCAAATCTTGCCTAGTCACGCCGATTATGAGAGAGAGAAATGACAATACATTGGAACTCGGACAAGTTTAGGTACCTCCCACTTGAAGTATGTACAGTAGATGTGTGCTATAAACAGTATGTGGGAGGTAGTAGTAAATGTCGCCATTGTGAATTAAGATGACTCAGTTCTTGGAGTGAATGGTAATAACCATGAGAAGAAAAAAAAAGGACATACTTGCCGCGTTTTGTAGTGTGTCTGTAAACGAATTCATATTTTGGCATCAAATGCCTTTTTTCAGTCGTTTTTGTTTTTTGTTTTTTAGTTTGAGGTGTCACCAAAGAAAGAATATTAGTGACAAAGTCACTCTTGTGCTTAGTGTGTTTCCTTCCACAAAAGGTTTGGGTCAAAAACTGGTGTTTTAGGTGAAAGCAAATGATATTTTAATGCTGATTAGCAAAGAAGTGAAAGTGGAAGAAGAGAGTCTAGCTTTTGTTTTGGTATGTTTGGAGCTTATATTGTTACAGAACACAATAATCTGTGGGTCTCGAAAGATCACTCAAAATGCTCCAAAACAGCTGGCAACAGTGGGACCTCTGCTTTGAAAATGGCTTGCAGTGGACGAGTTGAATTACAAACCAGTTTTTCCCGTCAGAAGAAATACACAGAGAACTGTGTAAAGAACTTGGAAAAATATTGCCGGAGTTAAATGTTGCCGTTTTGTCTACAATGGGTGTATTCATGATATCATCTGCATGGTAAAATACGTTTTGTGTCTAAATAATTGCATTGCTGATGTTTTACTGAGCAGCCAGTTACTTTTCTGTCAAAAGGTTCAATTTTTGATTCTATGGTTGTCAGACTTGGGTTTGATTATGGTTTGAAGCCCAAGGGATTTCTCTTTAGACATTACACTGGGTAGAGGTCACAATAGTGAGCTGCAACGGGGAACAGGGGCAAGCGTCTGAATTTAGAGCAGCAACCGGGCAGCGCGCTAGTTTCCTAAATGTAATAATAGTTTAAAAAAAAAAAAAGGTGCAGGCCAATTAAATATAGCAGTACACAGCGCCGTGCAAGGAGTGGTCGGGTTCAGAGCGCAATTCTGTTTACACTACAAATGCGGTTGAGTTACACCATGTACAGTAAAATGGGTCTGACTGCCGGTAACTGTAGTCACTTACCAACAAAAGCATCATTTCCTGAAAACTCCTCCCCCTCCACTCCCTCCCTCTCCCCTCCCCTCCCTCTGCTCACTCACTCTCTCTCAGGCCACCTCTTTGAGGAACTATTAGTGCACAACCACTATGACTTATCACTCGGCGCCAATACCCTAGCGGCCTTTTTCTAGACCTGGGTGGTGCTCGTTGACCAGAGCGTCACCTCCAGCGTAGGCAGATGTGTTGTGTTCAAACAGAGAGGAGCCGTGAAAGGGCTGAGCGGGTCCCACTGGCTATAAGGTGATTAGAAGCCCATGGATCAAGCTGTTGTACTCGGGGCTCCAAGGTGAAGCAGGAGCGTGCTGTGAGCGTGTGTGTGTGTCTATCCCCCTCCCCTTCAAGCAGATTTTGGACCCATGTCGCTCATGCAGTTCTGGACTAAATTGTATTCACAGCTGGGACGGCCACTTCCCAAGGTACTTGTAACTATTTACTTGTTTTGCCTTGAATTACTCTTGGGCAGAGTTTTCCAAATTGTGCGCCGGGACCCCGAAAGTTTTTTTTTTCGGGTTACCTGAGTAAAACGCTGTAATGTGTTTTATTGGTTGAAGCCAGTGATGGTATAGTTTGGTTTATGGTAGGTTTACACGCATGAAGTCCTTACAAGTTGCGTGGTGGGTTTATTCCCCGCCCGGTGACCCGTCCAGAGTGTAGTCCACCTTTCGCCAGACGTCAGCAGCGATAGGCCCCAGCTCCCTGAGACCCTGAACGGGATAAACTTTATAGAAAACGGATGGATGGATGTTGTATCGAGCATCAGGCAGGCAGACCATTCCTTAGCGGAAAGAGCTTTTTGACTCATGTCGTCTTTGTTTGTTCTTTATTGTTCGGCAAGGCTAGGCGGCTTTAATTATACAGCGTATTTTATACACAATGTGCTTCACATTTTCAAGTCTCGGTCTCGAGCTGAAAAATATGTATTGGCACGAGAGTCCTGCTGTTTCAAGAACATTTGAGCTTCGACAAGAAACATTGTCAGCTGTTTGCATGCGGCACACGTCTTCCGAGTAGATTAGCACTTTATAACCGTATTATGGCTCTCTGAAAATGTGAAAATGTTCTCGTCGCAGCTATGGTCATCCTCCACTTCCGTCTGCGTCTTTAACTGGACTTGATTGCTCATTAATGATGTGTCCGTAAGTGCGACCGAGTGTGCCGTCTACTTTTGATCATGAAAAGAAAGATGTTAACGCATTTTTTTTACTCCACACTTCACCCGGTGCTCCACCGTCACCCACAGCCAAACACTTGTCATGTATTCCATTCCAGTAAAAGTAACAACCTGATATTATGTCAGGCTAAGAGGCACTCGCTTGTCTGTTTTTGGATTGAAAACCGTTTTAGGGTTGACCATTGACTCAGGACTGACCCAACACGTAGCCCGGTGCTCCACTCCTGACAAATGACTGCTTGTCTCACGCATTCTATTCCAGGAAAAGCGAGAACCCGATATCATGTCATGTTAAGTAGCACTCGCTCGTGCGTGTTCTGGTTCCCCTTTGCACTGTCAGCATCTTTGTCCTCGCATCATTAATTACCCGGACTTCAGCCTTGAGTAATCGCTGCAGTATTTCATACTTCATGCGAGTTTGTTAGGAGGGAAATTAGCAGGAAGTCTGGAGAGCTGAAGACATAGCAGGACTGTCAGTTTCCTGCTTTTCTAGTTAAAACGTCAACCGTGACCTCTGCATGCAGCTTACTGGAAGCGAATAAACAACAAGCGATGAGTTGTGCACGAGTGGCAAATGTCATGGGGAGAGGGTGTTAAAGGAGTGGTATCATTGGTATACTTTTGTGGGCTGATAAAATGCATTGAGCGCTCATGGCTCCACAAAGTCACGCAAATTATTGTTCAGCGATTGAAATGCTTGACGCGCCTTATTCGGTTCACCCAAAAAAAAATGTACGAGGTCACCAAGAATAAGAGACGCTTAATGTTGCCTGTTTCACTTCTAACGAGCGACACATTATTATTTCCTTACGTTGTAATAGTTTGTCTGGATGCATGTGAAACCTCTGCGCACATGATTCAAACTGGCAACAAACAACTGAGACATGATGGCCTCGTGATTGCCAACTAACGGTCATGGCATTGGTGGACTTCCTCATGGCCACAACTCAGATGCACAGATGGCATCCTTTCTTTCTGGATTTCATCGCGTGAGACTTTTCTGTCATTTAGATGTCTTATATTTTTGTCGTCAGCTTTATGCACACCAAGCGATGCTGCCGAGCCCGACTGAATTCTCGCGCAATTTGCGGGGTTCTGCTACTAGTTTTCATGAGGGGTCGGCCGCCGGCCACTTGTTTTGGTGCCGATTAAAAATTTGACTCGCCAGTGAAAGACGTCACAGTGTTGCAAATGTAGCAGCCAATGAAAAAATAAAATTAAAAAAATGCTTGTGAACTTTCACAAAGTGTCTTGAATGTGAACGAGATGCAACTGGCCGACTAAGGCGGACCACTGTTTATATACTGTGTTTTGCAAAAATATACTCTCGTATTTATAATTTCATCATGTGTAGCTGTGGCTAGAAATTAAAGCGTGTAGTCTCTGTCGCCGAAATGCCCAAATATAGTCATAGAATGGGCAATCGATCATTGCTAACAGCCTCTCAAAATATCCACACTCTGCTTTATTCTCACCCATTTCCTCTCTTTGTGGCCAACAGCTTTATCCTTGACAATCGTGTCACCGTAATGAGTTTCAGAGTTTGGAAAATATCCTTATCGCTGGCGTCGGGCCAAAACCTCATAAGTCACATTTTGGTGAATTTTGTCTTCTTTTTTTTTTTTTTTTTTCAAAAATCTATACTATTTGTCAGTCCACACGGATGGGTGTTGTTTTTACACATTATTGACCAATCCAAAGTGTCGAAAAAGTCTGGCTTGTCTTTCACAATGCATTGCTAATGATTGAACAAACTTGCCTGAAAAGTGACCATTTGGAGGTGCAAGGTTTAGGCCCGACGCCAGCATTAGAACAAGGAATTTGATGAATGTGTCCAAAAGTCAATGAAATTGAGCGAAATTGCTCTCCGCAAAGCTGTCGGTTTTGTGAGTTGAAGACTTGATGCAACACATTTTCACAATTTGCCGTCTTGATCAGACAGACCATAGGGCTACAAGTCGCCCGGTCAGTTTGTGGCCCCCCGAACTGACACACGGACGCCGTCGGTACACACGCGTTGACTGCTGTGACGAGGTCAACAGCTGAGCACGGAATACGGCTTGTTTCGCTCAGCTGAACGCGAGGGGAAGGTGAAGTCATCACCCTCAGTTTGTCTGCTTCACTCACACACCATTTAGATATTGACATGGCCGACCACTGCTTGCGCCGCAAACAACAGCGACATCGTTCTCACCGGCAGCTCAAGTATTTGCTCCGCTTGCCGCTGACGAACTTGGCTGGACGCCAAATCCAAGATCAACAGTAAGGCACAAATGTGAGGTTTGGGGAAGGGAAACGGGAAGACTTTGGACTGGTGACGCCACTTGTTGGAGTTCTCTGCTTTGGGAAAGCAAGCAACCGTGCAATGCGCAGGCGGGGGAAAGCCTCGAGCGTGGCCCGCCTTGTGTGTGCGCTCTGAAATTCACCGCAATGTGGCTAGTGAACAAATACCAGAGTTCTTGCCTACTTGCATTTTCATCATAGCAGAAGTATCTTCCATCTAGCTGGCAGGAAAGCAAACCTAATTTACTTGGGATGCCTCAAGAAACGCTGTCACTTTTGAATCTCAAAACACATATCAATCCCGCCCTCTTCCCCTCCTTTGACTCCCTGTCCTAACATCTTTCACTTGTCTAGTTTGCGTTATATTTAGATCCTTCTGTGCGGTCAGCAGTCTTGTTGCTTTACCGTGTTCTTCTTGCTGAACAGAGAAATTCTGCAAAATCTCCATAAAGACCTGGCATTTATCCTCATTGCTTTTTTGTACAGAACCCAGCAAAGGCGGAATACGTACACAAGTGCGTGTTTGCCTTCACGCGGCGACATGGCATCTCGCATGCTTGTTGGACAGTGACAAAAAACACAACCGTCCAGAAGAAGTGAGTGTCAGGTGTTACATTTCACACTTGGCATTCCCTTACACACAGGTGTCAAGCCTACACTTTTCCGACTCCGATACTACCCCCAAAGGCAGATCATTGCCGAATCAACCATGCAGTACATTCACAAGGGAAACATTTTTTTGTCAAGCAGTTTGAAAGGGGCTTAGTGGTAGTTTGAGTCTGACTATCTTGTGGGTTTTTTTTTTCCCTAGGTTTATATAAAGTGGATATAAGACAAAGGTCTACACGCCCGTGTTCAAATGTCAGGTCTTTACAAGAATGGAAGTAGAAATAAATGACAAATAATGTGGCTGCAAAGGTGTGCACACCATCCCGTAACTGGGGTGTGTCTGTGTTCCGAATTAACCAATCACGTTGCGACGGTGGACGTGACGCAATGGAGGTTTACCGGCGACGGGGCCGCAGGGTGCGGACAGCTAACGTCACGCTCACAAACGATACAGACCCCAACATTTTCCCGAAATTCCCGATTATGTCTGAAGGTTGTATCCAAACTATAAGAGAGCTGAGATAGTACCTGTGTAAATGGTAAATGCCGGTAGAGATGTGGGACGTGTAACCGTTGACTCTCGTGTCGCTTGTACCGTTGTGTTGACATTGTAACATATCTAATCATCTCACTGTGTGGAATATTCCACCTTTGCCGGAGTCTGTGTGAAAGTCAAAGGTGAATACATGCGGGGTCTTTTTTTTTTATGGCTACTTTGCAGGATCCCCGCGTAGAAAAAGGTCAGCTGCAGACACACGCTTGTATGTAGACTTCCTCGTACGGTCATGCTGGAATTTATCACGGGGCTCATGTGATAAGCGGTGACTTTGCTGTTTTTATGTGGAGAACAGCTGCACAGCTTCACACATTATTGCATTTTCATGTCATATTAGCCTAGTGTGTTATGTTGTCTTTATTTATTTTTCCATGAACTAATTCCGCTGGTATCCGCTGCGTTGGACAGATTGCTTGCTAATGATATGCGCCTCCTATAATTCATCCCAAGGCACACAAGTGCTGTAATTTACAACCCCTGCGTGCAGTACGGCAACTTGCTTGTCACATTACGTTCATTTGATCAAAAGATTGCCCAAGCGCTGAGGGGAAAAGGAGACGTGTGACTGCGTTGGGAAACCGGGGCAAGAGTGAACGATGTGAAAGGCTACTTTTGTTGAGTAGCACATGGGTGGAGAAATGACAAGAAAAGCATAAGCCTTCACATGCCTTTTTGTGAAGATGCACATCGTCTCCTGGAAGCCATTTTGCAAAGAAACACTTGCAGAAACACGCATGATGTGTGGCTTTAAAAAAAAAAATGGAATTTGGATTAAGAGGAGAGAGTGAGGCAGGATTAGCGGTTGCATGGATGCGTTGGCTGTGCGCTGCAGAAGGAGCCAGATTAGCATCAGAGCAGTTGGTATTCGAGCCTTATCTCTGCGCGGCAGGGCCCAGTCTGCGGAATAGATGAACCAGCTCGGGGTACACGTCTGCCGCTGGACAAGTAACACTGCAGCCTCTGTTCCGCTCTGCTTGACAACTCGATTAGCATGGCGCTGAGCTCGGAGGTGTCTCGCTCGGCACGAGCCAGACACACTTTTCTTGCATTCGGCCGTAGCCGAATGGTTCCTCAAACCCGCATTTCATCTTTTTAGTTTGAAAAATTGGTTCTTGTTATTCTAAATCCCATACGACAATGTAGTGAATTGTGAAAGCATCGGCGATCCGAAATTAATCATTGTATTTGTTAATATTATCAAAGTATAACCTTCCTAACCGCCATACAAGTATAAAAACATGCATTTCTAATCATTTAACCACTGATTAAATAAAACTAATAATACCATAATCTCTCAACTATTTAGTTTGCTATTCTCAAATTCACCTCTTCACATTTTTTGTGCACAAGATTGCGCCCTGTCTAAATTTTTTTAAATCCTCTGTAAGCCATTTATTTTTAGGGGAAATGCCATAAGATGAGTTTCCAATTATATAAACGTTTCTGGACATTTTTCCACACAGACTGCAGACTCATGCACCACTCTGTGTAGAAACGTTGGCCCAATGGCGTTGAGCCAGGACCAAGGAGTGAGTAAAAGACAAAGAATCTCCAAAGTTTGGGATCATTTCACACTTTCAACAGTCAACACGCAAACTAGCTAACGGTGACTAGCCAGCCACTAACCTGAGCTCACAACAAACAATACAATACGATACAATTTTATTTGTATGGCGCTTTTCACAACAGCGGTAACAAAGCACTTTACATACAACAACAGAATAGCCATAATACTCTTAGTAGACTGAGCAGTCAGACGACTTCCTACTTTATGTTGCGGTCATGCCGATAAGAATTGTTTTGACCGCTTTAAGTTGTTTGGCTTTCGAGGCACGTTTATCCCGAAAATGGGAGCGAAACTGCAAATTGTTTGACTTTGAAACTGGAGTTTTTAGAGTGGGAGTAAATTCCAAAATGTATCTTGTGCCCCCACCATTCATTTATCATCCGGTGACTTTGACAGAAGAGCCTCTCCGGTGAATGCGCCAGAGGTAAACAAAAAAGGCCTTCCTCGCCACTGTTTCAGAAAACGTGTCCTGTTTTCCTCGATTTAAAAGGACGGTCGGTACGCTGCTTATCTGTGTGTTTGCACCATGGTGCCTCTGCAAAAATGAGGCATCTGGTGACGAGAGGGTATCCTTTTTTTTTTTTTTTTTTTTTTGTTTTTTTTTTTTTTTTGTGGCCTTGTTTACTCATCCGTCCCAGCCAGACCAGCTCAGGGGGTGAAATGGGATAATGAAGACTCGGAGCTGATGAGAGAGGTGCTAGAAAGTTATGTGTAATAGGGAGCTAGACCCTCCCCACCATCCCTTTCATGAACATGAACCCTCCACCCCCCTTAAGGCAGCCAATCAGAGACTAGTACAACTCAGGCGAGCCAGTTTTTCATGCCTGAACTTGCCCCCAAGAAGTGAATATCCTCCCACAAAGAGAGTCCACGCTAACAACCATTACAAGTCGGCAAGTCACTTCTGTAACCTCAGAGCACGAAAATAATATGCGTGTTTGTGTGTTTCCCACCCTTGCCTGTCCCATTCCCACCCCATGCAGTCATGTTTGCATGCTTAGCCCTCAGCGTCTCGCCTTCTCTCGCCCGTCAGATGTGTTCTGTGGCACGCACTGTCGAGTAATGCGCGGTGATAATTAGTCTAGCATATTGTTTAAAAGGAGCCGCGATGATGCCCTTGGGCTTCATTGTCTGTGGAGATCGCCCTCATAATCTTGACTATGTAGGACACTGCTTTACTGCAAGCATAACCTTTTAAGAAGCTGCTTTCATACACGTTCTTGTTGTCATTTCCCAGAGGTCTACGATGGTCTACAAAGATCCTTAATTAACTATGCAGGCAATGTTTTAATGATTTTTTTTTTTTTTTTTTTTGCATTCCTAGCTGTCACACAACTGTAAAAGGTTAACCACTTTAATATAGTGTGGATCCAACTAAATTACAGCAAAACTGCTCATCCTGTGAAGACACAAAGGCAACAGGAAGCGCTTTGCGGCACGATAATGACACCCGGGATTAGACATGGGCCGGTACCAAATTCTGAGGGTCTTTTTTTTTTTTTATTATTTGTTATTTAGCCATTTTTCATTCAGTTAAAAAAAAAAAAAAGAGCAGATTCTTAATTGCAATGCCGACCTGGCAGCAGACAGCGGAGATCATGATTGCTAACTGTGAGCAAAAATATAGCGGTTTCTCAAAGCGCAAAACATTTATTGTGTAATGTTTCGGTAAATAACCAACTTGTTTCTATTGAATGCAATGTTATTGATTTTTAAACATTTAAAATTGAACAAAAAACAATTCAACTTTTACAAGTATCAAAATGTAGCGCAAAAATAAAAAAAAAAAAGACTAATTTCTCAGAAAATGAGTCTGCTTTTTGCCACTTTTTGAAGTCGCATCAGAGCAGGACGAGCTGACGTTAGTCATGCTAGCCAACCTTGTAATCTGCCAAGTCAACAGTTTTTATTTCACCAGTTGTAGACACACTAACTCTCAAGACAGCGTTATAGCAATATATTATCTTGAATTTGTTCAAGAGTCATGGGTGGCTCTGTTGCAATCGTGATGCCATTTTTAACGAAATGGCTGCAACTAGCAGCCTCGGCGCAAGCTTGTTTTGGATGTCCTTCCTCTAACAAGTCGCGGTGCCGGAAGAATTGCCAGAAGAGCCGATTTTTTTCAACAAGGGGAAAAGTCATCGGGTTTACTGACTGCTTGCACCAACAATGGTAGGAGGAGCGGTCACTTTCCCTGCACTGACGACTCCAAAACTACTGCTGATGCAAGGTTATTGTGGTTTTGGGACTTTTTAAAACAGTCACCGGCCCATGCCTATTCAGGTATTGCTGGAATTAAAAGGAGTTGTATAATGCGTAGTTAGTGTGTTTCTGTTAGCATTTGGGTATGTATTCTATATTTGGAATTGTATTGCTTATATTTTAGTCGTCTTCTCGAATGTTGTTTACACTCCAAATTATTCAACTTTGGAGGTGTTTAGTTTCGGAGGTTCCACCGTATGTGCTTGTTGTCCTCTGCTGAGGTCCATATTCCCCGTCCCCCATTACTGAATTCCTATCTGGCCACATCCATTTTTTTGTAAGTCCCCGGGGGCTGGAGGCGGTGCCTGCGGGAGGCTAGTTAAAGTGCATGGCATGCTAATGTCTTGGACGGGATATGAATAAAGAGGCTATTGGGGGAAGGCAGCCATGGCTGAAATGATACAAGCGCTCGCATTTTTAGAAGTAGATGGTGAGGTTGAAGGAATAAAGATTTTTGTTTTGTCGACTAGCCTTTTTTAGGCCACGGACCGGTTTCACGTGAAAGTCATTTTGATGGACAGGCACGGAAAGAAATAGAAACTTACCATTACGCAATTTTTTGTATTTAGTATAGTCCGGCACACGATTCGCTTAAAAAATGGCAAGTCTCGTCTTGTGTACTAGCCTAGCGTTTTCTTTCACTGTTTTTTATTCCACTCATGCTTTTATTGTATTTGAGGATACTTGCTACTGGTCTCATTTTTGGTATTTTTCACACACTTCTCACATCAACAATAGGGCAGTATAAACTGAAGTGTTGTGATGTTGGTGTGTCTTGTTTTAAACTTATGCGATGAATAAAGTTCCTGTTTGCACACAGTTGTTGTCTGTGCATTATTAGATTTTGTCTGCTAAGATGGAGTTTCACTTCGCTGTCCTCGTTTGTCGGCGCCGGTCCCTACGGGCCGCTGGTATGAATGTTTTAAGACCAGCGGCGATCGAATACCAGGAGTTAGTGAGGCTAATCGTCATCCACCACCGCTCATAGTGAGGCTAATCGTCATCCACCACCGCTCATTTTTCATACTTTCTAACCTACGCAGACGTATGACGACTATATTGCCTTGTTGGCCGTCCCATTTTGCATCTCCAAGCAGCATAAAAGTCCAGCCACGGCAGCAGATGGGCAAGTTTAAAGTCCTCCGTGAATTGGCCGACGGGAAGAGTGACGTAGATGCCGAAAACGTGCGATTAGCGACTAGTCGACCTAAACATCAATGCGAGGTAGTTAAATTGACTAGTCGACTAATCTGTTCAACCTCTTGTAGACAGTAGAGCAGGGATGGGCAAACTTTAGTGCCAAGTAATTATTCTCATTTAATTTTATTATTTATAATTGGTTTTAATGAATTGACCATATATTCAATCAAATGTGTGAAACAGTTAATATGTGAACCTCGCCCATCGCAGAAGCGGAACTCAAGACTCCTCTTCTTTTCCACCCACAGGATCTGTCCTGCATCGATGACCTCTCCACCAATTCCCTGTTCTCCTCTCCGGCCGACTCACTGTCCGAGTATGCCGACGCCCAGTCCTTCATCAGCACCGACCACCTGGACACGGTGCCCACGCTCTGGGACGTCAGCACGAGTACCACCGCCGCCACCACACCAGCACAGAGCCAGCTGGAGGTGAGTGGATTGACGACACATGCAACGTGAGCTGATGACCCGAGTGACCACCCTTCCTATTACTGTTTCAGAAATTTTCAACGTCCACACATGCATGTATGTAGTAAGAGTTGGCAGGCGTCGAATACAAAGCAAGCGGGCTTTTACATGGTCTCTTGAGGACCTGTCATTACATTATTTGATTTAGATAATAGCCAAGAGGTTATTTTTGATAATCCAGTCGACCGCCGCATATTCATAGTTTGGCATTCGCACCTATTCGCAGGTTTTTGGGGTGGAATCTGTAGATCGTTAGTCATTTAAAACCATATTTTTTATTTGCCGATCCCCTTATTATTCACTTTTTTTTCCCCAATCGCCCGCTTATTTGCATTTTTTATTTTCTTTTTATTTTTGTTTTTTCAATGTACGCCGCATCAATTATGTAGATATTCACTAATCGATGGCTCGGTCCCTATCCACAGAATAGCTACTGTATTTAGTTTTGATTTAATGATTTTCATCTTACTATCATGCTGTTTTTTGTTTGTTTGTTTTTTGTACTTGAAGTTTCATTTGTTTTATCTGTATTTTCACTTTATTTTCTTTGGGTTTTAGGTTTACTTTTATTAATTTTTTTAATTGTATTTAGGTTTTGGTTTTATTGTCCTTTATATTTTATTGTCATTTAGTTTCTGTCAAATTGTTAGTTTCAATAACTAACTAATAACTGTCTTTTTTTTTTTTTTTTTGCATTGCATTTTCCTAAGTGAACGCCATAAGAAGTACCCCTTCATCTGTTTCCCCCCCCGCCCCCCACGCAATTGAGTTTGTGTTTCTTTATTTAAATGTTTTTGTTGACAGCTAAAAGGCTCCAGCAGGTTTCAGGGCTTGGCCAGTTTGGATGATATAACCGCTATAATCAGCACGCCACCTTTAGGAGGATTTCAGGTAGCCGCACCAATCTGATTCAACACTTCAACTAACGCTCTCTTCCTCCGTGTGCAATTCCATGAGCGGTTACTCTCAAATGTGCACCCATGCAGATTAAGTGTTGGACACAGGGTCGGCCGTACCATAAGTGGTTTTACTTGAGCGTAATATTGCCAGCCAAGCAACAACATCAGCCGATTTTAGTCTTGTGGCAGGCCAACAAGATGACTCTCATCCATTTTGTCATTCATTCTCTCTTATCACAGATGATGTAAGCATTGCATGCTATTTGCAAGTACTGTACACCGAGAAAGCCACAACTACAAAGCGGTATTGGGGCCACCTTGGAAAGGAAAAAAAAATGATACTATAAGGAGAAAGTCGTCGTGTTGTAAGAATAAAGGCGAAATCTGATCGGAATAATTTGTTGAAATATTACGTAAATAATGAGGAAAAATAATACGGATTTTGGATTCAGATCATGTATTTTTTTGTTCGCAGAACGTGCCCTCACACTTGTGGCTGGATGACTTTTTGTCCTCAAAATTACAACTTTATTCTCTTATGTACTTTGGGTCATAACATTACTTTCACAACTTTGACGTTTTTATCATAACTTTGCAGCTTTATTAGAGTAAGGTAAATTTATTGTTGAAACTATTATGATATGAGATTTATTTTCGTTGTCTTGTTTTCTCACGACATTGCAATTTGATTCTCATAACGCTGATTTTGCGGCGTCTTTCTTTTACTAGTGTCTATTTTTTGTCGTAAAACAACTGCTCTATTCCTGTGACTTTAGACTTTTTTTTCCTCATAACGCTACCACTTCATCTGGATAACCTTGCCACTTTAGTTTTCATAGTTTTGAAATATTACAACTTTTTTTTTTTGTAATTCTACAACCTTTTTTTTTTATTTTCAATCTCTTCTTAACACCTTTCCATAAATAAAAAAATACTGCATCTCATGTAATGTTCCTTTTTTTCTTTTTTTTGTCACACGTTTTCCCTTTGAATCCCTTTATTGTGGCGTGCTTACCTGTCTCGCTACTAACATTCCTTTTTCTAACTTCACCTAGACAGAAACCACAACCGCATAAAGTGTGCCGCAGATGGCTTCTGTTGAATGTTATCTTTGGTGTTGCCAGACTCAGAGAACCCAGTCACCCCCAGAGGAGGAGGAGGAAGCAGAGGAAGAGGATTCAGAGGAACTGGGCCATGTCGACACGTATGCTGAGTACAGACCTTCCAAATGTAGGTCACTAAGACTCGATGGCAAAATGTTGACAGTATACTCCGTTCAGACAAACTGCATTTCTTCCTTTCTCCTCCTCAGCCACTATCGGAATTTCCCATCCTGACATAGTGGTGGAGACCAACACGCTGTCCAGTGTCCCGCCTCCGGACATCACGTATACTCTGTCGATACCGGAGTCTACCATTAACAGGGGCCTGCTGTCCGCCCTGCAGCTAGAAGCCATCATCTACGCCTGCCAGGTACACACACACACACACACACACACACAAGCCAGATATCCACCCGCAGTCATTCCCTTTCACAGCAGTGAGCGACCAGTCTCTTCTTTTTCTATGGCCAGCAACACGAGGTCATCCTACAGAACAACCAGCGAGCAGGCTTCCTGATCGGAGATGGGGCCGGTGTGGGAAAGGGACGTACTGTTGCGGGAATCATCCTGGAAAACTACCTTAAGGGAAGGAAAAAATCACTATGGTGAGTAAGCACTCCCTGATGAGGTTTATTAGCAATGGTGGGCTACCTAGAATTAATGACTGTAGATTAGCAGGCTATTTGTGTATAACAGCGGGGTTAGCCGTTAATTTTCCCCTAGGGGCCACATGGGAAACTGCAATGTGGTGGGTTTTGTGTGTGGGTTTTTTTGCCACTGTAGTTGCAGCAGGATAATGCTAAAATTAGGAAATATGAAAGATTTATTAGCTCATGCCACGTGATACTGGAGTTTGAAATGAGAAGAACTATTTTGAATAATGTCAGCAAAACAGGTCAAATCTTTCACCCAATAAGAATCGATAACAGATTCAATAAGGAAGGGGAATTGAAACTTGTTTACAACATGGGGTAAGACTCCACACTTAAAATCTCCTGAGAGATCGCTGATGTACTTTGTTGCTGCTATTTTGGTTAGCAAGGGATCTCAGAGTCACGTGGAATATTCCTTGTCCATGTACAAACAATAGGGTCTAGAAACCAAGATAATTTGACTTATGTGCATTTCTTTCCAGGAGTGGAATAACAGTGTGACTTGCTCTTACTTTGTGACATTTTTCCTGTTACGTTAGGATTATTTTTCCCCATAACAGTCCAGTTTTACTTGTAACTTATTTCACAACATTTGGATAATTATGGATTCATTGTCATAGCTCAGCCACTTTTTTCAAATAATGTTGCAACTTCCTTCTCGCAATATCCCATATTTTTTCTCTTTTTTGGGAAGATGCGCTCATTCGTCGTAAGCGGGTGACACACCTGGCGACTAATGGGGTGAAATCGTCATTTAAAGGGATGGCTTCTATTTGAGGACTATCTCAAATTGTCGTACGAATGTTATTTTTTGAGGCTTCGCTGCTGCACGTTGCTTGTAGTGAAATCTCAAAGATGAGCCGTGACTCAGTCGAATGCCATCTTAATTGCAGCCTCTGCATGCAGAGCAGCCCAACAGGACGTGAGCTCACCACCCAGTCGGCCCCGGTCTTCGGTCGGCCGCCATAAAATTCATGCACATGGCCAATATCACCCGATTTGCATGTGCACGTACTTGTTGTGTCCAGCTATATACCCCGAATGACTAATCCTAATGTTCCTGCCCGCAGGTTCAGCATATCCAATGACCTGAAATTTGATGCAGAGCGCGATCTCAAAGACATAGATGCACCGACTATCCCTGTGCATGCCTTAAACAAAGTGAGTGCAGGTGTTAATGAAGGAGGCCGTTCTTTCTAAGCGGTCGTGTAGAAAATGGAACGGAGCAAAGCCGCAGTGGGTGACCGTGCGACCGTGTTGCAGATTAAGTATGGAGACACAGCTACCTCAGAAGGAGTCCTCTTTGCGACCTACTCTGCGCTGATTGGGGAGAGCCAGGCGGGAGGGCAGCACCGCACGCGGATTAAACAGATCCTGGACTGGTGCAAGCCGGATTTTGACGGAGTTGTATCCTTTCATTTTCCAGATGACACACACATTCCTCCTCCACTTCCAGTGTACTGTTGCCCCCACCGACACACACACACACACACACACAGCCCTGTGTTGTTTGCCCTTGACCTGCATTTTCCTCCTCACAGATTATTTTTGATGAATGCCACAAAGCCAAGAATGCCACGTCAACAAAGATGGGCAAGGCGGTGCTTGATCTGCAAAACAAACTGCCACGGGCCAGAGTGGTGTATGCCAGTGCCACAGGTAGATGAGATGATGGTGGAACTCAATCAGTTCGGTGGCATTGGACATTCCATGACATCCAAACACTTCCGAGTGTTTCTCATTTCAAAGCAAATATTTCCGAGAGAAATCATGTTCAGTGGGCAGCACGGTGTGCTAGTGGTTAGTACATCTGCGTCACAGTTCTGAGGTTTGTGGTTCAAATGTGGACACGGCATTAGGGCAGGGTGATGTATTGTTATTTTATCGATCTCAAAATCATTCAAGATGAAATCGAAAATTAAAACGTGATCAGTCAACTTTGTGGGCTTCACGCTCGTGCTGCATGTGCAGCTCATGTTTTTGTGTTTGTAATTGAGATTTGATTAATTGTAGCAGCGAGGGCCTTTCCAACGTCACAACCACTTCCATTTTCTGTGGTTATCACTTCTTGGATGAACATCATTGCCATCACCAATTTGAATGGTGTCCTCACAAAATGCAAAAATACGTTGGGACTTTCGAAACCCATTTTTCCTAACAGTTTGAGCCTTTTTCAGGCATTTGACTTTGAATGTTCCACTGTCACAAGTCAACCTTTTTTTTTTTCTTTTTTTTTTTTTGGGTACTATCTGGTCACGCAGGTGCCTCTGAGCCAAAGAACATGATCTACATGAGCCGCCTGGGTATCTGGGGTGAGGGCACGCCTTTCAGGGCCTTTGACGACTTCCTGCACGCCATCGAGAAGAGGTTTGCGGTGTCTAATCTCTTGAAATGTCTCATAAATCATGTGGGTTGTCTGTTCTTGTAAGAACCGTCTTATTTCCTCATATCGTTGCCAAGGCGGGGGTGTTTGTTTTTTTGTTTTTAGTCAACTGCACCCTGCACATGGTTTATATTCGTACAAATTCACGCGTAAGGGTGTGTGGTTAAACACAGTTGTGTCCTTTGATTGGCCGTCAAACTTCAGACTTTCATCCATGCCTCATTCGGCGCGGCTGTTTTGATTAGCAGCAGAGTTAACACGGACAGTGGAGGCACTCTGAATAAATTAGACTATCAGAGAGAAGTTTATTTCTGTAGTTGAATTCAAAAGAAATTCATATGCGGCAGAATAATTATTCATTAAACTCTTACAAAAACACTTCTGAGAAGACAAATTCTTACCTAATTTCTGCATTTCTTCATTGTTTCTTATGTAATGTTACATTTTTTTTTTAATCACGCTGAATTTGGGGTTTTTGTTTATCATAAAATGACAGCGTAAAATATTTTATTCCCTGTGCAGTGAATCTATATGCGTTTTCCTTTTGAATAGCAATACTGACAGAATTTAAGTTGAACAATAATCCCAATTTGTTGAGAGGCACTTATATACGCTGTTCATACACAGAGGCGTGGGCGCCATGGAGATTGTTGCTATGGATATGAAAGTGAGCGGGATGTACATAGCCAGGCAGCTCAGCTTCTCAGGGGTGTCTTTCCGCATTGAAGAGATCGGACTCGACAGCGACTTCAAGCTGGTCTACAATAAAGCCGCCAGACTGGTGAGCGTCACAACCCAACGCCGTCATAACCCAACGCCGTCATCTCGTCAGAGAATGCCGTTTTGACTTGACGGGATTTCTTCCTTTAGTGGGCGGAGGCACTGCAGGTCTTCATGCGCGCCGCCGACGAGCTGGGCCTGGTCAGCAGGAAGTCCCTGTGGGGCCAGTTCTGGTCCTCTCACCAGCGCTTTTTCAAATACCTCTGTATAGCTGCCAAGGTCCGCTGCCTGGTGGAGTTGGCCAAGAAAGAGCTGGAGGCAGGAAAGGTCAGTAGAAATTACAGTGGAAAGCCGAGTCATCAAGTTTGCACATAATGTGGAAATGACCAGACGGAGATTCAGACAGGAGAAAAAATTGCACATGTTGGGGCTGTCCATAAAAAAAAAAAAAAAAAAATTCTCCAGTTTTGTCTGTATTTTCTTTCACTCTGGCTTGGTCACACATTCCAAAAACATGCAGGTTAGGTTCATTGAAGACTCTAAATTGTCCGTAGGTGTGAATGTAAGGGCATATTTTTCAACATACCCGATTGGCGACCAGTCCAGGGTGGACCCAGTCTTGCTCAAAGTAAGCTGGTACACTCTTGAGCTCGCCCACAACTCTGATGAGGATGAGCGCTAAACCAAGTGGATGTTTTCCATTTTTGGTCATTTATTGATGCATGTTTGTTACTGTCCGACACAGTGCATCGTTATCGGCCTGCAGTCTACTGGGGAGTCTCGCACCAGAGAGGTTTTGGACGAGAACGATGGTCATCTTGACAGATTCGTCTCTGCTGCAGAGTGAGTGAGCCCTTATACTTTGTTTTTTAAACAGCTTTTCTGTCTTGCGTTAGGGTGTCGCCAACGTCTCACCCCCTTGGGCAGATGGTGTGCAAATACACACAGCGTGTTCATCTGCCTGCCAGCGCCTGCCAAACGAGAAATGAATCTTGAGCTGCTTTGTGTGGCCCCCTAATAGCTTCATCACTGTCTTCCTTCAGGGGAGTATTCCAGTCTCTTGTTACCAAACATTTCCCTTCTGAGAAGCAGCGGAGAGAGAAGGCACCCGGGAATAAGAGAAAACGTAAGCTCACATATGTTCCCACCGTTGTCTTGTGATAGACAGTCTGCTGTATAAATGATGTAAATGTGTTAGAGGGGAACTTGTGAAGCCAAATGCCCAAAGTGGACAATTAGGTCAAAATTCATAATGAAATGTACCTCAAAAGTCTCAAAAGAGGTGTGTCATCAATGATAAATTAGATTGACAATGTGTGTAAAAGGTATGTTTTGATAAGTTTCAGTGGGATTGTGGGAGGGGTATTTTGAGACTTAAACTTTATGAAACAAATGTTCTAATCTTTATTGCTTTATTATTACAGTATATATTTGATATACATTTTATGCTTGCATTTTTTTTGCGGGTGTTCAAATACACTCACAATGTGTTTAAAAAGTGTGTTTTGATAAGTTTAAGTTTAAATGCGTTAGAGGTATAATTAGGAATGCTAAATGTGAATTTAAACATTGTCTGCAGCGTGAACATAGCATTTTTGAAGGTGCCCGTTTGAGTTTGGAACAAATTATTTAGCTTTACGTGATTTCCAAGGGGAAATATTGTTGCTGAGGGAATTGTGTTCAACTGTGAAGGTTCCGCTGTATCCGTTTAGCCTTTGGGAATCATCATATTTAAAAGTGTCCCCTCCGCTCTAATATCCTCCGCATGTAATCTTCAGGTAAGCCTCGAGGTCGCCATCCAAAGGTACCCAAGCACACGGTGGACAGCGTCGGCATCATCAGCATCAACAGCGACGACAGCAGCACTGAATCTGACGGCATGGACACCGATTCCAACTCGTCTCCGGACTCGCTGCTGGACAACGATGATGTCATCTTTGTCAACCACACGAGCTGCCACACCGGTGGGTGTTTTTGTTATTGTTGTTTTTAGGCGAAGTGACACCCAGCACTATGTCTCACATTCTCCCCTGTGGATTCCCAGTCAGGATAGAGGAGTTGAAGCAGGATCTCCTCAACAAGATATCACAGCTGGGAAAAGAACTACCTCTCAACACCCTGGACGAGCTCATCGATAAGTTCGGAGGGCCCGATAAAGTCTCAGAGGTGCGAGCCTGAAACATGTAACAAGTTTAGAATGAAAATAATCGCGTTTATTTTTTTTATTTGTATTTTTTTTTTTCAATCATTTTCTAACTTTTTTTTTTTTTTTTTTAAATCATTGTCAAACAGATGACCGGGCGTAAGGGTCGCGTGGTGCGGCGTCCTGATGGCAGCGTCCGTTACGAGTCACGCGCTGAGCAGGGCCTCACCATCGACCACATCAACATCAAGGAGAAAGACCGCTTCATGAGTGGAGAGAAGGTCAGTTTCATTTGCGCCTATTATTGGAATTTGTTCAAACTGATTTTATGGAGAAAAAAAATAGAGTGTTGAAAACGGCAAGAATGAAGGCAGAAAGAGCAGAACAAAATGAATGGCACAATACTATGAAGCAAACATGCCAGTCTACTGCACTCATTTTCATTAAAGATTCCGTCAACAGGTAACTTAAAGTCGGCTTTAGTACTGCACAGGAAATGTCAAATCGTTGGAGAGCGTTTACGTGCTTGTGTAGGTGCTGCCGTGCTGAACAGGGTTCACAGGTTGACTCTTATGTACCTCAAAAATGTCCATAAAATAATACACCTTTTTGTTTCCTGACGGGAAAAGGAATGCTCTATTGGATGTGGTTGTTTGTATTTAATTGGATGACACACCCAGTGACTAATTGGGGCATTGTGTCTTTTGAGAGTGAGTTCTTCTATTTGAGGAAAGCGGGTGTTCATATACCAGCATTTCTAGTTGATGTACTCTTCCTATTTACGACACGCGTCTCCGTTGTTGTGTGAAATTTCCATTTGTCCCTCAAGCTCTTGACTACTGCAAGTGTCCTTCCATCGCACTTCCTAGTCGGGGGTTCTAAAATGTTCTACTTTACACAGTCTAATCCACGTCTTTCTCTCACCCTAGCTGGTGGCCATCATCTCCGAGGCAGCCAGCTCGGGAATTTCCCTGCAGGCGGACAAAAGGGTGAAAAATCAGCGGCGGCGCGTCCACATGACATTGGAGCTGCCTTGGAGCGCAGACAGGGCCATTCAGCAGTTTGGTGAGTCCAAGTTTAGTTCAGTTGTGGGCACAACTTGGGCTCCTCTGCATGAGGCGGCTGTGTTTTTGTTGGCTAAAACAATTCAAGATAAATGCTTTCATTTCATTATCTCACGCAGTGGGACTGTTCATTTTTCATTTGCCTGTTTATTAGGGACATTAAGTCGCTTTCAATTAGTCAGACACAAGATCTGCCTGCTCTGTCCATTGTACATCATTGCAAGTTGCAAGTCTCTAATGGATTTATTGTTTGTGGCCATTGTTGTGCTAAAGCCTCAATTAATTATTTCCATTAGCACTGTTTGTCCGTCTGTGAGCGTGTAGGATTGTGAATGTGTGTGTGCGCGTGTGTTTGTGTGTGTATGTATGCATGGTGAGCCTTTTACTGAAAACCTGGCTCCAGAAAACCTCAATAAAGCAGATGTTCTTGGATGCGAACAGGGATGGGAGCCATGTGGAATTTTGGGACCATTTGACCATGCAGTTCTAAAAACAAACAAAACGTCAAAAGAACTTCTATTAAAAGTCCACAAATGATCAGAAGTTACATAATCTAAAAAAAAAAAAAAAAAAAAAATCATCAAAATAATAAATAGAACAAGAATGGTGTGGTGGTTCGCTCCCACACTCCAAAAACATGCCATGTTAGGTTAATTCCAAGACTGTAAACTGTCCACAAGGGTGAGTCATTTGTCCATATTTGCCCCGAATAGACTGGCGACCAGTCGAAGCTGTACCCCGCTTTTGCCTAATTCAACAGGGATAAGCTCCACCCCCACCATTGCGTTAAAGTGATGCCATCTGATGATGCTTGACGCTAACATGTCAAACATTGCTGCATGCAGGCTGCTGGTGTTCAAGCTATTTTTAGCTCAAGTGGATTGGATCGTTTTTTTAACTGCTGTTAATTACATCACTCATGTTTGATTTTTGTTTTTCAGGCCGTACCCATCGGTCCAATCAAGTGACAGCTCCAGAGTACATCTTCCTCATCTCAGAGCTAGCCGGCGAGAGACGTTTCGCCTCCATCGTGGCAAAGAGACTTGAAAGCCTGGTAAATATTCTGGCCGCACGTGCGTGTGACGCATTCAGCTGCGTCATGGGAAAATCCTATGTTTCATCCGTGCCGTCGCATTGTGTAAGAGAGGTTTGCGATTGGAGTTCGCGTCTTCAGCCTTGTCGTCGTCTGTACTTACTGTTCCTTGCTTGGGGCTGAATTTACACAACAAGTCTTAATTCCAATTTTTTGCTCCCATGCGGAACCATTTGGATGCACGTCATGGAATTGGGGAACTCGGATAAATGCAGACCTCTTACAAATGTGGATATAGGTCAGATTTTAATCAGACATGTGCCAATGTGTCATGTAGACACTTTAGAGTAGCGATTCTCAAACCGGGGTCCCCGAACAATAGCTTGGGAGTCCGCAAAATCATATGTAATAAATTATATTGTTTCATTTTAGAAAAATGTACACCGGCATATGGGGACAAGAACAAAGATACCAAACAAACAAATGACTCCGCCCCCTAGCTTTTATCTCTCATTAAAAGCGTTGTTATAATTGTGATGAATCCGACATCCATGCACACGCATTGAATTTCTAGCTAGCAATGAGAGATAAATATTTATTTTACCGGTAATTTATAAATGTGATTAGATCAATTTCCTTTCTATTAAACAGGTTGTTAAATTTTGATTGAGACATTCAAAGAAGAATCCATATGGCACTTAGGGTTACACATTGGCAGTATATTTATTACTTTAGTGTTGCCTGTGCCTGATGCTGATATGTATGTAAACAACTCCATAGATATTTGGGGCAGGTTGTTTCACGTGTTGAGTAACTGTCAACGCAGTGATATCAAATGTGGGTCACTGGAGCATACACGTAATTAGACCAAATCGGTCACACGGGGGAAAAAAAAATCACACTCGATTGGAATTGGGCACTTAGACCTGGCGGTACAAATCCAGACTTGGACTCTCAAGGGTTTTTCTCATTTGCCTTCTCCGGATAATTTACAAGCCATTGGTCACTTTCCATGATGCCCTTGAGCGACAAGCAATTTATTTCCAGAGTGACACAGCATGACAGAAAAAGACACACCAGGGGGTGGACTCGCGGGGACGTCCATTCCAGGAAGCCACAGTTGTCTTTGCCAAGCGTGTTCGGTAAATCCGTGGGTCATATCCCATGTTCCCTGCCTTCAGCTCATGACATGTTTACTCTCACTCACTCACACACGCACGCACACGCACTGCACGTCCACAACCGACCACCTTTGCCGACTCCAGATCAGCAGTGAAGATATCCACTATTTGGACAATAGCGGGCTGGCTTTGCCGACTATCTTTCACAGCCTTCACCTCCTGCACAGTGGCTATGAAAGTGGAATGGAAAAAAGGACACGAGAGGCCTCGCGGTCACACTCCCGACTGGGATCTCAAACATGTTTTCATATTATTAACACTATTACTACAAAAGAAAAATGTTCTGCGGGTGCATAGCGACTAAAAACAACAATGTCAAGTCACTATCATAACACTCATAAATGACACCAAGACGTAAACCACAAGAGAATGTGACACATTAAAAATATGTTTTTCGGTAAGTGCACAATGAAAGTGGTGATCTCACTTGAAATTGTGGCCTTAGATCATTTCTGTGGTGCGCTTGTACTTCCAAACCGTGATGGTCTTCCTGTAATTTGGTCGATGATGCTAATGCCAGCAACAAAGTTCACGCTCGTCCTCTTTGCAGGGCGCGTTAACACATGGAGACAGAAGAGCGACTGAAACCAGAGACCTGAGCAAGTACAACTTTGAGAACAAGGTAGGTTAAGGGTGCCTGCACGTAATCATCTCATACTCGCGTGGGAACACGAGCTTCATTGCTGAGTTCAGGTCACAAAACAGTAGAACCTCCAAAGTGGAACAGAATCCCTTCCGTGAGCTTGGTTGACTTTCAAATTGTTCACGTGGACCAACGCTTTTCCCATAGAAAGTCATGTCAAGTGAATTTTTTTTAGTTTTCATCTGTTGCCATCACAAGAACTTTATTAGATGCAGAGGCAACTTAACCACTCTATCAAGAAAAATGTGAAATTGTATTTTAATAAAGATAAAGTGAAACTACTCATCAGTCGCAGTCGACTCGACATACATAATGGAGAGTCAACAAACAGCGAAGTCGTTTATTAGCAAGCTTCACTGGTCATTCATATTTTAGGGGTCCCCAAACACAGCTCCCATGAACTCAATCCAAAGTACCCCCAGGGAAGTTTGAATGGGAATGGAAATTAATATGGAATTTGATTGAATGAATGTACAGTACACGATATTTTAATTAAATGCCTTGCTTGTAACTGAGAAGCCAGACCCTTTGTCATGTCAGTCAATTTAATTTCCCGTTTTGGAGTTTTTTTTTTTTTCCCTTTGCCTCTTTGCAATCACTGGCACACTTTTGTGGCGGCGTCACAAAATAAACACCGCAAAACATGCTTGCGGAGTCATTTACCGATTGCGCAAGATAGCAGACGATGTAGGTCTGTTTGTGGTTGAGACACTTTTTGGGTGTTTCTGATGCCGCATGCTGCGCATTCATTGTCGTGTAACACACACGGATCAATCAATATGCGCTGTTTCTTTGTAGTATGGTACCAAGGCTCTGGATAAAATCACCAAAGCAATCCTGGGTCACATAGAGAACAAGGTGCCCGTCCCCAAAGGTTACCCCGGAGGTGACGCCATGTTCTTCAGAGGTATGTGGTCAGTGTGCGTCAACATTCAGGAGGGCACAAATCCCAACATGTTTTAACATGTCGTTTTCCCTTCGCGTTAGATATGAAACATGGAATGATGGACGTGGGCATCTTCTGCAGGGAGTCACGCTTTGGCATCAGTACAGAGAAAGGTCAGCGATCGTGTGCATGCGCTGAAAGAGGCGCATTCATTCAAGCTTGTTACTTGTCAGTTTGTTTTCATGCGAACTTCCATTTATTTAATTCCAGACTGCAGCATTACCAAATTCCTAAACCGCATCCTGGGCCTCGAGGTCCACAAGCAGAACCATCTCTTCCAGTACTTCACAGACAATTTTGACTACCTAATCGAGAAGGACAAGAAGGAGGGCAAATATGACATGGGCATCTTAGGTGCGCTGTTTCGGTTTACTGTGAGTGAAGTACTTTGTTGGGAAACGAGCCCTAATCTCATATTTTGGTGCCTTTCTTTCATGTCGCCAACAGATCTAGCTCCGGGTAATGATGAGATTTACGAGGAGAAGCAGGAAATCTTCATGACAGTGGGAAACCCTCAGGATGGCCAGGTGGTTCTTTACAAGGTAGGGAGCCACAGAACCTCAACAGGTGCTGATGACATGTCTCGATGCAGATTTTGCATTTGAGCCAAGCGAGTGGTTTTTGGAGGCGAGGTGAGGATTCAGGGGTCATCGACTTATGAATGACGTGACCTCGAGAGTTTTTTTTTTTACATTTACTGGTTACGTTTAATACTTCCCGCTGCTGCCGATGGACGTGCGCTAACGTTAGCATTAGCTGGCGCTAAATTCGTGCCGGTTCACCTCAGTTAATGTGCCTTCTATCTGTTTGGTGTATTTGATAAGCACATGAGAAGCCCGGTTTTCCAAAGTACAATACAGGAGAAAAAAAATGTGTTACAAAATTTTGGTTGGTGTTTTTTTGTGGGGCTGAATTCAGTTCAGTGGTGGAAGATGATTTGAGAAGTGTTTTCAATTATTTCTATAATTATTATTTCTATATAACAATTCCTATAACCGATTAGTGGTCTTGAATGTACTTCTACAGTGTAGCTCTACAAGCTTTGAGCCCAAGCTGTGTTACATTTTAAATTGGAATTCTGCTCGGTCCAATTACTGCAATACACTGGACTCTCAAAAGTCTTTTTGTTTTGTCCCTACAGATCAGTGTGGACAGAGGTATGCCTTGGGATGAAGCCAACAACAGGTTTCTCAGTCTCACTGGCGCTGAAGAAGGCTTCTACTTGTCCCAGAAGGTGAGCCTCTATATCATAAAAGAGCCAAACGGGTTGACCGGAAAAGCGCTCCCCCCCCCGACTTGTAAAATTGACCACTTCTGTTGCTTTCCAGCTACGAGGTAGCCAGCCGTGCGTGCTGCTCGCTGAACAAGGGCGAGGCAAGAACTTCATTGTCTACAAGCCCAACATCGGCAAGCAGACTCACCCCGAAAGCCTCGAAAACCTGCAGCAACGCTATCGGAAGGTCTGTTTGATTTCATGCGCATTTTATATACACCGGAATGACAACACAACACCGGCGGCACTTAGGGAGAGGCGCACGGGACAGTCATGACAGGAAAAGAAAAACGTGCCGTTGGATGCTAAAATGTCAGTCATGAAAGGTCATTAGTCTGAAAAGTGCTGTATTTGAGTAAATGTTCTGCAATGACAAAACTTGTTGTGTTTTTGACCACATTTGAATCAAACACATTTTCAGTCGCAATTGCAAGACGTAATGGCATTATCAAGTCGCAGCATTTTTATCCGAGAGTACTCAAATGAGGCTAAATCCATTTGTGTTGCACCTTGTTGTCTCCTTGTGGTCATGGAAGCACATTGCAAAGCAGACATAGGATAAAAATGTGATAAAAAAAAAATCAACTGTCTTCATCGTTGTTGTTTTTTATACATTGTGTAATGATGATATGACAACGTGTACGTTTTCCCCTTCTCCAGGTGACACCAGAGGAGGCCAAGGACTGCTGGGAGAGCCAGTTCAGCTTCTCCTTGAAAAAGTGTAGCCATGCCAACTGGTAACTAGAAACACAGACACACCACCTTAGGGCTTACTCTGGATCCAAACTGACACTTAATGGGACCCCGTGGTGGAGTTTGTCCTGGCAGGTGTCTTCCCTAAGGATTTTAAAGGCACACTAAACATTGGTCATTAAGAAATGTGGACCAACACTTTGGTGTGCCCTCACACGGTTCAAAACAACAACAATGCAAACTCAAAACATAATCTATGAAAGTCATGCAAGTGTAAGCTGCTGTTTGCCTTTTGAGGTTTTAAATGCAAAAAAAAAAAAAGAAAAAGAAAAAGTCCGAGTGACTGGCTTGAGTGACGGACGGTTGCGTGTGCATAAACGGTCCCCGTGGCCTCTCCACAGGAACGGCAAATGTAAGAAGGTGGAGGAAGGCCAGGAGTGCTTCCAGGGCATGCGCCTCCGCCAGTACCACATGCTCTGTGGTGCTCTGCTGCGCGTTTGGAAGCGTGTGTCCGACGTGGTGTCGGACATCACCAGCTCCAGCATCCTGCAGATTGTTCGCCTCAAAACCAAGCAGCACAACAAGCAAGTTGGTGAGTGATAGTTAACAGTTACAAATTGCATGCGGATATTGGGAACTATGAAAGGAAAACTTTTGAGATGTTCTTTTCCTTAGAAAATAAGACCATGAAGGTTAGCGATTTTTAACATCTTAACTGATTTCTTTTTAATGTGAGAGACAAGTAACATTACTGATATATTATAAATATTTCCTACTGTATTAATATATCTATAATCTTGTGAGCCACTCCCTCTGGCTGACCTACACCGTAACGGAAGTTAATTCATTTCCGGTTTCTGCTTCTGTTTAGTGAGTATGATTTTCTCTCCAAAAATCCAGACACTTATTAATTGTCCTCCTATTTTGTTGCTCGTGGTTGGATGTTGTCCACTTTAACGTAGTCCGGCCAGACGTTTGTGAAAAGTGTGCTCAATCACCTAAGCACTAAATTCCAGTGTTAAAACACGCTAGCCGTGTCAATTTTAGGTTATCTTAGCATTTAGCAGATCGAGTGACTTTTTTTTTTTGGTTTGTCATACCAACACACATTTCCACATGACCCAGCAAGTCCCAAGACTTGTGAAAATAACAAGATAAACTGAGTATGATAAGGGTAGTGTTTCAATGTGTGCAAAGATGCAAGGCACCAAAAGCGTGGAGTTAGCAGAGTGAAAATGCAAGAGGCTTGAATTTCACACGATAGTTACCAGCTCTTTTTGGACTTGACTAAAAGGAAACCGACCGTATTGGGTTTCCACCCGTCAGCTCTCTTTGTTGCAGAAACGCGTCCGTCAACCCAAATGTGCGTGAACTAACCGAATCCTCACTATCCCAGGCATCAAGATCCCCGAGAACTGCGTGGCCCGGGTGCGCGAGGAGCTCTTGCTAATGGACGAGGAGGTGAAGCGGAGGCGCAAGGAGCGCGAGAAGCAAGCCGTGGAGCAGCGTCTGGCCGAGGAGCGCATGCGCAAGATGGAGCAGGACAACAAGCACCTGCTGGCAAATTTGTTCAGCCAGAAAGCCATGCCCAACCAGTCCCTGGCCCATTCGCTGGTCCATAGTCAGCTCTTTAAGCAGAAACTGAACCCGCTGCAAAAGACGCAGGTGGCGGGCATGTCTCAGCTGCAGAGGATGCAGGCCGTCTTGCAGCAGCAGCAGCAGCAGCAGCAGCAGCAGCAGCAGCAGCGCCCACAGGGCCAGGGTCTGCTGTCTTTACCGAGGACAACTCCCCAAGGGACTCCTGGCGGCTGGCCCGGCAAGTCGGCCGCCTCCAAGCAGGCGGCGGCGCGCAGCGCCGTCATCCACGGCTCCAACTTCTCCCAATTTTACCCTCAGTCCTTCTTACCCCACTTCCCGCAGCCCCTCCCCGTCCACCAGACGGCTCGCATGTCTTCCCAGAAGGCCCAGGAGGAGGTCCTGGACCTGACCGTCAGCTCGCCGTCGCCCTCGCCGGACAGCACCGAGGCCGGGCTGGCTCTGGACGGCCTGACGGGAGCGTCCCGGGCGTTCGCCGACGACTTCAACTTGGAGACGCTCATCTCGCAGACGGCCGCTCAGCTCCCGCCGCCGCCGCCGCCCCCTCCCCCGTCTCTGAACCACAACCACCTGAGGAACAACCACCAGGTCTTGCTGGATCTATTCGACCTGCCCCTCTCGCCGCAGATGCCCGCGCAGAAAGCCAGCCCGTCGTCCTCCGCCTCGTCCAGCTCCTCGTCCGGCTCCTCCCTCGTCCAAAGCTCGCTCTTCTCCAACCCTCCGCCTTCGTCCTCTTCCTCTCAGTTCGCCCCCTCCCGCTTCAGCAACTATCTCCTGCCACAGTCGGACTCGCTCCCCCTGCCCAACGGCCACTGCAGCTCGGGGGCCCTGGACGTGCGCGAGGCTCTGAACAGCATGCTCCAGGCGGCGGGGCCCGACCGCAAGTCCGTCATTCACTACCGCCAGCAAGACTGACGCTTTAACGTCCTCTCGGTTTCTGTGTGTGTAAGCAAAATTTTAGCACGCTTTCTGCGCTGCTGTCCGGGGACCTTCTAGTCAACGTCACTGCCTGTCCTGCTCACAGTCTTCTCTCGAACCAACCCGTAGCCCTCGCCCGCTCCCAGTATCGGATCCACGCACCCCATCGTGCGTCCTCCGCGGCAGCTGTCACGCAAACTTGACTTTACGGAACTCTTCTGGAGCTGTCGAAACAAAACAAGAAAAGTCCTTTTACTGATTCGACGCTGGAAGCTTTTTTTTTTTTTTTTTTTTTTTCTAAATATATATTATTATTATAATTGCTTTATTCAAGCGAGGCACTAAGTGGCAACAAACTGGAATATACAAGAGGAAGAAAACAAAGCTGACAAAACCGTGAAATGCCTCCTTTTTGTCCGTTTAGCCCCCCCCCCACCCCCCTTCCCAAATGACATGACATGCTCACCCTCTCTCTCCTTTTGTTTGTTTGTTTGTATGAGTTTGAGGAAGAAGTGGAGAGGGAAAGCAGCAGTCTGCAAACAGTGCCTTTCTGAGAATCTATAAATGCAGTCTTTAAAAACAAAAACGAAAAAAAATCCATGTAGCCTAATGTATAGATTTGTATTTTAATTTAAATATGGTATATTTGTATTTAACCTTTTTCGTCCCTTCGTGTTACACTATGCTGGTGGCGGGTTCCAAGGTGAGGCCTCCGTGAAGCCTCAACCATATGTGTGTGCGTGTGGTTGTGTGTGTGTGTGTGTGTGTGTGTGTGTGTGGCTTGCAACAACACCAACAAGCATTGTGAGCAGAAGGTATCCAAAAATAACCTTTTATTTTATTTTTTTTTTTTAAACTGACGATACAGAGAGACTTGACTCCTGGTTTGACTTTAAATTTCTCAGGAAAGTCTCAAGTGCTTTTGGTCTTGTTGTACAATTCCATGTGTGTGTGTTTGTGTGTGTCAGTGTCAGTTGGTTTGTGTCATTAAGTATCCAGAAATGTCTTTTTTTCTCGTCTCAAAAGAAATACCGTTCTAGTCGTCCTTTCAACAAAAGTGTAGGCTTGAATTCATAGTTCCTTGACAACCAGGTGAAAAAAGTTTGTAATAGCACCCCCTCTTGGTCAAATAACACATTGTCGCTCTCCAATGAATTTCCACAATTTTTTGAAACCCTTCACAGCAATGCAAAATTGCCGCATCGGAGCCGTAAGTCCCGACATTTTCCCACCTCTGCATTTCACACGGAACCCCACCAAAGTGGGAGATACCCGCATCCAAGTCAGATTTCAATTTTGTGTAAAAGCTGCAAAGTCACCGTGTTGTCAACTTCATGCCAACCGCATTGGAGCCGAAGCGCAAGACCCAGAATTTCTGGACTCCCCTTCCACATAAGCTTTACTTCACACGCTTGTCCACCATCTCTGCTACGGCTCTGATACTACCTCAGTAGTCCGAAAACTTTCCCAGTTGACGAAAGGAAGGTGGGAAAACGTTGACTTCGACAGCGGCTTACGTCCTGTATTTCAGTATCTGTAAATGAGCCCCTTGACCCAGAATTTGCAGACACTACTTCAGAAAAAATAGAATATTCCGGTATGGGTTCCGGTCCAATTTAACATCCCAGATTAATTTTTTATTAAAGTAATTCAAGTAAAAAAAATTACAATATGTTCTATGCAGCCCACCTAGTCCAAACATGGCATTCTGATTAAGTTTGCATTTGTGGAATAGCCATCTGAGGTGGCGGCCATTTTGTATAATATTGCATTTGTGGAATATTCATCTGAGGTGGCGGCCATTTTGCCTTGCACTGCCACTTGATGTCGCCTGAAAATGACATCGCAGCGCCTAAGGGCTCAGCTTGCGATTGTCACAAATCCAAACCCAGAAAACAGGTGAGCCGTGATTGGTCCTTACCTGAGCCCTGAGCAACTGTGATGTCATTTTAAGTCGACAGCAAGTGGCAAAATGGCCGCCCCCAGATGGATACAATAGGTCGATTTTTCTGATTAATTCATAATCCACAAATGCAATATTTATCAGAATGCCGTCTTTAGAGTAGCGGTGGCGCATAGAACATAAAATTGTAAAGAAAAAGTTTGACTTCCGCTTTAAACACGGTGTCCACTACAGCAACATTTGCATATAGGATGCTTGTCACTTTATCAGCATCAGAATTGCAGCTTCGGGATTGTACCAGAAAACCCACATTTGCGGAATATCTTTACACAGCAGCATAAATTCATACCTTGGACCCAGAGTCAGGAAATAACTTTTACACACACAGGCAGCATCCCACCTCCGTGACAGCTCTGATCTCCGAAGTCGGGAGAATTGCTTGGTTGACTTTCCCGCGCCACCCGCGCACCCTTTTAAGCAAAACGACGATATGGAAGAAAGGCGGAGAATGAGCTATAATTTTTCAGTTTATGAATCCAGAATTGTCCGGAAGGCTCACAGATGTCGTCGGTTCAGTAACAGCGCCCTCGGCGATCCCGCCAAATTGCCACGTCAGAATCGCATGTTCGAGCGTATTTGTCTGAACAATTGCTTTCCACGCAAATAGATGACAGTTGTTAGTTAAACTCCGAAGACTCCCTCCTTGCTGCCTGAATCCTGTTTCTACTAAACAGCAACATGTAGGCATAACTTCAACTCCCCGCACATACTTGTCTGGACAGCGACAATTGCTTTCGACGCAATAGGGCGCAAAAGACGTGTGTTAAACTCCCGACAAAACTCAGAAGGCGGGCGGAAAAAAACGCCTGGGTCGACTTTGGGGACAGTCTAAAGAGCTTAATGTAAAAAAGCTTAAATGTAATTTAATGTCAGAAAATTGCTATGAATTGTCACCAAAATCCATATGCACATCTCTACTCTTAAACCTCTGAAAATATCCAAATCCCAAATATTTGGCGATTGTTTTGATATATTTGAAGTAGGCATGAGTCAAGATGTGCGTGTGAATTTTTATAACAATTGGTTGTAGCTTTCTGACACATGACCGACAAAGCTTTTTTTTTTTTTTTTTTTTTTTTTTTTTTTTTTTTTTACATTAAGCGTTTTAGACCACAGGTTTCAAACTCTGATCCTCGAGGGCCGCTATAATGCATGTTTTAGATGTTGCCCCTCTCCAACACATTGATTCAAATGCTCAGGGTCGTTATTAGGCGCCTTGCGGAGCTTGCTGATCATTTGAATCCGGTGCATTGGAGGAGGGAAACAAAAACATGCAGGATAGCGGCGCTTGACCGTGTCTCTCCAATTTGCCCGTATCCGTGCAGTTTATACACAAAATGGGAGCTTTTTAAAAGGAGCTACAAGTGTGGCTAACCCTGTTTTCAAGTCAATCTTTCTTGATTATCACACACGTGATTCATATCCATACAAAAGCCATGAGACCGTCGTCCAAATCTACGGGAAAATGTGTGTCCATTCCCAAGCCCCCCCACCTCCACCGCATCTTCTCCTTGATCGTAAGCGTCGTGTGCTTGAATGGTGTCGCGCTTGGCTTTGCCGTCGATGTCTGCTGGTGCACATGGCTCGGTCGAAGCAATAAAAACAGGAAAGAAAAGTCGGCCGTGAACGCGGCAGACCAAGTAATGTTTACTCTTGACTGGGCGTGCGAATCTCCTCGCTGTCGTTTGATTGCATACCACCTTTATATCGTAGTAGTGATACGAATATTGTTATTTATATTTAAGGGATATTTAACTGTGTTCTTCTACTTGTCCTTTAAGAAGAGTCAAAACGTTTGGTCAGGGAAGACAAATTATATTCAAATCTGCCACCAAATATGTTTGCACTGTCTTGTGTCTGGATTGATTTCTCCTCATTGTCCTTCAAGAAGTTTGTCGCTGTTGGTTTTTTTTTTTTTTTTTTTTTCCCAGAGAGATACCAAAGTGTTTTGTTGCCCTAAAGTTACCATTCAACAATCTCAGGAAGAAATAAATAAAAAAAAGGTTGGTGGACGGGCGAGGGTTACGTAAGAAATATTTTTCCCCCCTTATAACAGTGCTTAAACCAACGTGTTTTGTAGTTGTATGTACCATTTGCTCTTATTGGTGGTTTTATGTTTCAAGGCTGGGGAACCTTTCTGCTATCTTATTTCTCTTTCTTAAACTCTCTATTACATTTCTGAAAACATACGAGGCAATGACAGCATTTGGGCCAGGGGGAAATGAGCTGGCGGGCTGTAGATTCCTCACCCCCCTGTGTTAGGCTGTTGTTCTGTGATTGGACATTTTATGCCTTCTTAGGGCAGCGGGTCATCATTTTCAATTTGTTTGTTTTTCAAAACATTTAAACCAGCTAGGGTTCGAAATTGATTCACATTTATTTGTCACGCTTGTTTTGTTTTTTTTAAACCCTCAACTCTCCTGTTTTGTAAAAAGTGGACCTGAAATGGTGATCGTTTAATTTTGGGGATTCGTGGTTAGCGCTTCTGCCTCAAAGTGGAGAGCTTCTGTGTACGAATCTCTGGAGTTTGCCTATTCTCATGTTTTTTTTCCTCCCACATTCCACAAACATGCATGTTAGGTTCACTGAAGACTCTATGTTGTCCATTGAATATTTGCTTGTTTATGTGGGACTTGCAATTGGCTGGCAAGTAGTCCGTGGTGACCCCGACCCCCCCAAAAAAACTCTCCAGGCCCGTTAAAAAAAAAAAAAAAAAAAACACCCGGCAAACTGAACAAGTTTTATTCAAAAACAATCATCATTTTTAAAATATTGTATCTAAATTTTTTTTTTTTTTTTTGGGGTCAGCTCAATTTGCGCCATGTCATAACAGGAGTGTTAAATAGCATCTCAATTACATTTTCCAAATATTCCAAAGCAGGAACATTCCGTAAGAAGCTTTTTCGAAGGGTTTTCTCTTACTACTTCAGTAAAATACGTAAGACCACAATGCGGAAGCCCACTGTATGTAATCCAGTGATAAAGGACACAGAGGACATAAATTGGCTACATCAAACAAAACTAGCTCGCGGCGTTTTACTGGACCCGGAAAATACAATGCATCTGGACCTGTTTTGGGCCCCCTTGCTTTTTTGCATGGTTTTATCCGTTGGTTGTCATGTTGCACTAAGAATGGCATCACGTGACGATCCCCCTTCATCCAGTTTTGTCTGTTCTGTTACTTCTGGTCTTTGTTTATGGATTTGTATACTGTAACCATCCTTCCATGTTTCTCCACTGTTTGCATATTCTATAAATCACTCAAATAATTTATTGCTAACATCAACAAAAAAATAACACAAAAACATGCTACTGATTGTATGTATTTTTAAACAAAGTCTATTTTTTCTGTAAAAAAAAACAAGAGAAAAAAAAAGAGAAACTGTGTTCAGCACTTTTATTCTGGGTTTTTGCTTTTGTTTTCTATATATTTATAATTTAGATCCAAATGTATATATTGTAAAATTTGTGCCTTTTGACTAATTCTTTTAAAAACAAAATGACAACAAAAAAGTGGTTTTCTACTCATTAAAGGAAGGACTATATGAAATTGCAATCTTTGTAAACAAATAAAAACATGAAGATTGCTGAAACTCAAGTGTGTCTTCTGTTCATCTGCATAAAAACACAACATACTGTATCATGTTGGAGTTTTCCAACACTTCTAGTGTTTCACACTTTGTGTGATTTTTTTTACGTGCCACTGACTACATGAAGCCCAAGCACCATACTGTACTTGAGGTTTTGTTTGTGTACCGCCCTCTCCTGGAGGCAATGTGACACTACAATTTAATTACACTAACCTTTAGAACGACATTCTTTGCCCCCGAACGGAAATGCACCAGACACATTTCCTACATATTTAACTCTTAAAACGAATCATTTTAAGTCATAATTTTTGTCTTGAAAATATTTTAATGAAACAATGAATAAAAATACAGCACTCACTGTGTGAGTACTTCCGCATCTGTCTAAACCACGCCCGTTTTGGCCGCCAGCCACGTCAATTGTACCTGTCCTAACAAGCCAGGAAGATTTAAAAGTAACCTCGGTGTTGTTGTGCTGAGACGTCCATGCTAAAGTTTTGATTATAAACCGCCCAAACCAACGATAGTGAGTGAGTAACATTTGAGCGAGGATTTCAACGAAAAGTTGGAGCGGGGTACAAGCCGGAAGTGTTTCAGGTAAAGCCAGCTTTTTTCGCCTGTCAAAATATCTCACAGTCGTCTCTCTAAGTAAAATAAATAACGATTTAAAAAAGTTGAGTTTGGTATGATAAGAAGTCATGTTTGTAATATTAAAGAACATTGTAATTATCTTAGAATAACGTTAAGTGGCTTTTGGGGGGGGTGTAGTAGGGGAGTGTTCTCGAAACGAGTGACGAAAGTGCTGGTTAGACGCCGGTTTGATCTTACATCATTTTCACATGCTTTTCTGTTTGGCAGCCCCTGTTAGTTTCATTATATCTAACTTATTGACAGCATCTGAGGGAATTTAAAGTTTCGCTGTTGGTTTGCAACCCATGTTTGCGGCGCTCCATGTGACGTTCGCCCACAGTCTTCTTCATCCTCCTCATCCTCTTCTCGCCTTTCTGGTTCTCCAAGCGCTCATTCAAGTTTCTACCTGCCTCAAACCGAGTTTCACAATAGTTTCGACTCATAAACAGCTGTCTGGTTGTATACCCTACTGTGCCTTTTTTTTTTTTTTTTTTACACCACCTCCAATATTTGATTGTTTTAACTAAAACAATGGTATTGACAGACATTTTGTGCAGTGATGTCCTCCATTTTGTGAGCTGGTCCATCCTTCCCAGGGGTAAAAAGTACTAAAGAGTTATGTTATTTTTTTAATTGGTTGTTTTCGCTTAGCAGCCCCCTCTCCATTTGGATAATTGATTAACCCTCTTGAATGTTTTTTTTTTTTTTTTTTTTTTTTTGTCCAATCAGATTTTAGTCTTTTGTGTTGCCATGTCAATCTAATCTGACTAAGGCCTTCATAATCAGTAGTGCATGCCAATTTAACTCAAACTACATTCGAAATTGGATTCTTTCCTCAACCCAATCAACTCCCCAAAACTGACTGAAAATAAGAAAAAGGTAGACCCCAATACCAATTTCACGAATACGACCGTAAATCAATGGATATTTCTAACATTACAGGACACACATAAAAAATGTTGAAAACCCATGCATGGAGTTGAGCAGGAACTCTGCCATTTAGAGCGAATTCCAGGGCTAGTAATTGGATTCAGCAATCCTCACAAATGAGCCCCAATCAGGAGCAGGTATACTAGACAATGGGCACTGAATATTTGCCAGTCTTTTTTTGTCCTAGGCCATCAAATATGGGCGTGGACTGGCATCAAATTGTGATGTTCATGTTGAGGATTCGCCATGAGGGACACCTACTTGGCTGTTTGGCCAAATGAGCCACAAACATTAAAAAGGATGTTGCAATCGAAACACTTGTAGACCTTACCGTAAGTAGCTCTGTAGCCATCTAGTAACCTGACCACTCATCGCCTCTTACCGATACTCTAGTCAAAAGTCAGGAATAGATGACATCATGCTGAGCACCTCTAGGCTATTAAATGCGTCATGTGTGTCTTGTTTGTAAAGTGCGTTGTTACAGCTCTAGCTGTTATGAAATGCGATATATAAATGCTATTGTATTGCATTCTCGGCTGTGATGCAGTAATGAGGAGGGACTTGAACCGTAGAGGTCATGCAGTCATTCACGTGTTTGTTTTAGTAACAGTAGTCCCTTTTGGATTTGTTTACTCCACTTGAAAATGAAAAATCAAGTGCCAGGGTTGGCCAGCCGTGCCTTTAAGGAAAACCGGAGTCAGAATAGGAGCAATTTCTGCCATGAATCACTTCAAAGCAGGACATAAGAGACGCATGTTGTCAAGTCCACCTTTTATCGAGTCCGCAAAGTCCAAGTCCAGATCAGGTCAACAGTAAACCACTATTTTCCCAACCACAAAATTAGAGAAATTTAATTATGCTCAACACTCTTTTTAGACGACATTGTGTATTTGTGCAATGCCGGCAGTTCCAAATCGTCACTTTGATTTTGCAACTAGACTTTGTCGTGCGTCTGCTCATGACAGACACATAAGCCCAATTTCATGTTGCGAAGTGAAACCGGCACGCGGTTGGGCGGAATTTTCAATTTTCCGGTGAACAACGATGAAATGAAGTAATATCAAGAGGGCCTTCACGTCACCCAAAGAATCTCCCGTCCAAATGTTGTTACTCATTAGCATAGAATAGTAAACATTAGCGTGATCCCGACTTCCTGTGTGCTGTGAAGGCACCCAGGAAGCTTGAGTCTAGCAAACAGCCTTTCAATTATTAACAGTCCAGCGCTCTCATTCCGCCGTCGTAACCATAGCGCCCGGCGCACTCAAACCGGCCTTGTGGGGAAAAAAAAGTCTCAAAGTGGGCCGAGACGCTCGCATACCATTGAGACTTGGAGCAGGCTGATCACCGGGATGGGAGCAACTGAGCTTGGAATATGTTTTCGACTGACCGCAGGACAATTTTTCCTTTTTTTTTTTACCTTGAAACACTGTGTGGTCATCCTGTGGATTTGCTGCCTGTAAGACCACAAGGTTGTCATTCGGGCCCGCTTGGGTGGGCGTCGTCGTCATGAATGCCACCCAGCGGATCAAATTAATGAAGCATTTTGGTTCTGTGCCGCCTGAGCAACCGCCGCCTCTGCTAGTGGTGCCCGTAAGTTAGCGCCGTTGGTACGTTTTTTTGTTGACCCCAGAACCGAATTTGCATGCAGAACAAACTGTGAACAGATGCATCCATTCGACGAACCGCTCATTCTCACCATTGGGTGGGAAATGATTCGTGACCTTGTGTAATTCACAAACTCTGGACGTCCGATCGTTTTGGGAGGGTAAATGGGGAGAACTCGTAGCTTTTCAGCAAATTTAACACCCAATTTGGAGTTCAACCCAAATTTTCTGGAAAAGAATGCCGCAACGTTCAAACAAAACATAGCATAGGATGTCGTTAAGATTTTAATGATACTACTAGGCTTAATAAAAATGTAACGATTCACTCAAACCCGATTCAATTTTCGATTTTTAGTTACCGATTTCGATTTGATTTTTTTTTTTTAGCAAATTGAATGACTCATTTTAAAACCAAAAGCTGTTTTCATTTTAACATCTGCATTTTGCCCTTTTTACAAACACTAACCTTTTTTAACTATACCAAAAAATTTGAACATGAACTAATAATTTTGACTAACTACATTTTTTTTTACGTCTTTAGCAGCGTCTTGTTAGTGCCAAAACGCAACATGAAAATAAATAAATGTACAGTAGATTTGACTGTTACGATTACAAATCCTTATGTGATCAAAATTTCAATTCTTTTATTTTTATTTTTTTTACATAGATGCATATGTTAAACAGTTTAAATAGATTTTCGTTGAATTGTTACATTCCTAACTTCTTAACTATACTGCTTATTGATCCGGTACTGTAAAGGTATTCTTATCGGTACTTTTTTTGTTTCGGAAAAACACCAAAACAAAAAATATTAGCATTAACATTTACTTTTGTTGCGACTACAATGACATTAATGTAAAATAAATAAAAAGAAACAGTAATTTACAGAAAAATATGGTTTGAACAAATCACAATTTTAACGTTAAACATTACGTAATTACGTATTGGTGTAGAAGGTGGGGCTCGGACGCCGAGGGAGTTGCCATCATTACATTTATATCGATAATCGAACCCACGCACCAAAATAACTAAATAAAAACCATAGAGTTACACGGACGGACATTTTGATATAAAACTACGTATCGTAATATAATCGTGCAGTACAAGACTGGCATAGGAAGGAGTCACCGTTGCCTCTCGTGCATGATGCTGCAGTGGGGCGAGATTGCTCGACTGAGTGTGAAAATGCAGCTAAGACGAACATATTCACTCTATTGCTGGTTAGAAATGAGATCACAGAGGTAGAAGGTGGAAAATAATGTTGAGTCATTTCATCTAGACTGTCAACAGGTGGATCTTACCGATACTCCGCTTTTCGATAATTCAGCCTCGGGGCCAGTTTAGTACCGGGGCTCGGTACCTATCCCTGGGGTGCCTCAATGAAGCGCTTTTAAAGGCACCAAGATACCACCAAGATGGTGTCTTGGCAACAACAACAACAACAACAAAAAAAACAATGAGTTGTGGTCGTGTTGTTTTGGAGTCAGAATGACTTAAAAGTCAACCATGTATGTTGTGTTTAGTTTGACCCGGTGGTCATTCCGGGGGTAGTTCAGTGTTTAATGGAGTGTACGAGGGAGTCGCCGCATGAGTGGTCAAAGTGCGAGCGGGGGAGGAGCGCGTCCCAGGTGAGTCCTCCCGCCTCCCGCCCCGACGCCGGCGCCTGGCATATCTTTTGCCCGCCACCGTGAAGGATCAGGTTTCAGGAGCTAGGACGAATGGCCCGTCTGTTGCCTTTGCATGTGGAATATGATCAGCCGCTTGGGCCTTAGTGTTGTTGTTGTTGTTGGGTTGGAGATCCCGGCGGGAAATGGAAGTGAGGTTCAAAGACCAAGGGGTGAGTGCAGTGCAAGCGGCAGCTCGACGTGACCTGTGAAAGGCTCAGAAAAGAAAGCGAAATAGGATTTTGTACTTGCATGATACACTCATTTGAGGTCATGTTTATTGGGGAAGATATGAAGTTAGTAGTTGTTTTTTTGTTTTTTAAATCACACATAAAATCGGTTTTCCAAAATGAGGGCATGGCACATCACTGTGTTATCTTATCTGGGGTTGTTGAACTCACATTTGGACATATGTTGATTGGAGCTGCTTCTTCTTCCTCTTATTATTATTCCTTTTTTTTTTTTTTTACTTTTTTAGTTTTTCCAAATGACAAAAGGTATAAAAAAAAATTTTTTTTTAAAAAGTAACTGGAAACTTGTGAAATAGTATTCATAGTACAATATATTTATTACAACTTCTGGTTGACATCTGGATAATTGATTGAAGGATATCTATTTAAATTTTTTGTGTATTTTATTTACACTTTTATTTAGCTTGTATCTTGTTAATTTATTTGTAATTTGTGTTAAATATTTTGTATTTTAAGTATTTTATTTGTTTTGTTTTCGTGATGTTATTTTCTTATTGGTTTTGGCATTTTTTTTTTATTTTTTTATTTTTTTTATTTTTTGTTTGGATTGTGTTTGACTTGCGTTTTATTGCGTTATTTACGATTGCATTTATTCATTCTTTTATGCGTCATTTAATTATTCTTAAATGCATTTTTTTTTTAAATCATTGTTTTGTAACATTAGCTATTAACTATTTTTTTTGTAGTTATTTCATTTCATTATTCTACCCAAAGTTTTGTCAAGATTAATTTTGTATAAGACACCTCCCAGGATCGGGGCAAAGTTCTTTTCATCCCAAGACAATAAAAGTAGTGCGTTAAGAGAAAAGGAGCAAATCAAACTTGTAAACGAACTGCGAGGCAAGTGTCTCTATGAAAACATAGCGAGGGTGAAAAAAAAATCTGTTTCTATTTGAGCAGCCAGGTCATTTTTATTGCCGTTTAGGTTGATGATTAACGCGCTGACATACAAACCGCCTACTGTTCACTGTGCTCACATCGAGCAGCACAATTGTTCCCGTCTTCTTCACTGCGCAAAGTATTCACATTTCTCCCAACAATTAACAGTCCTTTTTCTTTTTTTTTTCTTATTTTTTTTTTTTTTCATGTCAATGTTGTTTCTTGTACCGCGCCGGTATCCGCGCGCATCAGTTGTCTTCACTTGGACTCGAGAAGCTGGCTGTACTCGTTCCTTCCGGAATGTGTCCTTCACACTCTCCACTCGCGTTGCTTTTTCCAACTGGTGCCACTAGGTGAACAAAAGTATTTCGGAGGGCGGCTCGATACCACTTTTTTCAGACCGATACCTGTACAAGTGCCTGGACGTTAGGGACAATGCGTCTGGATTGGCAGACCAGGGTAGCGCTTCCCCATTTTCAGAAGAGGGGAGGGGGGGGGGGGTTGTTCCAACTGCAGGGGGGTCAAACTCCTCATCCTTCTATTCAGGGGTGCTGAGGAGGAAAGTCCATCGGGAAGTCGAAGTGTGGTTTTCGTCCCGGTTGTGGAACAGCAGTTAAAACCTGAAATGTATCACGGTGTAATGTGATATTGACGTTTTTTTTTTGTTTTTTTTTCTGGTGTGGCAGCAATTCGGTTCGGTAAGAAATATAAATACCTCCAGGCCAGTGGGGGGCGCTCTGCGTGTGATTGGCCGTGTGTCGACAAAGGCGGCACTCAAGCAGAACACAACAAATTGGCAAGCAGCGGCGTGAAGCTAGCACCTTGAACTTTAAGGTCAGATTTTTGCCGTTATTTTCAATTCCCCTGGAACACAAGTCGGGTCTTTTGCGATTGCAGAATTTTTATTTTTATCACCAATTAATTCTGTAAACAACGTTTACATACACGCACTTTACTTTGCACGTATAAACGTTCAAAAAATCTGAGGTGACCTATATGGATATATCGAATCGATATCAAAGCATTTAAAGGTCTCCTTTTACCTTTTTTTTTTTTTTTTTTTTTTTTTCCCCCTCCCAAAATTCTTTTTAATCTCCTTTTATCAGGTTTGCAAGAAAATTTGGGTCAGATGGCCTTTTTCCAAGCTCATTCATCTAAAAAAAAAAAAAAAAAAATGTAATATGTTAATTAGCTTTGCTCCAATTGGGTTCCTCGTCTTCCTAATTTGATATGAAAACGGCTTTCCTTCGATCGGTTAGTTCCCATGTGAGCGTCATCACACATGCACAGGTAACTATTTTAATTTTTGTTCTCTGTGTAGTACATCTAAAATGTAAGTATAAATCTTCTTACCCTATCTAAGTGAAAGAGTAGGTTTTTTTTTTTTTGTTGTTTATCTACCGTATGTGTCGAGTGCTCACTGTGGAGCCTCGGGTGTTTAATGCACGCACGCACGCGCACGCGCACACACATCGCCGCCATACCGGTCCATCCAGATTGGACGGGTGTTCGGGCTGCGTTTGACACATTCTTCCGGCTTTTCTGGAGCTCTTCGTAAGGGCTTATCTATGCAAAATGTCCCATACTAAGTAACCAGTAGTCCTTTCTTAGCATTGCTGTTTTTTTTTTTTTTTTATGATTTGCAGAAACCAGGCATGGAGGAGCTAACGATATGGGAGCAGCATACAATAACACTGAACAAAGTAAGTAGACGTGGCAGCATGGCGGCGTTGAGCGAGAGGGTAGGGCTGGGAATCGCAGGCTAGCAGGCTAATGCTCACCAACCATATCACTAGCAAGTTTTCCTTTTTTTTTTTTTTTTTTTTTTTTTTTTTTTTTTTTTTTTTTTTTTCTTTTTTGTGTGGGATATGGTTAGGTCCATTTTATTTTTGTTTTACAGAGTTATATTTTAGTAAAAAAAAAAAAATTAAAAAAATCTATTTTTAATTGTATTTATGCATTTATTTTTTGGTGTTCATTTGTTTTTAATCAATGTGTTCATTTATTTTTTGGGGTGTTATATATTTTACGGGGACAAGTACATTTTGTGTTTTAAATTCAGATTAGGTTGATTACTTTTTAAATAATTTGTAATTAATTATTCCATCCATTTTTTTTCTGAAAATTCATGATTGTTTTAGATATTCTTAGTTTTCTTTTTAATGAACTCATTCACTGCCAAAGACGAATTTATGTCTTTCCACCGTCCAATCAGGAGTTGTTTTTTTTCAATTTTCAATTCTTTTCAAACCTTAGCGTAAAAGAGGGTCTGAAAATGTCTGGCAGTGAACAAGTTAATCAGTTTTGCGTTCAAATTTAAGGACCATATTTAGATGCCTTTTTCATTTTTTTTAGTTATTTTCATCATTTCTGTTTTTCATTTATTAGTTTTGCACTGCTTGCAATTTTATTGTATTTCAGTTTAGTTTTTTTATGATAGTCATGCTACACGCCATCCAGAAAACGGGCATTGTACTTTTTTATTTTATTTATTTTTTTACCTTTTTTTTTTTTTTTTTTTTTTAAATTTAAATTACTTCATTATTCATGAATTTAGTTTCTCATATTAATCCAGGTCAACGTGCTTTGAACTACCAACGCAACACAAGCATGGCTATTGCGTGCTAATCTATGTATTGGCAACAAAACATGTGCAATATAATATAAACAATACAACAAAAACATTCTTAAGCGTGATCACGCACCAAAGGTGATACACAGCTCCACGTTTGTCAAGCGTGTGAAGCCGTATTTCACTACGTATGTAGCGATGCCGTATCTAGAAAAGAAAACATTTCCACATCGATATTTTGTGCACGATTACCACCTGGCAGTTTGTCTGCACAAACCTCCAGCTGGAATTCCAAGAGTCACACCCTGCGACAGCAGTCGACCGGTCGCTGGTGCATACCGGCGGTGTTTGGAATGTGCTCCCTCTGTCACCCGCGTCCACCTGCATACATGCGTACTACCCCCCCCCCCCTCCCTCCCACATCCTCCCACCTTCATTCCAATCCCTCTGCGTGGCAGGATTCCAAATTGGGCTTTGGATTTGCCCTATCTGGAGGCAAGGACAACGGCGATACAGCGGTGATCGTGTCCGACGTGCTGCCAAATGGACCGGCCATGGGACGCTTGTTGTGAGTGGGCCACCACAAAATGCTTTCCTGGGGAAAAAAAAAAAAAAATCATATTTTTTTAATAATAATATTGCGAAACACGGTTTATCGCAGGGATGTGTTCCTGAGCCACACGCAATGGATGAAAATTGGCAACATAGAGAGACTATTTACTTTTTTTTTTTTTTTTTTTGGTGATAGTTTTACCTCTCAACTTATTAAAGCACACTCAGCGCTTGTTGCTAGCTTCGAGCTGTTTATTTGTCACTTCTGTTGAGGATTACTGGAAAACAGACACTTGTAACAAGGGCATTGAACGTTATGCATTTGAACACGAAATTGTTCAAGGCAACCATATCATTTTGTCAAGACGAAGTTAGCTAGCTTAATGCAAACGTTTTGCTCCCATTTTTCATGATGTGAAGTCAAATAGCCAAGATTGTTTTCTATGAATACAAAAGTCCTACTTTCACAAATCTAAGCCTTTGTAGCACTTCTCTGCTGAGGTAAATCTACTTTGCGAGTGTGACCTTTTTAAATGCTGATTACACAGACAGACATGATTGTTGCACAGGTGTGCCTTAGGCTGGGCATGATAAAAATGTGTTTGACCGTGATGTAGCGCTGGAACACTGTATATATTATTTTGGGCACTCAAGGTCACTTAAAGAATAATATTACATTAAGAAATGCAAAAATGAATTGTTTAATAAGTGTTTTTTGAGTGATTATTTGACTATGATGAGGGTTTGAATTTTTAATGTGGGGGTTACCATCTTTTTTTTTTTTTTTTTTTTAATAGTCTGTCTGATAGTACGTTCTTCACTTTCCAGCAACAAAGACCAGATCGTCATGGTCAACGGGATCTCCATGGAGAACGTCCACTCCAACTTCACCATTCACACCCTCAAGTCGTGTGGCAGGACGGCTAACATTGTGAGTGCGTGAAGGCCACGACGACGACCACATGTCAGTTGGCATGCCGAGCCTGCTGGAATGTGTTTTGCTTTCTCCTTTAATGTGACATTCTGACATCCGCATTGTACCACATCTGGCAAACGTCCTCAAATGTCAGCCAATTAGTGGCCTAAACTACGTATTTTAAAACATGTTAGCCCCCCCACTAGCATCAATTTGTGCTAAATGGTTTGCTTCTCTTTTTGTTTTTAGAATCTCATATAAGTGTCTCAACACCTACTAGGCAATGTCAGCTTTGTGTTAGCATCTAGTGATGCTAGCAATTTGGCTCCTTTTTGGGGTAGCTTCGTGACCAGATTTCCTTTGGTTTCATGTGCTACTTGGGGAGCCCCTTCTCCGATTGGCTGACAAGTTTCAGTTAAAAAAAATATATATATATTTATAAAAATCCACCACTAAAATCGTAAGGGTGAAGCTTCCAACGGGATCTCCAAGTTGTCGCGTCAAAATTACTGTGACATTGCCATCTGTTCAAAATTTCTTGGTGACAAAAAAAACAAACTGTTTGGGCTAAGTAAAAACAGCCTGCGAACATCTTTGCAACCTTTTACAATCCCTGACGAAAATTCAAAATTCACTACGTTCGGAAGCATCCGCTGCTCTGTGAGGTACCAGCTTTAGCATGTATTTCAATATTGATATATTATATTTGCATTTTAATATGGTCCAACCCCCTTTAGCTATGTGTTCACGCTATTAGCATCTTGTATGTTTTTCGCCCCGGTTAGCTATGTTAGCATTCAGATTATTTCACCCCATAAACCAGCGATTAGCATCCTTTGGGTGTCTTAACGGTGTTCTTGCACATTTTAGCCTGTTAGTGTTTTATTTTTGTTGTTTAAGGTCCTTTTTAGCATCTCATAAAAAGAATTTAACAGATATAAGCCAATGTTATTTGGAGGGCAGCCACCATCAAATATTTTTAGAATTGATTACTTTATCATTATGCCAAATGCTATTCATCAAATAATCACATTAAAAAACATTTTTAAAAATCCCCCTGTGTTTATTTATTTTTTATTTTTTATTTTTAGCCCTCCAAAACTGTGTTCCTCACTATGTTCTCCCGCCAGACGGTGAAACGGCCTCGCAAGATCCAGATCCCTGCGACAACCAGGCCGGCTCGGGCCGCCTCCCACTCCAACTTGTTGGACCAAGACCCCCCGAGGAGAATGCGACGCTACTCGGACGCCAGCGACAACAGAGATGCCAGCCGCTACCACGCGCGGGCGCGCAGCTCCTCGCCTGACCGCAACCACGCGCGGGTGCGCAGCTCCTCGCCTGACCGCAACCACACGCGGGCCCGCAGCCCCTCGCCAGACCGCAACGGCTACGGAGGCACGCTGCCCTTGATGTCGTCGGGGTACAAGAGGCTGCCGCACCACGACCTGGATGACAAGCCCCTGAGAACAACTCTGGTTAAAAAGAAAATCTCCGACGGTAGGTTAAAAAATTAAAACTTTTTATAAGCATAAAGCTGGGTTGTATTGTGTAAATGATTGTAAATAATATTTGCTATCAGAATGGCAAAAGGCTAAAAAAAATAAAAAAAATGCACAATGTTAGCGTCTAAAAAAATTTGATATTACTGTTATTTTTGGGTAGTGTTGGGGAAAGTAAAAAAAAAAAAAATCAGACTTTATTTTTTAATCACATTTTTGGGGGGCTAATTCCAATTAAAAAAATTTAAAAAGTTTTTAGAATGAGTCTTAATCTTATGACAATTGTCTTTAAATGGAAAAAAAAAGGTTGTACTGTAATGAAAATGAAGTGTGTTTTTTATTTTCTTTAAATGGAAAAATCATGAAGTTACAACAGTAAAGCTGTGATTTTTTTTTTTCTTTTTATTGCAGTTAGGAGACAAAAAAAGTTGGAATTTATTTTTTCCAAATTTTTACAAATAAGTTACAAGACTATGTATTTTTTTAAGAGATAAAAAAAACATTTTAAAATGTTTTTGTTTTGTTTTTTGAAGTGTTATTACAGGAACAAGTTGTTTATCATAAAAGAATGTTGGGAATAGGCTGATTTTGTTAAAAAAAAAAAAATCCCACATTTGCAAGAATAAAGTTGGTTAGGATTTGTTTTTTGCGCTGTAGTTTTCTGTTATGTTGACCGTTAAGAATTTTGTCAGTTTGATATAAAATTGATTTAGATTAATTGAAATAATTGATCTTGATGTCATTTAGATGGAGTGCACCACTTGCCTTCCAACCAGCAGGTGCGCTGTTGCTTCACTTTGTAGTTTGTTGTTAGAGTAAGAACACATAAAGATTGGACAACGTTTTTAATCATTAAGAATCAAATCATGAAGAGAATAAAGTTGGATTTAGTTTTTGAAAAAAGACGAGAATAATCAGAATTTAGATTAGCGGGAAAAGTTAAAGAAAAAAAGTGGTTGTTATTGCAGGGAAGTTTTTTTTTTTTTTTTTTTTTTTTTTGGGGGGGGGGGGGCGGGGGGGGATGGGGGTGATAAAACTAGACTTGCTATATAACACAGCGGTCCTCCTGATGCAGAGTACGGCTTGAAACTGGGCAGTCAGATCTTCATCAAGCACATGACTGAAACTGGGCTGGCAGCAAAGGAAGGCACCCTGCAGGAAGGCGACCTGATCCTGAAGGCAAGTCTCACGAGATCTGCACATTGCTATTGCGAAACCTCGGTCCCGTTTGACACGCGTCGCTCCCCCCCCCCCCCCCCCCTAACCCAGATCAACGGCATGACCACAGAGAACCTCTCTCTGCTGGAGACCAAGCACCTGGTGGAGAAGAGCCGCGGCAAGCTGACCATGACGGTGCTGCGCGACCAGCGCAAATTCCTGGTCAGCATCCCCGAGATGGAGGACAGCGCCCCCAACAGCGAGGACGAGCGGCGGCGCCGGCGAAACAGCAGCTCCGAGATGGAGGGTGAGACGAGAAGACGAAGCGCAATAATGGACCACATCTTTACATTTTTTTTTTTTTGTTTTTTTTTTTTTGAATAGACATTTCCGACTTGGATGATCACTCACCTTCTCGCAGAACATCTCGTCACCCTACCAGAGAGAAACGGACGCACAGGTGGGTGCACATTAGAAGTGGATTATTACCTGCTGGCAGATGCGCCAGGATGTTACGGTCAATAAAAAGTTGCAATGTGTATGTGAAATAGGTCGTTTTTAATAATGAAATAATTCATTCTCATGCTTTGATTGTTAGATTTGAATTGGAATTAGCTGACCGATTATACAATTAATTCTAGTTTTCAATTGTGTCAATAGGTAATTGACCAATTATTTAACACAATAGATGAGCCGTGTAAAATGATAGTCGCACATGTAAATGTTTATTTTGCTTTTTTTCTTTGCAAACAGTAAATAAATTAACCAATTATGGGATTAAATTAAAATGTTAAATTTATGTAAAATTGTTGATTTTTTTTTATTTTTTTTATTCACAGTGAATTAACCCAATATATATTTACTTTAATAGAACCTATTAAATGCACAGTATATGTACGTTTGTTTATTACTCTTTTTATTAATAAATACAATTTAAAAATATAGCTATATAAAAAAATAGCTGTTTATTTTACTTTTTTGTTCTTATTTACAGCCAGTATATTAACCAAGTACATTTTTTTTTCTAAAAAAAAATAAATCAATCTGAAACATGAAATATGTTAAGTGTATATGTAAAATAGTTTTTTTTTTCTTATTTAAAGTGAATTAACCAAATGTATATTTACTTTAATATAACCTATTAAATGCACAACATATGTAAATGTGTTTATTATTCTTTTTGTTAATAAATAGCATTTCAAAATATAGCTGTATAAAAATAATAGCTGTTTATTTTACTTTTTTACTTTTTATTTATAGTCAGTATATTAACCTGAGTTTTTTCTAAAAAAAAAAAAAAAAAAAAAAAAAAAAAATCTAAAACATGAATGTCTATGTAGTGTACATACTATTTTACCGATATAATTTTCTATTGTTTACTGGAACTGGATGTTACATTTTGTAGTCAGATTGTGTACGCGGATGACGCGTCACGTCATTTGATCTGTGTGATTAATCCCCCCCCCCCCCCCCCCCCCCCCCGTCTCGTCTTGACACCAGGAGCAGAGCAGAACTTCCTCCTTCGGTGCTCAAGTCCAGGGATTCCTCCCCCGTGCGCTCCACTTTGACTCGACCTCCCGCAAGAGGCTACGCATCTCGCAGAGGTCGGTCCCGCCGAGACCGTCCGTCGTGTGCGGCTTTTGGCCGATGTGACCGTAACGTTGTCGATCCGATCTCCTTTTTTCACAGCCGCGTCTGACTCCGAGTCGGACCGCAGCGCCTCGCCGCCTCCCACCCGAACGGACAGTCTGAGCCACTCCAGTAAATACAAGTCAGTTGAACCGAATGCACAGTTATGATTCAATGAATACAAAAAAAAAAAAAAACATTTTAAAATGAGTGAAGGATTTAAGAATGCGTATTTTGCATACTTTGAATATATATATATTTTTTGTTTATCCTTCAAGTGTTTCACTTTGTCTTTGGCTTTTTTTTTGTGAAAAATATGATGACAACCTGAAAGAACAGGAAATGGAACTTGCTGGGCTTTGGCTGTGCAGTACAATTTGTTGCATTTTTTTTTTTTCTGCAGTACGTTTTTTTTTTTTTTTTTTTTTTTTTTTTTTTTAGTTGGTTTGACTACTTACAAAGGAAAATGCAATGTGTATACATACAGTGGACCACCATGTGTGAGCGGTTTATCATTCACCTACTTGAATCGCTGACTATTATTATTTTCGGGGGGAGAACCTATTCTCAGTCATTTGCATAAAAACTGGCAATTTTCTGTAATACATTTTTACATTTTTTATTTCATTGAACCATCTCTTTTAAAAAGATTTAAAAAGGCAACAAACGCTTACTTTCAGTTGTAACTACGCCCCCCCCCCAAAAAACAAAATCTAGTTGTGACTCAGCTTAAGTTTATTGTTATTATGCTGAAATGTTCCATATTTGTTTTGAAATGCAGAAGCCTGTCTGGTTTGTCCACGCTGCCCAACCCAAGGTCTTCCCCCGCCGCCCCCAACTGGTCGTCATCCAGGCCCGCCTCATCGTCCTCCAGGCCACGCAGGCCCGTGTCGGACTCGGACTCCGACCGCAGCGCCTCGTCCAATAGAGGGACGGACGGCAGATATAAGTAAGCTTTTGACCGATGCTCAGTGAGAACGCGAATCACAAAGTCAGCCATTTTGGTTCTGATTGTTTGTCTCGTCACTTGTCAGCCCCAGAGTTCTTCCTGTTGATCATTCCCACTCTGGTCTGAGCTCTTCCCCCATCCTGGTGCGCCAGGAGCCCCCAAGGAGGGTCAACTCTCCCCTCAGAGTCCCTGCCCCGGGTCAGTAAAAAAAAAAAAAATGCAATTCATTTTAGTTATAGCTGCTGTTGGGACACTCAAGGTTATGACAATAAAAAATATAAATCATATTTTACAAATCAACTGTGGAATCCCATTTTACGGAGTTCTATTACAGTAGTTGACCCTGATAGTTATTAATACTGAAGCACATCCATGTTGCACTCTGACCTCACGCTGCACGATTGTAGTTGCATATGTTTTTGATATTGTTTTAGTATTGTTTTAGAAATAACAATGTGTAGCAAGAATATTCGAATGAATATAATCAAGACACATTCATACATGAATCCATTTTTACTAGGGATGTAACGATTCACTGAAGATTCGATTTTCAGTTCCCAATTTTCGATTCAATTCGATTTTTAAAAAATCACGACAGTGCTTGTCTCTGTGGCGCTGCAGCTATCCACAAACGCAATACGCAATGATGTTTGGTGCAAGTGCATCATTTGATCTACACATTCAAAATGTGCTATGCATCTGGAATGGAAAAAAATAAAAGACATCATTTTTTAGGACTTTCAATTGGTATATTCTGTTGATTTAGGGATGTTGTCTTTTGTTAGGTGTTGCTGTATAGGGCTTGTGAGTGCGGGGATGCCCAAGTTCGATTCGTCTCGATTCAAATCGATTATCGATTTTTAATCGACTTTCGATTAATCGTTACATCCCTAATTCTTACTAGTAAAATGGAATGTAAATATCCACTGTACTTATTTACTTTTTTTTTTTTTTTTTTTAAGTATTACTGCAGAAATCATAGTAGTTAATAAAAAAAAATAATAATAAACCTTTGTTTTAATGTGTAACAAATGAATCGGCTCAATTTTGGCAAGGCATAATCACCAGCTCTGCAAAACGGCATTACCGCGTTGTCACGGTGATGCCCGCTGACCGAATTGTCCTCCATCCCTTCTCAGACTCGGAGTCGGAGTCAGAAGGCAGCTCGGCGCCTCCTCGGAGGCAGAGCACGGCCTACAGTCAGGACTCGTACAGCAGCAGCAGATACAGGTACACATGAAGGCGCCGCCCCCTCCTCACCCTGCTGGGACACTGAGGAAATAAGGCTTTTATTTTGATGGCTATACTTTTACATTTACCCCATTTTTTTTTTTTTTTTATTCTGGAATTTTACACCGAAGTTACATCATGTGCCTTGTGATTGTTTTTATTTTTCCCGTGCGCGCGTGATCACTTTGTAGCGTTTTTGATTGTTGTTGTGTTTTTGGGCTGTACCATTGTGTTAAGCGCTGAAATAAAAAGTGACTCTCACTGAATCGTGTCCCTCTCCGTGATGTGGCTACGTGCTGATTAAACAGAGGACGCTACCATAAATATATTGACTCAATACATACTTTTAAATTGATCAATAGTCATCACAAAGCAGTCAAAGAGAGGAGTCCCCTCAGACGCAAAGGTGAATATTCCCTCATCCATAATCATCACTTTAACCACAAGGCCACTCCCCTCCGTCCTTCCAAATGTAACCGAGACTTGTCTTCCTCCTCCCTCACTCCCGCCTCCCTCTTGTCTCTTGCAGAGCCTTGCCGGGGGTCTCCGCGCAGACGGAAACGGGGCGGCACAGCGCCTCCGGAATCCCGGTCGGCGGCGCGCCACACCGAGGTGAGCGCGGACACGCTCGAGAGGTTTTTCTGATCCCGACTGCGCGCATGGCTGCTAATTTAAAAGGCAAAAATGGAGCCACACGTTTGAGAATATTATGATCAATTTCAATGAAGTTTCATTCAGAAATGTATATATTGATCTGTCAAATTTGGACAAACCTTCTTTATCTGTTTATAAAATCAGTAGCTGGAGCAGGCATCCAGAGCTAATCCAGATTGCGTCTTTATATTTTACATTTGTCATTGAAATCCTATTTAAAGTGGAAGTCAATGCAAACATTTTTTTTCTTTACAAGAATATGTTCTATGCAAGCCCACTAGTTGAAACAGGGCATTCTGATAAATATTGCGTTTGTGGATTAAGTGTTAATCCACTCGTTATTTAGCCACCTCCGGGGGCGGGCCATTTTGTCTTCTGTCAACTGAAAATGACATCACAACTGCTCACGACGACCAATCGCGGCTGACCTGTTTTCTCAATCTGAGCCGTGATGGTGAGCAGTTGTGATGTCATTTTCAGTCGACAGAAGCGACAAAATGGCCGCCCCCAGAGATGGCTAAAAACCAGTGCATTTGCTACTGTGAATCCTTACAGCACCGTCCGAGTCGGATTCAGAGGACAGTTATGCGTCTGTCCCCTCGCAGGCACTCGACGGACAGCGACAAGTCGAACAGAGCCGGAAACCGATACAGGTGGGAGTTTTCACCCAAATTCCCCCAATTACTGCAGGATACTTGTTAAGCAGTCTTTAGCTTTGTGCTTTCAAAAGGAATAAGCATGACTCTTGCACTTCTGTATTGTAAACGGAGCCCAAGAGATGTCTTGGATTAAAATCTCAAACTGTGTCAAATAAAATGCTGCTTAAACGATATCATTCCTCGCCCCCCCCCCCCCCCTGCAGAATCCTTCCTGAGATCAAGCCCTCTTCGGTCGATGTGAATCCGGAGCCGCCTCGCCGAACGTCATTACCTGCCCAACCGCCTCCTGATGGTCAGTCGAATCCTGAGTGTGCGTCAAGAGTGAGAGTGTGTATGTGTGTGAAAACAGGATCTTTGTGGTCTCTTCGCACCGTTCAGTTTCCTCCGAGTCGGACGACCTGTCACACCTGCGGGAGGTCGGGCAGCTCGGACCGCGAGGGTAGCCGACGCAGGTACGACTTTTCCAGCTAGAAAGTGGGAAAACTGGGGATGTGGGCGATGAATCGAAAATCGATTTAAATCGATTCACCTCGATTCATCGAAAATGGAGTTGATGATTAAATTCATTTAGAAAATGACGTTTTTTCAATCCAGATGTGTAGCACATTTTGAATGTGTAGATCAAATGATGCTTTTGCGCCAAACATCATTGCGTTTGTGGATGGCTGCAGAAATCACGCTAGCGCACAGAGACAAGCATGGTCGTCATTTTTTTAAAAATCCAATTGAAATCGAAAATCGGGAACTGAGAATTGAAAATGGAATCAAATCGGGGCTCGGGTGAATCGTTACATCCCTATGGGAAAACTCAACATTTTGAGTTCCACCGTTTGAATCGCATGTCTTACTTACAGTCACCGGACGCCCGACGTGGCTCACAACAGCGGCACGATGAGGTCTGGGATCTCCGTGAGGAGCAATCCACCCGTCAGCCGTAAGAGCCGCAATTCAGTGGCGTTCATTGTTTTGGGCGGTTCAAGAAGAAATGAATCGCCCCTTTTAACGCGCTTTCATTATCGGCGGCAGCGGCCGCTGCTCCCGCCAAGGCTGCGGAAGAGCCCATCTACTCGTTACCGCCCAGACTCGTACCCGACGTCCCACCCAGGGTGAGTGAGTCCCTCTCGGGTCTCGGCCTCATGAACGGCGTGAAAGCGCGGCACGGCGTGTTTTTCCCCGTCCTCCAGGTACAGCTCGGACTTGCAGGCGGTGTCGTTCGTCAAGGAAGGCAGCGTGGGCCTCAGGCTGGTGGGCGGCAACGACGTGGGCATCTTTGTGGGAGGGGTGCAGCCCAACAGCCCCGCCTATGAGCGGGGGATGAAAGAGGGCGACCAGATTTTGAAGGTGAGGGGGGGGGGGGGGGGGGGGGGCTTTGCTTTGCCCTGCACATGGAGGCACAATCAACTTTGGATTTGATTTGATTTCATTTTCATTCAAGTATTATTTCAGTAAAAATGTGGAGTTGTAATTTTTCAGCTTTGACCAAATGTTCTAACTTGGTTATGAAATATTTGAATTATATAGTGTATTGATTATATTATATTGTGTTTTAATTTCAAATGTTTTTTTTTTTTTTAAAATAAAAAATGGACAATCATAAATGACAGTTTTCACCATTTTTACAACATATAAAAAATGTATGGAATATTTTTTTAATCCGTATTTATTGCATTGTTTCTTGTGTATTTTCAACTAGTATTGACTTAAAAATTAGCACAACGTTTTTTTGTGCATTTTTGAAATAATATTACATACTATTACAGCAGTTTTTTTTTCTCTCTCTCTCTTCGTTCCAGGTCAATAACACCGACTTTGGCCATTTCACTCGAGAGGAGGCAGCAAATTTCCTGCTTAACATCAAGAGAGGAGAGAAGGTGGCGATCCGAACTCAGAACAAGATGGACAGTAAGTGCGCTCACAACCGCAGCAAGCTGCAGTCAACGTCCTCGTCCCATTGCCTTCAAGGTCGATGTTTTTTTGTTTTTTTTTTCTTTCCCCCTTTTTAGTCCTACCAAGAAGATCATCAAGTCCAACCTGGGGGACAACTTCTACATCCGTACGCATTATGACCACGAGACCGATCACCCCATCGGGCTGAATTTACCCGAGGAGAAGTGTTCCGGGGGGGTGGGACACCATGCACCGCGGGAAGCTCGGAAACTGGCTGGCCATCCGCATGGGCAACGACCTGCACGAGCTCGATAAAGGCACCATCCCCAACCAGACCAGGTCAGCAGCAGAAACCAAAGTCAAATCGAGTTTTAAAGCGGAAGTCAACCCAAACATATATTTTTTTTCCAAGAATATGTTCCCAGCAGGCCCGCTAGTTGAAACACGGCATTTGTGGAATATAAGTTAAGCAGGAAAATGCACTCGTTTTTAGCCATCCCCGGGGGCGCCATTTTGTCTTCTGTCGAGTGAAAATGACATCACAACTGCTCGCGGCGACCAATCGCGGCTGACCAGTTTTCTGAATCTGAGCCGCGATTGGTCGTTGTGAGCAGTTGTGATGTCATTTTCAGTCGGCAGAAGTGACAAAATGGCCGCCGCCAAAACGTGTGGATTAACATTTATTCCACAAACGCAATATTTATCAGAATGCCCCGTTTCAACTAGTGGGCTTGCATAGAACATATTCTTGAAAAAAAAAAAATGTTCACGTTGACTTCCACTTGAAGAAAACAAAAGCAAACGTACAAAAGTAAAACTGATTTTACACGAGAAAAACGCAATTTTATAAAAGTGGCAGACACATTGACAAAAGCAAAATACAGTTTTACGAAAGTACAAATACATTTTGAGAATTGAAATGTTAGTAAAATGCAATAGAAAACAAATGTGAAGAAAATAGAAACTGTAGCGTAAGACAATTTTACAAAAGTGAAAGTTAAATCATGAAGTCAAAACAAATCCACACACGTAAATATTTGACGTCGGCGCCGTCGCCCTGCCGCAGGGCGGAGGTTCTGGCCAGCCAGGAGCAGGCGCAGAGGACGGGCGGCGAGAGGCCGGTGTCGGGGCCCAGGGCTGAGTTCTGGAAACTGCGGGGCCTCAGGGGGAACAAAAAGAACGAGAAGAGCGCACGCCGTTCGCGGGACGACCTCCTGCAGCTCACCATTCAGGGCAAATTCCCGGCGTACGAGAGGGTCCTGCTCAGAGAAGCAAATTTCAAGCGGCCCATCGTCATTCTGGGTCCTCTTAATGATATCGCTATGGAGAAGCTGGCCAGAGAGATGCCTGATCAATATGAAGTGGCTGGTTGGTGTCTCCTTTTGTTTTTAATACTTTGACACATTTTTGGATGTGAATGTGATTGTTTTTTGTTTTCTGTTTTTTTTTTTGTTTTTTTCTCCCGCCTCTCTCTTTCCATCAGAGATGGTTCCTCGCAGTGGGGGCGCTGACAGCAGCTCAACGGTCATCAAACTGGACACCGTGAGGAAGATAGCTGAAAAAGTGAGTTCAACGTTTACATGCAAATGAAACTTCTCGACTCATTTTAAAACCTCTCCCTGACGCCGAGGTTCTACCAGATGGCGGGAAATCATTATTTTGGTCGAAATAAAGCCCCTCAACTCATTTCAACATAGTTCCCCCACACCAAAACGCCACCGGATGGCTGCGAATCATCATTTGTCTGAAACTCAACTCATTTTAAAAACACTCCTTGACACCGACATACCAGCAAAGCACTATTTTAGTCTAAATAGAGCTCCTCAACTCACTTCTACATTGCTCTTTGACACCCAGATGTCACAAGATGGCAGTAAAAAAAACCTCAACTCTTTGATGGTAAAAAAAACAACAACCTCATTTTGATGGCTGCTTAACACCGATGTGCCACCAGATGGCAGCAAAGTAATGCTTCTATTCCTTTGACTGGGATTAGACTCTTTTGGGCAAAGGAGTCGCAAGACTGTTCGGAAAAGTCGCAAAATACAGCAGGCGAATTCCTAAGTTATCAACACTGAGCGCACTTGAGTAAACTACCTCCTCCGCAGACAATCTGTTCGTGTAAGCAGTGCAAGTCGGTGTGTGGCGCATGTCAAGCAAAGCCCCCACGGGTGGCTCACTCGCGATTACTGTTGCGTTGCCAGGACAAGCACCCCCTGCTGGACATCACGCCCACGGCTGTGGAGAGGCTCAACTACATCCAGTACCACCCCATGGTGATCTTCTTGGACCCGCACAGCCGCAAGGACGTCAAGGCCATGAGGCAGCGCTACAGCCCCGACTCCAACAAGAGCTCCAGGCGCCTCTACTCGCAGGCGCTCAAGCTCAGGAAAGACTGCAGTCATCTTTTCTCAGGTACATCAATAACGTGTGTTGACGGCAGATATTAAGATGACTAAGGACGACAGTTCTTGAAGGATTTTCCTTTCTCTTTATGTCGTTAGCCATTTCGTCTAACTTAAGGAAAAAAAAAAAAAAACGATAGCCACAAAACCCTTTTGACATCTAAAGTAAGGACAACACTTCATATATCGGTTTTTTTTTTTTACCAGCACGTATGCAAAAAAAAAATTATAGGAAATAGCATTTATGTAATCAGTTAACTGCTCCGCGGAACATTACATTTTAATTCTTCATGTAACAAACATTCTGAACTCTGGAACATAAAAGACGCTTGGTTGAAACGTGCTTAAAAATAAAATAGTGAATGTCTATTTGAGTCCACCTCGTATTCAGGAAATGTAAATTGAATTTAAATGATCCCTCTTTAAATAGTAAGTCAACCCCCAAATTTTCTTGACAATGTGTCCTATGTGCCTCCACTATTCTGAACGCAGCATTCTGATTGGTATCGTGTTTGTGGAATATGAGTTAGGTCGTAAAATCCACCAATTTTTGTCCATCGCAGGCGGCCATTTTGCCACTTGCTGTCGACTGAAAGTGACATCACAGTCGCTCAGATAACGACCAATCACAGCTCGCCGGTTTTGTGAAGCTGAGCCATGATTGGTCGTTAGCTCAAGCCTTTTTTGGGTTGAATGAATTTTATCAATTAAAATGCTCAGCCTCCAAAACATTTAACCTACAAATGCTCACAATGTATAATGATGCGTTTGTTTTGATCGTTGCATCATGTTGTCATAAATTGGACCTCAGAAGAACGATTATCTCCATTTGTTCTTTGCTCCCTCCAGCGCGCGTCGACCTGCAGCCCGGCTCCAATATTTGGTACCAGGCTCTAAAGGACAAAATTCGCCACCAACAATCAAAACCGGTCTGGGTTTCCGAAGTCACGGTAAGCCACACAAACAGCATTATTGTGGTCATAAAGTTAAAATGGCGCCTTGTTGCGTTAAATGATCATTTGGCCCAATCTCAGTCGCAATTTGTGTGCGCATCTTTATTTAGTTGGAGAGCGGCGGAGAACAGGACCTGGACGCACTGGATCAAACTCAGTCGGACTACCTGAGCGCCGCCAGCGACCTGGAGGACACGGACGGCGAGGCCTTCACGGACGGCGAGGCCTACACGGACAACGAGGACCTGGAGGAGGCCTACCCGGGCCAGGAGGCGGCCAGGAGCTCCAGGGTGTCCGGGGCCGCCCTGGCTCGCTCGTCGGAACCCGCCTGGGGCAGCCCCGACGACGAGCTGGACCCCGAGCCTTACGCCGAGGTGTACTCGCCGCGCAGAGAAATCCCGCCTTTGATGCACGTGCCGGAACCCGCCACACTGCGCCGCCAGAGCCGCAGCCCGCCCCTGCGTCACCCGGACGACGGTCCCTCGCGCCGCAGCTTTTCAGACTCTGACTTCAACCACCTCGACGCGGTTGCGCCCACCACGCCGTCGGACGGACCGCCGGATTTTATCGCACCGGACCCGTCCGCCCGGTACTCCGTCAGCGAGCCGTCGTACGCCGACGAGGAGCCGGAGAGCCCGCAGCAAGCCAGCCTGGCTGCTATTGAGAAAAAATTAGAGCAGGTAATTACATTGCTAATTCCCCCAAAAAAATCAGTGCGCAACAAATCAAGTCACATTTCGGCACTGGAATTATTTTGGAATCACGACTTGACACAACGATTAAAAACATTTTCTCTGCTCGAGGCTAAAGCTAACTTTTTTGTTGTCGTTCAGGCCCGACATGCCGAGCCGCAGACGCAAGCGGAGGAGAAGAAGGCCCTTCAGTTCATCGTGTGAGTCTCATATGGGTCACCATAAGGGGGTGGGGGGGGGGGGGTTTGACCCGCAGATGTTTGACAGCCGCCTCGTCCGCTTGTTCACAGCGTGGCACATCACCAAGCGGTGCAGGTCAGACGCACGCAGATCCGAGGGGGCAGCAACAGCTCCGAAGAGGACGAGGACGAGGACATCGAATGGGGTCCGGCGACAGAACTGTAGACGAGCCACGTGTGCAACATGCGAGTCTTAACGGACAAACAAGGACACTCCAAGAGACTTTTTTAATTTTTTTTTATTGTTGTTGTAACCCCCATCTGAAACTGATACAAATTCACTTTAAAAGTACTGTGTAAGACAATTCAAGTTGAAAATTAGTCTTATGTAAAGCCTGCATTCAAGCAAACATTTTTTTTTCTACTTGTGGACCAGGATCTTAGCGCATATAAAAACCTCAGAACTGTTTAAAAAAAAATAATAATAATAATCGTAAATGTTCTCAACATATAATAAACATCAAACTATTGTTGTGGCCAGGAAGGATATAAACTCATTAGCAGAAGACTGAACTTCACAGTAACACACTGTATTTGCTAAGACATTTTAACTGGGAGGGATTTTGTTTTTCTACATTTGATTGTTCTATTTTTATCACACTTTTTAAAAATTTTTAAATAAATGTTTTAAAAATGTTTACTGAGTAACTGAGCTGGATCCCATTTAAATGACAAACAACCACATATGGTCATTTTAATGCAGGTGTGCCCCCCTGCCCCCGAGTGACCCCTTACAGGGAATACATTTTTTCCCCAACAAGAACCCCTCATAAATGTTATCGTCATATCGTATTATTAAACATCACATATCTGTAACCCTAAATGGAAGCTGTAAATATAATACGTACTTGTATATAATTGGTCAACTTGTCTATATGTATATATATAGATATAGATAGATAGATAGATAGATAGATAGACAGGTATTAGAAAAAAAAGTGAGTCCTTTTTTTTTAAGTAAAACTGATTTACAAGAACGAAGAATAGTTTTGTCAGGATAAGAAGTTGTAATGTTATGTATTTTTTTATGTATTTTTTTTTCAAGATAAAGGCCTAATATTATGACATTAAAGTTGAAATGAACAGAATTTTATGTGTTTTATTATGGAGGTATGCATATTTTAAAAGAATAATACGACAAATTATTTCAATTAGCCTCAAACTACGGCTTGTGCGTCTGAGAGCCTGACAAGAAGGTAAAAAAAACGGTGAAAAATTAAAAATTAATATTAACAATATCGCATTTTAAAAAGTATATTCGTAAAAAACGTTTTGAAACTACTAAAAAATAAAAATGCGCCTTTTAAACTGTGGAATTACCTTGCAGTACCTAATAGCTAAAGGCTAACCATAATGGTAGCTGTTGAGAAGACAATGCAAAATTAAATCATCTTGTTATCGCTACATATATCTTATCGGTAACGGGCAGGACGATTTGTGTTTCTGACGTAATAAGAATTTGAAAAAAAAAAAAATAGGGGTCTAACTTACATCATGAAGCAGGTGTGACGAGGGGCGGAAGAATACCCCGCAAAACACTTGACGTGTCCGCACACGTGTGCTTTGATGACTTGATTGCGTTGGAAGAACTAAGCGCTCAATGATTTGTTTGTCAAGATGTCACTTTAAAGTCGGGCCATCGTTTGTCGGCCTTTTAAGATCTCGGGGCGAAAATGACCACGTTTCGACTGGGACACGTGTTGAAGGTGGTCTAATTTGATAAAGTAGCACCTTTCCGGCCCACCCCCCCCCCCTCCCCCACTTGAGGAAACAGGCGGCGCGGAAGCTGGTTGTCAGCGAGCCTGCGCGCGCGGCTCAATGTGCGACGGCCCGAGGAAGCCGACGGCGTACAGACACGCTCCGTGGACCCGGACGGATGCCCGCGACGCCTCCCCGCTGAGGAGCGAGAGCGACGGCTCAACACCCAAGTGGAGAGTCGGGGGGTGGGTGGGGGGTCTCTACGTCAAACTTAAGGGTGTCGGCATGGAAGGCCGAGGCACCCTAAAGATGTTCGCCCGCAAGAAGCGGGAACTCATCAAGACGCCGTCCATCTCCAAGAAAAGTCGAAGCGGAAGCCCCGGACCGCCCAATACGGTGAGAGGTCGCACGCTGGTTTTTCATGGGGCTTGCTTGCTTGCTTGTGTGTGTGTGTGTGGGAGATTTTTTTTTTTTTGAAGTATATGTTTTGTTTTTGTTTTTTTAAAGAGTTGTGGTGTGTGTGTGTGACGGTTGGAGTCGTGCGTGCTTTGGAATTCTTTGCGTAACTTTTGGCGTTTTATATGTATGTGTGTGTGTGTGTGTGCCTTTGGTGTGTTTTGGAGTTGTAATGAGTGTGATTTTTGGAAACGTGTATGCGTACCTGCTTTGGGGTTGTCTGAAAGCACAGGTGTCAAACTCAAGGCCCGGGGGCCAGTTCCGGCCCGTGACATCATTTTACGTGGCCCGCGAAGGCAAATCATGTGCGTTGACTTGACATGTTTCTTTCAAATTGTCTTCACGTTTAACACCACATGTGAGATATTGCAAACATTTGTTGCCAATCCCTCCTTTAAAATGAATTGAAAAGAGAAAATAAATTGAAATAACATTTTAAAATAACGAAAAAGTGAAATCAAATAGAGTTGAACAAACTATTTACTGGCTTCTGATTTCAAAACGAGCTAACCATCAATTTATGTATATGTGATTAATATAAAGCGATCAACAGTCCTAACGGTCCTCCAAGGGACACACTAACTATGATGTGGCCCGCGCCAAAAATCAGTTTGACACCCCTGTCTTAAAGTGTTCATGTGTGTGTCGGTTTTAGTGTTGCCTGTGTGTTTAGTTTCTTGTTTGTGCTAGTGTGTGTATTTGGTAGTCTGTGTGTGTGCTGCATGTTTTGTAGTGTGTTTTTGTTGATGTGTGTGTGTGTGTGATTTTGTTGGAGTGAAACGCTGTGTGGCTATGCACGTTGGCAGCGAGTGAATGTGTGTGTATGTTAGTGTGAGAGTGTTGTGCCTACGTCTACCAAGTGTGTGTGGAATCGCTTCCTGTGTGTTTGTGTATGAGTACCCAAGCTTGCTCATGTCAGCCATTTTATGAGTGAAAATGTCACTTGGCCTTTTTTTTTTTTTTTTTTTTTTTTTATAAATATGTGAATCACCACACATGCCTGTCGGCCATTTTATTTCTTTTTCTATATGGGAGTGCAGTGCACCACATCCACCGAAAATCCTCCACGAGTGCGTCTGCCTATTTGTATTCGCGAGGGTGCCACATCTTGGTGTTTTGCATATGGTCGAGTGAACACATCCCTTCCGGGAGGCGCGCTGATGAAACTGTCACTTTTGGTGTGCGCGTGTGGCGTCAGATAACATTCAGTCCAAGCGAGGGAGCTCAAGTGGCCAGTGATGATGTATTGTGAATTACTGTGTCGCAAGTCAGGCTGTAGTCTCGTAACTGGCGCGTGGAGGTTGCATGGCCATGCTGAAGCGGGGTTACAAACGCAGCTACAAGCCTTATTCCGTCAGTTTGAGGGCTAAGAAAGCGGACGGTAAAGGCAAAGAGCGACTGGACGTGTGGCTCAAACAGGTAAAGTATAGAAATAGAAATGAGATCGATGACAGACATGACCTATTGTAAGCAAGCCGCATTTCTTCACATCGCTACCGCACCCTCGGATTCAGGAAGTGTTGCCGTGCAGGGATCTTGTGAAAGTCCCTCGACAACGCCAATGTCGAAAAGGGGGGCCATTTTGAGCCGTTTCTCTCCTCTGCGTCCCTCCCAGCTGTCCATCCTCCAGGAGCAGCCTCGGAAGGATGGCGGCGACGTCGCCCTCTCCTCCTCGCCCACGTCCTCGCCCTCGTCCGTGCTCACCCCGTCCTCGGCGGGGCTCCAGGATCCCTCGCTGTCCTGCCCGGGCACCCCGATCCCCCAGCACTGCAAGATGGCAGCGGGCGCCCCGTCCGCCACCGCCACCCTGAGGCGGCCGACCACCCTGAGCCGACACGCCAGCGCCGCAGGTGAGGCGACGCCAGACGTTTGCAGTTCGGACCGCGCCGACGCTATAAAAAGCCTTTTCTGACCGACATTTACAAACCTCGATTGGAATATTTGTCCTATTGCATTTTAACAGTCACTTCTCTCCAGTTTGAAGCATTTCTATGGGATGCGCTGCATCCAGTAGGTGTGTGTGTGGATGTCAGGTTTTTTTTTGTCCAATCAGATTTCAGCTTTGGTGTATTGACAGTGGAAGTGTTCCGTGAATCTTAGCAGATTACAAATTAAGATAAGATAAGAATGCCTTTATTGATCCCACAGTGGGGAAATTTTCAATTTTCAATTTTCAAATTCATCCTCACAGTGCTGCGCGCCGACCCTTGATCAGCGGCGGAGCTGGACTTTGACATTTTTGCACACTACATTAGCAATGTAACGATTCACTCAAGCCCCAATTCGATTTTCAGTTCCCGATTTTCGATTCGATTTAAAAAAAAAAAAAAAAAATGGCTACCATGCTTGTCTCTGTGCGCTAGTGTGGTTCTGCATCCATCCACAAATGCAATACGCAATGATGTTTGGCGCATACTGTGATCGACACATTCAAAATGTGCTATGCATCTGGAATGAAAAAAACGTTTCAAGCCACCATTTTCTAGATGAATTTAATCAACCCAATTTCGCAAATTTATCGAATCAATTAACCTGGGCGAATCGATTTTTAATCGATTTTTGATGAATCGTTACATCCCTACTATAGCTGGTTTCTTTAACTGGGATGTGATAACGGTGGCGTTTAAAGGGGGAGCAAGATTTGAATATTATAATTAATATAATTTCACTCATCCTGTTGAATGTCTCACCAAAGCCCCGCCCCTAATGTATGAGTGCTGGATGTAATGTGTTAAAAAAGGAAAACTTCTTTCTCTGGTTAGGTTATTGTTATAAAAGTCAAATTCGAAGTTTAAGGTGGTGGAAGAGAAGTATTTTTTTTTTTTTTACCCACAGGTTTATTCTGTCATTTTTTGGGGGGAGGGGGGGTGCTTCCCTCTTTTTTTGTTTTTGTTTTGTTTTTTCCCTCCCTTAAGAGTTGCATTAAATCTTCACAGAAAGACCCAGGTTAAAAAAAAAAAAAAAAATGCGCAGCCCACCACTGCCTCACCAATTTGGGTCCCCCCAGGTTTGACTCTCCAGTCGTGGGTGTTCACCAAAGGCCAGGCCAAAGGAGCCATAACGCCGACGGCACCGTCCTCCGAAGGTCCCGAGGGCGCCGCCATCGAGGTGGAGGACATCCCGGCCCTGCTCAGGGACGTGGCGCGCTTTGCCGAAGCTGTGGAGAAGCTGAAGGACGTGGTGGTGCTGGCTGAAGGTAGCTGAATTCAAATCTCCACTCTTACCTGTTCTGAAGATCAACGGGCTGACCCGATTTTTGCCCCTTCCGAACGCCGGACTAATCTATGAGATGATCTTGTGAAATTGGATTTCTGTCGGTGTGTCAAGAGGCGATATGCCAAAATGGCGTCTGAAGCGGGTTGAGCCTGACAGTCATGTTCAATATTTACGGACAAAAATTGTGGTGAATTTCCATGGATGTTTTTTTTAAAAGGAGGATCACACATTTTGAATGCCTCTTATTCCGAAATGATGGCCCACATTTCCTACACAGGTTCAAAATGGCCGTACCGAAAGGCACGCGGTGCACTTTGTGCGTTACCGCGAGTTTCGTTGTTCTCGCGTTCGTCTAAAACAGGAAGCTATGGTGGCCTGCGTCTGACAGCGCAGCTTCACTCTCCTGCCCTCAACTTCCTCCTCCAAAAGGAGCGTCTGCTCGCTGTCACGTCGTTGGAATGTGACTTTACGTGAAGCAAGTTTTTATGAAAATCGACAAGGCGACGCGTTGTGCGGTGTTGCCTAACTTGAGAGTTAAAAAAAATAAATAAATTAAAAAAAAATTCCACTTCCTGTTTGGCACAATGTTGAGGTCACTGAGTTCTTAATCACGAACACGTACCACCGGGGAAGCTTTTGCGACGTCTCATGTCGTCCAACGGTTGTCGTCTGTATTCGAAGCGAAGAGGAAACAGCAAATACAGCAAATATCAGTTTGTGCTCAATTAGAGATTTGGACTGAAAATTATTTATTTTTTTTAAGGCTATTTGGCAGAATAAAAATCGGGTAACTAATTAATTGGCTGGTTTAATTTAAAATAAAAATTGAAGGAGAAATTCTGTTATTTTTTTTGCTCTCTTAAAGGGGAAGTCAACCCAAGCAAGGCATTTTGATAAATATTGCGTTTGAGGAATAAGAGTTAATCCACTCGGTTTTTAGCCATCCCTGGGGGCGGCCATTTTGTCTTCTGCCGACTGAAAATGACACGGCTGACCTGCTTTCTGAAGCGGAGCCGTGATTGGTGGTTACCCGAGCCCTGAGTAGTTGTGATGTTGCATTTTGCTGCTTAACTCACATTCCACAAATGTGATATTAATCAGAATGCCGTGTTTCAAATAGTGGGCCTGCTGGGAACCTTATGCTTTTAACTATACAACAGAGAGGGAAAGAAAATGGGCAAAAATAGTCTATAATTTTCCTGAGTTGGTTTTGTCTCCTTTTTTCTTTTAAATTGTAAAATGTATTTTGGGCAGGTGAGAAATTTTGAATGACTTTGTCTTGCGTTGTAATGCACTCATGTGAAAAAGCTAATGTCGGAGGATTTAAATCAGCCGGACAATTAATCTGTCGGGCCTTCCGACCGGCAATGCTTGTTGCCGATCTCATCGTATCTACGTCGCCGAGACCGTGGAGCAGGAGGAGCTGCTGTGATGACTATAAAACGTCACTTTTTAAAAAAAATTTTGATAACAAATTGTGGCACCTAGCTTGCGCGAGAAGCTAGGAAAGCAGTGACAAATTGACTCAAAAAGTTGGCCACTACCCACTCCAGCCAACAAGAAGCGTGAATTAAAAACAAAAATGTCCATTTGACCCCCCCCCCCCCCCCACTTACATGCAGGTACGGAGAATCAGCGGCCCGTCGCCCACGAGTGCTTGGGGGAGGTTCTGCGCGTGTTGCGGCAGGTCATCAACACGTACCCCTTCCTCAACACGGTGGAGATCCTCACCGCTGCTGGGAAGCTCATCTCCAAAGTCAAAGGTGAGTCAAAAGGGCACGGCTGACTTACCGCTCGCAACAATTCTTTCCACTCGACATTATGTGCAAGAAGACGGCAAAGAATTGGGCGTAGAAACTAAAGGCGAATTTGCGATGGGAAGCCGATTGCGTAATATGCTCGTCAAATACCAGCCATTCAGATAGAAGGATGTGGATCAGATTTAACTTCTCACTAAAGATGATGGTTGCATTTTTTTTTGTGCTTTATTGCAAGATACATGAATACAATTCATGACTAAACCTTTTTTTATTTTTATTTTTTTTTTTTGGGGTAGGTTTCCACTATGAGGCGTGCAATGACTTGGACAAAAAGGACTTTGAGAAAGCCATTGAGACCATTGCAGTGGCCTTCAGTAGCAAGTGAGTAGCTACAGCGTTGCTCCAAAAAACAGAAGTTGTGTGTGTGTGTGTGTGTGTGTGTGTGTGTGTGTGTGTGTGTGTGTGTGTGTGTGTGTGTGTGGAGGCCTGGAGAGAGGTGCGTAAACGGTGACACATTTGCATGAGGCTGAAGGCACGAAAACAGGAAGTGGTTTTGTTTTCTTGCACGCCGTGCCACAAAATGCCTGGCGGCGGAGACGCTCGGAAGTTCTTGATAAACAGTTTTTGGATGATCATGGTGCAAATGAGAGCAGCTATGCTACATTTCAGGTGATTTTTTTTTTTATTATTTATTTATTTATTTATTTATTTTTTCCCCTTCAGTTAGTCTTATTAAAAAGTGACAATCAGGTAGTGTTTGTTTGTGGGGGGGGGGGGTGGTCACATGTCTGTCTTAACCGTCAGAGAGCAGCAAGGGGAAGTGAGCTGTCACACAGTTGAAATGTCTGATGGCTCCATTTCCTCATCCACTCAGATGAACGCTTGTGTCCGCAGTGACATGAACTTTACGCTCCTGGAGGGGGGGGGGGGGGGGTGGGGTCTGATGGCAAACAAGCTCACACCGCTGCCTAATCTTTCCAACCTCTGTAAACTGCATTAAATGCAAAGAGGCTGTCTGCATGTACCAGATAAATTGTATCCTATTTATCAAAAAAAACAAAAAAAATCAAATGGTTTATTCTTCGATCCTAATGTACAAGATTTAAAAAAAAAAAAAAGTTACAAGAACAGGTTTTATGGTGGTAAAACACTTGTGGTGTTGGTCGTAATGTTGCGCAATAACGTGAATAGTTGTAATGTTAACAAAGGTTCTGATTTTACGTGATTTTGTGAAATTGTCACATTTCGAGAAGGTGCAAAGCCACGTTGTTGAAAAAGTTGTAGTGTTAGAAAAACGTATACAAACGTTATTGAACATATGACAAGAAAAAGGCTAAATGTTCTGTACAGTATTTATGAAGTTGCTGTCACAACAAATAAACAAGATGTTTGTAATATTATGAGGAGGGGGGGGGGGGGGTAATGCCGATGTTACAAGAATGTAAGACGTGTCCCCTTTGCGCTCGCGTCCAGCGTGTCTGAGCTGCTGATGGGCGAGGTGGACAGTAGCACGCTGCTCTCACTGCTGCCCACGGAGAAGAGCCGGGTGAGTTTTCGGAGCTGCTCCCCTCCCATTTTTCATTTCCCACATCGGGTTGTAGCGTTACATGTACATGATGATTTGCCTGATGCAGTCCATGGAGAACTTGTACGGCGCCGCAGGCCAGGACGGCGCTCAGCTGGGGGGCAACCCCGACGACACGGGTAGGCAGCCTCATCCCGCGCTTTCACTTATTTTTTTTTATTTTAAATGACAAGACAAAATTGTATGAGAATAAACTTGTGTTACGATTCCAAGGAGTAAAAGTGGCATTTTACAAAAATAGTCAAGCAAAAGTTAAAAAAAAAAAAAACAAAAAAACAATTTATCCAAGATCTTACCTAACGGAATTGCGACAACAAAAAGTCGCATTATTCAAGTGCATTTTTCTTCAAGTTGTTTGATTTTGTACCTTCTGCTCTCGCTAAACAGGACCGGCTGCTTTGCTCCACGCCAAGAACTCCGTTTGTGTCCGCGTTCTGGTTCTGCCCGCTTCCTAACGCCCAAGTCACAATTTTCCCAATCCGCAGGCAACATGGAAGGGGTGGACGTGATGCTGCAGCGCAGCGAAGGCGGCGTCGACTCGTCCCTGCAGTACGCCAAAACAATCGCCAAGTACATGAAGGATCTCATCGGTTACGTGGAGAAGAGAACTTCGCTGGGTGCGTTGCGGTTGCTCCGCTACTTTAGCTGAGAAGCATAAACACGGAGCTGCTTTTTGCCTTGCTAGTTTGAATTTGGGCTCATGAGTCTTTCTGAGACGAATCGGAATGATCAAAGAATAAAGGTGGAATGTTCCGAGAATTAAAATGGCCACGTTGTTGTAGTGTTAAGAAGTCGTGTAAAACGGCCAAAAATTGTTGGAAATTGACACAGTGGCGATGTGACAAGAAATGTCTCGGTGATGGAAAATGTTAAGCGGGTGGAAAAAAAAAAAAAAGCCAGTGTTCCGATTTATTGGAAAAAAAAAAAATTTGAAAATAATGTAGTAAACTACAAAGCATGCATTTGTGATACAAAAATGGCCAGTGTCGTGAGAAAAAAGTGTTATTTACAATTAGTCAAAAATTCTGAATTAGTCAGAGCTGTCAAAATTAATCGATTTATCAAGTGAATCTACAACCATTTGAATAATTGGGTTAGCGTTTAGAGCCTTAACTTATAAATATGCGAATCCTCTGATTTGCGTTTCTCGCCATGAATTATTCTCCGGTTTCTGCCGTCCTTCGTGGAAGCAGATTGATTCTCATCTTTTGTGTTCTACCAGTAACCGAATCGGTTTCAACAAGGTTAGCGAGCACGTCAAACCCGCTCGTGTGATATTGCATCATTGTTTTTTTTTTTGGTTGTTTTTTTTTTTACCATTAAAAGCTACCAAATAACATTAAATATTAATTGGCAAAATGGTTTTGTATCCCACTTAATGCAAAATCACATTTCATCCAATGAATCGATGGAATCGTCAAATATTCAACAGTGACAGCTCTAATAATACTCGTGACTTCAGAAGTTGTAGTGTTGAGAGAGAGGGGGGAGGGGGGGAGTCTAACCCAACCACTACAGTCATGCTCCCTTGTAACCGAGTATGTCTGTCTTCCGCCAGAGATGGAATTCTCAAAAGGTCTTCAGAGATTATACCAGTCCTGCAAACACAGCATAACGCACGTGAGTCGCATTTTTTTCAGAGAGAAATGTATCTTTTATTTATTTTTATTTTTGTCTTCACCCCTCCCCCAATACAGCCAATGACACTCCCATTCTTTTGACCCTGCAGCCCCACATGCCCCTCTTCTCCATCTACTCTCTGGCTTTGGAGCAGGACCAGGAACAGAGCGTGGGCCTCCAGCAGGCCAGCGCCACCCTGCACAACCAGACCTTCATCCAGGTGACACCCATTTCGTGCGAGAAGTCTCTTGTCATGGAAAAAAAGGAAAGCAGAAGGTGAACACGTGCGGACGCGCGTGTGTGTGTGTGCAGCCGCTGGTGCAGCGCAAGCAGGAGCATGAGAAGCGCCGGAAGGAAATCAAGGATCACTGGGTCCGAGCGAAGAGGAAGCTGGTATGGCTCGCCGGCGCCGCGCCCGAGTGGCCCGAGTGGCCCGAGTGGCTTGAGTTGAGCTGCTTCTCCTCCAGATGGACTGCGAGGCCAACCTGCGCAAGGCCAAGCAAGCCTACGCGGCGCGCTGCGAGGACTACAAGGCCAAAGCGGCCGCCAGCCGGGCCGAGGAGGAGGGGGCGGGAGCCACCGCCAAGTCCGTGGACAAGAAGAAGCGCTTGGAGGAGGACGCTCGCAACAAGGTGCTCGCCACTGCCGACCAAAAAAAAAAAAAAAAGAAAAAAAAAAAATTCTCTGATGTAATTGCCTTTAAGAACATGATCTGTTCAAATTGGAAAATCTTTTTGCGGATGTTATGTGACCCCAAAACACATTTGACATTTGAGTGAATATATACTGTTGCGTTTCAAAACGTTCATTATATCTTGCGGTTCAAATCAATTAAAAATGTTCGTTATTTCAGAGAAGGTTCTGAGAGAAAAGTCGGGATGTTGGGGAAAAACTTGTAGTCTTCGTACTATGAAGGGAAAGCCGCAATGTGACAGGGAAAAACGATCCTTGTGTACAAGGAAAAAGGTTTTTATTTTGCCCCAAAAACGAACCGAAAATAGTCACGTCACAAGAAAAGATTTGTCGTGCGAGGAGAATAGGCGCAGTGTTATCAGAAAATTTTGAACACCGCAGTTGTAAAGTTATCAGAAAAAAAAAAATGTAATCGTAATGTTTTGAGGAATAACATAATTACAGTTAAGGCAATGTTATAAGAAAAAAATGGTAAAAGTTTGAAGTCATATCAAAAGTAAATGTAATAAACGACTTACTGGGGGGAACGTTGTGCGGTACATTTATGGGATTTTTTTTTTTTTTTTTTTTTTTTTCCCCTAAAAGGACAGTCACGATACTGGCCTAAATGTTTCAAGAAAAATCGTGTTACAGGAAAAAGGCAAAATGCTATGGCAAAAAAATTGTAATATTGCAAGATATGTCAGCTATCAAAACAGCTGGGATGTCATTTGCAAAGGTACGAGACGGAAGTTATCCAAAAAAAAGTTATTGTTGGGGTCACTGACAAGTTGTAGAGTTACCACAAAAAAGTCAGGTTGCAAAAAGTCGCTGACAACAAAGCAAGAAATGCTTCACGAGGAAAGTCCCAAAAAAGTAATTATCGCAACATATATAAAAAGTTGCATTGTTGATTTATAAAAAGAAAAATGGTGCTAAAAGAAAAAAAACGGATCTAGTTGCCAGAAAGTCTCAAAATAATCGGAGTGTCACGTGAAGGCGTATTATGAGAGATTAGTTACGGTAAAGGAGAATGGGGAAAAAATGCAAAATATTAATGTCAAGAGAAAAAAAAAAGTAACGTTATGGGAATAGTCCTTAGTGACCCAAAAAAAAAAAAAAACAGTCACGTTATGAACTAAAAAGCAGCCGTGGATTAGTTTGAACGTAGCGAGTGCGGGGCAACCTTTTTTGAGTATCATTTTTCGATTTCGATGAGGAAATTGCCAAGCGGCGTGCGTTCTGATCGTAGGCGGACGAGGCGGAGGCGACCTACAGGACGTGCATCGCCGACGCCACGGCTCAGAGGATGGAGCAGGAGCACTCCAAAGTCAACGTGCTCAGGCAGCTGCATGACCTCATCAAACAGAGCGACCAGACGCTGCGCTCGGTCCGACCCCAGACGCGCGCGCCATTTTTCTTTCCGCCGCCTTCCCCGCCCGCGCTTTCCCCTCACGTCTCCTTTCCGACGCCACCCCCAGGCCACCATCTCGTACTACCAGTCCATGCACATGCAGACGGTGGCGCTGCCCGTCTGCTACCAGACTCTGTGCGAGAGCAGCAAGCTGTACGACCCGGGCCGGCAGTACGCCGCCCACGTGCGAGACCTGCAGCTGCCCGACCAGCCCGCCGTCTGCTACGCCTTCGAGCCCTTCACCCCGTCGGGCGCCACCACGTAAGGAAGCCGCTTTTTTTCCTCGCCGTCGGTCGGGGTGACGCTTTGGGCGTATCGCGGCCAGTAAACGCAGACCCGTCCTCAGACCCAGGAGCGACGGCTTTGACATGGAACAGACGAGCCAGGCGGACAACCCCGCCGCCGGTGTGGACACGGACCGGCATCCCAGTGAGTGATGCCTCTTGGACAAGTCACTCTTTAAGTCAACCCCAAAAATAGACTAAGAATATGTTCCCAGCAGGCCCACTAGTTGAAACGCGGCATTTTGTGGAATATAAATGAAGCCGCAAAATGCACTCGTTTTTAGCCATCTCTGGGGGCGGCCATTTTGTCTTATGCCAACTGAAAATGACATCACAACTGCTTACAAGGACCAATCACAGCTGACCGCCGTTCTGAATCTGAGCCGTGATTGGTCGCCGTCAGCAGTTGTGATGTCGTTTTCAGTCGACAGAAGTGACAAAATGGCCGCCCCCGGAGATGGCTAAAAACGAGTGGATTGACACTTATTCCACAAAGGCAGTATTTATCAGAATGCCTTGTTTCAACTAGTGGGCTGGCATAGAATATATTCTTGAAAAAAAAAAAATGGCATTGGCTACGATAAAAAGATTGATCGGAGTAAAAATGCTTCATGGACACACCCCATGCGGAATATTCTGACCCCATTCCGATCAAAATTTTATTCCGAACGAGTGGGATGGTTTATGTCGATTGCTAATTCGATCGGCGCGCATGGCGACACTTACTCCGAAATTTCTGAACAAACAGTCTTACCGTGCATATTTGTGACGGCACTATACGTATTTCCGTTATTCCCGTAAGCTAGTAGAAACCGAGCCGGCGCAAGACTGAACTTGTACGTTTTCTCCATTAGGAAGTGTAAACTCGACGTCACGGTGCAAACGGGAAAAATACGCACAATAAATGCTAACGTTTAAAGTTGAACTGGACGCGGCGATGTTTTGTTGACACGGAAGTCGCTACGGCTTCTTCTTCTACTTCGGTTTCCGCTACATTTGGTATATCTGCCCATGTCAAAATAATTTGTTACCATCGAAAGTGTGACGCATGAACACCTAAATCCCAATCAATCAATATTTTAAGTGTCCATGAAAACAGTCCATCCGATCATAATTTTAATCCGAACACTTAATATTAGTCACCTACGTCCAATGTGTTGGACTTTGCCGCTTCCACGGTTTCTAACATTGTTCCAACGACAAATATCACGTTCGCCCCCGTCGTTGACGCGACCGCGTTGACTTTGTTGCGCAGGGCAGGGCCACAAGTCGTGGGGCTCCACGGTGAGCGACGACAGCGTGGGAGCGGACGGCGCCCTGGAGTCCCCAATCGCCAGCACAAGTGCGTCCGTCCCGCTTTGTCTTCGGCGAGCTTCATTCTCTCTGGGGAGAAAAAATGTTTCACCCGTGGCTTCCTTTTGGTGTCCACCAGCCGACGTCAGCAAAATGGCCCGCACGTCGTCCACCGGGACGGTGTCATCCAACGAGGACACGGACGACAAAGATGGGAACGTGGCCTCGTTCGAGACGCCGAGTAAGATTTGTGGAGGTTGGGGGCGGGAAAAAATGAGGAATGCGACAACATCTGCTTTGCTAAGTGTTGAAAGGCAACGATGGATAAATGGAGGTCATGTGCGTCCTTTGACCGCGTGTCTTTGATTGTTCCGCAGACATGAACGGGATGGACCCCGACGTGGTGGTCTCCACCAGACCTTTCCGGAACGTGGGCCTGTCCAAAGCCGCCCAGACGCACCGCCTAAGGAAGCTGCGCACTCCCGCCAAGTGCCGCGAGTGCGACAGCTACGTCTATTTCCAGGGCGCCGAGTGCGAGGAGGTGAGAGGAGAAAATACCCCCCCCCCCCCGAAGGCCGTCAAATAAAAACGTCCGTCTCATCGTCCCGTAGTGCTTCCTGGCTTGTCACAAACGCTGCCTGGAGACGCTGGCCATCCAGTGCGGCCACAAGAAGCTGCGGGGGCGTCTTCAGCTCTTCGGCAGGGAGTTCTCTCAGGTGGCCAGCTGCGCCAGCGACGGCATCCCCTTCATCGTCACCAAGTGCATCTCGGAGATCGAGAGGCGGGCGCTCAAGATGAGGGTGAGGGTGCTTGTTCAAAGAATACGTCCCCGGGCTTCTTTTCTACCTACGTAGGACACGCCCCATTTTTTTCACTAAACGCGGATTATGCTCCTCTGATTACGGTTTTCTTTTCCCTCAATCATATTCTTGCGCACCTTGCCACAGCCATACTTGAGTCTTTAGTAGGAATGTCAACGATTCACTCAAGTTTCGATTTTCAGTTTCTGATTTCGATTTTTTTTTTAAATTTTTTTTAATCGTTTATTTTTTTGAACAAAATGAATGACTCATTTATAGCCAAAAGATGTTTTTATTTTAACGTCAGCATTTTGTTCTTAAGTAACTTTTTGTAACGTTACCATAAACAAATTGAAAATGAACTAATAATTTGGACTTTTTAACATTTCTGTCTTATGAGTGCCTTGTTAAGTGCCAGAAAACAAAACATGAAAATAAATAAATGTACACTAGATTTGACTGTTAGCATTACAAATCTTTTTCGGATCAAAACATTTTTATTATTGTTTTTTTTTAACGCCGATTCATATTTTAAGCAGTTTAAATGGATTTTCGATGAATCGTTACATCCCTAGTCTTAGTCAATGCCGCGTGTAGATGCAAGTCAGCACTTTCTGTTGTGCGCAAAGTGCCGCGTTCAATCAAACGCGTCGGCTCACCTGCGCGCGCTGGCTGTCTCGCAGGGCATTTATCGGGTGAACGGCGTGAAAACGCGCGTGGAGAAGCTGTGTCAGGCCTTTGAGAACGGCAAGGAACTGGTGGAACTGTCGCAGTGTTCGCCGCACGACATCAGCAACGTGCTCAAGCTCTACCTGCGGCAGGTCAGTCTTTGCTTAGCGAAGGACGCGGCGCTTTCAGAAATGTTTGCGTCTCATTTTGAAGCCGCCCTGTGAGAGAGAAAGAAAACTGGGGGAGGTTTCATTTCCCGTTTGTTTGCCGTCCAGCTGCCGGAGCCCATCATGCCGTTCCACATTTACAACAACCTGGTGGGTTTGGCCAAGGAGAGCGCGCAGGCCGACGCTGACCCCGAGGAGCCCGGCGGCCCCCCGTCAGTGGGCAGGGCGGCTCCGCTGGTGGACCTGGGCCCCGAAACTGAGCCGGAGACTCTGGCGCTGGTCGACAAGCTGAGGGAGCTTCTGAAGGAGTTGCCCAAAGCCAACATGGCCACCCTCCGATACCTGATCCGCCATCTTCGTCGGTGAGGAGAACGCCGCGGCTTCCTGTCCCCTAGCGTGGACGGACGGCTTCCGTGACGCCTGATCTGCCTCGTCTTAGGATCGCCGAGCTGGAGGAGGAGAACAAGATGAGCCCCAGTAACTTGGGGATCGTGTTCGGGCCGTCGCTGATGCGTCCCCGTCCCACGGGGGCGACCATTTCGCTCTCGTCGCTGGTGGACTACCCCCACCAGGCCCGCGTGGTGGAGGCCCTCATCGTCTTCTACGCCTCCGTCTTCCGGTCCAAGAGCTCCCAGAGCCACAAGACCTGCCGCTCTGCCTCCACCTCCGCTCGCCTGGTGAGCTCTTACCGCTCATTTTTAGAGTAGGAGACTTTTAATCGGGGTAGGGGCCTCGATCAGGCAGGAGGATTTGCAAAGGCAGTTTTTATAGCATAAAATTATGTTACGCAATTTTCTCATTTACTAGACTGCAGAAATGAACTGCTATCTATTTTGGGTTGTGTTTATTACGGGTGTGGCATTTATTTTTCAATTAGATTTTCACATTTCCCCATTTACTGAACTGCAAGAGTGGCAAACATTTTTTTTTTCAGGTATACTGTAAAGCATCTATTTTAGGGGGGATTGGAATTCTTAATTAAAATTTTTTCGTACTTGCTGAACTGCCGAAAAAGTTAGGTGCTTAATAGGCGTGAGGCCTTTACTTAAAGAAATGCATGCTTTTTTTTTTTAAAATCTTTTTACACAAACTTTTGGATTCAATGTGAGTTTTTGGTGACGTTTGTGCCGCTGATGCAGGTTCAGGTCGAAGACGTGACCAGCAGTTCTGCTGACGGCGAGGAGGACGCCGGCCCGCACAGGAAGACCAAGTCTGAGTCAGACAGAATGGACGAAGGCTGCGGTGAGTTTTGCGCTTGATCAATTCTTCACAATTCGCTGTGTAATGTGGGTTTTGCACCAATGTTACTACTAGAGGGGCGTAACGTTTTCAACGCGCACCTACTCGCTTGTTTTCATTTCTGTTGTTGTGCTTTGTGGCTCGACCTGCTCGTTTTCCTTGTCAATGGCGTCAACAAGTTGATCAAGGCAGTCTGCGATACGCTCACGGTATCAACACAATGTAAAACAGACCTTAGTATTTGGGAGGGGGGGGGGCGGGGTCCACTGACCCCGCAAACCTCCCCAGAACCGGCACTTTGGCTGCGCGACGTCACGCATTGACTTGGGCACGGGTAAACCCCTTCAGGCTCCATGGGCTCCAGCGAGCGGCTCCCCGACTCGGACTCGGAGCAGGACGAGAGCGGCAGGCCCGAAGGCGCGGAGGCGGCAGACCGAGACGAGCGGCTGAGCCACCGGGACAGCCCGGAGCCGGACGGGACCCCGCCCCCGGCCGAGGACGACCCCAACGGGGCCGAGGGCGGCCTGATCGCATCTCTGGCCGAGCTGAACGTCAACCAGTCCAACAATTACTACTACGGCCCGCCGCTGTCGGGTCGCTCCAGGGTGCTGCTGGCACGCCTGTGCAGCAAGAAGATGGCGCTCAGCAGAAACCGAGCCAAAGGGCCCGAGTTTGTCTAAATGAGCACTTTTACGCTCTTTGCTTGTTCGCAGCTTTCGCCAGTGCTCCGCTTTTCCGAATGGACGCAATTGGCACGCAGTTCAAAGTGGTTTTATTGCCTTAGAAGTGCTGCTGGTTTTATTTCAGCACTGTTGTTTTGTCACTTTCAAATTCATATTGCATTGTTTTACATGTTTGTCTTGTTTTAATAAAAATAATGAGACTTGAGGGCATCCTCGGTTTATGACATGAAAGACACACAATCAGCGGACTTGCTCGGTTACCTTTAAAAAAATAAATAAATAAAAAATGATGGCCTACAAGTGTTCTACATCCAAATATTTATTGTAATTATGATTTTGCTTTTTAGGTTACCAAAGGTTAGTTATTATAGACTAGCACCTTCTGCTAACATAAAAATGTTAGCCAAATGGAATGTTTTCAGATAAAAATGTAATATAAGGGATCATTTGGAATGTTACATCAAGAGCCTTTTTTTTTTTTTTTTAAATTTAAAACTTGACTTTTTTCTTAATAGTTCAGTTTGCCCACAGCCCTGATCCAAACGGAAGAAATCACTTTTAGCTCCATTTTCAATATATTTTTATTTTACAAAGTTCATTTTTAGAATAGAAACACAAAGGAATGTAACACAATCAAAACAGGAATCCAAGGATGATGCGAGCGGCGTGAACGTCTTCCGATTCTTCCCCAGCTGACATCTTGGAAGCAAAAGATTGATAGTCACTCTGACTGGACATAATCGAAATGTTGTGCGTGTCTGATATGGAAGATTCTTACCTGTCACTGCACCAGCCTGTAGGTGATGTACCGTCCAGCTGTCTCACTTGGCCTAATGATTTTCACCACCTTTGCAAACAGGTTAGGTTTTAAATCCCAAATTCTAGTGTAACAGTGACTTGAAAAAAAAAGTGCATTGTATGTCCAAGAGGGGAAAAAATATCATTTTAACTTCTTTTTCTCTAAAAATGTTACTTAAAACGCCACTATAAAAAAAAATGTTCACCCTTGTGACCAAACTCGTATCTTAGTGCACCACTCTTTAATGAAACTAAAGTAAAACTGTTCCCCTATTTAAAGATTTATAACAGACGGTAAAGAAAAAAAATTGCCACAGGTTGGCAAGCTTCACTTATCATATGCTAGCGATTATGGTACATGGTATTTACTCAGGGATCTTTACAAAAAAAAAAAAAAAAAAACTTTATATTGGATTGATGACGTGCTGAGCAGCAAGACCCGCTCCTGTTTTGCAGTAAGTCCACTTCCTGTTCTGATAGTCATGACACTTTTCCCTCTTTGTCTTGTGCTTCCAAGTTATGTGTTGTTGTTTTTTTTACCTGTCCCCTCTTTAAGCCAAAGTAACGAGCCACGGGGTCTCCGGCTTGGATCCTGGGCAGCTGACTCTCCTTGAGTTTACTGAGGTGAGCATGTGAAGGCTAACAAATACACATTTTGTCCATAAAGAAAAAAAAAACATTGCACATACATCGGCGTGAAAAAAAATTGACATCGCATTAACGTGAAAAATTCCAAAATTGGACATGCGTGTTTCTCCGTACACCAGGAGAGAGAGAGAGAGACATCTGTGTTGTTGGGTATAATTTCAGAGGATACTATCTGGCCAGGAGCTCGGTCACTTCCTCTTTAGTCATGACAATGTGTTCTGGCACAAGCTGAAAGACAGAAGATGAACAAATTGTCATTTACTTCCCCTCATGGGAGACATTAAGAGTTACAACCGTGCAAACTCATTCTGTGACTGGGCTGTATCTTAAAATTAATTTTAAAACTATATTCATTGTCAGTGTACACAATGTTTTGGCCTGGGCTGTTTTAGAATTTATTTTTTTTTGTATCCCTTATGTGATACTCTCTGTATTTTACATTTAATCACAAAATGATAACCAAATTGGTCAGTGTTTTTACCTCATGTTCAGTGATGTTGATGAGTAGCTCCTGCTGTAGAAACTGCTCCAGGATGTACTTGGGTGCCATGTCCACCAAAGACTGGGAGGGAGGTATGTACAGTCATGAGTACACACGTGCATACATAATGTATGCCATTCAGTATAGTATATCAAACCTGTTTTGCAGAAGGCGTCATGCCCATTTGAACCACGATGATGGCCCGTGTGATGTTCTCCTCCTGCATCCTCTGACAGTACATCTTGATAGTCTTGATGCCCACCTTGGTCTCCTCTGAAAAAGCGCCAAAATTAGGACAGATCCTTTTCAACACACGCAATTGAAGTTCTCAGGAACGATATTTGGCCATTTAAATGGAAATAGATACCACAACTCCATGGGAGGCAGTGGAATCGTGTGACTTTTAAAAGAAGAGTTTGGGTTCCATCCTCTCTGGGGGAGCTCACCAGGGAAGAAAACAAACATCTGGTCGGTGGGGTCATCGTTGTGCGCCACCAACACAGTGAGGTCCGTGCGTCTGGGTCGACTCTCGCTGGGTTTGTCTCCGAACTGACTCTTGAAGTCGTCCAGAGTCTGGTCCAGCTCGTCCTGGGTCACCAGGTAGCCTCTGTCGTGGCATAACTGTAACGTATAATATCTGAATTTTAAAGAAATTCTACACATTACAGCCCACGAGTCACTTCTCGTAAGATTCTGCCCATCATGGAAAATCCGCAGCATCCACTGCACGGCACAGGCAGAGAAGCAGCAGCAGGGACAGGGTACCTAGTATCTTGTTAGTAATTCGGCATGACTTTTCCTTTACTCGTTTACATTGTGGACATTAATGGAAGAGTGAATTGCCCTTGCGCATGAATATCTAACTTAAATCCGCTTGTAAAAGTGACGAGAGGGCAGCTAGCATCGGTTCAAGCTAACGCGTTGGCTTCAAAACAACCACACGTAAAAACTCGCCTGCATGATGGTTTTGCGAATCTTCCACAATCTGTATGTTTCCTCTTCGTCGTCCATACTTTAACCAATGAGTCCTTATGGATTTAGACAAGTTATACTCCAATATTAGTCATAAATGGATTATTTTGTCGCTGTTAAACATTCAACAGACTGCTTCTTTTCGACGCACGCGATAGATTACTGGCGCTGGCTGATGACGTCAAGATAACTTCCTGTACTGGCTGGGCGGAGTTTCTATTAAATAAAACGGGGAAAAAACGCAAAGACGGTGACACTTTATTACATTAGTGCAAACGTTTTTTAAAAAAAGTATTTTACAAAAGATCAATATTTTATTGGCGGGTTCGTAACAAACAAGAAGAGTGAGGTGGGCGGCTTCACTGTTTTCGATCAAAACGTCTTCCGCCACAATGAGGCCGTTATGCTTGATGATAACATGCGCGGCTGTGGCCACCACTGCAGGGTCGCTGGCGGTTCTACTCTACTTTATTATTCCCTCTACGGTAAAGTACAACAATGTTCTTTTGGGGGTGGGGGAGTCCTACTGTTTGTGCCTGAAATGTTCACGTAAGCATGGCTGGAATCGTGTGCTGCTGTTATCAGTGCCAAGACATCATGCTGACACACTGTCACTCAGCAACACTCATGTCAGCATACAGTATTATATATTTGTTTGCCTGCAGCGAAACACTCCAATTAGTGGCTCTAAGATGGAATTTTACAGGCAAGACGTTGGAAAATAGGCGAGCCAAAGGGGCAGGAAAACTCAGCACCTGCTCAGGGTAACTCAACCACGAGGGGGCCCCAACGGGTTACTAGTTATAGATTTCGAGATTTGCGTTGTCTGTGGCATTTTCTGCTTTGGCTTGCATGGGCAAACTTGAGATACGCGCGCTGTATGGTGGCAGTGAACTCAACTTTATTACACAAGCAGCTGCTTGGCAGATAGTGAGCAACAAAAAAAAAAGAAATAGGCTTCAAGCTGTTTATTGCCACCCCCAGTTGAAGTACTGTCAAACTAACTATAAAACCAAGACAATTACACACTATATTTAGAACAACCACATAGTTTTGCCCTAGGAAAGTATGCTCGGCTGAAACGGATTAACTTCTGTCCATTTTAAGGGGGAAATATGTTTTGAGATCATATACTAGTGTTTTGAGTTAAAACGCGATCTCAATGCACTGCTGTGGTGATATTATTCGACTCCTCAATTTTGAGGCAGATGCTGACCATCAGTTCTCAGTCCACCGTGCTACGCCAATGAGAGCCCATCTCAAAATAACGTGAACGCCTCAAACCAAACCAAAGTCTCGGAACGTTCCATTTTCTTATGTTACAATCTCCTTTTATGAGCTTATGATAATGTAGCGGACTCTGGACCCCAGAACCCGTGAATAGCTGATGTGGATTACGGGTCAGCACTGCAGAGCCTCAGCTATTGGATAACGGCAGCTTATCAGTTGAGTCACTCATCCCCTGCCGGCTTTATAAGAGTCTGCAGGGACGAATCGAGAGCGGAGCTAAGGAGGCTAAATAAGGAAGGAGTTGGATTACTTTCTGCCTTCCGAGGAGCTCACTGAAGGGCAGCCATGCGTCTCGTAGGCTCCGCTGTCCTGTTCAGCGTCCTGCTGCAGGCTTTGGTAAGAGTTCACCGTTAGTCTGGCAATGGATGGCATGGAGAATGCTCTCAAATATGGACCGATAGATTGTGTAGTAAGCGTGCTGAATTCTGTGACAGATGAGAGCACAGTGATTCGCGTTTCTTTCTGTCTGGTCTGGTTAATGAGTCGATAATTGATCATCTGTTGCATTTTTGGTGTATTTTTGACATATACTGACACATTGGTCTCCTTTTAATGTCTGTTTTAAATTTACATTAACTTTGATCTTCTTTTTTTCTCCATTTAATGCATTTTATTTTTCAGTTTTCTTATATTAAATATAAAATAGTCAATATAGTGTGTATTTTTTCAGAGTGCTCCCACGATGAATGTGTCTTCGTGTCATCCCACAGGGCGCCCCGACAGAGGACTGGAGCTCGGCCACATCCATTTATGACTTCTCAGCCACCGACATTGATGGCAATGTGGTCTCCCTTGAAAAATACAGGTGAGCCTTTGCTTGTGTGTGCGGCGTCGGTCTCCAAACCAATCACCCGAACTGTGACTGTGCACGTTCTTTTGTCAGGGGCAACGTGGTCATCATCACCAACGTAGCGTCCAAATGAGGCAAAACGCCCGTAAACTACTCTCAGTTTGCAGAGATGCACGCCAAGTATACTGAGAGAGGTTTACGCATCCTCGCCTTCCCTTCCAACCAGTTTGCCAACCAGGTACGCTGTGACATTTCATTCATGGGCGTCGTTTAGAACAGACCCGCCATGTTGGATGTGGCAGATCTTCCTTTAACGGGTCCTGTTCGGTTGTTTGGCAATACAAAATGGAGGATCTGTATACATTGGAAAAAGTCAACACACCCCTGTTCGAATGCCATTTTTTGTAATATTAAAAAAATGAGGCCTTATTACGATTAATGTGGCCCGTAACATATACAACCCATATAGTAAAAAAAAAAAAAAAAACGGGGGTGGGGGGGGGGAACTGCGAATATTGCGGTTGCACAAGCGTGTACACTCTCTTATAACTGGGGTGTGGCTGTATGTGATTCATTCTGGATACAGCCACATAGTGAAATAGGAAAGACGTCATTGATTGGAAAATGGTTTCATTTCAGAAATTCACTGTATTACGCACATACACAACTTCATAGTATTAGCTACAAAATGATGTTACAGCCAAATAGGATTAAAAGTAATTGTTCAGTCTTAACTGTAAAATGGTTGCCACGTGGCCAAGCAGCAAATGAACGAGGCATCTTCAATTGCGTCATTTCGCCACATCCAATATGGCTGCAACGGTGATGTATGATTCAGTGCTCAAGGCGCACGTCCAGTCTATGTATTACACATCTATGACTTGGTTTCGCCGACTCGAAAGGAGCCAGGCACCAATGCCGAGATCAAGCAGTTTGCGCAGTCGTACAACGCCCACTTCGACATGTTCAGCAAGATCGACGTCAACGGGCCCGACGCTCACCCGCTGTGGAAGTGGCTGAAGGAGCAGCCCAATGGGAGAGGCTTCCTGGGAAAGTAAGACTCGTTTCCATCGCCTACTCCATTGTTGCTGTCCTATTGTTACATTACATCACATTTGTTTTGTTTTTTTTGTTTTTATCCACGCAGTAGCATCAAGTGGAATTTCACTAAGGTAAATAGCATAAACGTGCTGGTCCTAATATTTTGGGTACCAACAAAATGCATTAGAATACAGAGGAACCTCCAAAGCTGACTTCCCGCTTGTTTAAAATTCAGGCACTCACCTAGCTGAAGTGTTAGAAGATGTACTGATGTCTTTTTCGTGACTTTTGAGGCACGTTTTCCCAGAAAATTCTACATTGTACCACGTTCGGGGGTGTTCGGCTTCTGAGGTTTTGCTGTGTTTGGAAATGAAATGGGGGAAAAAAATGTAATGTATAAAAAATAAAGCAATTTGTTGATTTTCTTCTTTCCTTTGTAGTTTCTGATCAACAAAGAGGGCCAGGTGGTGAAACGATACGGACCCACGAATGATCCAAGCGTATGTACATAAATGGCTCTTGTGTATGGCTGGGGGCGTTAATAGATTTTATTGATTAATTCAGGTTAAAAATTGAAATAAATCAGCAAGTAGCTGATTTATTTTTATTATTATATATATTATTTTATTATGATTATTTTATTTTTTTAGATTTCTTTTCAAAAACAAAATAAACAATTTTTGTAAAATAAATAAATAAAACATGTTAAATAAGAGATTTTTAAAAATTAGGGTGAAATCTTTCTTTTCCTTTTTTCTTTTTTTTTTTTACCCCCAAAATCTGTTAAGCAAGCAATCAATAAACTCAATGTCTTTGGGAGTTTTTTCTTGTTGTTGAAATAGTGGAAAAAAAAATTTGAAAAAGTAGTTTTAAGAAAGATGGGGTTTTTTTCAGAATTTTTTTTTTTTTTTAAATAAAAACATTTTTAAACATTTATTTTCTGGGGGATTTTTTTCCCCAGCTTCCATCGTACAAAGTGTGTCTTTGCTGATGTGCACTGCTTACACTAACAACATGGCTGTGAACAGAGAAAGCTTGAAGGCCATAATCGCCCAGACCCGCTTCAACGTTGCGCTCTGTTTCCTTTCAGTCATTGTGTAATTGTTACTGTAAACACTCTTAATTGGATGCGGACATGTTCTGCGCAGGTGGTGGAGCAGGATCTTCCTCAGTATCTGAACGCCTAGATGACCACTACCTCACGAACTCGCCGTCATCTCATTTCTTTCCATACTCCACTTCTCTCTCTCTCTCCGAGCGTCGGTGGACGAGGGTTTGGCTCGACCCCCGGACTTTTGACGGTCTGCCCGTAAAGCCGCCTGACGGAAAAGGCAGACTCGATGCAATTGGCGTGCAAACCTGCCGGGGACGATCGCAGAGCTTTTGTTCTCTTGGCCCGGGGAGAAGGAGACACAGGGGAAAAAGATGAAATGCAGCATTACAACATTGGAATTGAGCTTAATGTTCTTCACAAGTGCTCTCATTCAAGTGTAAAGAGAAGTTAACAACTTTAATAAAACGAAACCAAAAAAAAAAAAATAAGGGAAACTACTGCTTTTTTAATGACTGACAGACGTAGCGAATAACGGACAATAAAAACGTGTCATGTGTTGGCAAGTGTGTCTGATAATTAGCTGCTGCTTGGTATAATTGTGTATCTAATTAATATTTGATGCTCGCGTCTTACCGAGAAGCCATACGCTTTCCTGCAGTGTGTGGCACTAGGTCAAGTATGGTTATCATCACACTTTGGCTTACTGGTACCCTTTTTCTCTATGGTGCTGATTTAAAAACATACAATATATGTTGTCATTTTTGGGAGTAAAATTAAAAAAAAAAAACAGGAGTATGAATATGTGTTTGCATGTGTTAAAATGACACAGACCTGCAATACTACTGCTTTGTTTTACATCCACGTTAATAATAGAGGAATTTGAATTTAAAAAAACTGATACAATAGCTTTTTATATTTTATATTTATATTTTATGTAGTCCTATCAAAATTCGATTTATTAAAAATCGAATAAGTTTAAACTTTCTCAAAATTCTTACACTAAATATCTCCTGTATTTGTTATGTTTTTCATTGATTTTCTCCACATTACACATTGGATTGATTCCATGTCATTGTTTATTTTACATTTTGCTTTTTCATGATCCCCCCGCCCCTTTTTTTTAATGGATATTTCATCCAGAATGTACTACAGTACTCTCAACCTTGTTATAATCATTTCATTTCCTCCTTTTGATTCTGACCTTGCCATATATATTTCTGCCACTAAAGTGTACTCAACCATGAATGACATTGCCTCTCTCGATTTAGGTCTTTTTTTTTTGTGTTGTCATCCATGGAGGTTGAGAAAAGTAGCAAGCTTATTTTGACAAAACAGGGAGAGTCCACTGCACATATCTGTAAATAAATGTATGGAGTAAAAGTAAATGTAAAAAAAAACCTGAAACAGTAAAAAAAACAACTGTTAAACACTTCATCTCCACAATTCAGAACTGCATAGATAGTTCTCCGTCTTTGTCCATTTTCAACAAGTATCTTCAAATATATCTAATTCACTTTACAATCATTATCTTGAAATACATAAGGATTTGTTGTACTTGACTTCGTTACTTTCCACCAGCGGAACGGCTTACAAGTCCCACTTTCTTCGTCGGCCGCCAGAGGGCGTCGCTGAGCCCCAGAGCACTGAGCCATTCAGCGTTGGTTGAGTCGCCGCAGACTGACCGAGTCGGAGCAGCAGTGCAGTCGAGCCCGGGAGATTGTTGCCACGGAGCCGTAGTCCGAGCAAATGAAGCCTCCGTTCTTGGATAACATGTCTCCCCTCATTTTTATCCGCAACATATAAGACTTGTCGTTCCTTATTTTGCGCATTTCTGACGGTTCGCGTCGCCGCTTACCTTTCTACCCCCCCCCCCCCTCCTTCCGCTACTTGGTCCAGCACCTCCCGGAGGCTGAATGGAAGCCGAGGGAGCGGTCGGGCTGTCGGAGGCCAGGGACGGGAGTCCTCTCTCCGGGGCCGCATCATCCGATGATGCTGACACGGTCGTCGGGGTTAGCTATGGAATGGACGCCGGAGACATGGGTAGGTTGGACCCGTGCATGTTTTCACGTATTCCATTGGTGTTTTTCCGTGTGCCTCGTTCACGCTTATTCTCCTTTAGTTTAAATCGGATTCTGTGAGGAATTTCAGCAGAAAGCCCCGACTCATCTTTAGCCGCTTAGCTGTGCTAGTAACT